>NC_134708.1:73231776-73831776 GCF_043290135.1 Rhipicephalus microplus
CTGGGAGGCAGATGGCAATGACAGACAGATAATAATTACTGGTGGACACTCAGTGATCAAAGTGGCACTGAATGACCCTAATTGAATGACCGAAGGATGACCTGGATCGGCGGGTGACACCAACTGCCAGATGCTCATGCAGTAACTGACTGAGTGACTGACTGACTGCGTGAACGAGTCTGAATGACTGGCGCATAATTTTGACTGGTGCGTAACACTGGATGCCTGACACTGCAGGACTGACTGAGTGACCCACTGACTGACCAACTGGCTTACGGTTGACAGGTGACATGGACGCATAACGCTCCATTGCGGACAATGTATGACTGACTGACTCTTTATTGGTTGACTCACTGAATGGTTGCCAAATGACACAGGCTGGTGACTATGAGTAACACTGACTTAGGGAAGCTGACCGACCGACCGCCCGACCTACGAACTGACTGACAAAGAAAGATGGATAACAACGACCCTGAATGACCGACAGTGATGGGCTGTGATTAAGTGACTACAATGTGACACGGACTGGCGGCAAAGGCGTAGGCGAATATATATATATATATATATATATATATATATATATATATATATATATATATATATATATATATATATATATATATTGGGGGGGGCACCCCTATATTCCGAAGTCGGAGGCAGGCAGGGATATGTGGTCGAGTGTCATTTTCGTGTTGTATAAGCTATGGCAAAAAATGGGGAGGGAGGACACGGGCTCCGTGTGCTACCCCCTGGCTACGCTACTGGCAGGCTGGAACGAGCAGCTGCTCGGCACTAAGTGGCTGATCGACTGCGTGAATGATCGACACCCTGAATGGCTGACAAATTTAATTTTTATTTATTTTTCTTTCTTTATGTACATGAACAGAAAATGTAGGGAAGGCAAAACACTTGGGCGCCTGAAAAAGGTCATTTGCCTCAAGTGCAGTGAGGCACGCAAGCCATCATAAGCACTTAGCAAGTTACAAGTGATAGGAATGTGAAAGGAGATAAAAAAGGTACGCATGCAAAATAGTGTCACGCGACACGATAAATAAAGCACTGTTGATTGTAAGCATAAATATACAAAAATATTGTAGTGGGCAACGTACTAGTGCAACATTACCTTTAGTACATACACAAAAAAGCTTGGAAAAATGAAACAAAAAATCATTCATAAAATAGTTACGTGGCGTAATATTTGCGACAATAAAAACAGAAAATACATATAGGCAAGCAGAAAAAACTAACACTCAAGAAAGTTCAATATTGTTTTGCTTTAGTGCCTTCGTGACCATTTGCTTGGACATTGTGCTTTTTATATCTAGAAGGCGGTCGATTTTGTTTAGGAAGGTAGGTATCCGAAAATATGTGCGTTGCTGGCCGTAAATCGTTAGATTCTTCGGAGTCATTTTAGCATAAGTATAAAAATTATACAATGTGCCGCGAGGACCTCACGAACTATACAGCCCTATTGCGTTTTATAAGGTGATATAATTTGAAATAATGAAACTGAATGGCTTTGAGCAGAAGGTATATATTTCGAAAAAAGCAGTTCTGTCCGCAAGTCCCGTATATGGGGCCATGAAAGACTCTCAGGACCCTTTTTTGCAAAATAGGCAGTTTATGATCGTTCGTTCGTATTGTAGTCTTCCACACAAGCGTGCAGTAAGGGAGTCGTGAGTAGAAGAGAGTGTAATGAAGCGTGTTTTTTAGCTACAGTGGTATAAAATAGTTTACCTTTGTAGAGACATCCAATACTTTTACTTAATTTTGGTGTCAACTTGGCTACGTGTTCATTCTAAGATGAGTTTTCTTGAAACCACACACTGAGAAACTTCTTAGACTTATCCTGTCTCATTATATGGCCCTAGTGGGCAATAGTCATGGTAAACTTTCTTGGCTCATATACGAGTGTAAACAGCATGTATTTGGTTTAATTGAGTTTAGGCGCAACGTATTAGGTTTCAGCCGTGATGATAGCTGGTTAAAAAAAGAAAAATTCATATTATCTTCCAGGTCGACAAGAGAAAAACCCTCCAAAAGGATGCTAGTATCGTCCGCATAGATTACTGATTCGGGGCAATCTGGAATGCGGAAAAATCATTAATATATATTATAAATAGGAGGGGACCCAGATTGAATCTCTGCGGCACTTCTTTTACTACAACGTATTCTGATGGCTCGGTATATATGCTCAGATATGGGTAATGATTTGTCGAATAGCTTTGCATTAAATCATGTACAATGCCTCGTATGCCACATGTGCTCAATTTATGTAAGGGGACGTAATACCATACGGTATACAACGCTTTATGTAGATCTATGAATAAACCAACTGTGTACAATGTTTTTCTCGATGTTATCCATAATGTGATCTTTTATTTGCACTAATACAAGTTCGGCAGACTTGTTTTGGAAGCCGAATTGTGCGCCGTTTAAAATATTTTACTTATCAAAAAAATGACCCCTTCCCCTCTCTTCCTGAAAGGAATCGCATTTCCTGCGCCGAGAAAAAGTATCGTTGTCGTCCGACATTCGCCTTCGCTGACTTCTGCCATCGCCTTGAGAAGTACCCAGCCAGCGAACGGTCGACAGTGAGGAGTGAGCGGGCGGGAAAGTGAGGTGCAGGGAGGGGAGAGAGCGAACGGCGAGAGAAGGAGCAGCGAAACACTGCACCTACCTTCTTCTATACTCTCTCGCACAACATGCTCCGGTTGCTAGGGGTGAGGATAAGGGCGCGCGCCCGCATCTGTCGCTATGGAGAGATAACACCTGCTGGCGCGCGGACACCACCGCGCAGAACGCCGGATTCTTGACGTAGCCCGACTAAAAAATGTATTTGTATTTGAAAATCCTGTAACTTCTCGTTCATTGCATGTTCACATACTTTCGACCAATGACATGGACTGAAGGGTAACATACACTCACTGATACAACTGGCGCTAAAATTACAGCCCAAACACTCAAGACCTCCACAAAGAAAAGACACATGCCCTTTTTTATTTGCTCTGAAATATTATTCTCACGAATATGTACCAAAAAGACCCAAAGGAAAACTAGTCGACTGATACTTAGTGTCTGATCGAGTGGCATGACACTGGCTGCGGAAAGGCTGATTGATGACATTGCCCAACCCACTGGCAGGATTCAAAAGAACAATGACTCGCTGACCGGTGGCATGTTTAACCAATGGTGTGCATGACCGATTGCATGGACTAATTTGCCAGATGCTTCTTGTTGTATGGCTGACCAGGACAACGTCCAACTAATTGCAAGGTTACAATGGCGCAGTGATAGACTTTCCCGTTTCACTTACTGACCGATGGCCCACTAACCTCTGAATGACCGGCAGATGACGCCGAAACTAGCTGAGTCAGTAACAGCTCGATGACACTGATTTATTAACATGGCACAGACTGACAGAGTTACATAACTACCGAAAATTGACAGTGAGTGATTAGCATAGGACGTCCTTTGACGAATAATACTGACCAGTTTGCGCACCAATTGACGCTGATTGATTAGCACATGTATGATTTGCGGGACTTGCTATGTGGGCGCTGTGCTTCAAAACGTGATTTTCATTGCCCGTCGTCTCACTAAACGAAATAGATAACATGATAGGTTGAATGTTCGACAAAGTTTTCGCTTCGTTAATGCATCTTAGTTGATTTCATGTAACTCGCTTCACTACGTGCTCCCAGCAGTGGGACATTTTGCTAATGGGTTAAAACATCACATTATACGCAAAATTATTCCATCGTGCAAGCGAAGATGTTCGATAGGAAGACAAATCTCAAGTATCCTTCACACACCGCCCTTAAAAAACTGTGCTCTAAAGTGAAAACGTCGCTGTGGTGGAAATCATACACGTGCCTAATAGTACCTTAGGTGTAAACATTTTTTGGAGCTTCGTGAAAGATTTGTTCGTCATAATAAATCCAGAGCCTTTTTGACCAGACTGCCCTGTATGCAGGCATTGTTCTTACGAGGTAATTCTAGATGGCACTCGGCCATTCGCCAAAAATAAAAAAAGAAAACCACAAATAAAAAGTTTGCGATTTCAGCTAGGGCTTCTCGTTTTAGTGTCTGGTTCAAAGCGATAGCTCAGAAGCTAAGGTTGTGAAGTTTTTAGTTCGTAAAAGAAAGATTAAATTTTGGTCCTTGGCAGCGTCATCTAACTGGGGGCCAAACGCAAAAAAAATTTCTTCCGCTTGCTTACATTCAGGCGTTCTTTATGGTACCCAACGTGACCGAAATTGGAGTAGAGTACTCCTCTACGCCCTACTTCCTCATCCTATCGTTGTTTTAGAAAGTGCAGGTCTAGATTCATATTTCGGTACCGGGTTTCTAACTTAACGTTCAAACACATTCTCCGTCCACATTTGTCACTCGCCTATGATAACCGTATTGTTCATACACCTTGTTTACTTTACCGCAATCTCGAGCGGACGCAAAATAACGTTAAGGGCATGCAACAATTATAATTGATTCCGTTATTTAGAGAAGCTGTTCTGGATTACTACGTTTTGTTTCTATATACGACCCCGAATACCTTAGAGAGAGACAACAGACTGGAGTACAGTCATACCTCACTTTGGCTCCTTATCATTGTCAACACAGTGGTGGCGGTGAGCTGAGCAAACATTTCTGGAATAATATTGCTTACCACGTAACGTCCTTTCTCTGAGAACGTATTGTTTCTCACGAGAAACTGCGAATGAGGCTACGTCTCCCACTCTTTTCAACTTGGTCTCTCAAGGTCCTCCCATTCACGTCAAATAAAAGGATTAAGTAGAGAAGGAAAGGAGAAATGGCAGAGAGGAGGCGGCACGTCTGGCGTGTTAACATTTATATCCCGGGCGAAGCCAGCCACCCTCGCTAATTATCCCCTTCTCGCCTAAATGGAGGCGCCGTTAAAGCTGCATTAAGGGGGGTCGTTGGGCGTACTCCGAGGGTTGAGGAGGTGAAGAAGTGAAAGGGTTTACCACGGCGTCTTTGTGTATGCCCTCTCTTCCTTTCAAGAGACCCTCGACCCACACTAAGGGCGCTAAGAAATATGTGTCCCCCTAGACTCGCCGGCGCCGCTGTTCGGAGATGAAAAACGTCACCGCCTTGAAATATTCACGAGTGGAGATTACGGGAAGCTCGCTGTGAGGTGTTTGTTTATTTTTTTCGTGTGGTTGCCCCCCACTCCCCCATCGTTTGTATTACGGCGTGCTCACAGGAGACGCTTAAATGAAAAGGTGAAAAAGACATATGCGTGGGGAACGACAGTGGGCACGCCACTTTGAGCGAGCTATAGCGAGCTAACGCCAGCGTTCGTGTCGCGAAATTGCGAAAGGTGGCTACCCCATCTTGGATTTTCTGTCAGCTTCCCCTTTAGTCCGCTGGTTGCTCGTAGAACCATAGCTATAGTATGACGAGGGTTAGTCAGAAGCATAGTTTCCTGTTAGAACCACTAAAGAGAACTTGGGCGCTCAGATTGTTAGGTGACTCTGTCGCCATCACTCGACAACCATAAATTACTGTATACAGGAGGAAATGACGCTAAGTGCACAATGACACACGGGGGACATCGGGGGCCCCTTGAGTGACTTCGCGTGGACAGCAAACGTGTAGATGTTGGTAATGATAATGCTGTGGTAGGCATCATCTAGGCTGTAATCAAAGAAACTCTGGTTGGCCGGCAGTTGCCCCTCCCGAGGCTCTGATACGCTGTTAGCCAGGTCGCCTCACTATTGTTTGATTAGCCATTTGCCTTCAAGGCGTTTAATGTAGCTGCTGTAAAGTACGCTTCCCGTTTATCTCAAGTCCTACTGGGAAATCTGCTTTCGCTAGTGGTAATATCCAATCGATGTGTGGTGCATGTGTGACTAGAAGAGTGAATGTATATGCGCTTCTCTTTACAAGCTCATCTTTATGGCAATATCAATTACGAGACACGTTAGGTGTACCATTGCCCTGGGCGCAGCTGTTGCATCGAGGTTATGTATAAAGTTGACATCTATAACATCCCCCCCCGTGTTTTGTGAGATCTATGTCTGAACGAAAACGTGTGAGGCCAGCCGACCATCGTGGTCCTAACAGAAAGGAAACGCACTGGCCGTCTCCGTCATGTGGCAGGTGTGAGGAGGGTTTTCGGAGAAGGTGCTGCATGGCTCGAGTCGTAACTGCGTACTGTGACTGGGCGGCCGTGGTCGCGTGCACAATATCCTTAAAGGTATCAACATTTTAGTTCGCGGCGAAGCCACGTGCCGCACGGTGGTCGCTTAGCCGTATTTCCGTTTTGTTGAGACCCGAGTTCGGACAGTTGGGGTTCTCAAGCAGTTTGCTGTCAGCATTACTTCATATAACATTTCAAGTTGTTTCTATGACAAGTTGGTGCTATGACGAAATTGTCACATTTTCACACTAGAGCTATTGTCGAGATTTACCGGGAGTCGTGACAAGGAAATTATCATAATCATGAAGCGGCAAAGAACTCTGCACAGATGACTAACAAAAATGCTGAAATATCGGTCCCCGCGTATCTCTGGAGTTCAGTCCCGGTGCTTCACTTATTACTCCCTCAATTATTATTTACGTGTGTATAGAAATATTTATCAATATTAAATGTCTCTGTGTTTGATTGGTAATATATAAATGAAGAGTATCTATCTATCTATCTATCTATCTATCTATCTATCTATCTATCTATCTATCTATCTATCTATCTATCTATCTATCTATCTATCTATCTATCTATCTATCTATCTATCTATCTATCTATCTATCTATCTATCTATCTATCTATCTATCTATCTATCTATCTATCTATCTATCTATCTATCTATCTATCTATCTATCTATCTATCTATCTATCTATCTATCTATCTATCTATCTATCTATCTATCTATCTATCTATCTATCTATCTATCTATCTATCTATCTATCTATCTATCTATCTATCTATCTATCTATCTATCTATCTATCTATCTATCTATCTATCTATCTATCTATCTATCTATCTGTCTGTCTGTCTGTCTGTCTGTCTGTCTGTCTGTCTGTCTGTCTGTCTGTCTGTCTGTCTGTCTGTCTGTCTGTCTGTCTGTCTGTCTGTCTGTTAGTGAATTATTGAATGAAATAATTTACGCACAATATTACAGAAACTAAAGGAGAAATTAGGAAGACAGTTTCTGCATTGCGTTTACGTAAATACAAACACACTATAAGAGATAGTTAAAACGTGACTCGAATGCCAAAAAGGACATCTTTGGGTTCATTATAGAATCGGGGATACGCATTTGCCGGCTTAAAGAAGCCAGCTCGCACATGATCACCGACACGTCATCTGCCTGTATGCCTTCTTTGACGTTCATCGACATCGTCTTCAGGTGCAGCCTTTCAGTCGCCGTCGCTATTTATCCGTCTTCTCTGGTTGCGTCTCGAAAAGAAAACGATCATCCATTTGCCTTCGTGACATGTGTTCAGGTGAACGCCATACGGCAGCGTCGCGGCTCTGCGCCTCGAGTCGTGACGGATACATGGCACGCTCTCGAGTGGGCGAGCATCGTCTGCGAATGCTCACTCGGTTTCCCGGGTCGTTAATAGGCTAGAGAACATATATTTTTTTATCTTTTTTTGTGAAGGTAATTTTCATTTGTGTAGAGGTGTGTTGAAACAAGCGATTGTGCTGAAAAAATTAGGAAGATAATTTTTTTACATAAAAAAAACAGTTCTTGGATGAATGGTTAATGCTGAGTGACGTCGCGGTATTGCAGAAAGCGATAAAGATTGTTCAAGTTGAAAGTTTGCTTGAAAAAAAATATACGTTTACGGGGGAGGGTACAGGGTCAAACGCCAACTCAGGCGCATTATTCAAGGGCGAAACTACGTGCATAAACCGAGTTTGTGCTTGTCCCTGTATCCTCCCATGAGAATTTGTATTGTTTTTTCGCGCTAGCTAGGAGCTTCAATTATGTCGAAAACAGTAGGCAGTTTATAAGATGATAAGGAATTCGTAATTCGCACTAATAATTGAATATATATATATATATATATATATATATATATATATATATATATATATATATATATATATATATATATATATATATATATATATATATATATATATATATATATATATATATATAGAACACGGCTGACTGTCCGGGTAATGTGGTTTGAAGCCAAAAGTGAGCGAACTCACACTTTTCGCGCCACCTTGCCACACGTACTCCTGGACTAGGGCATGCACTTAGGACAGTGCGGTTAACGTTATAGTGGGTATCTACTCCGTACTATCATGAATCAGAATGACAGAAAATATTCTTCGATGGCGTGACTTGAACTCGTTGGCTTCGTGGCATCAAGTCTACGAAACAAAAAGGGAAGGGGGAAAGAGGGAAAGGCCAACACAGACCGGCTACGTTACCCGTTTCGTGGGAGGGTATCTGTTACGGTCTTCTGTCGCCAATGTGACCGCCGGCCTGGCTTGTACGGAAGTTCTTTTCCTGAACCTCCTGTATTCGGCTGTACTGCGAAGACATGTTGAACTCCGAAGCAACTAAGCGGAGCCTTCCTTTTAAAAATAAGTCGGGTGCAATTCTCGCGACAGAAGAAACTATTAGTAGCCCAGTTGGTGCTTGATATGCGACGTAACAGCGAATAAGAGACACACAGAATGACCAACGTGATCTACCAAAAGTTGTCGTTTACCTATCATTCGCAGAAGAGTTATGTGGTGTGATCAACAGGTATAGCAACGTTGTCAAAGGGAGGATTCGGTGCTAACTCGGTAGCTGCAAACGCGGCGTCTGTCATAGTAAACCAGTATAATGTACCACTTGATGGCTAGACTTGCTTGGTTTAAGCAATTCGTATCTTCCTCATCTCTGCTCCTCTCCTGCTATTTTTTTTTCACCCAACGCGTTGGTATAGGTGACGCGAGATGCCATACAGGGTAGAGGCCGTTCATGATGATAAGCTTTTGTTAACAAGAAAAGAGAACTTTTAAGCGAACTTTAATAGATCTGTTGTGAAAAATTCACCCGTGAGGGTCGGCCAAGCAGTCGCACCAGACCAACGTGTTTACATATCATGAAACGGGAAAAGTGATTGTCGGCATCGCCAACGCGAGTGGTACCGAAAATTCAATGACGCCATAGAAATGTCAACATGCGAAGTCATCATGACGTGATAGATCGCAGAACTTGATTATTTCATCAAGACACACTGCCAAGTAAAAAAACTGGCTGTGGCTTAACTCACGCTTGAGAGCGCATAGCGTGGGACATGGTTAATCCTAATAGATGCGAAGCAGCTTGGGGTTGAGCTCAATGCGGTGTGCGCCGTGACCAGCCTTACTGCACATGCGCATCCACTCTCCCTCTCCTACGCTCTCCCCTCTCTCGCCTCACAACGCCAACGCGGCAGCTTCTGCTAGCGAGGTTCTCAGTTGAAAAAAAAAAAAAAACGACTGCTGGCGCTGGACAAGCATTCACTTGCCACCCCGTATATATTAATCACTTTATCTTGACGTCTAAGGCAGTGCGGGTGGGAGATTTCTCCTGTGCGTTGTGGAACAACGATAATTCTCGCCGTGTGCGTTTACTAAAGCGGACTGCGTCGAATCAGAGTCTTCTGTCTCTCATGGTCCATTAGAAGCGATTGGCATGTTCCAGTAGTAAACAGCGGTCCATCACTGCGTGCTTTGCGCCTCCCCATGCATATCTCCTGCGCAACGCCGCGAATATCGCGAGCGTCAACGTCGCCGCCATTTTAAAAACGTTTGCGCCTTCTGCTTCGCATCTACACATGGTTTTTTTTTTTTAGCGGGAGATACTGTGTTCTTTGGTTTAGCTTTGTTCTCTGTACGTTTACGCTTATCGAAGCGTGCGGCTCGTTATTCCTCCGTCTCCTCGGCGCACTGCCTCCTCTTGGTTTCGGTCCGATGATGAAGTCTGGCTTTTTTTTTTTTTTTTCAGTCGCCTCGACCCACTTTTCATGTGTTCCGACCAATCCTACCGAGCCGCCCCTTCTATACACTATATAAATGCAACGCCCGTTTCTCCTCTGTTGTAGCAACGCGGATTCACCGACTCCTCCTCTGACGTCATGGCAGATAGTGTAATGAACGTTGCTGCCAGCTGCCACGGTTGCTAAGCAACGCTTTAGCTCACGGTGCGGCCACCGGTCACAGCGAAACGGTGAGAATACCGCTAGGGTAGCTCTCGCCAGAATGACGCGACACCGTCGCATGGTCAAAGGACGGGGTGGGGGCCATCTAACAGACAAGGCGAAACTACGCGAAGACCGAACCGCATGCACGTGATTTTCAAACAAGAGGATTTGCTTTCGCGGATGCCCAATCGGCGCCGTCGCTTGTCCCATCGCGCACTTCTCGAAAAACTGGAAAAAGTTGCTCATCGCCTGGTAGTGAGCGTGGCGATTTCCGGCAACATGGGCTGCACTCTTGTTCCTCGCATCGGTTGCAGTCAGCTCTCGGTGGTTGTTTTCTGCGGGTACTTCAAGGAATGGAAAGCACCGACTACCTTCTTTACATTCGCACCTTAGGCGGAGAGTGGGATTGCAGCTGTATTCACTCGCCGATGAACAACGACGATGAAACATTATGCCTGAAGCTTTTGGGATGAGGTGGAGAATTTTACGACCCACTCGTTACGCAATTCGCATTCTGTGACATCTCGTTGTTCCTTTGATGCTCTAAAATGTGTTTAAATCTATCTATCTATCTATCTATCTATCTATCTATCTATCTATCTATCTATCTATCTATCTATCTATCTATCTATCTATCTATCTATCTATCTATCTATCTATCTATCTATCTATCTATCTATCTATCTATCTATCTATCTATCTATCTATCTATCTATCTATCTATCCGCTTATGACTTTTAGCTCTTCCTGGCCGTTTGGATAATATTATCAATACCGAACTTGGTTTGGCATAGCATGAATGTGTGACGAGCATATTTGACTTGTCATAACTAGAAAATCATGACATGTATGTCATGAATGTAATTATTTACATTTTATGGTCTCGCTGCTCTTCCGGTGGTCTCGTTCACATGACATGTTGCAAACTCGTATGGTATGACATGATTACATGGAGAACACAAGCGACAGGCCCTAACATGAAAATAATGATATGCGCTTATGTAACAACATGACAACATGCCACGCTCATGATGCGCTCGCGGCAATTTCGCTTGTGTCACATTTACCAAAATCGGTACTACGGGACGTGAATGGATGACGAAGGTATGAGACTGGTGCAAACATGATAAACATGATGTGCGTGTCATGTAACAAGAGGACTACATGCTACGCTCCTGATGCGCTTGTGGACGTTTCACTAGCTTCACATGTACGGAATTCGGTATTACGTGAGGCGAACGGACGAAATAGGTAAATAACAAAACCAAACATGATAATCACGACATGCGTGTCATGTAACAACATGACTACATGCCACACTCATGATGCGCTCGTAGTCGTTTTGCTAGCTTAACATATGCCAAATTTGGTATTACGTGACGTCAATGGATGACGAAGGTATGTGACTGGTGCAAACATGATACTCATAAGATGCATGCAATGTGAGAACATGACTACATGCCACAGTCAAGGCGCCGATACAGTTCGAAGTGACCTTGCGCGCTGGCACGCGTTTCGTCGCGTCATGCCGGCGATGCCACGCCAGGTGCCGCTCCTGCCATTTACTCGCAGGCGCGTTGCGTTTCTTTGACGCATGCGCGTTTCAGCGCATCTGGCGTCCCTCCCTCACGAAAAGAGGCAGACGCAGTGCTGTCTGGATAACGCATCTGCGCGAAATGCAGCATGTCACATTTCGCGCCGTTGCCGTCAGGCCGCGCCAAGGAACGCTGGTCGCACTTGGCGTCAGACTATAGAGTGCTCGCGTTATGCTAACGTAGCATCGCTGTGCCCAGCATGCGTGCACGTCAACGCTACATTGGAGTATATTCGGCCTTTCATGATGCAATCGTGGCCGTTTCGCTACCTCCGCTTACACCAAATTTGGTGTTACGTGACGTCGATAGATGACGAAGGTATAAGACTGGTGCAAGTATTATAGCCTTGACATGCGTGTCATGGAAGAACATGACAACGTGCCACTATAATAAAGTGCTCACGGTCGTTTGGCTAGGTCCGCATATACTAAATTTGGTATCACGTGACTTGAATAGATGACGAAGGTAAACGACACATTCAAACATGATAATCACGAAACGGAAGTCTTGTAGGGCATGATTTACCTCCACCTCGTAACGTTGTGGTGATTTTAAAGTGACATATCAACCTTCCTCATTCGTGCTTTGCATATAATAGATTCCCACGTTACGTAGGATCTGCCAATATTTAGGGGCGAAGCTTTTCAAAGCAGAAGCCGTTCGTTCCTCGTTGTAGTACGTAACATGTCTTACGCTTTGACCTGCAAGGTGGTGCTCGTGGGAGATTTCTCCTGTGCGTTGTTGTTCAAAAAATGGCAGTGGCTTAGCTCAGCTTTGCCAGGATATACGTAGCGTTAGCAAAGGCTCAGCTGATTATTCTTAGCTTTCCAGATATCATGCTTACAGCTGTTCCAATGACACACACCACACGGTATACGATTTATGTTACACATGTATGTTTATTTTGCCGGACAACTACTTTGGTATCCGATGAGTTAAGCTTCTCCACTCTACTGCACCGTTGAGCAGCATTTGCACTCTCCCTCTCCATGGCTATACCACAGTGGCAAACGCCAGTGAGAGGCGCTATCAAGCGGCTCCAGCGCAGTGTCAGGTGGCGACTGCACAGGGAAGGCGCGCGCGTCGGCGTCCATATGTCTACCAAGGCTATGACGGCACTCTTCTGGAAAGCGCACACCGGCGGCGGCGAGTCGCGCGCGGCCGTGGCTGAGTGCGAGGGAGGTGCCGGCTCTGGTGCCTGACACCACTGATCGTCTGCGCAGCGCATCTAATTGCGCGCACATTAGCGGCGAGCCGCGCGCCTTGGCGGCGGAGCATCATTGCGCATGCGCAGACCAGTGCCATGCGAAATTGGCTCAGCGAGGCCAGTGTAGCTAAGGCTACAATAAAAAATTCGCAGCGTGCGCGTTACATAAAAGCCGAATTCTCCTGTCTCTCGTTTCCCATCAGCAGCCATTAAAATGTACATTGAGCACTATCTGATAAGAAAGGTTTGCGACGTTATACTCGCTGGGCGTAACCTCCTTGGTTTTAGAAAGGCTTAGCGAGCGTTAGGCCGCAGTGCCATGAATACAGTGAACTAGTATATACCATGAACTCGAGGTGGTTGAAGGTGGGAAGTAGACGCGATGCGCAAGCCGTAAGAAAATGTGCGTGTGCCACTTCTCGTTTAGTCCTTGGAATGTCCGCTGGATGGTGGTGCTTATATATGCGGAATATATGATGAAAAGATGCGAGATGGTGGTACTTGGAGTGTTGACTAGATGAACAAATGGACATACAGACAGATGCATGGACGGACGCACGGATGGCTGTATGGACGCATGGACGCATGGACGGCCACACAGATGGATGCATGGACGGACTGAAGCAAGAATGAATGGACGGACGGATGCTTCGTCCCAGGGTCCATCATTCACCCCGTGGATATGCTGCCATTTTTTTTTTGTTCGAAGTGATCATTTTTTCTCGGCAAATATAACAATATATATATAGAAAATTAAAAGCTAGTTGTTCCTATATAACTAGTGCGTATGGTTGAGATGGATCTGCAATTTCAGAAGAAATCTAGCCTGCGTATTCAAGATTTTTTTTACATAAGCCTAGGGACATGAACCTGGATAGATATGATTAAACGAAGTATCCAAGCAGGTGCCTAACTGTCTCAAACTCTACCATTGCCGGTTTTCTAGGCGTGCCGACCGGCGGACGTCTCTCTTTTCGTGTCCACCACGGGATTGCTTTATGCTCTCCCATAGCAGAGGGACAAGTGCTCTACGTCGTTAAACACTTAAACGCACTGACTTTTTAAAGCGCATTTACTCCACCGAAACTTCACGGCCTCACGAACTGTAAGGCTCAAGGATCCTCCCTCATAGTAGAGTACCAAGCACTCTAACATGTCAAATACTTATTCTAACCACATATCACTGCATATGATGCAAAGCCATGGGACTATTTTGTGCTGTTCCTTAGAAGAGTACCAAGAACTCTAAATTGTTAACTTTTTTAAACGCTTATTTTTATCGACAGGGCCTCATAAAGTGTGAGGCCTACGGGGCGGCTTTGTGGTGACCCATAGTGGAGCACCGTGTACTCGAAATTGTTCACAACTTTTTCTTGCTCTTTGGGTGTTGGAACAGCGTATTGCTCTCCAGTAGTAGAGTAAATTGTACTCTAAATTATGGAAAATTTGTTCTGAACACGTTTAAAATTGTATGTACTTTGTGCTTAGTCGTGTATGTGTGTTCATTTCTGTCTTTATTGTTTGCACAGTTTCCGATTGCTTTTCCGGTACCACAACAGAATAATTTAATTTAAACTACTCTCTGATAGTGGAAGACCTATACGGTACTCTGTGTGTTGACTTTTTGTTGTAACACACCACGTGCTCTAACCCCCCCCCCTCTCCCCTATAAAAGACGTCCAACTCGCACGATCTGAATAAAAAGCTTCTTAAAAGTTAGTGATCTTCCTGTCGTCTTCTCATTCTGTGTTTCTTTTAGCGCTACGCTGCTGAAGCTTTCAAAAGTGCACACTTACTGCCAGAGCCAGGTAGTTACGGTGCCCCCCCCCCCCTCTTTCGCTTGAGCGCTGATCGCCAGTTGTCCTCGCATGCTTTCACTCGCATGTTTGACACACGATGCCCGGGGCAATGCTGCTTGCCTCGGAATAATTACAACGTCACGGCGACGGCGACGGCCGAAGTGTGCCGGGAATGTCTCTATCGTTGCTGTCGGGATACACAAATAAGTGAGGGCACGGGTTCGGATCGAATATCAAAACTTGCGTCCCTTACACTGTTATTGTCATTGAGTTACCTTACGGCGTCAATAATTGCTTTCTCGCTTCTAGACACGCTCCCGCTCCAATTTGCGCTTGTACGTATGTACCATCGTTTCGTGAATGGCGGAGACAGAAAGAGACAAAGATACGAAGGGTAATTGCTTGGAGGTTACACAAACACGTGCTTTTGTTGGCTACCCCACTTGTGAGGAGGGGGAAAGGGGAGCGACCGATTAGATAAAGGAGGAAATCAGGGTGGCTCGGCACTATAGGGGTGCCAAGCCTGTAAGAGGCGCGGAGCTGGGAAGCCTTCTTTCTTTGTTTGTTTTCTGTACATTACAACACATACCCGCTCTGGGGGATTTGCCAAGAAAACGTAGCGTAAGCTTTAAATGAGCACAGTACTGCTGAATAATGTACTTATAAAAAGAACTGTGGCTCTCCGGCTTTTAGTTCTTTCCTCCTATTTTCCTTTCTCTTTTTTTACATTTTTGTTCTCTCTCTCTCCCCCTCTTTATTTCTATTTATTTCTTCCTCTCTCGTTATGTGTTTCTCTTTCTTGCTCGCCCTGTATTTTCTCGTATTTATTTCCCTTGTCTATCTATTTAGCGCTTGCCTTCTCTTTTATGCAAGGTTTTGCCTGCATTACGCCCAGCGCTTTATTGTTTCTTTTAGTTGCTGCTTACGATAAGCGATCATTATCAAGGTGCCCGAAAAACAAGAGGAAGAACACGTCTCTTTGGCGCCAGAGGGCACTCAGTGTGCTACACGCGGAGCGTTACGTGAAGTGACGACATAATACTGCAGGATATAGGACCGTGCGGCCCTCTATAGTGCTCTGCCCTTAGAACAAGAGTAAGTACAGACGTCCCGTGCTTGTTTGCCGCTGTGTGCGGTGCCCGTGTCTTACGCTTTACCAGAAGATTTAAATGCTTGGAAGCTTCATTGCTTCATTGATACGTGATCGAAAGAGACGACCGAGCAAAAGGGATGATGGGAAGGTTTGCTGGGGCGGAAATTTGCGAGCGCTTTTTCAGAATATTTTTACGCTGTCACGAGGACGCAGGCTTGGTTATGTGTTTACGAAAGCACGCACCCTCGTAGTATCCCCCCCCCCCCCCCACTAAAACGTCCCCAGACTCGCTCCGCACCGGCACAGCAGGTTCAATCACAAATGGAGCACTTCACTTGTTGAACCAGCTCGCTTTGGACAAGCACACTTTGGACAAGCACACTTTGGATGAGCTCACTTTAGATGAGCTCACTTCGAACAAGCTCAGTTTGGACAAGGTATTAATTTTTGTTGTTGTGTTTGTTGTACGAGTTCGAGAAAGGCCGAGACGAATACGAACTTTCCGTTTGTCACGCTGTGCGCGATCGACTTAAATGATCAACGAAAACAAAAAAATAATGAGCCCGGTGGCGCACGCACACAGCAAGTCGTGACGACAGAGCGTCAACGAAAAGAAAAAAAAACGTCGTAAGGGACGTATTCTGGACGCGACGAAAAGAAACGGCAAGTCGTGAACCGCATGACAATTTATTGGAAGGTGTACGGGGAGCAGGTATATAAGAGCTCATCCAAGCTTCGTGGCAGGGAGTGCGAGTGTACTCTGTACATATATTTCAGCGGTCCCGCGATCGCCGTCCCATTGCCACTGTTAGCTGTGATGAGAATGGCACTTAGAACCCTTTGGTGATGAGTGAGAGAGAGAGAGATGGTTTACGACTTGAGGGAGTGAGGAGGCCTGGGTTGGTGTTGGTACGCTGCGATCGGCGATCCTGCTGCGTATATCTGGCGAAGCGACACTTGAATACGACACTTTGAGGGGAAGTGTGTGCTTGCGCTAGAGCGTGTTGTCGTGCGTTCAAGAGTGAGTGAGAAAGAGAGACGTAGCGAAAGAAATAGAAGAAGAGAAACAGAGAGCTGAGCTTGCATGAAAGCGGGGAGATCGAGATAGGAAGAAAAGAAGGAAGAGCGCGCCGCTGTTGAGTGCGTATGTTTGGTTGACAGGTGCTTTAGTGGCCTCCGCCTCATGATTTAGCCGGCGCTCGCCGTCGGCGCGCCAGTCCCGACGGCAGCGGAATATAAGGCGCGCGTGGGACAATAAAACGCCTATCGTAGGTGACTTCGCACGTTTCTTTTGTTGCTTGGTTGTATCCTACGGTTCGTCTCGCTGTTTCAATCTTTAGTTTTCGTTAAAAGGAGGTGTCTCGGGTAGCGGCACGGCTAACGCTTTTGCTGGGTGAGCGAGTGAGTCTGAGTGAGTTAGTGAATCAGTGGGTGAGTGCGAGTAAGTGAGTGCTTAATAAGAGAATGGGAATGTCATATGCGTGGTTCTCATTTCATACTTTGACACAGGAAAGGAGTCAGGTGGGTTTGAGTGAGGACAAGGGTAGCCGGCATGCTGCTGGATATTTTAGAAAAAAAAAGTTATGATAATCATATCATGGTATATTCCTGCCTCTCCAAAGCATTGTACCAATAAAACGACTCGATACAAATAGCCATGCCCCTTAAATAAAGGCAGCCACCAAAGTTCGCTGCCTTTCTGCTTTCTTTAACGGATACAGCTGTATTGTCAGACCAGCATACCGGATATGTCCTCATGCTGCGAACTAAAATTTCTTGTTTACGGTGTACGGGTCATCTTCTTTTTTTTATTTCCATGCACCCATTCGTTTGTTCATTCATTTATTCATTGGTTCAACTCTTTGGAATATATGACAGATAACAGAAATCATTACATTAAACACAAAACGTATAACTCAAAAACGGCTTTTGCCCACCTTGTTCGCCATTTCCACCAATTGCAGCAGCAACAGCAATACTACGTGAACTGCACACTTGAACGCGAAAAAAAAAAACCATATATAGAGAAGAATATCCCGCTATAAATCGAACGCCTAGTGATTAACAAGTGCTTTTGAAAACTATGCCTTCAGTCGTGAGTTCTATTGAAACGTTCCCCCAACTAAAAAAATGTGTCGGTACAAGTACGCCTATAATGAAAAAGAAATAATATACAGGTATAGCATCATTATTACAACAAAGATAACAAATAATAATAATATAATAATAATAATAATAATGAACATCATCCTAACTACGACCACTGCCGTGTAGAGACTTTTCCTATGTACCGCCAATGAACTCGGTTCTGTGCTTTATGCTGCCACGTTATACCTAAAAACTTCCTAATCTCACCTGCCCACCTACTTTTCTGTCCCCATCTGGAATGTTGATTGATTTGATTGATTGCTTCGTGGGGTTTAACGTCCCAAAACCATCATATGATTATGAGAGACGCCGTAGTGGAGGGCTCCGGAAATTTCGGCCACCTGGGGTTCTCCAACGTGCACTCAAATCTGAGCAATCGGGCCTACAACATTTCCGCCTCCATCGGAAACGGAGCCGCCGCAGCCGGGATTCGATCCCGCGACCTGGGGGTGAGCAGCCGAGTACCTCAGCCACTAGACCACCACGGCGGGGCCCATCTCGAACGTTCGCCTTTTCCTGAAATCTGGTCCAGTAGAGCCTACACTCTTGCTGCTTGCATGTGCGGTGGAAGCCACGTTGCATGTAGGGAAGACACAAACCATTTAAACAGGAAGATCCTTTTTTTGTTCTCTAAAGGATGTGTATATTCATTTTAGCCACTGTACTTTATACTATTTCGGTGACACGAAGTTATGAACGAATGTAAGCAAGCTACGAAGTTGCGGTCCGAGCTCAACGCGTCTTGTACGTTTAGACCAGGATGCATTGAGCTCGGGCCGTCAACCAGGAGTGATGTCTTGGACGTTTAATCCAGGACGTCACTCCTGAGATATTTTTTGAAATAAATGACCCCCTTCCCCTCCTACAGCTCCTTTGTTTCAAACATTATTTAAGAATGTAAATTATGACGTTTGCGTGCCCATCCAGTGGTCTGCTTATGACGCAAACTGCAGTAAGAACCTCCGCGCCTGTTTTGGCGACATTCATTTGCTTAAACATTCTGCAAATTCCAAGTACACGGGGACAAGGAAGGCGAAGCCGTATCCTTCGAGAAGAGCGTCGCCCGCTATGCTACCACGGAGTGTGAGGTGCTATGGACCGCAGGTTTTACAACTACGCTTCGAGTAGAGGAGTACAAAAGAGGGCAGATCGCTCCATTCGAGATGCGAGCCGAGATTTACTCGAAGGGAGAGTTATTCGATGCGAAGTGTGCTGGGACAGCCACAAGGCAAAGATAACCGAGTAGCAAGGAGCCGTGTAAGGAGTCTTAAAATGCGGAAGGAAAAGGGGGACCCAAAGGCACGACGGTAGCCCATAACCTCGGACGACGCGACAGGCGTGTACGTAAAACTAACCGAAAGGAAAAAAAAAGAAAAATAACAAAAACAAAAAGGTACGACTTCAAAGCGACCGCTCTTCTCAGGTGCCCTACGCTGCATGGCACGCAGTTTTATAGCGGCTGCTGTGGCAGAAGCGCCGCGGGGGGCTTTGCGTTGGAGGCTAAAGCGTACAGCTTCGTCGCTATTCCGGCACAATTTTTTTCGTCTCCCATTTTGTTGCCCCTTTTTTGCTCCTTTGTCTCTTTCATTTACATTTCCTTTCATCTAGCTTTCCACTCTCTCTCGCACGTGGCGTCTCTTCTTTTAAGTCGACGCCACTGCAGGTCTCCTGCCTGTGTGCCGCTGTTGCTGCTGCTTGCCTCCGCGGCATTTGGCTGCCGCTCGTCAGCGTGACTCGGGAGAATTAGGCCCCCGGCACTGATGGCGTCTGGCCCGCGGTTCGTGCCCGAACCTTCTCTATTTATCCGGCCCAGCAACACGAGAGAGCCCGCGAAACCCGAGAGTCGGAGCTGGGAATTTCAATCCTCTTCGGGCTCCGCTTCGCCGAACAATGGATCGCCGTTTTGTTTAGTGTGACCTTACGAAGCAATGGGGTGTCGGTAAAGAAGCCAGTCGCTCGTACTGAGTAATACTAGTTATAATGTTCAGATTAATACAAGCTCGGACAGGTGGGGGCACATGTGGCGAGTTGCAGAGCAAACGCTCACTCACCTGTTGTGTGTTTACTCCTCTGTAAACTGTCAACTAATCACTTATGTGAATGTACTTGCCTAGATATTCGATAGCTTTATCGCTCGCTCACTCATTCATTCACTCACTCACTCGCTCATTCACTCATACACTCACTCATACATTCATTCACTCACTCACTCACTCACTTATTCATTCATCCATTCACTCACTCGCTTACACATTCATTCATTCACTCACTCAATCACTTACTCATCTATTCAATCATTCACTCACTCACTCACTCACTCACTCACTCACTCATTCATTCATTCATTCACTCACTCACTCATTCACTCACTCACTTATTCATTCACTCGTTCACTCACTTATTCACCCACTCACTTATTCTATCACTCACTCATTCACTCACTCACTTATTCATTCACTCACTCACTCATTCACCCACTCATTTATTCATTCATTCACTCACTCACTCACTTACTCATTCATTCATTCACTCACTCACTTATTCATTCATTCACTCACTCACTCATCCATTCATTCATTCACTCACTCATTCATTCACTCATTCATTCACTCGTTCACTCACTCACAATGTTTTTTAGTGCATTAATTTCGGCTACATTTCTTAGCGGACTTACAAGCACTCGAGCTGTTTGCTGCTCGTCTTGTGTCTCCATCGTGTTCACGCTGATTTTCCAAGTTTGCTCGTTATTGCATTGCCTCACTTGGCTGCCTTTCGTGATCATTCACTAATTCACCTATTTGCTCATTTGTGTGACTCACTCATCTTGGTGACCTACTTAGCACGCATGTCTTGCTAACTCTCGAGTTCATTGGCCAAGTTCGAGATCTAACTAACCTGGCAGGAAAAATTACCTTAATTAAGGGTTGCAGCCATGCGCTCGTGTGGTTCGCTTTCCTTCATAGTGTAGACAAAAGTTATTGGTAGAACAACAGGGGATGGTTAGAAGAAAGAAGGGACCAAGAGTAGCAGTGCACAGCTATGGCGGTTGCTTGCCGAACAGCACTAAGGCCAGGCGACAATACATTCAACCGAGTGTAAGGTGGCTTTCACCTTGGGGTCATCTCCGGGCTAGTGTACAAGAGGCCGCGTGACTTTTTTTTTTCTTGTTACTACCGCAGTTACATTTCTTTACTGACTTGTGTTTTACCTGCGCTGTTTAAACTCCAGAATAGTACTGAAAATTTCGTATATTATACTTAAAATTTCTTCATAATCACTTCATACGTCTCGCTTGGCCCGCTGAGAGTCTCGGAATAGCTATATCGTAGCTAGCCGTATCGCGGAACGCGTACTATGAGCTCTCCGCACGACGCTAGCGAAGGCTGTCAGAGCGGTTCGCTTCGCTTAGGTTGAAGAGGCTCGCGAGCTTTCAAGTGTCGGTTTCCGCGCTGCCGGGCTAGACAAAAAGGAGGCCGCGCTGAAAAGGATTGCGGTGCGAAACGAGAGAAAAAGAAAGAAAGAAAGATAGAAAGAGAGAAAGAAAGAAGGAAAGAAAGAAAGAACTCTGCAAGCTTCTTCAGCGCTACGCTCCGCACTCACCTCTAGCCTCACCCAAGCACTTCGTTTTCTTTCGCTACCCTCCACAGCCAGCCACCCAATCTACGTCCCGCCGCGTCATCAAAAACAAAAGCAACGCGAATCGGGGCATGCGATACACTTCTGCGAAGTGAAAGACGTAGTCAGAACGCGATTAAAAAAAGGGAAAGCAAGCAAATGAAAGTGACAAAGTAAGTCGTCATGCGGCGGTCGTTTTGTACGGCCCCGGAACTGAGTATTCTCGCGTTTGTCATTTAGAATGACTGCCATTTGGGTGTTCTTTGACGTGCTTTCGTGACAGTAAAGCGCTACGCTATTAGTCTCCGCTCCTAGTAGTGCAATCATCGTTCCGTTTCTTATTTACGAAGGCGAAAGTTGTGAATGCCACGTCAGACGCGAAATATTACCATCGGCGTCAGTTCGAGTGATGCATCACATTGGGATGTGATGACTTACACATATGACGTCACAGCTCGCTGTGATGTGAGCCGCCGTGATGACTTCAAGACGAAAGCGGACAACATGGCGTCTTATGAGGTGTATTCAATTCATCTGCACCTCTTGCACCGGTTCAGGGCGCACGACACCGCAGTTCTGGATTCTCTGGTGTGCTGCGCCACGGTCCGAGATTGCAGCGTGGTGTTGTAGTAGTGGTGCCGCCGCGGTGCAGCTCAAAAGCAGACGAGACAGTTCACGGGCACTTGGTTGAACATGGCACTGATCGCAGATGTAAATTCACGGTGTCCAACAGTAATTATTTTCCGTCGTTGATAAGAATGGGTTGATAGCGGCAGACAGCTGCGCGGAGATGAACGCAGCGGCTGGCGAGTGAATTCACGCGTTTTCGGTTCAATGCGGGCGCAGGGAAAACGAGGTCTTGCGGGCGTGCAGAGCAGACGACAGCCCATGTGCCAATGACATGAATCCAAAAGAGCAAAAAAAAAAAAAAAAGAGAGAGGAGATGTCGCTGCACCATCTGCACTGCATTTGCACTGCAGTGGCACCATGATAACTTTTACAGCACCAGTTCCGTGCTGGAATCGCCGGAATCGAACATACCTATGATTACGTCATCTCATCAAATTGTCGCCTGGGAAGAGGCGGGGCGACTTCCAGAGGCGATGGAACTCATCGGAGAAAGGAGGGATCAGTGCAGTCGACTGAGAATAAAGAATATGAAGAGAGAGAGAAAAAGAAGCTCTCGCTTTCGAGCTGTTAAGACTGCATGAGTTGTAGGCCCGTCACAAGCACGCTGCTCTCGTGAATCGTAACTTGACATCATCTGTGAGAGTAGACCTCTCTATTGAAAAGTGTTCAAGAATACTTGCTCCCACAGGAGTCTTCCCCGAATGTAAGATTGGCGTCTCAATCGCTTTTTTTTATCTTTCTCAAATGAAAGTTTGTTGGATTTCTTTCTCTTACATGCACTAGGCCAGTGTGTTTTCGTAGAACACGACACTGGTCTCCCTCACTTCCATTCGAACTTAGTGCAACGTAGTCAGCTAATCTCTGGTGCGGCGAAACATGTTATGGACTATTTTATGTAAGACACATGACGGCTGCCCTCCAGGGCAGCAACGCGAAAGTTTTCTTGTTTTGCATACTGCGACGAGCATTGAATTATTATTATGATTAGTTGCAGAATACATCAATCCAAAAATTTTCATGCCTGTGCCTCTAGTGTACGGTATTGTTCGTTTCGTTGTTAGAGTCAAAACGGTACGGTTAGGGCTCTGTACGATGGCGTCGGGAATCATGCGTAATCAAATCTGTATAGCGCAATATTTGAGCATCTAGCTTCATCTGAAACAATACGAAACTACATTAAGAACAGTACAGTTTGGCTACCAGAGCATGACAGCGACAAGCTGTGCGCTGTGTTTGCAGACAAGCTGCACATGGCTATCGGCGAAACCGAAATTCGTCCATCCGAAGTGCTTCAGAACTCTTAGCGCGCTGGATTCACTCAAATCGGAAAACTCCCACTGGTAACCACTGGTCCACAAATAATGAATGAGGGAACACACGGTTGGCAAACACCTAGTTAGTGTTTTTGAATGACCATAACCAATAATTTAGAAAAACAGTGAACCACTGAGGTTAACTATGCAGCGGTAAACACCGTGACCGTTCGTTTCAGCTTCGCGTGTTATAAACCTTTACGGAGTGTTCCGAGGGGTATTATAATTTTTCCCTATATCCCTTAAGAGAATACGTTGCTACTGACATAATCTGTATGAGGCAACGTTTCAGCCTCATTCTAACCTCTTACGACGCATTGATGGATCTAATAGCGCACCGCCGAACGTTCAGAAAGAGCGAAGAAAAAAGAAAACAGTGCAGCTAGCATTCGGTTTACGCCAAGCGGGTTAGCGGAAGAGCTGCTGGGCGCGTTGCAGCTTCTCTTAATTACGCATCGATTCGGATTGCTAGGGCAGCGATTGAGCGCATGTCGGTTCACGATGACAATCTTCTATCCACAGCGCGCAGCCAATCGAGATCATAACAGCTGTCCTGCAAAAAAACGACAATGTCTTTTCATAATTGGTAAATTTTCGTGAAAGGGAAATCCACGAGCTCCTAGTAGGTAGCACGTAGCCGAGAGGAAGTCGACATGAATTTCTCGAAGAGTGAGTTTATTACTTGCCGAAAACTTCACCCTTGTCTGGGGATCAAAACCGGGACCAGCGCCTTTCCAGGGCGGCCACTCTTCCGTTCATAGGCGAGCGTATGGTTCCCCTACAGGGAGAACAAAGGTTCGTCGTAGCGCCTTCTCTCCTTTCAAAGTCAAACTGTGGAGCTTACTTTGAACCCCCCCCCCCCCCCCCTTCTCTCCAACGCTCCATATTATGTCAAATGCAGGGGCTGAGTTCTCTAAGCGCACCCAGTCTTAAGGAACTAGGGAAGCGTGCCCTTTCCAATCATGCCTGTGCTACCTACTGAGCTAACCTGGAATAGACAAGTATTGCTGACTGGTCGAATTGGTGCATGATAAAATGCGCTTACATTGTCGTCTGTTTTTTCCCGTTCTTTACTGCATAGCATCTTCACGCTCAAACTGAGCTGCGCTAAAGCAATATCATTCCAGGAAGTTAGCAAAGGAAAGCATGAGGGTGAACTCATCGACAAGGTCCCTATATTTATTCTGCATTGTTTATGCATGGCGGTACTCTGCATTTTTTTTACTGCACACAAATCTATTGAATAAGCAATGCTGAAACAATAACGTCATTGCTGAGATAATGCTCACACATACGCACGAACGAAAGGTCGCCGCCAGGCTACTTGAAGTTGTGAACATTACAGAACCACTTTTCGTAGCCCGGTGTTTTCTGTTGGCGAAAATTTCTTGTGTCTGATTTCGTTGGCCCATACTTTTCTTCAACACATATGTTTGTCACCGCGAGGAACAGAAAAAAATTTCCCCACCTCCCCAAAGGCGATCCTGAGGAAATGCGAAGGCATCGCATAGTGTCCATGACGGCGTTCCACACGTAGAGAACCCAGCGTTAGAATAATATAGTTGTCTTTTTTTCTTCTTAGAACATGCAGTCAACAGCGCCGTTTACCACACGCGGTGTTTTAGATGCGGAGCATCTTATACTCGCGCCTTGTAGTGCGCCGTCCGCGCCGTCCGCACCGCTTCTCGAACATTCGGCAGCTGACGCGCGCGCATGCACCGTCGCGCCGTCGCCCACTCTTCCACCATCTGTGCATCCCTTCCTCCTCTACACACCGCGTTCGACATCTACAATTCTCCTGATTCTCCAGTGGACGCGCATGTGGCGTCGCGCTTAGAGAACATTCAACAGCTGACAGTGCATGCGCCGTCGTGCTGTATATATACTCAAGGTCGGCGCTCGCTCGCTCAGTTGCCGCTCGTCGGTTGGTTTGTACGGCGCGTCGACGTCCAAGGTCGCGGTGAAATGAAATCCAACGAATCCACAAACACAATGATCGACGTCCCTTCGACCAGCGCCGCCCTTTCGCATACGTGTGTACGTGTTCACTCATTTAACACCCCCTCCTACAACCACGTTAACCAATTTAGCCATCGACCCAAGTAAGTCGCAATTTAACACCCCATTTCACAACCACGTTAACCAATTTAGCCACCGACCCAAGTAAGTCGCACTTTAACACCCCGTTAACCAATTATATGGTCCGCATCCTCCTCAGTGTTCCCCCGAGGGAAGCTGCGGGCAATTTTTTTCTGTCGCAAGAAACGCAGTATGCGTTTCCAGCTCTAGTAGCTAGCGTGCACAATTAAACGATACTATGCAGTGAACAAAACAGTGTTCTTGATTCGGCGTTGGCGTTTCACAGTGGCGTCTCGAGCGCACATTACCGGATGTTCGTGAAAGAAGCCCAGCTAGCGAACGATTGAGAGTGAGGCGTGAGTAAACGGGAAAGTGGGGTGGAGGGACGAGAGAGAGCGAACGGTGAGAAAAAAAATTGGCAGCATATCCACGGAGTGAATGATGGAGAGTGGGGCGAAGCATTCGTCCGTTCATTTGTTGTTGCTTCCGTACATCCATGCGTCCATCTGTGTGACCGTCCATGCGTCCGACCACCCGTCCGTGCGTGCGTCCCTGCGTTCGTCCATGCATCCGCCCCTGCGTCCGTTCATGCGTCCATCCATGCATCTGTCTGTGTGTCCGTTCGTCTATCTATTCAACGCTCCAAGTACCACCATCTTGAATTTTTTCATAATATATTCTCCATACAGAAGCACCGCCATCCAGCGGACATTCCAAGGACTAAATGAGAGGTGGCACACACACACTTTCTTACGGCTTGCGCTTCACATCTACTTCCCACCTTTAACCACCTCTAGCTTATGGTATATACTAGTTCACTGTATTCATCGCACTGCGGCCCAACACTCGCTAAACCTTTCTAAAACTAAGGAGCGAATATAACGTAGAAACCCTTTCTTGTCAGATAGTGCTCAATGTACATGCCGATGGCTGCTAATGGGGATCGCAGCGTGCGCGTTAACTATATAAAAGCCGAATGCTCCTGTCTTTCATTCCCCATTAGCTGCCATTGGCATGTGCACTGAGCACTTTTTGTTATTTTTCAACAACGCACAGAAGAAATCTTTCACTGGCACCACCTTGGAGGTCAAAACGTTATACTTGTTACATACTACAACGGCTACGAAGGACGAACGGGTGCCGCTATAAAAAGCTTCGCCCCTAAAAAGCGGCGAAGCACTGCGCCTACCTTCTCCTACACTCTCTCACACCCCCACGTGCTCCGGTTACTAGGGCCAAGGATAAGTGCGTGCTCCCGCAGCTGCTGCTATGAAAAATGGAATGAGAGCGGTGCCGTGAACGCCGCAGACAACGCCGGATGCCTGACATAGTCCGACTAAGAATTGTATTCGCATTTAAAAAGCTTTTTTTCTGTCCTCAATGCGGTGAGCTACCGATGCCATTTAGACAAATCATACTTGCCTGTCATGCTCCAGACATTCAATTCAAACACATATTTTCAACGTCCATTCAACTTCAAGCACATAAACGCTTCTAGATTGCTAAAAAATTGTGACAGAGTCAGACGATGTACTCTCGACTTGCTAAAAATGTTCAACGCGCTTGATAACTCAGTCATCCGTACCTCTCGCTGGCACAGCGCTGCCACCGCTGGATCCTTTGGGCGGGGCGCGAAGTCGAAAAGATCACGTGTTGCTAACAGACCAATCGCAGGGCGTGATGGCTGCATCAAGACATTTCGATACATTTAAAGATAGAGATAATTTAGTAGAAGGAGATTGATTTCGCCAACTTGCATAATTACGCAGAACTGACTTGATAATTGTCACTTTCACTCCGTTGGTCATTGGTGATGTACGAACGAAGAACTCCGTCATTCCTCCGCGCCCCTCAAGAAGAAATGAGCGTATACTTCTTCATTAACAGCGCATCGATGTACAAGTGCGTTATAGGTGCGATGTTATAGATGGAATTGTAGCATCGACACGAAGTCACGCAATTGGTGAATAATATATATGATGACAACACCTGTGGTGACTCAGTGACATATATATTTTAGCGATGAAGCACAATAGAAAAAAGAAGGGGCACAAGTTGACGTGATGGGCACTACGCTATCTCCACACTTTACTGGCCACTAAAAACGCGCGCGCGCGCGCGCGCGTGTGTGTGTGTGTGTGTGTGCTATTACCAATGCATAGACGCGTCGTCGACGTCACATCACACAGGAGATGAGGACATCGCTCATATGTCTGTTATAAAGCACCAACATGCCCATCGACACGTTCTCCTGCAGTGTATGACTCATAGACGCTGATAACAATGGCAATAGAAATTGGAGCAACGAATTATACGACTAACCACTGCTGCAAAGTTGGATACGAGGGTATGGCTAGGAGGGTTCCCAGCTACGGACGAACGGGTTAATGCATCGACAGCTGTTCTCTCTCTCTCTCTCTAAAAAGACATTAAATAAAGGACACAAACATCCACAGGAGCCTTCAGACATGGCCAACGCGGGGTTCAGTACGAGTGGGGTTAAGGCTCTAACTCGACTTCTGCCCAGCCGTGTAGAGGAGCAGTGGTGGGGTGCCGTAGCCGCCGGCGTGGCCAATCTCGCCGCTTCAGAGCCCCCGGTCCGGGGTCTCCAAGGTGCAACGGGCTCTAGCCACGCGATCGTGGGGGAGGGGGTGCCTACGGTCACCGCGACTCGGCCTATGGCGGAAGGGATGAACGCCTTGTACCCTCCCTCTCTCTGGTACAGCGCTGTGCGTGTGCGGCCGCTGGTCACGAAAGCGTAGAACAGGGAGCTTGGGCAGAAGATAAACGGCCAAAGCTCTGGCCACGTTCGTGGTCATTCTTCCTTCGACTCCACTTTCTGGCACACCCTGTGTTCGCGACGGAGGCAACATGGAGCTTTTTCGGTGCATTCTCAAAAGGAAGCCTCGACCTGGACATCTCTGACTAGACGGCAATAGTATTGCAGCGAAGCTCTCGCAATCCGCCATGTGGCGTTGTCGTCGTCGTATGGGTAGTGACCGTGGTGGTGGTGGCGGCAGCAGCAGCAGCAGCAGCAGTAGTAGTAGTAGTAGTAGTAGTAGTAGTAGTAGTAGTAGTAGTAGTAGTAGTAGTAGTAGTAGTAGTAGCAACAGGATCAGTAGTAGTAGTAGTAGCAACAGGATCAGTAGTAGTAGTTGTAGTGGCTGGAGTGCCGGTAGTAGATATAGCAGTAGTAGTAGTAGCAGCAGCAGCAGCAGCAGCAGCAGCAGCAGTAGTAGTAGTAGTAGTAGTAGTAGTAGTAGTAGTAGTAGTAGTAGGTGTCATGCAGATCCCATGATTAGAAAAAAGATGATGATGGTGATGATGCGCGTGATATCAATAACCAATACCTTCGCTGTCAGAAGACAGTTTCCATGGCGTGGAACAGGTTGATTTAGTATTCATTAGTATGAATGAAGTACGATATGCTGGTATGTGCTTCTTCTTTGTTGCGCCAAGACGAACTGCTGCCTCAAACTTCCAGAAACTACTCGGGAGAGACCTAACGTAGCGTAAGCTATCCTAACCACACCTATGGTCGTCTACACAGTGTTTGTGCTTCTATCGTTAGGTTTCAACAGATTCATTAGACAGAGAGCAATAGTGTAGGAACGAAGAAATGAAAGCACTGGGAAGAGGTAAGCGAGACTAATGCGCAGTTTAGTTTTGCGCAGGTGTAAGGGGGTCAATGAATAAATATACAGAGCGGTGAAAGAGATTAAAGGATAACTACGTAATACAGTACCTCACTCAGCTCTGTCGGCAGTAGGAACTGCAGTGACACAAACACAAAAACACACAAACACACTCATGCCCCTTTCTGGTATTATGGTCAGTCATTTTCTATAGGAGATAACTCGTCATCATGGAAAATGAAGTCGTTGGCATAAATACCATTTTGTAAGTGTGCTTTAACAAAGAACCAAAGATAGCAACATAATTAAAGAGCAAGAGAACCGTACGCTGTGCAATGCTTACGACCAGACCAAATATCGTACCGAGGTCAATCCAGTAAAAGTATATTGATTAGGAAATAATAAAGAAGCATTCACTTAATGAAAATGCCGAGTGAGTTTACCTTCAGTAGAGATTAAAAGCATATTCTTAATGCTTGTGCGAGTTTAAAGCTATTAAACAGTCTAACTTGTACCTAAGCATAGCAGTTGTTGCTACGGTTATAGGCAAGGGCCGCCCGTAGGGATCAGCCATGAATGATGCAGTGCCTCGTTTAGGAAATTAACTAGCCTCATGGAAGTATAGGTCTAGAAATAAATAGTTGTAGTGTACCTAAAAAAACAAGATGAAATTCAGAGAACATTCAACTAGATGAAAATCAGGTTTGCTATCCTACACCACTGGTAGAAAACTTGAACATAGAAATGTGAGGCAGAAACGAGTGAATGTGTGTGCTGCGGATACGTACAGAACGACGATACTTATCTACGCAATCATTATTTTTAGGTACTAGGTACTCTCAGCGCCAAATGAAACCCGGACAGCGGCAAGCGTTCGTGATGATATGGTGCGCGCCTTCCACTTAACAAAGGGGTCAGGCACGCATGTATGCGTAGAGCGGCTGAACAGGATGCGCGTGCCGGTCCATGGCTATAGGTGGACGGCGCGCCCTATACCATCGCCAAGCCTTGCCGGTGTTCGGGTTTCATTCGACACTGATAGTACATGGAGAATCTACGTGCCACACTTTCCTTCCTTATCGCCATAGTTCGAAGGCGGTGTATATTTATTCGCCGCAACAATAACGCGACTAAATCGCAAAGAAACGCGGACAGATGTTGCCTCATACGTCATTCATTTACGTTGGGTGCCGTTAACTGCAGTTTAATTCAGCGACTTGTGTATTGAAGTCAAGACAAAGGCCAAGCTGTCCCGTGTGCAACTGTAGAAAACGACTGGAATGCAAAAACCATCTTCTTCCTCATCGGACTCAGATGTGTTGCTCTCCCCTCCACCTAAAAGCTGGCGGCCTTTACAGGCGTTTTGACCAGCCATGACCCATCGAAAAAACTAAAAAGACCGACTTCTTTAGAGAGATGAGGCATCGTAAGTTTCATACTCTTCGCGTGGACCTTCGCACAGCCTACGTCATTGGACCGTTTTTAACCGAGTGACGATGCAGTGAGATGAAGTTACGGTGAGATGTCGTAATGAGGTCACAATATGGTAATCAATACTTCGTGATGACGTCATTGATTGCGTCATGTTATATAGAAGTCACGTGATTTTTGGTACGCCGACTGCGCACTCGCGGCCACTTGAGTATGTAATGGCTTCTGACTGACAATTACTTATAGCTTTACATGGTTCGAGTTGACGCCTCATTTCATGATTTGAGTTGACGCGTTATCATCGGACCATGCTAGATCTCGTAATCAACTCGACTGAACAGACATCTGAAGCATTCGCCCTAATGACCACGCAGGGAATCAACGACAACGAGTGTCTGGAAATCATGGGCGAAGATTCGGCGAGGACAACGTGAAATGCGAGCAGGCTGATCTCAAGCGCTCGCGTTTCCGGATGCTCTTAGCATTGGTCGAGAGAAAGGGGTAGGGTAGGGTGGAGCGAGTGAATGGCGTAGGGAACGTGAAGTGGGCAGCAGCGTAGAAGACTCCGCTGCAACCGAAGCCGCACAGAGACGAGGAACGTCTCGACCGACGTAGAAGCCAGGCATAGGCATGGGGCGTCCCGTGGACCACCGTAGCGCACCGGCGAACAGCCACGATCCAGCGATCAGGGTGATGCGAGCAACTAGCAGCAATAGCAAAGAGCCAGCGAGCACGTGGGACCCGCTTGAAAAGAAGGGAAAAATAACCCGATACGCGTAAAAAAGGGAAGCGTAGGGGAAAAAGGAAGAAGCGGGCGGCGAAGCACCGCTGGTCAGAGAGGACCACCACCGCCACACATGTAACGCACGTCAGTGCTCACGGGGGACAGCCGCGCACCGAAAGGAAGCAGAGTAGACGATAAAAACGGGACATGGAATAGAAGGAACACGTGAGGCAAACAAAAGGGGAATAAAACCTAGAAAAGCGCGGGAACTTGGAGGCGACACTGGCAACGCCGGTTGTAGGAGTAGTCCAAGCGAGAAGACACATAAAAAAAATTAAAAGGACCGGATCTCAGAGGAGTCTCATACTAGACACAAGAACGCTGAAAAAAGAGAATGCGCTGATAAAAAGTAAAAAAAAAATGGGAAAAGAAAGCGAGAAAAATGTAAGAAGGCGGGGAAGGAAGGATCTCCTCTCGGTTCGCCTCAGAGGAGTTGTCCGTGACAGACAGCCGGCAGTGTTGCCGGCGCGATCAATAAGGACCACGCTGTGTGTTCGACGATGGGAGAAAGGAAGGCGAAGGAGGCGCGCAACGTTGTCTGCTGCTGGGGGAGGTTAGGGAAGCCAGGAGGGGAAGACTGGGGCGCAAAACCCCAAAAGGAGCGAACGCCGCCGCCGGCGTGTGCGCGTCGCCGGATCCAGCTCCCAGCGAGCGTACAAACACACACGCACGCACACCCGCACGAGCGGAGCTACGAAGAACAAGAAGAAGAAAAGAAAGAGGAGAAGCGAAAGAGCCGCGCGGCGCGGTTCTGAACCCTGGGTTTCGACCCCACTGGCCTCCCCCGCTCTCCTTCTTCCACCCCCTCCGGGCATTGCGCGCACTCGGCCAGGAACCCGCGTTTCAACCCTGCGCACACACTGACGAACGCACGTACGACGCGTTCCGCCCTATCCTTCCCGCCCGCCTTCCCCACCCTTCCCCTTTTACCCTTCCCGACCCCCCTCGTTTCCCTCCTGTGAAGCAATCGATTCTGAACCGGCGGCTCGACCCTCAAAGCTGGAGCCTGGAAAGGAAGGGAGGGGGGTTGCGTTCACCAGGCTGCTTCGTGCGTGTGTGCGCTCAGCGCGCGCTTCCCTAGCCTTCCCTATATCCTCCCTTTCGCACTTCCTCGCCACCCACGCTTCCCCAAGGCGAACTCCCCGCTTCTATATGGCGTGCGTGCGTGCGTGCGTATTTGCGCGTGAGTGTTGTGGCTTGGTCGCGTGGTGGTGGTGTTTGCGAGCGGTGAGATGAGAGGGGGGGGAGGCTTTGGATTCGGCTTGTGCGGGCTTTGTTTAGCGCGCGCGCTCCCCCCCCCCCTCCCTGCCGAGCAGTGGCCTTTCTTTTTTCTGGTTCCTTCTTTTCTTTCATCACTCGACCTATCCTTAGTTTCTTCATTTCTCGACCATGTTTCATTATTGGTTTCGGTTTCGCGCGCTTGTCTTACTGCTTTTCTTTTTGCACTGGAAGTCCTGTACCAACGCCTCACACATCCCGTACATTCGCCGCTGCCAGCTGCCGCCTTGTTCGTTTCTTTATGATTTTTAGTTTCGCTTTTGTTGTTGCCATCTATGCTTTTCCCAGAGCTCACTAGCTGTCTTTCTCCGAGGCGTGTTCAAAGAGCCATGTCCAACGGGCCACTGGCGATAAAGCAAGAACGATTGAAAAATAGAGAAAATGAAAAAAAGCTGGCACAAAAAAGTCAACTAGGCTAGCTGGAAAGAGTCCATCACCAGGCTCGTCAAAAAATAAGAAGGTCAAGTTGACGTTACCAAGAGGAAAAAAACAAGAACGCAAAAAATCCACAACCATATATATCCGCGACCACTAGTGGGGAAGTGGTCGTGTTCCACAAGGCGCCGAAGGTGGGACGTGGAAATGATCAGGAGAGAAAAAAAAGAAAAAAAAAATCACATGTAAAGCACAATACAATACGGAAACGTATGAACCAGAAATAAGAAGAAAAACCTAAAGCTGACACAGTTTTCCCCGATCGGTACAGCAGACTTCGCTCGAACTACACACAGGTCTGAACGTGCATGGATTGCATGGGTCACTTCAGAGGGCCTCTGCAATCCCAGACACCACCACCAATCCCTCTCTTTCTCTATCTCTGGATTCCACCATACCTTCGTCAAAATCACGTGTAACGTGTGTGCAGTATGAAGGAAACAAATGCAAATCGAAGGGTTTGTTCTCTTTGCTAGACACATTATTAACGAGAACTAACAGACGATGATGCCAAGGAAAATATGGGGTATATTGTTAATTGTAATTTAAATGTGAAGAAAGAAAAATGGATTAAAAGAGAACTTGTAATGGCTACTGGTGGCACTGACTGGCGCTTCCACGTTTAAATGCCTATGTATACCCTGTAAAGTGGACGGAAGATGACCTCCACTCACTTATAGACGTAGCTGAGGGGCACAGCATTGAACGCATTTTTGGAAGGTCGCAGTTTTGGTCCCTGCAGGCGAGAAGTTATTTTTTCCCACTTTTTTTCTTCACATATACAACACATTTACTTCTAAAAATACCGCGTATACATTAACAGGCCTCATTGTCTGTCAGTTGTTGTTCATATTGTATCTGCGGCATGGTCTTCATGCGATGCTTGTTATAACTTACTCTGTGGTGGCTGCGGCGTTGTCAGCGAACAACCTGGCGCCACTAAATGTGCCTAAAATGCGCTCTTCTAAGCTGCACCGGTCTACGTAAACATGTGTCAGCTGTTTTATGATAATTCATGCTCCCTCGATCATGGAACTGTCGGCGATCAACTGTTTGCGATGCGGCATTCTGATCTTTCATCATGATCGCTTGTCATTTCATGTTGCTCAAAATTTATTGTGGCCCGGATACGAATGCATGGCTGTCATAGTTATCATGGGCTCCTAAGTTTTCGTCCCTGAGTTTCTGTAACGTGCACCCGAATCTATGTACATGTAGCAACTGAAGTTCTGCGACGCTCATCACGGGGATGAAGTTCCAGTTTCCGGCACGAAGAAAAGGAAGAGCCTGAAAGGAACACTGTGAAGCGTGAAAGAAAGAGAGCAAAAGAAAGAGTTTTGACATATCAGGCATTAGCACAGGCCATGTTTCGCTTGCACAAATTTTTCTGGTAGGGCAAGGATTCCCAGTGTTTCGTTATAGTATGTGCTCCTGTTTGCCCGCATTCTGTGCATCCATGGAAGAAACGACAGCTGTACCACGCATGTCCCGATTCATGCCTTGTCAAATGGGTCGTGTTCCTAAACTCGAAGAAAGCCACTAAAACGTCGAAAGTGGAAAAAAAAAACTGAGAGGCCGAAGCAGAGACAGTGATGCAGCAACTTGCCTAATAAGCAACAGTCTAGAATGCGTTCCTAAAGCCCTTAATACTTCACTGCAAACACAACGAAAGTGGCACGCGCAATGTTTGTGTGTCGAAATATGTGGCAGTGCTGCAGTATGCCATCTTCGCGAGAACTGCAAGATTTCGCAAAGAATAGATGGAAGGCGCGTATATCTATGATCACATGGTTTAGCAGACGTGTAGCGTGGAAGCCGGGCCTATAAGGCTGCGATACATTCAAAAGAGGCCGCGTGCAGTGTTTGTTTTCGGAACACTTGTTGCTCAAGATTACGTGAACTACCATACCTCAGAAGCTTGATAGAAATGTTTATCTATGAAATTGAAGGGAACTTTCTCCGAGTGCGTTTGTTGAGCTCCTTAGGTACCGTGTAGTTGAGGGGTTGCATTGTGTTCGGGAGAAGGTCGAACGTATATTTGTTTGTATAAACTGTCTAAAAGTTCATAAATAAACACACCACTGCCATCGTTTACCGTGACCTGCCGCCCGGAAACAATGGTCAGACTCTGATCTTTGCGGGTGGGCCTATAGGGTTTACCGAGGCCACTTCGAGGGCACTGATAGAGTGTCATTTGTAAGTGAAGTTGACGACACTCTATGACTGACGTGCTTGTCACATAGTTGACGCGTGGACGTGACGTTTTTATTTTAATAGCAATCATGAGGACACTCGAGACACATCTTGTCCGTCTCTCCCGCAGTCAAGTTTCGTCTAAAGTACAAATCAGAAACATGTCCCCACACGTCATGCGTTCCATGACTGAACGAAAGCTTGCGAATACTACAGACGAATGCTGCTCCAGCAGAAGTAAAACCGCTTGAACACGAAGAGGTGGCGAGGGGAAAAAAGGGGGGGGGGTGATTGCGTCGCTTGGACAACACCTACGATCTTTGGTGGTCAAAAGGTGATCTCGACAAACATCAACAGACGGCTCCTATTTCTGTAAATGGTGTGCATTGACACCGTTGGTAGTAATAATAATGTATAATGGTTGACTGCTCGAAAAACGAACTGTCGGTAGCACATATGCATCGTTGTTGCGGCGAAACGCGATCTCCGCGTGCCCGAGGAAATTAGGGAAACAACAGGGCTGTCTTGGCGTTGCTCGTTATCCATAGCCAATCCAGCAACAGCACGAATAATAAATACAAAAAAGGCTACAAGCACGATAGGAGCTCTTCGCAGCCTTCCTTGTCCTTAGTGCTGTCTCCGTATTAACTCCGAACCCTCCACCTACGTAATAGAATAAAGCGTTCATTGCTTCCTTTGGATGAGTGGCGTTTGTAAGACGTCTGCTCCAGAGCTACAACGTGCACAGCGATGTCTCCACACCCCGTGAATATATGTGTTATTAGTCTGTCTGTGTTGTCGTCATAATCATCATAATCAGCTTGACTGCGCCCACTGTAAGGCAAAGGCCTCTTGCTTGATTTTCTAGCCAACATGTAGTCATGCGCTTGCTGTTGTCATGATGTACACTCAAACTTAATCTCCTCTGTGCACTGAACTTTTTTGTCTCGCCACTGCCCTTCCCCCGTGCGCGTTTGCTTTTTCTTGGTATCCAATCAGTTACCTTTAATGACCAGCTGCTATCTTGCGTACACGTGCTAGGGTCCTGCGCACGTCGATTTATTCTTCTCAATTCCAACTACGATATCCTTAACCACGTTTGTTCGGTGACCCACTCTGCCGTCTTGCTGTCTCTTAAGGTTACACCTATATCATTCCGTTCAATCGCCCGCTGCGTCATCCTCAACCAAATATGAACCCTCTTGGTAAGCCTCCAGGTTGATACCCTGCAGGCGAGTCCTGGTAATATGTGGCTGTTATATACCTCCCTCTTGAGGATGTGGGTCAAAGTGTCATTAATCATTTAATTATATGCATACAGTATTCTCGCATACCTATAATAATTATGAGCAGTGTTTAGGAAAAGCGAGTCAAGTAATGAGTCAGACTCCATTTTTCTGCGGCATATCACTGAAGGTCGTCTCTTTACGTATTTTTGTGCTGATGAAGATGTCATCAGACAGTCTGTTGAGCAGCTGCAGTTGCAGGTATTGTATACTTCTCTTGTTTTCTGTACATGTGTTGTGTAGAATAAACTGAACGTATGTTGTGTCGTATACAAAAATGAGTTAATTTCTTCTTTTATCTTAATGGGTCCACCAACATCCGTGACAGTTTGCGTAACTTTTTCTGATTGGTCTACTTAAACTCCAATTTGAACTAATGAAAACATCTGCATAGTGTGACGGGTGGACGAGAAAGACGAAGAGGACAGGGAGGAAGACGGCGTGGACAGACAATGCGAGCAATCTGGGCGCCATCTTGTCCGCCACCGAGTTTGTTCTCTGTGTTCGTCCAGTAAAGTTATTCTCCCCGTAGCAATATTATTTGAAATCACTACTTGTATGTAAAATGCTACTTGCATTAACAGAGTGCAACTAACGCAAAACGATTAAAAAAAGAAGATTCACCAGATCAAACTTACCTTGATAACCGACGTGATGCAGACGGAAAGTGACCATGTTGTAATTTTTTGTTGAGCGACACGGTCATGGAATGACGGTAAATATATGTATCAATATTGCACGCACAGACAGATGTTCAGTTGCAGATGTTTAAGTACGAGTCGTTTGCACTTCCGTACCGATTCGAACAGGAACGAGTATTATCAATACTAGAAGCGATAGCTGATATCAAGCGCTGTTGCTCGCGAGGATAGCGGCCCTGGACAAGGTTACATAAATCAACTTCAGCGCGTGGCACCTAACTACGATTGACGCTAACTCGACGTGACCGCTGTATCAAAGGAGTACATATGAATTTATAAAAATGGACAGTCAGCATTGCAACCACAATTGAAGTTTCATGAACATTGGGATCTATATGGAAAATAGTTCCAAGACCTGGCGTGGCGCTGTGGCAGAGATGCTTGATTGCCACGAAGAATGCTCGGAATCGATTCCTCCTGCGACCCTGATTCTTTGCACTCGCCGGGTCAACGCTACCGATGTCGCGTATTTCGTAACGCTCGCGCGTTAAAGTTGTCCATGTGTGTTGTCGTCATTCGTGGGTAGATACCACCTGTGGCACATACCCGCATACCAGTGGCACATACCCACCCACGTGTATGTGGCACTGTCTCGGGAAAAGTGTTTGACGACGTACGCGTGGAATTGTCCGATTAGTCATGTATTGACCAGTGCGTAATATTCGTCAAATCATCTTAGCCTACGATACTAATTTTGGTTCGTGCCAAGTTAAAAGGGTGATGACGAAAGCACAAGGTAGATAGATAGACACGCAGATAGACACATAAAGCACTCGCAGTACGTGAAGAAATGCTTCGGATTTAATAGCTAACATGCTCGTCTGCTGTAGCATTTGCTATATTTCGAAGAATTCGTACATCTTGCAGAATTTTTCATGATCTCATTTGTGAGAACTGTGGACTCGACATAAAACGGAAGAGGGACAAATATTTTATAAGGTATTTGAACACATTTTTTTTTCAACAATACAGTAAAGGACATATTTAGGTTCCCTCGTCCCTCGCAGTAATAAATATTTTTGTCACGCTGAGCTACAAAACAGCTTCAGAGACAGAGATGTAAAACTTGAAAGCGAGAATTTGAGAAATGCGACACACTCCGAGAAACTGAGACGTACCCTCGTGTTGGGGACCGGGCTGGAATTCGCGGCACAAGTACATCACACGCAGTAGCCGGCGAATGGTGTAGATTTAGAGTAGCTTAGTGCATTCGGAATGAGCAACTATCTAGACAACTGTGAAATCAGCTTTCAACCAGTTCAGTCACCTCGTCGGAGTGCGAGGAATCCGAACTAGAATTTTTGCCCCATCGAATTGCGAACTCCGTTCGCCAAACATAGGCGGCGCGCTCTTGCTATGTTGGCGTGTAGCCGTAGTCTGTGAGAAAACGCGCCCGTACTGCAAACGTTAATTGTGTAATTCGATGTCCCAATAAGAAATCGCTGACGGCTTACCGCCGGCCCGGTTGCAAGGCAGCGAAATAACGAAGGAAAAAAGTGCCGGTTACCTCTTTGTAGATGGGCATTTACACTCGCGTGTTGAGGATTCGGTTGCTGAAGACCCGGACGAAAACAACAACAACAACAACAACAACAACAACAACAACAACAACAACAACAACAACAACAACAACAACAACAACAACAACAACAACAAAACAACGCTGCAGCTTCAACTCAGGGAGCGTGGTTTACCCAAACGTTGGCCTTAGAAACCGTGGCCCTAGCACACGTGGTTTTTTTTTATTGCAGAACGACGTTATGAGGTTATTTTTGGCCACTTGCTACTGCTTGTTGGCCACTAGCTGCTTGCCTCTGTTCACTTGCCACTAGTTCACTTGCCATTAGCTGATTTTCACTGTTGTGAACGCTTACCATTGCTTACCACTGTTGTGATTGCTTGCCCCTGATCGCTTGCCCCTGATCGCTTGCCACTGGCACGTTGCCACTGTTGTCATCGTTTGCCACTGTTCGCTGGTCATTAGCTGCTTGCCACTGTTGCGACTCCTTGTCATCGTTTACTTGCCACTATAGCTTAATTTGGCTGCTGTGATCGTTTGCCATTGATCGCTTGCCACTGCTGTGATCGCTTGCTACTGATCGCTTGTCACTGGTAGGTTGTGACTGTTGCGATCACTTGGCAGCTGCTTGCCACTGGTAGCGTAGCACTGCTTGGTACTGCTTTGATCACTTGCCACTTCGCTTGCCTCTGCTGTGATCCCTTGCCGCTGTTATTCCCGATGGATATTGTACTGTCATTTTCTTTGTGAAAGCCAAGGTTTGAGCACTCTACATTCTAATGTTGATCTATCTTCATTGAATAGAATTTGGGAAATAGTTCAATTGGAGACGTTATATATATATATATATATATATATATATATATATATATATATATATATATATATATATATATATATATATATATATATGTCAGTCTAGCTAGACAAATGCTTCTTACCTTATCGAGCCTGTTGCGTAACTTCACCCGGGTAGGATCACTCCTATCCTACCATGTCCCAGGATGGCGGGTTACATCTGCGAAGGAGAAATACGCGGGCACTTTTACATTTCCAAGTACATAATTATAAAAAAAACATAACAGCAGAATCAGAGGTTAAATGTGCCGTTGCTGCAGTGCCTACTTTGAAAGACAGTTCAGGGAGGCAACTACAAAATTTCCTTGTAAAAAATACAAAAACAGACACATGAATCTTTTAATGTTGACGTCCCGTGGGCCCTGAAGTGACAAACAGTCGAACGAGTTAGATGATTCAGGACTCTTGAAACGCATTTAACTGCAAAACAAATAAAAGAAAGCCTTTCCGGTTACGTTCTAGAGTCAAGCTTCGGTTCTTCCCACATGGAGAAGAAAGAAGGTTGTACATCTTCTTGGTGAATTAAACGAACGATTGACATATTGAAATCGATAGAGTAACAATAAAAGCTGTCACATAAAGCCTTCCCTGATATGAAAAATAATGTTTAAAAAATCAATTAGCCCAAGTGAAGCGTCTTGCAGAGACGAAAACTTTTTGCAAGCTCTACACAGCTCTAAAGCTGTGTACTTTAGATACGCTTAACGAAAAGATCACATAAAATTGAGGCTCAGCATCAGGTATGTGAGCTAATGAAGAGGTGCACTACATTAGTGTAATCTCAAGTCTTTAGTTTGTTTTTTTTTGGAAGAAAGCCGAACAACTGATGAAAAGAACTTTTTTTCTGACATAAATTTTTAATAATATTGAGGTAGTACGTCAATTAGATCGGACCGATAAATATCCCTAATGCTTATCTTGTACCAGATGTTAACCACAATACAGAGCCAGCATTAGTCATGCGTAATGCGGAGATTGTCGCGTATTCGAAACCCGAGCCCCACACCAAGAACGTCCCTTTATTCTGACAGCTCATGCCTAACTCCTACCTTCTTCTTTCTCCTTGGTTCTCCTGCTTGTTGTCGCGCGGTCGCAATCATCCGCAACAGAACCTTCAATAATTAAGTACGTCAACTTACAGACTCATTATTGTATTTGCATTACACAGGCCATGAAGGCCCAATTAGCTTTCAATGTCAGGTTCGTTGATACCATTCGTAGAATGCCTTCCAGCAAACGCCGTCACAGGCATCATCTTGATAATCATTTCAGATACAGCGTTCATGGTGATTTACATAATCTGAATTGCTAGTTAAAATATAAATCGTCTTCAATGCTGAAGTGTTCTATGAACATGAGTGTCAACCGCGAAATACATGACGATGATCATTATTCCACATTACTGCTTTCGTACTTTCGTAGTACCATAGGCCATGGCAAAGCCACCATGTCAGCTTTACCTCTTGTACTATAGTCGACTTCTGCCCTGCCTCTACGGTTTCAAAGGAATCTTTTTGAAAGTGTTCATTACATTAGTTTGACACTGTGACTACCAACTTATTTTATTTTAACGTGTTTAAAAAAAGTTGGCATCGAGGTATGGTCCCAGCTACTAGTGTTATCCTACATGCTAATTTGCATTTTAATGTTGCCAGCACTCCATAATGCAATACAGTAATAAATGCGAAGCAATTCATTGCGTACTGCAAGCACTTTTCGCTTCTATCTATCTATCTATCTATCTATCTATCTATCTATCTATCTATCTATCTATCTATCTATCTATCTATCTATCTATCTATCTATCTATCTATCTATCTATCTATCTATCTATCTATCTATCTATCTATCTATCTATCTATCTATCTATCTATCTATCTATCTATCTATCTATCTATCTATCTATCTATCTATCTATCTATCTATCTATCTATCTATCTATCTGTCTGTCTGTCTGTCTGTCTGTCTGTCTGTCTGTCTGTCTGTCTGTCTGTCTGTCTGTCTGTCTGTCTGTCTGTCTGTCTGTCTGTCTGTCTGTCTATCTATCTATCTATCTATCTATCTATCTATCTATCTATCTATCTATCTATCTATCTATCTATCTATCTATCTATCTATCTATCTATCTATCTATCTATCTATCTATCTATCTATCTATCTATCTATCTATCTATCTGTCTGTCTGTCTGTCTGTCTGTCTGTCTGTGTGTGTGTGTGTGTGTGTGTGTGTGTGTGCGTGTGTGTGTGTGTGTGTGTGTGTGTGTGTGTGTGTGTGTGTGTGTGTGTGTGCACGCGCGCCCGCCCGAGAAAACTATTATTTCTGATATTATTTACGGGCGCCCGAGAACGCGTTGAAATTGAAATGAATATATTCGCAACTTTTACTAAAGTAGAAGAAAGAAGGCAGAAAAGCGCAATAACAATGAAATTCGCAGATGCCTTGACTGTCCCCTTTTTTCGCAATCACTTCTACAAGGGCTTCTTTGCTGCAAATTGAGAAAGAAGAATGTGGTCCGTACAATGAAAGGCGGCGCAATGATTTGTGTTCAAATGTTTTTTTTTTTTTGCTTTTTTAACAAAATATTCTCTCACTATTCAAATACGGTTGTGTGTATGACGAAGCAGTGAACACTCGCGAACCAATGCTAATATATCTCTTTCATTTTACCTTTCTGACAGTTTATTGGAGGTGTTGACAGGTTTTATACAATTCGCGCGAGCAGGTCATAAAAATGTTTTAACCTCCTAGAATTCGCAGGAGAGATGGGGTGGGGGTAGGGGTTCATTTCGGCTTGTCAGTGATGCTTTTGTTGCGACGGTGAACCGTATCGAGTCGCAAAAATGACGAATACATGCCGGTCCGGCTGAGGAAAAAAACCGTGAAAGAAAGGCGAAGTGGTTGCACGGAAACAATTTCGGGCTTTCGCATTTTTAGCAGGAGCGATCGTCAGTAAACAACTGGCCCTTGTTTAACTATTGCGTCGCTATTGTTTGCTGTTGCATTGGCTTGCTGAAAAGTAAATAATATTTGGAGTTTGATGTCCCAAAACCGTGTTATGGTAAGAGGAACGATGGAGGCCCGGAAAAAAACTTAGTCAGAGTGAGTTCTCTTGATAAAAACTTGGCTCAGTGTGCGCTCGTGTGAGCCTTCAATGCAAGATATTTTTCTTGGGCGAATCTCAGTGATTTTTGCACATTTGCCGCTCCATACATATGCCACGTTGTTGAGTGCGGCAGAGGAATCTCAGTATTTCAACGTCCGAACTATACGGTCAATAACGCTACACTGCCCGTCGGCCAAGACAATTTCTGTCACACGTCATTCCGACGTTTTATTGAAGGAATAATTGTTTCGACGAACGAATAATGGATCAGTGGGTGGTTCCCTGCTTCACGAAAATTGTTATGTTTCATGGCGTAGTGGGGGCCGTGCAGGTGTGCCTGAAGTAGTTGTTCCGAGAGTGTTGAAAAAAAAAAATAGGCCCTAGAAAGGCCGTTCTTCCAGTTTTCTCTGTGAATGTAATGCGCGTTGCGCGCCGACCTGGCAGTCTTTTGTGTGTTCAGTGGTTAAGAGTGTTACGAGTGTGTGCTCCATACGTTTATGCACTACATTGCATGATTGCCCGTTACGCTAGTGAGTTTTCAGTCGTGAAGCAAAGCGTGGGTACGGACTAGCTGCTATTTCATTGAGGACTTGTTTAAAAAAGTGCAAGCAACACGAGTGCGAAGTAAGGCCGAACGTGACGAGTTCCTCTGTCTGTGTCTTTTCATTAAACGCAGTAACGTTTATAACGACTTTGCCAAAAGTTCGCTTCCTGTCGCGTTTAGACGAGATGAAAGGCTAAGACACTCCTGCAGTTCCATCTATACATGTCTACATCAAAAGACACAATTTAGTTCAAATTACTGCAGGGTCCTGACACGATGGCGTGTACTTTTACGAGAGATAGAAATAGAGAGAAGTCTTTATTGAAAGGTGGAGAATTTAGCCGGTGTATGCAAATCGCTGAATTGCTACTCTGCGTACGCAAGGGGATTGGGGACTGAAGGTAGGGAGCAACAAAAAGAAATGACATAAGATGTAAAAGTAGGATAATTATAAACCTATCCTACAAAGTAGGATAAGTTTTAATTGAGTGGTTTCAAGGTACAGCTCAAGCTAAAGTGTCGAGCTCACTGATATGGTTTAAAACAGCTGAATGAAAGTGCTCTAAACCCCTTCGTAGCATGAGGCAGGCTAAGGGGCCCGATACACAGAGAAATGAGAATGTTCTTCAGGTTATCGAACGTATTCAACATAGAGCACATAATCATTGGCATACATTCCACGCTGAAATAAATATGCTCTGCAGTGTCGGTAGATCCACGGTTGGTGCAGTATGAAGTCGCTGCCTGACTGAAGCAGTACCGCAAGGCTGTTTACATAGGCTATATTTAGACGAAGACGATGGTTTAGGGTTTCGAGATGTCGAACAATTCCATATGGGAGCCTTGTTTTGAGATGCGGGTTGATATAGCCGAGGAAGGCATATAGGCTTACCGTTACGAGATCCTTATTTTTAGATTAACATTCCTTGTTTCAATTATTATGTTCTATACTGTAAGCCATTCGTTACTGCTCATACTGCAGGCTCAGTTGCACGTGAGGTTTCTTAATCACAGAGGCAGTGCTAATATGCTTACTTTATGTGTGATCTTCTTATATGCGAAATGGAGCCGCATCTTTGGTGGTCTTTGTGGAGAGTCCTAGCGAAATGTGGCGGTGCATAAGAATTCAGAAGCGAACTTCGCTTTCAAATTCTTGTGCACCTACATGCCCGGGCAATCTACAAGCTTCTAGTAGAAGTTTGTAGATCGCCTGACCATTGCGTTAAAACAGCAAAAAGTTCATCTACAGTGTCGAAAAAAGAAAAAAAAAAGAAAAAGCACTTCCTGAGATGTCAGTGTATGATCCTACAAACCTGTAAGTTCGAAGCGGCAGCTTCGAGGCACTGAACAAAGGTTTAATATTTTTTTGAAAATAACGAAATGACCGTGGTGGACTAGCATGTCGTGAAAACAAACTGCAATCAATACAATTAATAATAACTGTTGTGGTTTGACGTCCCAAATCTACAATATCATTACGAGTGACGCCGATCACCCAACCAGGACCACGCGACCACAGTACACCTAGCGACCGGCTTGTTTCGTTGAGCTGGCGTCTGAACAAGATCACTATGACGTCAGCTGCTAAGACACCACTCGGATGTGAACCTGCCGCCTACCGACCAGCAAATCTCGACCATATGCAGTTCTTTCACACGCACCTAAATAAAAGTACAGGGGCATCTATCATGCCGGCTCCATCTAAACGTGGCCGTGGCAGCTGGAATCCGATCCAGAGACCTTTAAGCCAGCAGTCGAACACCACAATCACTAGACTACAGCGGCGCGTCTGAATCGCAGTTGATGTAGTGAAAAAAAAAAAGAGTCGCGTGGAATATATCCCATACCGGAGCGGGATAACTACCCACAACACATCAATGTGACACGACATCGTCCGTAACAGCAGGGACAGCGTAAGGCAACACTACCTTACGAGAGTGGGCATAGTGCTCTAAAGTATTGACAATTTATTCTAAACACTGTACCTCTTTCTACGGTCATCGTGAGGTTACTTCCTGACCGTGATGTCGCGGATGTCCTGTATTCCTCATCAACGAGCAGAGTGGCAGGCAGCTTCTACAGAACGACAGTTCAGTCTATACACGTCCGGATTCATTCTCATCGGGAGCACGTGTACCACAAAGAACCTACATCGCTCTCAGGAATCCCCCCGCCATCGCTGCCGCGGTCAAGGCGTTGAGACGTTCCAGCGCTCAGGAGCTTTCTCAGGCCACTTCTTACGTTACAAAAGTGTCTGTCGCGTTGACCTGTCAACCACTTCAGCAACCAAGACGTAGGGCCTTCCGGTCACGGTCATCGGCGGGGTCCGTTTCGCACGGCAGCCGCGAAACAAGTTCCGCGCGGGAGCCCCGAAGCGACCGCGCGTACACACGAACGCACAGACACACGAGCACGCGTTTCACGTACGAGCCAGGCCCAGCGTCCAAACTACGGCGTCGCGACCCTCCCCGCCAGAACAGGGCAGAGCTCGAGCGAGAAGCTTTGGCGGCGCTCGGCCCGGCAGCTGCCACGGACCGTAAATCGCAGCCGGGTGTCAACTTTTTTTCACCGCCGACAAGCACGTACGACGCGTTCGTGCCCCCCGCCACGGGGTCTCGGCGCTCTCTCTACTTCTTCTTCTTCGTCGTCTTCATTCTACTTCACTGACTAGGTTCAAGCACTGGTCTGGCCTTCTATTCTCCTGCCATGCCTGCCCGCCTGCTGCAACTACTACCTCACCGCTACCGCTTACCTGCCTTCACCACAGCCGAGCACAGCGAAGGGAAAAGTAATAGGAAAGTGAGGTAGAGATGAGAGGAACGTTATTTCGTCCGCCCTTTTTATTTTTTTGTTGAAACCTTTGAAGGAGCGAAACCAGCGCCTCGTCCTAACATCGGCGACGTCGTGGCAGCCGTTCCTGTGAACGGCGCATCTTCCAGGACTCATCACAGTCGCGCGGCAGCGGCAGCGTCGCGTGTGAAAAGAAGGGCTCACACACGCCTTTCCCATTTCAGTCTTCCTATTCTACGCGACCGCCTCGCCACCGTGTCTTTTCTTTCTTTCTTTCTTTCTTTCTTTCTTTCTTTCTTTCTTTCTTTCTTTCTTTCTTTCTTTCTTTCTTTCTTTCTTTCTTTCTTTCTTTCTTTCTTTCTTTCTTTCTTTGTTTCTTTCTTTCTTTCTTTCTTTCTTTCCCTCTCTTTCTTTCTTTCTTTCTTTCTTTCTTTCTTTGTATTCCATCCTTCACCCCTCGACCCTCCACCCCAAAACATGGCCACTCTTAATAGCCTCAGTTATTTGGATGTCATCACGACTCTCTCCATGCGTTTCTCGCAAAATTCCTTTGTCCCACGTCTGGCAGCAGAGACTCTGGCAAGCTAAGGACATCCCGCGAAACGCGAGGTAGACCGGATAAAGGAAAGAGTGCGGTCCGGATGAGTTCCGCTGAATTTGCGATTGTGCGCGCGTGTTCACGGTGGGAGACGGAAACAACTTTTTGTGACACCCCTTGTTTTGATATAGGTGTCGTAATCACGCTACAGAGAGCGTGTTGTGGGTGCTGGCACGATGGACAAGACTTGGGACGCTGATTACGGGGATATGACGAACTAACGGGGAGGGTGAGTTTGTGTCTTCGCGTTTTTTTTTTTTTGCGTATGTAGCTTCGAATCTCAGGGACGGCTCTCCCCATATGCAAGCTTACTGAAATACTGAAACCAGACTAATATAGCCAATCTAAAGCAATAAAAGATCTTGAAATAGATGTCTTAGATGCGTCATTAAACGTACAGAGTGGCAGTCGGCGGCGTCAACTCGAGGGATGCAAAGAATCACTGTCGGATTACGTCACCCTGTTCCGCGAGAACGTCATGATCGCCGCAATTTGGGACGTCAGACCCGTGACGTTGGGTGATGACGTAATGACGTGTCATCGGAAAAGGACGGAGGTGAGGTGCAGAAACGCCTCTGATCTCGGAGGCAGTGCTGAAACACGTTGGTGCAGAAAACCTTCAAGCATACAAGGGGGAGGGAGGGGAGGGTATATTCGACTCAAAGAATGAAGTTTTGTGTGAACGTTTCAAGTGCCGGAATACTTCTGTTTCTGCAACTTTTGTGTTTGGGACAAAAGTTTGTGCTGAGCTTGGACTGAGCACGTAAGTCTTGTACTATGGCTCTTGTATAACCTTCAAGAGGAGTAATGTAAACTTATGGGCTAGTTTTTCTTTGTGAAATTTAATACCAGGGAGAATTCACGGACAGCTGTCAGTTTTATTGCCTTGCACTTGTTTTTTGCATTGTGGTGTTAACTGTTGTGCAAGAGGAAAATAATAGCCAACGCCATGCATCGACAGCAACCTCTCCTGACGTCCATTTAATAATAAAGAAAACACAAATAAATAAAACAATTGTTGCAGAAAATTGTATACTGGAATGAGTGATAGCGATGATTGCGTGGGTCTGTATTCTGGGACTCCGCTAGACTGAACTACAAGGCGTGCCTCATCCACTGATCCTCGAACGTTATGGCGCATAAGGATTCCTCCCACCCCTCCAAAGTGTGCTGCGTGATTTGAGCAATATTTCCATGAGATCGGACGCACCAAACTATGTGAAATGGGTCAGCGCAGCTTCTAAATAATTAACGCGCTGCAACAAATTTTTCTGGGTCTCTTTTGCCCATCGTGCCCGGGCTTCTGTTACGACACGGTTTGAAGCTTGGGCAGACGGGTCTTCTCGGATTCGGTAAGTCAATTTGCGGGACGACATAAAGTTTGTCTTTGGAAACGATATAGCTGCAGTTTATCTGCATTGTATTCTGCGTTAATGCTTTTGATTGCCGCGGTGGAGAGGTCGGTATAGACTGAGCGCGGGGAAGGAGAACTTGGGCCGACTTTTGTGAAAAAAAAAAGAGTGTTGGGGTTTAACATCCCAAAACTACGATATGATTGCGAGACACGCTGTAGTAGAGGGCTCCGAAAATTTCGACCACCTAGGGATGTCTAACGCGCACCCCGTGAGAAGAAAAAGAGGGTGGCTTTCGTCTTCGAGTTGCCTTAGGGAAATGCATTACGGACCCTGTGAAGCTATTCACAGGTAACAGGTGGAGGCTTTCCTTACGGTCGAAGTTCCATACAAGACGTCTTGCATCATTGAAGTTCTTATTCTATTAACAATTTGCTGATACCAGCGTACTTGAGAATGAAAACTATATCGCTGGTGAAGAAGATGATGATGATTCTTATAATACTGGCGCACGCCCACAAAGGGGGATCGGCCAAGAACTGGCGGCAGGATCGACAGGAAGGCAAGCCAGAATCTGTCTTCCTTTTTTCTTCTACAGTGAATGCTATGATCACAACACGGGTCACGCGCTGTTGTCCGCCGCCGCCGCCGCTGTCCGTAACCACTTCGCACGAAATTAGAAAAAAAAATCACAGCATATCCACGGAGTGAATGATGATTGGTGGGGCGCAGCGTTCGTCAGTCTGTCTGTCCATTCGTTTTTGGGTCCGCCTATCTGCGTGATCCTTGGTGCATGCGTCCGTTTGTTCATTCGTCTGTCTGTCCGTCCATCTCTTTTTGCGGCCATCCCTCTGTCTGTCCATCCGTCCGTGCGCCCCTCTGTCTGTCCGTCCGTGCGTGTGTCAGATCATTCGTCCGTCCATATGTCTAGAGAAAACTCCAAGCACAGCCATCGCACATCTTCTCATCATGTATTCATCATATACAAGTGCCCTCATCCAGCAGACATTGTAAGGACCGCTATTTCGGGTATGTGCCACTGGTGGTTACGTACTACGAGGGACGCACAAGCCACGCCATAGGGAGCTTCGCCCCTAAAAAACTAGCTCAAATGACAGTGAGGCTCGAACCCGGGTCCAGTGGGTGCAAGCCGAGCATTCTACCGCCGAGTAACACCGGTGCTTGGGATTTGTTGGCAAACTTGCCTTAGGCAGGCTTGATGTTGGAAAAGCAATCGCGTCAACACGACTTATAGAGCGTTTTAAAACAATGAAAGAACAAGCATTCGTCGCACAATGCGATAGCTTAACGAGTCGGTCGTCCAACATGCTCCAGCCCAATACAGCTTGTTTTTGTTGAACAAATAATTGTGGCGCATACCAACTTCAGACATAATTCTTCATTGTCGTCAGCCAATGCATGAACAATTGGCACAAAATTCCTCGCAATAGTTTAACGGACGCCACGCTTCCCAGAAGAATGACGAAAAGTAGCATAGCGAATGCTGGCCTACTACCCTAATATTTTTATTATTAATGCAGTACGGGGCATCAAGCAGGTGTGCTTGCAGCAGTTACCCAATGATTGCGTAGAAAATGCTTTGAAAGGCTGCTATTCTAGCTTTCGACGTTACTGTAATGCCCCTTCGGCGCAGGCCTGGCGTCTTTTTTTTGTTTAGAGAAATTTATTCTCACTGACAGTGAACATCAATTACAATCCAACAGAACATTGCGACAGAACACAACATCCACAAGCTCCTTATAGTGGCACCCGTTTGTCCGTCGCAACCGTAGTAGTAGTCGTAGTGTGTAACGACTATTACAATTTTACCTCCAAGGTGGTTCCGGTGAGAGATTTCTTCTGTGCGTTGTTCAAAGATAAAAGATGGTGCTCAATGTACATGCCAATGACTGCTAATGGGGAATGAGAGACAGGGGAATTCGGCTTTTTGTTAACGCGCACTCTGCGAATTTTTTATTGTTCAACAACACACAGAAGACAAGAAAGGGGTGCTACGTTATACTCGCTGGGCGTAACCTTCTAGGTTCTAGAAAGGTTTAGCAAGCGTTGGACCGCAGTGCCATGAATACAGTGAACTAGTATATACCATGAACTGGAGGTGGTTAAAGGTGGGAAGTAGACACGAAGCGTAAGCCGTAAGAAAGTGTGCGTGTGCCTCCTCTCGTTCAGTCCTTGGAATGTCCGCTGGATGGCGGTGCTTACATATGAGGAATATATGATGAAAAGATGCGAGATGGGGGTACTTGGAGTGTTGAATAGGTGGACGAACGGACACACAAACAGATGCATGGACGGACGCATGGATGGCTGCACGGACGGATTGACGCATGGATGGACGCAGGAGTGGATGCATGGACGAAAGCAGGGACAGACGCACAGATGAACGTGCGGACGCATGGACAGACGCACGCACGGAAAGCGGATGGACAAGCGCGCAGCCACACAGGCGCACGCATACATGAAAGGTAGCAAGAACGAATGGACGGACGGATGCTTCGCGCCACTATCCATCATTCACTCCGTGGATATGCTGCCATTTTTTTTTCATTTTAGCTGAAAATAAAAAAAATAACACCGTTTCACTGTTTTTTTTTTGTTTGCAGTACAGTTAAATTTTTTTGGCTAGGTATATTTTCTTGGTGCAAGTCAGAACGCAAAGATTGGACTCGGCGATACCAAATCATGAAGTAATCCTGATGCATATTTCTCGAGAACTTGCTTCTCCTCCTCCATAGAATGTTTTCGGTTTAGAGAAGTGGTACACGCTCACATTGGTGCTTTAACTCTGCCTATTCTGATCTCTTTCCTAAAGAATTGAATGGTTGAAGGTTCTCAATAAGGGAATCAAAACTTGGGTTGCTTATGCTGCTGTTAGTATAGCATTCGAGTTTTGGTGACATTTTGGACGTATTTGATGTGTAGTCTCATTTCTTAAGTATCATTAGGAAGTGACTCATCAAGGATGAGGCCCACGGGACGGCTTTATGCTCTCCCATAGTAGAGTACTGAGTTCTCTAAATCGTTAACCCTTTTTCTAAACACAGGGCTTTATGCAAGCCTGCACAAGGGACTGTCTCGCACCCTCCCTTAGTAGAGTACCAAGTTTTCTAAATCGGTAACAACATTCTCTGAACACACACTCACACACACAGGGCTTTATGTAAATGAAGTCTCTTCTGTCATCATCGTTATTGCATGTCTAAGAAGAAAATGTTCTGTTAATAAGTTATTGACGTCTGTGACAATATTTTTTTTCTAAGCGGGACGGCTTTCAGCTCTCCTCTTTACTACTTTGTCTACACACACGTGCCTACGGGACAGCTTTATGACCTCCCATAGTAGAGTATGAAGTACTCAAAATTGTTTACCTCTTTTTGTAAGTCCACCCAACGTGCATACCTGTGACAACTTACGGAACGTTTTCTCGTGACACGTCACCTCCAGATTGACAGGAAAGCTGAGGCAAGCATGACATGTAAAAATCCAGCTACTTCATGCCGCGGGAACCATCGGTCTGCGAAGAGGTCACCCTTTTCGCCAGACATTATATTTTTCCTCAAAGTTTCGGTGGCGTTTTCGATAGCTGTTTGCAAACCCAGATGCAGGATGACGTCTAGTTTTATGTGCACGTGTATCCTAGTAGTGTTGATTGATTTGTGGGGTTTAACGTCCCAAAACCACCATATGATTATGAGAGCTGCCGTAGTGGAGGGCTCCGGAAATTTCGACCACCTGGGGTTCTTTAACGTGCACCCAAATTTGAGCACACGGGCCTCGACATTTCCGCCTCCATCTATCCTAGTAGTGTTGCAGGGAAACGAAAGTCTTAGCGTGTAGCCCACACATTCTCACCACTTCTCGCCGAATACTTCTAATAAGCGTTCGCCGAAGATAAACACATTAGAAGAGCTAGACCGCAATTTTGAGCGCCATCCTCTCACCTGATCGCGGAAAAAGAGTCTTTGCTTACTCTCGCCCAACTCGAACATTCCCGCCTATCCACGAATTGAATGATGATGGAGGAGCTTGCTGCAGAGGTTGAATTTGGTAAACCGTGATCCTCGGTAGATATGCTCAATCATCCTCATATAAAGACGTGACAAGACAGTTGCGGTGGTGTGATTGCATATACACGTTATATGCACAATGTTTTATATTTACATATCAATATACAGATATTTACATACCGATGGACTATATACATTTCGTTCAAGAGCTCATTTACGGATCACATAAGCTTGGAGGAACGTTTTCGTTTTAGTATAATGGCTTTATGATTCGTAAATAGAAAGCCAGAGGATCTTAAATTATAGGATGTAGCGGAGAGTTCAAGAAGACAGCGCTGCAACCACATTGCGAGCCCTCCGCGACGCCACCATGGCTTCTGCGGTGTTCATAGTGGGTAGCGGTATCGACGCGCAGCAAGTGGTGACCGGCGAAAGCGAAAGAAAGCGCACCGAGAGCGAGCGCGATTATAGGCGCGGCGACCTAGCGGTCTCCTATCAAACTATAGATCACGCGCCGAGAGTGGAGCGAGCGTCGCCTGAGCAGCGGCGCGCCATCTAGTGAGCGCTCTTGAAACAAAGAGCACAGCTGCGCCTCTAGTTGAGGCAATGAGCACAAGTGTACACACCAACACAACGACGAAAGACAACTTCCCAGCAAAAGAAGCAGGCTTCTTAACTATAGCAGTAGTTCCGTGTACGAATACAACAGACGAGCGTTGCTCCTCAGAAATTGGACGCAAACGACTACACGTACGAACTCGCTGCTGGCTTTCATGAAGACGGTAGTGTGGAGAGCGGGTGAAAAGATCGTCCGATGCGCGTGTTGCGGGAAGGACAAGGCGAGTGAGTTCTTTTGCTCCTGTTCTTTTGCTCGACGTTCATGCCTGGCACAGCGAACTTCGACGGCGGTGACGGCGGCTGTGGAGTGCACACCTAAGAAACTTCGCTCCTCAAAATGAAAAAAAAAAGATGCAAAAAGTTTTCTGCTTTGGTGTTAGAAAGTGATAATTGAAGTGACCGGAAGTTTTTTGAGGCGTACCACACGTGCTGCTGCTATCACAATCTTTACACCGACTGACAAGACGTATACTGGATCGTGATAAGCGTTCCTCCTCGTAGGCTTGATTTGACACTGCAAAACGACCGGCAGCGTCGGCTTCGTTGTCTCGTCGCCTTTGCTCTGCATCTTGGGCGCACAGCGGCCACTCAAGGGATAGTTTCCTACAGTACTTACCAAAGGGAATTCTCGCACTACTGTATGTGGGAGCTGCAACGCGTTGCGCTGGAGCCGGCATGGAAATGATGGCTGCTACATGTATTTGTCTAGCGTTTGTTCTTTCAGCTCCGTGGGACTTCACATGGCCGGGTGCCTCATTGCCTCAAGATGAAAATCGGCAAAAGTGCAGCAGTTCCACTTCACAACGTTAACCTTTTGGTCTGCCCCATTCATCAGTGCGAGGAGTTCACAACGAGCCATTCCTTTATCTAACACATACAAGAAAACAGAAATAAAGGAAGCGAAGAGTGCGTTTGAAACCACAAGCATAATGACTAAGGAAATTTGTGTACAACCCATCACTCCCACGGTGGTTGAATTGTCGCAGCGCCAGAATCTCCTTTAGTTAATTTTACGATACTATGTCTCAAGGAGCATGACAGCATAGGAGCGACAATGGTTGGCTCGTTACTTGTTCTTTGTAGTCCTGGTGCAACTAACCGCGAAGTATCGGCCATGAAACACATGACCTTAGTTAAGAGATAAAAGTTATTCATAGGCCGAGTACGTTGAAAATCGATGGTTGAAATTGAACACATTGGTAAAACAAGGAACAAATATTGTGAGGCACGGCTTTATTCAAGCCGCACTCAAGCTGACACACGTTGATGATGAAATCTACAGATGAGGAACTTGTACGAATGGTGATGATATGTCCAGATGTCAAAGAAGACTCCCTGACTGCGCTCACACTGATTGTTTCTCGTGCTGGAAGCGGTCACCTGGCCACGCGATAGCATTAAGGATCGCGTTGTCTATACGGCTTTAACCGAGAGACATGCACGATCTCTTTGCCACGTCAACGGTAATTAGAAGGAGGCCTCAGGGGTGTCTCTTTTCGAACAACTCCAGGTCAGTCTCTCGGCTTGTGCCCGTGCACGAGGTGCTCGCCGCTTTGCCCCACGATGCGCGAGCAGGTGTGAGGCACTGCAGACGCCCACACAACGTCTCGCTGGTTATTTTGGTAAAGTGGTTATTACGAGTAATCTCCATGGCAATATTGCCAAAAAGTGGGACGTCGCCACATTACTTCATGACGCCATTTTTAGATGACATTGTATCATTCGAATGCTGCACCCATCTCGGTGTCAATGCAAAAGCACGATTGGTGCAGAGAGCTTTGGAAAGCTGAGGGGGGAAGAAGATCGATGTAGACCAGTAAAAAAGAAAAGATAGCTTTGAAGGTTTAAGTTAGAAGTGTGAAGTTTATTCAATATAGAGAATCGAATGTAATGTAAAAAGCTGTATTTTAGTCCTCCAGGATGAGCTTAGCGCGTAGCGGGCGTCTCCGACGTAGAGACCGACAGGGAGTTTTCAGGAGTATGCGGATTGAAAAAGTACACAAAGGACCATTCCGACCCGAGTGTGATTATAAAGAACTGAAATTTTGTGTCGGCGAAAGCACAATCATTCGACGTAGCTACATGGTCACACACACACACACACACACGCACACGCACACGCACACACACACACACACACACACACACACACACACACACACACACACACACACGCACACGCACACGCACACGCACACACACACACACACACACACACACACACACACACACACACACACACACACACACACACACACACACACACACACAAGTCAGTCACTTTAAGAATGCTGCAAACGGGTACTTACCCGTCGCCTTTAGTGTACAGCAAGTTTATCGACAGCATAAAGCCGCAATGCCCTCATTGCGAAGAGAGACGTTGCACGTTACCCCACATGCTCTGGCAATGCGCGGCGCTGCGCGATGGCGAGCCTCTCAGCACAGAAGCTGCCTGGAGGACGGCAATTACCAGCTCGGACCGAGAGGTCCAAATCCGGGCTGTCCAGAGGGCCCGCAATTTGGCGGAGGGGCTCGCTCTTCCTGTCCCCACGTGGGTGCGGCCCACAGCCGACCCTCCCTCTTGAGGGGAATCGGCTCCTCAGGACAATTTGTAAATAAAGTTCATTGACTGACTGACTAACTGACACACACACACGCGCGCGCGTGCGCGCGCGCACGCACACGCACACATACACACACACAGACACACGCACACACACACGCGCACGCACACATACACACACACACAGACACACACGCGCACACACACGCACACACACACCTAGACACACACACGCGTGCACACACACACACACGCACACACACGTAGACACACACGTACACACACACACACACCACACACACACACGCGCGTGCACACACACACGCACACATAGTCACACACGCGCACACACACACATACACGCACACACATACACACATACACGCAAAGAAATTTAACTACGACACTTTCGTAGCACGGACCGGCAAGGAAATCCGTACAAATTTTTCCGAAAGAATAATTTTGGTTTTCCTAAAAAAAAACATGTTGCTGTCTGGGGATGAAACCTGGGAAAATCTCACTTGGCAGAATGATTGATTCTATAAGGCAGCCGGCCTGCTATTGACCAGGAGTATAGCCATCGGTAGTTCAGGGTATATTAAAAGCAACTCGAAGAACACGAACACACAATTGTAGCAAGTTGGTTCTGCCTAATCCGGCAAATTGTAGCACTGTGTGTATGTGTATGTGTAAGTGACAGTTGGAAGTTCTCTTCTTTACATCTTTTATGTGTATCCGAACATGACGTTGATTACCTCCACAACACAACTGCCTCTTGAATCAATGAGAAAAGACGAACGAATTCTGACCTCGAATCGATCCGGATCCCCCGTATGGTTTAGTTCCCGTCACCGCGTTTAGAACGTGTAATTTAAGGCCCCTTTACAGCCACGTCACCCTTCGTCTTATTCAGTGATCGATAGAATGCATAAACATCCTACATTGTCTCGGTGCTCTATGACTACTGTGTCATTTGCACCATTAAAGCCTATACTAAAACACGTTCCCGTTGCCAGTTTTATCGCCATGTGGTTTGTCTACCATTAAAACCTACGAATTTAAATAACTTCCCGTTGCGAGCTTTACCTCAATATACATGGCACCATGTCTCGGTGCTCTATGACCGCTGTGGTATTTGCTCCATTAGGCCCTACAACTACAGGTAAGTTGCCGTTGTCAGCTTCATCTAAAATAACATTGTAGTTTGTTTCTCTGCTCTATGACCACTGTGGTGATAAGCATTAAACCCTACAACTACAAATAAGTTCCCGTTGCCAACTTCATCTCAGTGTGGAAGGCGGAATGAGCGCAGTCTACCCTTTCTCCTCGCAGGCAGTGAACCGTGCGTGGGTCTTTCGGATGCGCTCTCCGTGTGCTCCTTTTTCTTGGCCCAGCTGCAGGCTTTAGTGAATTGAAACCCGCACCAGCTGCACGATAGGCCACCGTAGAGCGGAGTCCGAAATATGTGCTCGCCATGCCGACTGCGCGCAGAGCTAAGCCGTATCTACACACGCCCGCACCCCGCCACCGCAGCGCCTTTACGCTAAGCAAACGCCCCCGTACAATCACTCTCTTTTGCAAACAGATCACGGAGACCCACAGCCGCTCGGGAGAAGGAATCTCACAGCCGGATCACTTCGCTGCCGATGCCATCTAGTGGCTTTCAGCAGGCCGCATTCTTTCGCGTACATTCTAACTCGCGCCGATGCGCTGTTTCTGCCAGAGAAGCGTGCAGCGTCGCTAAGCCCGGGCAATGGTGGCAAGCCAGTCGATGGTGTTATAGTAACAATAGTGAAACTAGCGTGTTGGTTAGCGTTCGTCGGGAAGATAAGCAGCGCGATGAACTGAAACGTGGCGAACACGGGTAGCGCAGGGCTTGGAAATAATCACGAACGCGAGCGCTGACTACCGGCTGGGTTTACTGGCATGCATTCACACACTCACGATACTCGATTCGGGTGCCATGTTTGACATGCAGGTTGTTTCACGTATATACTGTTACATGTGTATCCATATTGAGACCAACAACCTCAGCTGGTAATCCGCATTCGTTTTCGTCATTCTTTCGCTTCTTGTGTTCTCACTTACTCGTATTTTTTCTCAATTCAGCGCTTCATTCAGCTCCTATTCGTGGTCATTGTTGAAAGTTAGTGTTTTGTTGTGTGTGTACATTTTTTGTGCCCCATCGATAAGGTGCGCTAACGATCTAAAGTCATGCTGTACGAACACTTCAAGTCTTCAACATTTTAAACATTTAGTTTCGCGACTGGATGGCTGCAAGAAGGGTTAATTTCATAAGGTCATTTGACGACTGTTTCTCATAGAGATTGAGAATATGGTCTCATTTAGACTGCTGATTAGTATATATTAACTTATACTTACTCCAGGAGGCCCTCGCGCTGTGTTTTACGTCCACTCATAAAACTGTATTTCAATTGCATAGGCCTTCTGGGTACTACGTTGATTTTTTAAAATATATCGTGCTGTTCACTTGAAGTGAGTTCGGGCCAAGACTAACTGAACATGTTTCTCAATATGCGCTGTCGGCTGTAAAAGTGTGCGATATCTGCAGCGCGTGGTTGAGTGATGTAAAACTGGCTTGCGGTGCCACCTACCGTCGCGCAGCTTCAGGTCGAGTCTAGCAGCCGTGGCCTCCGCGATTACCTCCGTTAACACGCCCTTGGTGGACGTAATCGCGGAGGCCGTGGCCGATAGCCTGAACACCACGCCGTGTGACGGACGGTGGCGCCGCGAGACAGCTTTACGTCGCTGAGCCGTGCGCTGCAGATTCAGCAAGTTTTTGCCCACCGGTACGTGCTGCGACTCGCAACCACTACGCTTGTACATGCAGTCTTAGTGCCTTTGCCAGTTCACAAGACATTTCTTCATAAAATCAAGTTCTCTTCATGACTGGACGACTATCTCTTTCATTTTAATGCATTTGTAATACAATAAACGAAGCATTAGGGTCACACGCTTGTTGCATGAACATAATTACTTGACTCACTCGCTGGTACCTGAAATTTGTCCTGCACTTCCGAATATTGATGAAACAGTGTAACATGTACAAAAGGAGCAGTACTTGTGTATTGTTTGTTAATTAGAACCAATATTTGTGTATTGTTTGTTAATCAAAACATATAAAAGGAAAACAATTAAGCCAGGCAAGGCATGGTGTAGCAAAAGCTTTATTATGGTCCAGAGAAACGAAGGCCAGAGGGCAAAGCTGCAGGGTAACCTGTTTAAAAATACACAATAAAGTGCGTGGCATAACGGTGTTCTCATTACCACAACTTAAAATGCGCAATCTTTGCGCAGAGAGCGAACGGAGAGGAAATACGAAATACGACACTGGCGTTGGCTCGCTGCACAAGATTTCGGGGCCAAACAATCGAATATATAGTGTACCGTCATGCGCGTGCTATGGTTCTGATGCCTCGTTTTGTGGGACATGTGCCCTACGAGGTTTTATCCAGGGGAAAGTCTTAGCATGTTTCGTGTCTTGGGTGAGAGGAGTGACAGCACATAACACGATGGGAAGCCATACATTGCTATGCTAAGCCAGCAAACCCATATGTGAAATATTCTCAACAGAGATGTTTCAGGCAATCCTGGTGCATGCGTATTTTAGAGCTGGTAGCCGGCCAACGGCAAAATGCGCTTACGAAAGAACAGTTTTGCGGTCGTGGCAACAGCACTGGTGCAGTGCCAACTCACTCTCGTGTAAGTAAGGTCAACGATTGGTAGTCGCAATTTTTGTTATGGTATCAACACCAATAATGAAATTGAAAACCCGGCTCCCATACGTTTGCTGATGACACTGTTGTGTAAAAGAAATTACGTGTTTCATCGCGAAAAAATTGTCCGCAGAAATTTCCATCCAAGCGGAAATCGTTGCCTGAGGGGGAGGAAGGAGTTAAAGCAACTGTAGGGGAGCGTAGGGCAGGCTTGTTGATTTAAATTCATTCTTTAGCAGAGTGCGCGCGCTAAACAACAACAAAATAAAAAAACGGCTCGCACACTCCACTGGTGACTGTGTTTTCTTCGCTTTGTGTTTCTTTAGCGGGCACATATATATCAAGAATGAAATGCAATTGTCCATCTCTTAGAGTGCTTCTATAGTTTCGTTTTTTCTGCTCATTCTCTGAGGCGTCGAAATCGAACCACCGCCTCGGTTTCACGCAAAGCACGGCACTGATATATTGCCACCAGACGACAGCCACGTTAGACTCGTCAATACGTCCTACCCGCGTATACTTGCTGCCGACAGGTGTTGGCTTCCGAACACTATGCGATGGTACGCCGCTATTGACGACGTCTTCCCAGCAGCGGTACTAAGCGTGCATCTTGCGTCCACGTACATCACAAGAACGGTAACACAACATAACAATAAAAACATAACAAGGTAGCATAACAAGTAAAAGGAATGAAAGTATCGGTATACGAACTTAAGCTCGTTTATTAGAGTGATAGCTGCTATAATAAAAGTGCGGACTTCAGCCGTTAGCTCTAAGGGATGGTGAGTGCAGGCCACACTAAAAGAGGTGACGACGCTGCCAGTAGCGAACGGCCCTGAATAGCACGCGCGAAGGTTCAGGTGGAGACGCAGGAAACAACGCGCATCGCCGTCAATGAGCTTCTTGAAGAGCCACCAAGCCAGTATGAAGAAGAAAACAAAAAAAAGTCTCAGGGTTAAAAACGAGCAGCAGAAAAAAAGCTACCAAATAAAAGAGGCAATGGGGTCTGACCTAGCCCTCGGGAAAAAAAACGTGGGAAGTAGGGATAAGGAGAGAAGAAAAAGAAAGTAGATATAGGGAGACGGAAGCGCTAAATGGGCGAGCACGTAAGAACAAAACCTAGCGCTGTCGAAAGAACAAAAGCCAAAGAGACTGGCTTGCAGCCTCCTTTCGCCTCAAACGCCACAGATGCGGGAAAGCGTGGATGAAACGAAGGTGAAACGGGATGCGGGAAAGAGGAGAACCGCTCGCAAAAGAAAGGGAAAAAATGGGAAAGAAACAGGAGCGAGCGGATAAAAAAATATCGAGGGAACGAGAGAAGAGCTTAAGTGATGCGCGAAAAGAGGTAGGGAAGAAAAGAAAAAAGAAAAGGGAAAACGTGGCTGGCTAAGAAAGCGAGGCGTTGGGCAAAAAGGGAAGTGCGAGACAGTGAGCAGGGAAGATCGGTGGTGGTGCGAACAGCAAGACGAAATGGGGATGCAGCTCGGGAAAGACAGGAAAAGGTGAAAAAAAAAGATGGAGAGAAAAAAAGGAGTAAGAGGGTAAACGGAGCAGAAGGAAAAATAAACGAATGAAAAAGAGAGTAAGAGATGCAAAAGGGAGGAAACAGGGTGTAGAAGTAAAAAAAAAAAGAGTCGACGAGAGGTTCAAACGACGGCGCCTTGGGTTGAAATGAGCCACGTAATCTGGGTTGCAAGAATAAAAAAAAAAAAACGAAAGGAAGGGGATCGCGAAAATTCTAATGATGTGAATAAGGCATCGTATAAAGAAATAGAACATTAAACCAACAAAACGAAAAAGGAGGAAATTTGTGATGAGTAGGTGTGCGGAAAGAAATGGATGAACAGAAAAAAAAAGTGCTTGAAAGTGCCCACAACCACACTTAGGTAGATGAGGACATTTTCGTGCGCATACTTTTGCTTCGGCCATAATTAGCGGCCAGCGATCTTGGCTTGCGGACATCTTAATATTTGCGTTCATTGAGAGTACCCTCCGCTCAGTGACTCTTTAAAGGTTTTTTTTTCTCGCTCTCTCTGTTTTCAGCGACACCTGTGAGGAGTTAAATTGAGAAGTCCTTGGCGTGTATCTTTCTCTCGCTCGCTGTTTGGTCTCGTACGTTCAGTATTACGACACAAGAATAGAGTGACGCTCTCCTTCCTATTCATGGCACTTCCGGTGCAGTGTGTGTTTAATTATTATCGCTTAATTAGAGCTTGGCGTCAATGCGTGGCACCGGCTACTTTTCTGCATTTGCGCCACCGATCTCATTGCTAAGTGCAAAACAAACACAAGGCTATACGAGGACACGCAGTCCTAAACTGTCGCACTCCGTCCACGTTCTTCAATATAAAAATCTGTCCACGCGGCACCTAAACTTGACGAATCACAAGTACTCATTGAAACGAAGCGTTCACACCGAACGAAAAAGTGGGCTAAAATGTTTTCATAGCGGATCGTGTCACTTGAAAATTGTGTCTTAAACGCTGCACTGTTACTTCAACAATTCGGTTTTTAAGAAACATTTCTTGGCTAAAACAAAGCCACAAGATCATTGGAGCCAGGCGCACCGGTTAACAATTAGGCGAACAAAATTGTATGATATTTAGTACTTTTTGTATTTTTGATTCCTCTAAAAATATTCTTAGTGCTCGCACAGCAACGTTTTCTGAAGATCTTGTTTACCATGGGGCCAATTCATCCAAACAGTTTGTTTCGAAAAAAAAAGTGTAATGATGAATAATACACCCTTCTCTATATGAGCCGTTGCAAAAGTTTCTTTTGAGGGGCATGGTCATTTTTACAATGACAAAGAAGGGGCTCTATGTCTTCAGCAGCTTCTCCTGATGAACAGGTGGCACTGTCGGATTTTATCATTCTGTACACAAACGTTTTTGTACGAGCCATGACGCGCCGAAGCCTACGAGGGAGTGCTTCTACAGATGGGCTAACCTTTATCGGAATGTTAAATTGCGTGCCTTGATTAATGACTCAAAATTTGCAGTACCGTTTTGCCTTTTGAGAACCAAGCATCTTTGGACAATGTATGAGCACAAGTTATTCAGTAAACATAGTACATCACATTTTGGTAGAGGCTGTAGGGATGATCATGATCATGATGATGATGATCATGATTATGATGACTAACATTTTATTTTGGTATAGGTTGCAGAGATAAATTATTTTCCTGGTGAACTGCATGTGCCATTGCGATCGACTGGGTTATTTCCCATGATCTCACAGTGACTTGCAATCTGCTTCAACCTTACGCTGTGGTTTAAATATCTTGCTCTTGCGCATGTCTTTTGTATTTGGTATGTCAGCACGTGACCATTGATTCCGATGCTGATTCCTCTTAAACGGACTTACGAGTCTTGGGAGTCACTGACGTTTACCCCGCGAAGACAGCTGGCTGTCGACACATGAAACCTAAAGCACAGAGTGTTGTATAAAGTTTTGTCCTCATAGTTGTTGTAAATGGCTGAACTAATTGGCTTTTCTCTCTCGCTATGCAGGTAATAGAAGGGTGACGCAGAACTTTGATCCAAACATGATCCGCCCGTACATACGTGAGTATGACCTACATATTTCGTATGAGGATGTGATTATGATGATTGCTTTATTGCAATTATGGGCACACAACTCTTACGAGCTAATTCCTGAATTAAAGGTGCAATTTGGGAATCGAGTACCGCCATAGAGGATCAGACGCGCAGGAAGGCCAGTACTCGTGCGTAGGCAGTAATTTTTCAGCAGTTCAGTTTCCGCGCGGCAGTTCTCTTTTGAAAACATATTATAGAGAATGGTTTGAGTTGAGCTTCGAAAGAAAAAATGTTGACAAATTTTCGTGTATCTCACGGCACGGAAATTTGTTGGCGAGCCTCAGCAATTACCAAAGCACTGGCGGACGCTTGTGGTACTCAAAAACTTCAAAATGTATCTGGCCAACACTCTTTAGGTACTCAGACAATTTTTAGATAATTCTAGTTAGCCCGCTGTATTTTGATAGCGTAGCACTTCTTTCAAGTGCCGGATCACGCTTACGACAGTGAAAAAATGATTCAGTGCACCACAAAAAGAGCAATCACAACCACGTAACAATAACCCATCCACAACACACCGCTACACCTACGAGGGTTAGCTTGCCGAAAACAACACACCAAGCAACAATATAGCTTGAGTGCGAGCACTCCTTCTTTCTTTTTTTTTTTTGAGAAGGGGAGCATTACAAATTAGTTTATATTTGTGCTATATAAACAATATCACTTTGCTCCTGACGTAGTTGCCATAGTTGTCACGACCATTTACACTAAATCAAACTGTTAACAGCTCATTTACTTAGGGAATTTGCTTACGCGCACGCTGACCATTCTTTCGAGGCCGCCACTGCGCCGTAAAGTTTCATGGGAGTAGACGTTGCCCCGTAAGGTTTAACAGTTCCTCCCCCAGTTTGCACACGGCACCTTTGTTTTGCAGTTAATCCCTCCGCGGATGAACTGTTAGTTGCAGGGACGAAATGCAGTACTTCCATTTCCCTCCCTTGCGGGCTAGAGTGTTGGGGCAACTAGCGGAGCAGATCGCAACCACGCGCTTTTTTCTACGTGGCCTCCGAGGTGGCGTGACGAAACAGAAAAACGGAAGGAATATATTGGGGCAAAGCGATGCTACGATCCGCTGCAAAGGAAAAGACGGGCAATTTTTAACTGTGAAGCATTTCTTTGCATACTGCAGGTACGTTTTCTGGTTTCTTTACGTATCTATCTATCTATCTATCTGTCTATCTGTCTATCTATCTATCTATCTATCTATCTATCTATCTATCTATCTATCTATCTATCTATCTATCTATCTATCTATCTATCTATCTATCTATCTATCTATCTATCTATCTATCTATCTATCTATCTATCTATCTATCTATCTATCTATCTACTTTTGTAACCATCTACGTCTGGGTGCCCTCAAAATCACCCCTTTAACTTGTGGGACTAAAACTAATTTGCACGGGTATGATTAGAGTAGTATGATATGAGTAGTATGATATGAGTACTACTCAAACGATATGATGTGATATGAGTATGATATGACATAAATATGATATGTGTAGAACGAATTCGACAAGTATGTCTCGCTTGTCATCACTTTAAAAATGTGACAATGACGTCGCGTACGCCATCAAACCAGTCCCGCCAGACACGTGGGGTACATGTCCGTACACCTTGAACGGCTATGTGCCACAAGTGTTTGACAGGTTATATATATATGGAAGAACGGAGAAGGACAGAGGAGGAGGAATAATCTTTATTATAAGAAACCAGCAGATTTAGGTGGCCGGACTAGGCCTCCCTTGAGGGGACGTCAATGGCTTGCCTTGACGCCGCCTCACGGGCGAGCTGGGTCGCCCAGGTTTGGTCGTCAAAAGCGGGGCTCCGTATAGCCTTATAGGAGCTTCGACGAAAGGGTCATGGCGTTAGTGTGTCTGTACTGTGTCGGGTACTCCCACAGCATGTGCGGAAACGTAGACGAACGCAAAGAATAAATGTCAGCGTCCCAGCAGGAATCGAACCCAAGCATTCTGCGTGACAGTCAAGTATTCTGCCACAAAGCCACGCCATGTCGCGGAACAACCTTTCAAATAGACCCTAATGTTCGTGAAACGCAAAGTATGGCTGCAGTGCTGGCTTTACAACTTCATAAGCCACGAATATGTACTCCTATGATACAGCCGTCACGTCGCGTTAACCTCAGTTGTTGTTAGGTAGTTAAGCGCCATCTACCAAAGTTTATTTATGTGTCAATGTCTAGGGCTATAGTTCTCGCGAGCACAAGTGCTACTGTCAGCTTACCTTTTTGGACGTTGCTAATATGTATGTTGCCGTTGACATCGTTACGGAACTGTAACCAGCTGGTGATACAAGACATCCGATCCTTCAACATATGTCTATGCCTACAATATTTGTACATATGTTTAGCGTCATTTCATAACGTTTCACTCACTGCAAAAAATGCAGCACAGTTACCTTCCCTCCGCATGCTTCGCATAACATTGATTCCCAAGGTACGTTAGATCAGCCAAATTTTTTTCTCTCTCATATATTTCAGGGTTCATACTTGGCATGGCTTTTACATTATTATATTTTGCGAAAGTTTACACGGCAGGGTGATTCTTTTAGAACTGTTCTGTTGCTTGGTCTGTAGTTTTCGTACAAATTATTTGATTTGAATGTGGCCTGTTACAAAACATTGAAGGGGCTGTGACACTGAATATTCTATTATAACCTGTTTCATGTGGGTTAATCGTTGTCCCTTCACAAGGAAGCTGGCGAAATGGAGCACATCTATAAACGCTCCTAACTTATAAACGAATGCTTTTATAATCACGCGAGCCACCTGAGAGTTGGGAAACACTGGTGCACTCGCAAGCCATGACTCCACATGTATCTATAGCTGGGTAATCACATGCATTTAGGTTAATGATATTGCTCCGTGGTCAGCCGCGCGTAAAATCGAGATATTATAGCATCCTCCAGCCTATTGATCCTATGGGTACTTCTCTTCAAATACCCTTTCTTGCCTTGAATGCAAGTTTCCTGTCTTTTCATTTTAAAAAAGAGCAAATACCAGGTAACATCAGATGTGTTAAAAGACCGCGGACATATTATTCGAGAAAACGCACTGCCATGGTGCGTGTTACACGCCGAAACGTGGAAAATCAACGGTGGCTCCCTACCAATCGAACAAAGTAACTGTTGCTGATACAACAGACTGCTTATATTTTAATCGCCATGGATATGTCAGCATCCATGAGGCCCGGGCAGCACGAAGCTCTCACTAACCAAGCATTCACTGCGCAGCCAATCTTAATAATCTTCCAACAGCAGCGTGACCATCTAAGCCTTGAAGTTTGTGCAGCGGGGTAAATCAGTGTCGTTGGGTTCTTCGTTTTCAATAAAAAGTGTTTAACCAGTGGAATAAACAGCGTGCCTAATTAATTATAGTATTCAGAGTAATTGATTGAAAACACAGGCGCTAGTTCATCAGTGCTGAGAAAACAGAACAGGACAGGTATACAATTCAATGGGACAGAAAACGTGATGAGTGGCTCAAGTCGAAGATGCGTATATTAAATGGCATACATATCTGTACTATGTCGTAAAGTAGTGTCGTTCGGATGTTTTTTTTTGAAGTTTATTCAGACAGTCATGGTCTGGGATGAAGGGGCTAAAGGCAGATGCAACTGCCTGACAAAGGCCCCCCTACTCATACATTGCTCAGGGGTGGAAAGCCGCGGTACATGTAACCGCGGTACATGTAACTTTAGTTGCTTCTATTCAGCCGTAGAGGTTCTCGTTGCTAATTGAATTTTTTAAAATGCATTCTGATCCGTAGCAGGGTCAACTTTTAGTTTTCTGCCTGAACTGATCATGGGTAAAGAAGATTACAAAGCCAAGCTACCTGTCTTGCGCGCTGCCTGTCTCGCCATTCGCTACTTTTACGTTCCTATAGTGGTGGATTGTTCTGCCTTCGTTGCGCGATTCATGGGACTTCTTGTCAGCTTACATCATTGAGCGACTGCAGCCAAAAAGCCCTCGTCGTCAGCTACCCGACATGAAATAACAAAATTTTTCTGTGGCTGCGAAGGTCATGCTTCTTTCTTGAATATTTTATGTTTTCTTTTTGGTTCATACTCTTGCATGAACGATGACGTCATTTGTTTTTTGTCCATAAACCTTCGTCTCGCTCTAGTCTTTTGCAAAACTGATTCGCCATGATAGCTCGGCACACAAAATACGTCGGTGAACTCAACCATGAGCCGGCTCAATTAGACACAACCGCCAAATCTGCCTGTGAGTCCACCGCCACCCGGCTTGGTATAGTTCGGGTGGATGTGATGTCGATGGAGCCGGGGTTGCCAGAGCTTATAGGTAAGCCGAGTGCAAGTGAACCAATGCGAGCGAGATTCAGGGAATTCTTAGATCAAGAAAATGAAGAACAAACAATGAGCGAAAAATTGCCAGATCCCTCGTATTGTGGGAATTGATATGCGAAGCACGAACGAGGAAGGTTGATAGGTCACTCTAAAATAAGTACAACGTTACAAGGCGGACATAACTTATGCCATGCTTTACGTCCATGCTATGATCATTATGTTTGAATGTGTCATTTACCTTCGTCTTCTATTCAAGTTTTAGTGTCACGTGACGTGATAAGTGGAGCTAGCGAAACGACCGTGAGTGCGCTATGTGCGTAGCATCTAGTCATGTTTTACATGACACGCATGTCATCTTTATCATGTTTGGATGAATCATTTTCCTCCGTCGTTCATTCACGCCACGTGATACCAAATTTGGTATATGTGAAGCTACCGATAGGGCCGCGAGTGCATCATGAGCGTGGTATGTTCTCATGCTCTAGCATGGCACTCATGACATGAGTATCATGTTCGTACCAGTCATATGCTTTGGTCATCCATTGACGTCGCGTAACACCAAATGTGGTATATGTGAAGCTAGTGAAACGGCTGCGAGTGCATCGTGAGCGGGGCATGTAGTCATGTTAATACATGACACGCATCTCGTGATTATCATGTTTTCCCTAGTCATGTACCTTCATCATCCATTCACGTCCCAAAATACCTTATTCGGTATATGAGAAGCTAGCGAAACAACCACGAGCGCACCATGAGTGTGGCGTGTAGTCACGAGTAGTCTTAACAAGAAAATTATGACATGCATATCATAATTTCCACGTTAAGGTCTGTCATTATGTTCGCCATGCAGTCATGCCATACCATACCTGTAGCGAAATTTCATGTGAATGAAACCGCCGCAAGTGCAGCAAGACCAAGAAGTGTAAATCATGACATTCATGACATACATATCATGATTTTAATGTTATCACTAGTCAATTATGCTCGTCATATAGTCATGTTATGCCATACCAATTTTGGTATTGATACCAATATCGAAACGGTCAGGAGAGTTAAAAGTCGTAGGCGGCCAGATATATAGATAGATGCGCTCAAAGTCGCCGAAGTTCGCTCAGAAATGCTTCGCATTTATTAGAGAGATAAACAGACAATTAGACAAACGGCTGGATGGACAGAATATCACTTGCGCCTAATGATGATGGAGTTCGGTTAACGTTACTGAACTACATTATCGCACAGTGAAATGGTACAACTACGAGTAAAGATAATATAAATACATGGCGACAATTGCGTTTGATTGTCTTGTTTGACGTCGTGGAATCTTCCATCGAAGCTCTAAGTGCCGAAATTCTACCCCTCATGTAAAAGATTGCTGCCTAAACCTCGTTCTTGTTTGTAGAGATTTCTGTGATTTCGATTGACAACAAGAAGGGCGATCTTATTCAAACATTCGCGCAGATCAAGTTTTGACATGAGTGTTATGCTGCGCGCTGACGGCACTGCTACGGCTCGAGTAAGTCCTAAAATAGTTGATTCATGACCAAGTCTGAGAAATCCAAACCAAAGGTGTAAAGAATAAGTACAGAGTGCGTTTGCTAGAGTTGTACATAACAAAATGACAGTTGAAGAAATTCCCCTGCTCCGTTTAACGTCACAAACGCCGATAAAATGAACACCTTCTCGTCCATCTGTCTTCCCCCGTTTTAAAATCAGGGTCGGATGCAAGCCTTTCACGTCAAAGCTCAGCTTCACTGACTCGAAGCTCTGGATTTCCTACCCCCCGTTGGTTATTGGCTTCGGTATCTCTTGCGCACGCTTCTGGTTGAGACGTACGTCACTGTTGGTCATTACGAGCCTATTCTCGTCGACGCTGCCGTGAGGCAGCTTCTTTGTGCGGTGAGTGAACGATTTTGCCTATCGTCGAACATTCGAGAAAGTCTACCGGACTTCTGGATAAGATACGTTGGCCTTCTGTCGGCAAACGCATACTGATTTCGCTCTTATTTCATAGCACGTGGTCCGTGGAACGTTCATGCTGTTTTACAGAAAGGTACTTCATCTGGGAAAATGGAGGTAAGTAGTGGGCTTGCCGTATTTCAGTGACACATACCCACTGGGCACTGCGTTAGGCAGATAGTTCTGGGAACACTTCCATCATAAAGTCCTGGGAACACTTCAATGATAAGTAGATTCGCTGGCAAACAAAAGGTAAAACGAAAACGTGGGCAAGACCTTCATTGAGTCAAAGATCAACTGCAGAAGACAGCGACGATGATCAAAGACAGGGGACGATGACTAAATGCAGATGTATGATTGTGATGATTACATAATTGTTACGCCCGTTATAAAAAAATAGCGCAGCTTGAACCAAGTCGAGGAAGACTGGGTAAGTACGTAACTAGTTTGCAGCACACAGGGCGCGTGCCCTCCTTCCCGCCCAATTTTTTTTGCCATGGCACACAGCGAAAATTGACCATTTCAAAGAGGTGCCCCCCTTCCTCCCCTCGAAAAATTCTGCCAACGCCCTTGGGCTGGGTCACAGAAGAGCGGAAGCACACCCAGCTGGTCCCGGCTTGCCTCTTTACTCATCATCTCTGTCTCTTTTAGCACTTGCTACTATGCTATGCGTCTCTATTATCTTCTTTCCTTTTGTTAACGACGTCATATTTGTTTGTAAACGATGGCCGTCATGGCAGATCAGTGGTTACAGTGCACAACGGCTGACCCGAAGATAGCGGGTTCGATCCCCGCCATGGCGGTTGCATTCCTATGGAGGCGAAATAGTAGAGACCCGTCTACTGTGTCATGTGAGTGCACGTTAAAGAACACCACTTGGACGATATTCTCAAAGGCCTCCACTACGGCTTTTCTCATCATTATATTGTGGTTTTGGGACGTAAAACCCTAAATCTTATCATTTTGTTAACAATGCGTAGATAGTGTTTGTGCAGTGACAGAACATTTAATGGCGATGATATTTCTGAACTTACAACACATGACAAATGTTGGGCCTAATGACTTTGCTGTAAAAGCTACCACAACCTGAAAGAGTTGTCATTTTCCTCCTCGGTAAATTGTCAACTTGCATGGTGAAAAAAAAAGCTGCCTCGAACACTAAAAGGTCTGGTGTGTGCGTCGCACAAGAAGCGGCTCAACTGAGCCAAAAATACGTGACAGCGTCTCGGCGTCTTTCCGCCATCTGTACAGGAACACGTACAAGCGGCAGCAAAACAAGTTATCACGGGAGATCTCGCCATCTTGGCGACCACTTGGCAGTACCACGGTGTTCCTCGCTTCTTGAAGCCTAGCAGCGACTCTTCTTTTCCCGCCGGGCATCTGTCCAACAAATCGTCGACGCGCGCTGCACATTCCTCTCCATGCGCCTTGGAAGCGAGCACCAAAGCGGCATAAACGGCGCGCGGAAGAAAAATAGGGAACGGTAGTCATTATGACAAAGTGCCCGGCGTGAAGGAAGAGTTGGGATAAAGAAGCAGAGATAGCGTCGCAGAATGAGCGGTCGTCGGTGGCTGTTGAAGTTGGTCGAGGGAAGTCAGAGACGAAGACTAAGAAGATTCCGTAGGGATGAAAGAAAAAAAAGGAAGGATGATAAGGAAGGAAAACAAGGGTTACCCTACACACACATTGCGTGTAGTAGTGTCGTGCGCAGTTCCCCCACTGCGACGCACAAGTACTTGGGCAACAGTCCAACAAAACGTCAAGGAGGGCCCAGAGCGTGCACGTCGTGCCGGCGTGCGCGACCGGCGTTGGCTACGGTGATGCAGTCTTCCTCACCCTTCCCTTTTCTGTTTGGGGAAGAAACAACAACCAAAACACACCACTTGCGACGACGATTCCTAAACACGGAACGCATGGCTTGGGGAAGAGGAGGTGGTGGAGGATGTGGGGAAGACAAGGGATGCAGGAAAGCCCGAGAAGAAAGGGTGGAGAGAATGAGGTGGCCTGGAAGGTTGAGCATGAGGGAAGAACCTGGCTGCCTCCGTCGAGTGAAGCCAACTAGAGACGCTTTTCTTGCCGTTCCTCCTTTCCTGTTTCCCCATTCCGCTTTCCCCACTCAACCTCTCGCGTCTTTTCTTGATGGCAAGATAGATGATGAAACGAGGTCCTTTCGACGCGGTGCCGCCGTCCCCAATGGAGGGCGCCATTAATATTCTTGCCACCGGAGTTTCTTGGCAGCGTTGGCGTCGGGCGGCCCGCTGCCGCTTTGCTGGCTCCCGCACGCGGGTTGCCGAGAAGCGTTTCGCGGCGTTTTTTTTTCTCGGGCGTCCACTTTTCGCGCACCTCATTCGTCGTCTCCCGCTTCACAGCACAGGGAAAGGAAGCCGAAGCGAAGTAAGGCTACGGTCCCATTACTCCCGTTTTAGGGACAAACAACGACAAGTCAGTGTAGGAGTGGAAGTAGCTAGAGAAAAAGCGCAGTGGAAAGGACAGTTTGAATACAACAATTTCGTTTATACGCGCAGATGAGAGGGGGAGTGCTACAACGGCAGCGGAACGGGCTTAAAGAGTAATGGAAGAAAGTGGTGGATTTACTCACTCCCTAAATGGGGACGCACGCTGGCGATGCAGCACATTTCAGCGTGGGTAGATGGAAAGAACGTAATCACGAGCCACTGCGATCTGCTTACTCCTACGTATGAAAAATTTCGCGTGCGTATAGCGAGTATGGAAGGAATGAAAGGAGTGAGTTAGTGAGTTAACAGAAAGGAAGCACCAAAGACGTGCTGACGAAAATATGTGGATGTTGTAAGGGTCATATGATACATGCCCTGCTTTCGTGACGAGCACAGCTTTCTTCGATAGGGTTGGGGCCGAACTTTCAACGCCCATTTTTCCCGATCTTTTTTCACTGAAGCCCGTAAGATCAAAACTCTGCGCAAAGACGTGGCCCACGTGGTAGGGAAGGGGCCACTCCCTCCTTGCGTGCACACCTGTGGCTCTCTCAAGTGTTTGTCGGTTTTCTGTGTAGTGCCTACGCCTGTCACTCTGTGTGTAGCGATGAATCTACGAAAGAGTGTAACTTTCGGTGTCGCAAGGCGTAGAAAAGAGTACTCTGGGCTTTCTATCGACATTTGGAGGCGTCATGAGTGGGTAAAATAACAGTGAGATTCATTGAGGACGTCGCCATAACGTTCATTTTACTTTATCAGTTTTTTCGCAGTGGCCGCCAGGTATGGCACTCGTAATTGCTGAAACCGAGTGAGGTATGTTGACCACATATGCTAGCGACTGTTCTGGAAGATTGGCGAGAAGTGGGAGCGTAAAATGACCACCACCTATTTTATCCCAAAACTTGCATTCCACCTCGATTCCTTTTTAACCTGGCTTCTTCAAGTCCCTCGCGCTTCTGGATTGTCTCCTCGCTGGAAGGCTGTAATTGTACTGAGACTGCACTGACGAGACGGGGCTTTCTCTCCCGAACTTAGAAAATATGTGAGACATGCTTGACTCGGTTAGAATTGATGCCTTCAGGGAGTATACGAGAGATAATTGGTCAGCTGCATGCTCGCGATAAAATCGCGTACTACGTGACGTGGCCAAATAGGCTAGAAAGAGTGTTCCAAACTTGCCGCAATCGCAACAGGCGGCGCTGATTGACGCCTAAACCTTTGCTGCACATTTATACCCCGTAAAATGGATGGAGAGATAGGCGCCGTTTCAGCTCACTTGGTGGAGCATCGAACGAGTTATTCGAAAGTCGCAGCTGCGGTCCCTGCTCATGAGAAGTTATACTTTTGCCCGCTTTTCTTTCTTCGCATTTACAATAAAATTACTTCTAATAGCGCGCCCCATACATTCCTTGGCATCATTGTCCCTTATTTCTCATTAAAGTTGTGTCTAACAAAGAAAGCGAGCCCTTATATGTAGACTTCTTCAAAATTTTCTACTCCAGTGAGCTACCTAACTCGCGCGCTTTCCATCTCTTCCATTTCTTCGTTGTAACAATTATTGTTGAAGGAATAGAATCATTAGTTAGTTCTAAAAACACGATGTAGGTTCCCTCGAGCCTGTTAATCAGGAAGCGTCTTCTGTCATGATCACTTCTCATGCGCTGTTTGTTATCTCCAAACATCTACCGACGTGTTGAAAACAAGCAAACATATAACGTTGTGATCACCACCATGATTAACCCAAAGAATAGTGATACGTATGAACCTAGCAGCCAAGAATAATACGAAGTAAAGAAACTCTAAACTAGTCCATTAAAACACCTCGACCAAATATGCACGCATACAGCAACTTTCGCAAAAGCGCAGAAGCGTCAGGTTAAGTGTGGCGATGCTTGTCCGCTTATGAATGCCTGGCCTCGCAGCTCGACATCTATTGAACGTGCTATGAAGCTCGTTTAGGAACTGAGCGAGGACAATTCACTGCGGAGTCCGCGTAATAACTTAATTTATTACCTTAACGAATGTCCAACAAAGAATCTAGAACAGGACGTTTTCGAAAAAAAAGGTGCTTACGCACTATAATGATTGTTGAGATTTAACAGCCCAAAACCAATATATTATTATGATAGACGACGCAGTGGAGTGCTCCGGGAATTTCGACCACCTGCCGTTCTTTAACATGCGTCTAAATCTAAGGTCGACGCCTTTTGGCGTTCTCACCTCCATTGAAAATGCGGCCGGGATTCGATGCCGCGACATTGAGGTCAGCAATCATGCACCATAACGACTGAACCACCACGGCGGGTGTGAGTTGCATCGTTGAAAAGACAGCGTCAGTGCCCCTCCGCGTGTGCGAGGTCACTGTGTGTTTACCAATATTATATGGTCGAAATTTCCGGAGCCCTCCGAGTGTGACATGCCTCATATTCGCATCAAAGTTCTGGCACGTGAAACTACAGCTATTATTCTATTTTTATTATTAGATTACAAGCTGTGAATTGCTCATTGGCATCTACCTTATGTAGAACTCTTTTATCCTTTGCATTATTGTAATGTTTTCACAATCGGACGATGCTTATTGCAAAATTAATAACAAACGTGCGTGCGCAATAAAATCTGTTCTTTCTTCATCCTTGGTTCAGAAAACGAGACCCAGCTGTATGCGTAAATGAATGAAAGAAATCTGTGATTAAGTAGATGAATGAATAAAATAAAGTAGAGATATAGCTAATAGCATTCAAAGTAAAACGACAAGACAAGTTTGAATGAGGGAGCGTCGCAGGAAGCGGCGAGGGCAAGGGTGATGCCGGATGAAGAAAAAAAATAAAAACAAGCAGGGAGCTGATGCGTCTGGCGCCGACGGCGCTGTCGCCGGCGCTCCCCTCCCGCGCGTTAAGGCTACGACCGGGTGGCTCAAAGTCTTGTCCGGCGGGCTTTTACAAAGAAACGGCATTACGCAGATCGCGTTCTGCGCCGGCAGTCCCAGACTCTAACGCCGCCTCGGAAGCCAGGGTTGGCGGGAAAAGGGGGAGGTTAGACAAGCTGGCATGCCTGCCTACGTGAGAAGCCGCTATGGTCGCGGCAGCGGTCGGCAGTCGTGGACGGGAGGGAGGTTGGCTCGGTTCGCCTGTGCGTACGAACGACGGGAGCCCTGGTAGGATCAACGGGTGGGGGGAAGGCTACAGGCATTCCTAATGCCCCCTGCTCGGGTGCTAATGGTCGCAGGCGCGCGTGTGTGGCTTGGCTCGTCTAGGCTTTCGGCTCGGCTGGTTCGGCGCGAGCTAGCCCGAACCCTAGCTTCGTGTGTGTGGCTTGGCGGGGGTGATATAGGAACCGAGGTGTGTGTGTGTGTGTGTGAGTGAACGTGTTTCGTGCGCCGTTGGCAGCCGTGAGAGCTTCGGTATGCTTCAAAGCATTTTCAACCCACTCTCTCCGGCGCCGCCTTTGCGCGCGCGCGCTGCGAACCCTTGTCTCGGTGTGGTGGTGCTCCGAGCGTCTTGCCCGTAATCGAGACTTCGGAGTACGACTCGCTTCGGAGTAGATGGGAGGGGATGATAATGCTCCAGCGGGCAAGAATGCGCGTTCGCAGCGTGCTGGAAAAGCTGCTGCGGAATGGTATAAAGGAACACACCGAGACTGGCCCCATTCGCGTGACTAAGTTCTAATTCACTCCCGTGGGCTTTCCGCGCGGCGGGAACGGGAAATAGACCCATATACTGATTTTTTTTTCTCGCGCCTGTGGCTGCAACTACAAGTATGCGACATTTCGGAGTGGCTGAGGGCCGACCTCGTCGCAAGGTGTGGTGTCGAGCCTCGCTATGCGATGGGGACGTATCCTTGTTAGGTTTAAACCCTAATGTTGTACGTAAACTCACGGCAAATCCTTCGGCGTCGTTATTGTGCGTCTGTCCCTATAGCATTCTTGGCCGTGTTTAGTTTCTCCACCACCAACGGCATGTCAAGAGATGCACTCAAAGTCGTAGGTGCTGTAGAGTGTTGTCGTTTTTGATTACAGGGCTGAACGGCATCTTTTGATAAGAAATATTTGACCTAAAAGCAACATGTCGTGCTGTTTTGTTGTGCTCTTATTCAGTGATGACGATATAGGATTACTCAGAAATGTTGAGCATTTTTATAGCGAAGCTGTGTGGGATTCTGTTCTGTTCTGGCATGCTTGTTTGCTGGGGAATGTTTTTGTTTATATTACCTCGGCTACACTATTTCTATCACTTCTGCAGCGAAAAAGAAAAAAAAAGGAAAAAGGTTACACGAATAAACAATGAACAGCTAATAAGCACATATAAGTAAACTGAAACAAGTTAAGATTACACGGTAATGCAGTTTGCTTTGAGAAGTTCACATTACAAGAAAGCGTCCATATATACGCTCATATTTCTATTTCTTCTCACAGTATATCTGCTAACATATCATTCCATATATAAAAACACTCAGCTGTCTATCAGAAACGCTTATCCAGACCGGTGTGTCTTACGAAGTCTTTTCAGGTAGATGTTCGCCTTTTTCTTGAAGATGCATTTCTGGCCACGGACCAAGTAATTTCAATAATGCGATGGGGTGCCTGTCCAAACTTGCTAATTTCTCCTTCAATTTTTCTCTTTCACTCGCGTGCTTTAAGATAGGTTATTTCAATCAATCAATCAATCAATCAATCAATCAATCAATCAATCAATCAATCAATCAATCAATCAATCTATTCGCATACCTTCAAAAGAAAGTGTGCAATGTTTCGTCATATTTCGTGCTAGAGCAGGATAAGGCGTAAAGCCAATACGAATAATCTTACACATCAGGAAAACTTACGGATTTCCGTTAGTTCGATGCGAAACATGCGTTTCTGTCGTCCGAATAAGCGATTTTACAGCTAATGATGAATAATTTTGGCGGTATGTAACCTGCGCATGGGTGTAGCTGGTCCTAATGGGGACATTACCGGGATCTGTGGCGCACTGGAGGCGACTTGAAGGCAAAAGTGTGTGTTGCCTTTTGAAGGTGGCTCGTTTGTTCACTTTACTGACAACGTCTTTTTTGTGCGCGCTGAAATTTATTATTTATGTATTTATTTCATTTACACGCTCAGATACACAAGCAAACACAGAAATTAGAGAGAGAGAGAGAGAGAGAGCAAGTGCTTGTGTGTTCGCGTACACACCAGAGAAAAAAAAAAACTAAACAGCCGTGATCTTCGTTTTGACAGACGATCAAGGGGTCTTGATGTTATGCTTCGAATGTGCAGAGTCCCCGCTTTAAGCAAGTTGGCATAGTGACGCATGCTCCGATTGGATGGTTTAGAGCTGTGTGAAGTGTTCCGAGTCTAAAAAGATCGGCTGAATACCGGAGCGTGCTCTTGAAAAAATCACGAGCCATTGTACTCAGCGCTGGTGGATGACCAGCGAAGCTGCGTGTTGCACAAGGTTCCAATTAGATGCCATGAGCGTTTCTGCATTGTTGTGCCCTGCGTGTTTGTTGCGCTTTAAGTTTAAACATGAGAGTATCCCGCCCGATGGATTTGTTTGGAGTAACAATCTTTTACGTTCATGTTTATTTCAGACTATTCAAAATAGTGAAATGTGCATTTCTCCGGCCTCAGACAAAGCGGCGCGAATGACCGAAGGAGCGACATGCCCTTTTCTAAACACACTATGATGAGCAATTCGAAATGAACACACTGCAAGAAAAGCGAAAGGCAACACAGTACAGCACCTAGGTTGTCTTTTTTTTTCTTGTACTGGGCTGTGTTTAGATTGGCCACGATGATTATTTTTCAGCTGACCCAATCAGGCATTTTTATCTTTGGAGTGTTGGATGAAACAGCGCTAAAAGGAACAGATACCACGTGACAGGCGGCGTCCGTTCTTTCGCTCCTTTGTTGTCCTCGTTCCAATCAGACCGTTTCATCATCTGCTTTAATAACGATCCAATAAGCCCTGATTGAGTTGTCACTATTGTAAGCTACTTTCTCGATGGGACCCTTTTACGCAAATCAGTGAACCACAATTTCAATGGTGCTATCTGAACGAGCAGTATGAAGTTACCGCAATGTTAAACGATGATTTCCACAAATGTTACTTGACGAGCGCTATAAACGCGACGGAGAAGTAATATAACCGTTTCTTTGACTCAGTAGTAATATTATTTGGCGGTTTATTATGTGCCAAAACGACGATTCGATCACGGGGAACACCGTAATGGAGGGCTCCGTGAAATGTTCACTATATGGTGCTGCATAACGTGCACGTAAACGGACATGTTTCTAGGAAATGTGGCTGCTATGGTTGGTACTCGACCCCGAGACCTGCGGGTCAGCAGTCGAACACTTGATTCAGTACCTCTCGCAGAACATGCCCCAAGTGCGTTACAAGTACTTGCATGTTTCAGGACCACGTGACTGGCTAATTCGTAAGAGTCTCTCACCGAGGGAAAGTGCGCAACTCTTGTATAGCGTGCTATGCGGCAGGCGTCGGCAACACTGAGACGACAGCGCCAAAGCACTCCTTCTCTCGCTTAACTCTTCGCTCAACTCTAACTAAATCAAAAGAAAAAATAAACTATTTCTTGTTTCCCGTCGAAGCAAGCTTTACGGCTACGCGGCCAGTGCGCGGCGAATTCCCGCTACCTACTACATAGTTTATCGCGAGACAGCGGCGTGCGTTTTGTGCGCGTCGTCCTGACGTGCGTCGCAGTCCCCTAGGGAGTGGGCTTCAGCGCGTGGCTTTATTGCCCTGCGGAGAAGCTGCGTCGTCCGGAGGAGGGGGCGAGGATATACAGGTGCGATGGAGAGGAGGATATAGCGCGTTAAGTGAGGGAGGGTGGTGAGATGTGTGCCTCCATGGCAGCGGCTCGGCAGCGCGTGACAAGCGGCTCGGGAAGGAAAGCGCTTAGATTCCCCAGATATAACCGTGACTTGGGAAGTTCGTTCAGAGGAGGCTCCGGTATATAAGCAACAATGAAGATCGTAAAAGTGTGCGATAATGATGGAAATGAGTGAATAGTGGGGGATGATGTCTGTATGTGAAGAAACAACCAGATATTGAGAACGCTTGCTGATGTAAAGTAGAGCCAAGCGAAAATGAACTTTGTGTTTACATTCTAGATAATGGTTGATAGAAGGCCTCTGGCACTACATGCTATACCTCTCAGCATAGTTTTATTAATTCAACTTTGGAATTTTCTTCTCTTCTAAGTGTATTGATGGACTTGTAAATTTCTTAGGTGTTATATACGTTACTCTAAAAAATCGAAAGTTAAGAAAGAAGGACCGGTTACTTTTGTACGTATCTTGTCTGCTGTTACCAGTTAAATTTTATACAGGAAGTGATTTTAGTCTGGTACAACCCCGTTGCTTTATTGGCGAAGCTTGTGCTGTCAATAACTTGGGAGATCTCGACACTGCAGAGATGTGCACATGACGTTGTATGTTTCCTTTAGCACGTTAATGAGAGAATCTTAGATGCTTCGTGATACCCAAAAAAGCACCGTCAGTAGTGTTCTAGTCAGAATTAATGTACTGAAGAGTCTCACATGATCAAAGATCTCGTTGCCTGGGATGTCCGTAGCAATACCACATGTCATGAAAACTTGAGACGTCAGCATGACGTCAGCATGGGATCACAGTACACGGCATCACGTGGTGCCTTCGTCGTCACTTGGTGAAGGATGGTCTGATCCCGCAGCAAGTGAAGCCCCGCTCGAGGCGCAGATAGTTTTGGAGTTCCAGGCAAGGAATCAGTGGAGTCGAGTGAACAAATAAAGGAGTACATGACTATACTCTTCGAGTCGTCTTTACGAAATACATAAAGAAGCGCGCGACTCTTAGCAGTCAATCTGTCCTAGCTCGACGTAAAGGTGTGTCGTGAACCAAAGCTGTCGTGATCACGATCTGGCATGCGCTGTTTTCACTCTTCTCATCTCGTGCTTCGCTGCTAGAACGAGTGCGCCGATGTATTTTTACGTTGCATAGCAAGAGGGCAAGAGAGGACAAGAAAGAGAGAGATGGAAAGAAAGAGCAAGACTGAAAATCTTGGCGAAAGAAAAAAAGTCCTCACGAAGCAGCGGGATTGGAACCCGCATACGTACCATTAAAAAGGCGAGCGTTTGAACATTCCGCTATCCAGAGACTTTTTTTTTTGTATAATACGATGTGAAGAACTCGCGCTGTGGTAGCCGTTTAGTGTTTCCTAGTAACGCTTGAGCGTATATTGTCGCCACGTGACTGCAATTTTGTTTGCTCTATTTTTGTGTTTATTACGCAAATACTTTAATAAATCGGCTATCCAGACATGATGCCTTGGATCGCTGATTAGTCTGATTGCATAACTTTGTATGAGATCACTTGGCAAGGGGATACGAAAGGGAAGGGAGGATAAGAAAAAGGAGAAAAAGGGCAAGTAAAACTTCGCATGTAAATAATGAGACATTCAGAAACAAAGAAATGAAGAAAGAGAAATACAGAAAGAAATATAATCAAAGAAAGAAATAGTACCAAGAAAGAGAAAGTGCGAAATACGGGAAATAGAGATGACGGAAAACATAGAAAGACGAAATAAAAAAGAGACGGAGAAAGAAACAAAAATTAAAGACAAATAAGGAAGGTATATATATATATATATATATATATATATATATATATATATATATATATATATATATATATATATGTTGTGTTTGTGTGTGTTTGGTGTTTTAGGTGGGACTTACAGCTCATCAAAGGGAGAGAACATCCATGCCAATCAACAGCAGGACAGTTAAGAACGAGGCGTTCTTATTGATTCAGTTTGTACGCGAATTCGGAATGAGTAGGGTTAAGAGAAAAAACGTTCAATACGAACTCAACATAGCGTAAATCTGATTCAGTCATGGCACGTCTACCTTCGTTCTGTCAAGCTCGAGGTCATGGGCTTGATTCCGTGCCCCGAAAGACGCATTTGCATATCGCCGAAACGCAAGAATTGCAACTCATGATTACGGAGTTAGACAAGGAGAGCAGAAAGGTGGGTCTTAAAATGAATCTGCAGAAAACGAAAGTAATGTACAACAACCTCGGAAAAGAGCAGCGCTTTGAGATAAGTAATAGTGTACTTCAAGTTGTAAAAGACTATGTCTACTTAGGGCACGTAATGACCGCGGAGCCGAACCACGAGATTGAAGTAACTAGAAGAATAAGAATGGGGTACAGCACATTTGGCAAGCACTCTCAAATCTTGACAGGTAGATTGCCACTATCCCTCAAGAGGAAGGCATATAACAGCTGCATCTTGCCGGTACTTAGCTACGGAGCAGAAACCTGGAAACTTACAAAGAGGGTTCAGCATAAATTTAGGACGGCGCAGTGAGTAATGAAAAAAAAAAGTGGTAGGTGTAACGTTAAGAGACAAGAAGAGAGCAGAGTGGATTAGGGGAAAACGGGGGTTAAGGATATCATAGCTGAAATCAAGAAGAAGAAATGGACATGGGCCGGGCATGTAGCGCGTAGACAGGATAGCCATGGTCCTTAAGGGTAACTAACTGGATTCCCAGAGAAGGCAAGCGGGTTAGGGGGAGACAAAAGGTTAGGTGGGCAGATGAGATTAAGAAGTTTGCGGGTATAAATTGGCAGCAGCAAGCACAGGACCGGGTTAACTGGCGGAACATGGGAGAGGCCTTTGTCCTGCAGTGGACGTAGTCAGGCTGCTGCTGCTGCTGCTGCTGCTGCTGCTGATGACGATGAAACGCAAGAATACCAGAGTACCGAGGCGTGATGGGATGCTTGTGATGCTGAAATAATAGCACTGGCTTAGCTCGGCTACGCTAGGATATACGTAGGGTGAGCTGCGAATGGACGCACCGACGGACTAGCGAGCGATCTCACGCGAATGAAGTGCGAGCTGGTCACCTCAGGAACATTTAAGACTTCTCCAGCGCGCCATCTTCGCGTCGTGTGACGTCACTGCTTTTCGTGCATGCCCAGTACTGCTCTCTGTAAGCTACGCGAAACTGCTCAGCCTCCGCCAGTGGAGTTTACGCTAGAAACCGTTGTTCTGGAAGAGGAATTCTTCCGTTGAAGGCATAGTCCAAGATGCCTGTGGCCTTTGCCATCTTGCAAGCTGTGTTGATCAGCGCGAGCTGTTCTCGGAGCTTCAAAGTGCTCAGCGTAGCCTCTCACTGCCCCCAAGAATGGCGTGTTCTTTATTGGCAACATTTTTCAGAGCTGGCACGCCCAAGTGACGCGAAAAAGCGTTGGATGTTCCCCCCATTACAGGCATTTGTTGCTATATGTTGCCGAATATATTTTGGCAATCAGACTCAGATTTTGAAACGTATTAATCTGCACTTGTCTCCAGTGAACTGACTGTGATCTATTCAGGTCTTTGATGGAAGGGAGGTAAATCTTCCCCAGGGGTGCTCATCATTTTCCAGTGGTCAATAATAATATGGAGTCCCCCAATAAGTGCGTGGTTCGCGCACGCAAGAACACCAGAGCACCAAAGCATGAGAAAGTGCTTGTGATGATGATGGTGATAATGGTCTTGATAATGATGAATTATGAGCAGTTGCTTAGCTCCGCTACGCCAGGATATACGTAGTGCGAGCTGCAAACGGACGGACCGATGGACTGGCGAGCGAGCTCACTCAGATCAAGCGCCAGCCTAGTGATACGTGGCTGAAAAAAAAAAACTAAGAATTTATATTCCTTTGGAGTTCAACAATTGTTTAGCCCTTAAATCTGTTAGTTCGTGACCACCCAAGCTTAACTCATTCTAATATTTACTTGATAGTTTCATTGCTGCTATGACAGTAATTAGTATGTGTGTTAGCTAACCTGCGGCTTCACGAGGAACAGGCGGGCAGCCTTGCCTCACTTGCGCAACAGCGGTGTCACGCGATTATTCCGTGCCACCACAAAAACAACCACATGTTTCTTCTCCTTACTGAAATGGTACAAAGAAACAACTATGAGCGTGTATGTGACAAGCCAGTTGAAAATGAATCGAAAAAAGCACAGGTCTCGTAGAAAGCTAATCAATCCACAGATATCTCCCACTCTATCACAGTAAGTATATCAAAAAGCGATGTATTCACTTCAATGAATTGACCGTATGGTGAGCTACATTTGAGGTAAGCTTTAGTATTGTAAAGCAATTGGCATATCATAAGAGTGATGGTAGTTTGGAAAAGTCTAGTTAAGTTTCCTACCGTTCTGTATTCCTTCTCTCTCTTGAAAAGTTCAGTTACTAAAAGGCTTCGTGGAACGGACTTCAGCCAATCGCAGCGTTTTCAATTATTTTGGTGTTTTTTAAAGTGGTAATAATGTTTTTGGCAATGTAATATTATGTGCTTCCAGTAAGATTTTGATTTGATATGTAGCATAATGACTCGAATATGTGTTACGTTAGGCTTGTTTTTGTGCTCCGTGGTCGCCATGACTGCCTCCAAGTTCGTCAAATGTGTGTATATATTTCTTAAATTCAAACACATGGTTACCGAAATTCGCCGACTAGCACAAATCATTTGTTACGAACTGCAATCGCGGAGCATACAAGCAACGGCCGTTTTCGTCCCCCCCCCCCTTTTTTTTGTAACAGGTTTACGGACATTGTTCTCGAAATCTTGCACCAGCACTCAGCGTTCGGTATAGTGCTCCTTGGAGAGGAAACAACCAACGGTGGGTCTTGTTTACGTGTACTCTTTCACGCCACTTTTCTCCCACGAGGCTCTAAAAGAAACAAAAGAACAAGAAAACTAGAGTAAATGAGTAAACTAGAGTAAAAGAGGAACGATAAATGTAAGAAGCGGGTAGTTCCGAAGGTATACCGGAGACCACCACCACCAGCGAGCGACGACGCTCTCCCGCGGGCAAGCAAACAGTGCGAGATCAAAGCTCAACGATGCCTGCACCTCAAAAACCCCCGGAGAGAAAGAGGCGAAAGGCACGCGACAGGGCGCGCAAAAGGCGCCAGCGGGTGCGCTGGCGAACCGAGCCTCGAGGTCCCGCAGTGAAGCCCCCTTTGGCGGGTGGGTGGGTTATCAGGGAGAGCGCACTTGCAGACGGCCAAGCAAGCAAGCAAGCGGGCGAAGCAGGCAGGCAACGACTCGCTCGCCGTGCTGTAAGGAGAAGGCTCGCTGCACCGAGGGATCGAAAACAGGCAGGCGAGCCGCCGCACACTCGAAGAGCTCGTAGCGAAGGAAAGTGCGCGGTGGAGTTGGGTGGTAAGGAGGGGCACGGTTGTAGGGGAGCGAGAGAGAGTTGCAGGCAACGCTCGCTCGCTTGGGGCATAAGGGGGGGAGGGAGGTGCACGCATTTCCATCGCGTTGATGGATGACTCCCTGAGCGGTGGCGGCTGCAGCCGAGCAGAGGAGTGCGGCATGAGGGGAGTGGGGGCACGCTGGAAGCTGCTCGCTCGCTCCCAGGCAGGGCCCGCACTACCCTCAGACCCTCCAATTACGCACGTACAGCTGAGCATGGTCGGTCCACGCCCCCCTCTTTCTCTCACTCACTCTCTCGCTGGCCTGAGGTTTCTTCCTCCCCCTCTCATCCTCCACATCCTCTTCTCTGTGCAGCCTCGGCGGCATCCTGGTTGAGGCACCGCTTTCGCCTCGGCGTTCGCTGCTGGATCTTTCCAAACCATTCCTCCACCCTTCAACCCTTGCTTTCGAGGTTCCCCTGGCCGGCCCCTAGGGTAGATTGGTGCTCCCTTCTTGCTTCCCTAACCTAGACAGGGATGTTAGTTGCTTCGCTTTTCGGGGGAGGACGCTTAAAGGGGAGAGGAAAGAAAGAGCAACGGCATTTTCTGTTTCCCCAGCCGTCTAAAGCAGACACGCGAACGTTGTCTCGAGGTTATGATCCCTTTTTGTGTGTGTGTTCTTGCATGCGTGTGTTCTCGTGTCTTGGTGCTCATTTCTCGTTTCAGCAGCTTTGCTGCTCGCTTAGTTCGCACGCGACATTCTCTCTCTGTGGCCACGCTTTGTTTTGTCGTTTATCAAGCGTGCACTTAGGAAGCATGTGTGACGGGAAAAGACGCAAAGGTTTCGGTTGAAAGTTGACACGTTGGCAGTAAGGAAGAGCTAGGGGTCATGTTATATGCATTATAATAATTATGCCACAAGTATCGCTAAATGACCGCTTGTGGTGGTTTGAAGAGGCGAGAGGGTTGACGATGCATGCCACGAGCCAGTGAGAAAGAAATGGTAGCATGTCCATGGAGTGTATGATAGAGTGGGGCGAAGCATCCATCCGTCTATCAGTTTTTGCTTCCGTCCGTCCATACGTCCATCTGTGTGACCGTCCATGTGTCCATTCACCCGTCCGTGCGTGCGTCTGTTCGTGCGTCCGCACGTCCATCTGCGCGTCCGTCCCTGCGTTCGTCCATGCATCCGCTTCTGCGTCTGTCCATGCGTCCATCCATCGATGCAGCCATCTGTGAGTCCGTCCATGCATTTGTCTGTGTGTCCGTTCGTCCATCTATCCAACACTCCAAGTACCACCATCTCGCATCTTTTCATCATATATACCACATATGCACCACCATCCAGCAGACATTTCAAGGACTAAGTGAGAGGAGGCACACACACACTTTCTTACGGCTTGAGCTTCGTGTCTACTTCCCACCTTTAACCACCTAGAGTTCATGGTATATACTAGTTCACTGTATTCATGGCACTGCGGCCCAACGCTCGCTAAAACCTTTCTAAAACCAAGGAGGTTAAGCCCAGCAAGTATCACGTAGCAACCCTTTCTTGTCAGATAGTGTTTAATGAACATGTCAATGGCTGCTAAGGCGGAATGAGAGACAGGAAAATTCCGCTTTTAGTTAACGCGCACGCGGCGAATTTTTGTTGTTCAACAACGCACAGAAGAAATCTCCCACCGGCACCACCTTGGAGGTCAAAGTGTAAGACTAGTTACACACTACGACTACTACTACTACGAGGGACGAACGGGTGCCTCTATAAGCAGCTTCGCCTCTAAAATGCGCTGCTCTTATCGCAAAACTATTGTGACAAACATTGCATTGGATTCGATGTAACTGAACTTATTCGGAACAAGTGGAAGGGTATATAAGCAGTCGAATTGCTATATATTCAATGTAACTATCTGGAAGCTTGAAGAAACTAGACAGAGAACAGCAGGACACAAACTATCGCAGATTAAAACTTGAATTTATTCACCTCTCCTCTTGGGTAATTGTGTGTGTTGCTTCTGTAAACGAATCCATGTTTCATTCTGTGCTCGCCTGTGGCTTGTGATTCTGTGTGTGATTTGTTTGCTTTGTTAGTTTTTTGTTTGAAACTAACGCATGAAGTTCAAGTACTTCATATCTCTGCTTTGTTATTCGAACATCAAAGTTAGAGTAGGATGAGCGTGAATATGAAATCAACACGTTTTTGATGGTTAAGACACGATATGTTTTCGACCCTGAAGGCGGGCAATCTTGTGTGGGGCACTAGAAAAAATTTTTTGGAAGATTAGAAAGACTAATTCAAATTAGAGACGGTAAAGAAAGAACATTATTCAAGAACAATAGATATGCAAAAGAGATGTGACCGAGGAGTTTAGCCCAGGCGGACACCCAGGTGCCGGGTTAGGAGCAGCTCTAGCGAAACTTCTTGCTAACACAAAATTCAGACAATTTATTTACATGTTTACAATACTTGGCAAACTGCGTGAGCAGACGTGCCTTTACATAAGCAACGCCATGAAACGCGACCGGCCGTCACAAAGGCCACCGAGAGAGAGCCCTGAGCGAACACGCGACGCTCTTTTTATGCCCTCGTCGGTGCACGCGCTTCTTGTGCGACGCCGATGCGCGTTCGATGTGGTGCACACGAAAGCCTCTCGCGTTACTGCAGGACGCACACCACGTCAGACCGCGTCAGCAGGGCTCACCGACGACTGTCTCTTGCAGGTCTATGTCCTTGCTCTGCCAGTCATATGAAAAGGCAGTGCTGGTTCTTTGGCGAATATGATCACATACTTTGGGAATGTAGCATAGTGCCGCCACCGGTGGATATTATGCGTGATCCCTCTCTTGAGCACTGGGAGGCCGTGTTGACCAGCTCAGACCCAGTCGTCCAGTTAAGGGTCGTGGAGTGGGCCACACAGGTCGCCGACAACCTTGGGTTGATGGCCATCTAACACGGAATCATCCTCAGTTGCTTTCTGACGAAATAAAGTTTTTCCATCCATCCATTGGCGAATAGTTTTCTACGTAGTAAGGAGGGTAACGATGAGATAAATATAATACAAGCATAATTACATATACTGTAATGCACTTGTTTCATTTTTACATGATAATTTTATCTAAACAATATTTTCTGAAGCTTGGCTTTATGGCGTGTGTGTGCCATTGTTTAGTTCTTATTTATTTTTTATTTCTCTCTGTATTTTTGCACTCCCTTTTCCTCAACCCCAGTGCAGGGTAACGTACCAGATCCTAGCATCTGCTTAACCTCCATGCCTCCCTCTCTACTCTCTTTCTTTTTAGTCTTCGAAACGTAGTGAAAGCATGGCGACGGCATATTGAGCGATAAAGTTTAGGCGTCGTCCTAACACATATAATTACGAATGAAAGGTGTTGTGGAATTTATCATTGCGCAATAAAGGAAAATTTCAAGTGCACCGTTGATTGCTGCACTGTAGTACAAGCAGATGGCAGAATTGATACCTCCACTGGCAAATTTCATCGGATGACGAAAATAAATTGGAGCCGGTGGTGGGGAAAAACACTTATTAGGACTATGGCAAAGTAAAAGTTGGGGGTGTTCCTAAGCTGCGACCTTGAAGAAGATCTTGGAAAGGTTTCAGACTGTGGTCTCCTCGGCGAGCCTGGTCACGAGGGCTGTTTGGCCCTCCAAGGCATAGCGGGTCAGCCTCCGAGCTCTCTCGCGTAGCGAATAAAGGGGAGGTCATTTGGGGGATCGTCGATCCGGCTGGACATTCCCGCACCAAATGGAAAGTATCCGCATGCGGATGATCATAGTGCGGACATTACCCGGAAAAGGCCAAATCGAAATGCTGAGTATCGCTGGGCACGATACTGAGAGTTAAGTTTCGCATTCACGAGTGGGAGGTGATAGCGTGATCAGACTCAGTTCACCTCGTCTTATCGGGCAGCCAGCCTTTGCTTCTCGCGTAATATCTAACACATCTAAACCATTAAATGAGGAAAGGAGTGCCTGCGGGAGTGCATTGGCCGTGTCTTGTTTAACTACAGTGACGAAGTACCTGCTACGGGACCAAGCATCATTTTACAAAGGAACGAGGTTATAGGCAATACGCTCATCTGCTCAACTGCACCCTTTACTCAGGCTGCGGTTGATGATGGTGAACATGAAGATTTATGAGCGAGTACTTCTCAATGAGTGGGCAACTGTAAACCACTCACTAGTTGTGCAGCTCACTTGGTATGACGCTCTATGTGATTTTAACGTTCTGACACGCAATATCAAACATGACTCCTCCATCGTCAAGGTGCCTGTGCGCAATTTTCAGGACCCTGAGGAGTGCTGCAACAATAGGCGCAGAAGATGGTGTCATCGGTCAGCTTCCGCAAGACCCATTCCTTTTCTAAAACAATTTTTGAGAACTGGCACAGCTCTGCAGTGGAACACCTGACTTTCACGCTGAATCATCTTCACTCGAACCCCCTATTTGTAGTTTTGCATCCATAGGGATTTTTCGCTTGCGGACAGCGATGCCGACTCCAAAATTTCGGCGACGCGCGCCACTAGTGTGTTCATAATTACTGCGGATTATACTGCGCCAACTAAGACGTTCCTCCCTCTTTCGTATTGAGATACGAACTGTTATGTCACAAATCGACTTCTTGCAAACTACATTCAAGATTTTATCCGGTCGCCGGTAAACACCACGTTAATGGGGGAGTGCCCTCAGTCATAACTATTGATGCGTATGAAACTCGCCGATCATAAAAAATTGGCAGATCCCACGTACAGATTTGATTGATTGATATGAAGGGTTTAACGTCCCAAAACCACCCTGTGAGTATGAGAGATGCCGTAGTGGAGGGCTCCGGAAATTTCGACCACCTGGGGTTCTTCAACGTGCCCCCAAATTTGAGCACACGGGCCTACAACATTTCCGCCTCCATCGGAAATGCAGCCGCCGCAGCCAGGATTTGATCCCGCGAACAGCAGGTCAGCAGCCGAGTACCTTAGTGACTAGACCACCATGGTGGGGCAGATGCCACGTACAGTGCGACTTGATTATATGCGAAGCACGAATGAGGAAGGGTGATGGGTCACTTTAAAATCCGCACAACGTTAAGAGGCGGAGGTAAATTATGCCGTACATGACTTTCATGTTATGATTATCATGTTTGGACGTTTTATTTACCTTAAACACCTATTAAAGTCATCTGACACCAGCATTGGTACATATGAAGCTAGCGAAACAGCCGCGAGCATGCTATGAGCGTAGCATGTAGTCATATTTTACATGAAATCCATATGATGGTTATCGTATTTGGACGTGTCGTTTACATTCATCGTCCATTCACGTCATGTAATACCAAATTTGTTGTATGTGGGACTAGTGAAGCGGCAATCATGACTACAGGCTACGCTATGAGCTTAGCCTGTAGTCATACTTTACATAAAACACATATGATGATTATCAGGTTGGCACATGTCATTTACCTTCATCGCGTATTAACTTCCCGTGATACCAAATTTTGCATATGTGAAGCTAGCGCAACGGCGGCGAGCGCGTCATGAGGGGCCGAGTAACTCAGGCGGATCGCTGGTTGGCATCGTTTATGGTCAGAACTAGGGCGGTATCTGATCGCCTTCGAACCTCTGACTTTCGTTCTTGATCAATGAAAACATTCTTGGCAAATGCTTTCGCAGTAGTTCGTCTAGCGACGGTCCAAGAATTTCACCTCTAGCGCCGCAATACGAATGCCCCCGTCCGTCCCTCTTAATCATTACCTCGTATTCCAAAAACCAACAGAACAGAAACGAGGTCTTGTTCTATTATTCCATGCAAGTTTATTCAGGCGACTCGCCTGCGTTGAGCACTCTAATTTTTTCAAAGTAAAAGCACCGGCCATCTCGAGGCACACAATGAAGTGCACCAAGAAAGAACCGGCATGATGTTCAGTCCGAGCCGTCGCATCGGGTAGATGCACTACTCGTCTGGAACTGAGATCCAACTACGAGCTTTTTAACCGCAGCAGCTTTAGTATACGCTATTGGAGCTGGAATTACCGCGGCTGCTGGCACCAGACTTGCCCTCCAATTGATCCTCGTTAAAGGATTTAGAGTGTACTCATTTCAATTACGGGGCCTCAAAAGAGTCCCGTATTGTTATTTTTCGTCACTACCTCCCCGTGCCGGGAGTGGGTAATTTGCGCGCCTGCTGCCTTCCTTGGATGTGGTAGCCGTTTCTCAGGCTCCCTCTCCGGAATCGAACCCTGATTCTCCGTTACCCGTAACAACCATGGTAAGCAAGTAACCTACCATCGAAAGTTGATAAGGCAGACACTTGAAAGAAACGTCGCCGGCTCGTGGCCATGCGATCAGCACAAAGTTATCCAGAGTCACCACACAATACGGGCCGAAACCCGATCGATCTTGGTCTAATAAAAGCACCCGTTACCCAAAGGGCTCCAGGCTCAATGCATGTATTAGCTCTAGAATTGCCACAGTTATCCAAGTAGGAAGAAACGATCTAAGGAACCATAACTGATTTAATGAGCCATTCGCGGTTTCGCCTTATTTCGGCATGTACTTAGACATGCATGGCTTAATCTTTGAGACAAGCATATGATTACTGGCAGGATCAACCAGGTAATCGTTCGACTGCGCGTCCGTCCTCGCCTTCGGCGAGCCGGACGCAGTCTGTGTGCGGCGGAGGCCACCTTCAGGCGCCCCAACACGCTTATTTCGCACTCCGAGATGACGGCGTTCGAGCTCGCTACGGCACAACCTTCCCGAAGGACGAGTGGGAGCCGTGCGGCAAGAAGCACGTTCATGCTCGCTTTTTCGTTGCATCGACTCGGTCGCGCCGTGCGGGTTGCCCAAGCCCGCTGCACTGTCGGTGGACCGGCCGGAACTAGCAACGGAGCCGAGACTGCAAAGCCGCCAGACGACGGGTCACGCCCGCGTCTTCGGCGCTTTCGCATCTGAATCGCCCGAGGACGACCCGGAACACACCTCGATATCGTGGTAAAACGGCACCGTCCGACAACCAGCCCCTAACGCATCAAGCGGATGAGGCTGCAGACGACTGCCGTGGATTCTCCTGGAGCAGACCCGAGGACACGCTTGACGAGGCCGAAGCCCGCCGCATATCAGACACCCGGTCGCTTTCGCGTACGCCGCTCACGAGAACCCCCACTGAGGGGCCGAACACTCCGACACAACGTTGAGGCACGCGCAGGCTGGGCGCACCGACGCCACGCTAGCAAAACGCGAGCACTCTATAGTGCGACTCCACGCGCGACCGGCGCGACTAGCGTCCGTCAGCGAGGCCCGGTGGCATCCGGTGCGAAATGCGACATGCTGCATTCCGCGACATGCTGACGACGTTACTTAGACAGCACCGCGTCCGCCTCTCTTAGTGACGAAAGGACGCCGTGTGCGCTCAAACGCGCATGTATCAAAAGAACGCAACGCGGCGCGCGCCTGCGAGCATGTGGCATGCAAATCCACAATGAAGGCCAGTGGGCAGATCAACCTTTCTCTACTAGGGGGATATCGGCGCCTGGCCTGGCATCGCCGGCGTGAAGCGATAAAGGCTGTGTTCCAATTCTTACACAGCACGTAGAGAGCCTGCGCAGACTGCTTAGAAGACCACACCGAGCCCACGCTGTGCGAGAATCGGAACACGTTTAGACAGCTTTTACGCGACAATGCGCCATTTCGCGTCGAGAAGAAAAAGCTAAAAGAAACAAACGTCATAGTTGTAAATTCTGGCTTCTTTCGTGTTAAAATTAAAAACAAATAAACGCTACTCACATTGAGCGTCTGGGAAAGCATCTGCTGATGGGCAGACGGCCATTCTGGCGAGATTTGATCTATCTGAGCGATTCGCTAAGCCGCCAACTTGTTTAGACAGCTAAGTAGCCTGCATCGTATTTGTCTACGATGCGGTATTCTCGGAGCTGTCTACTTTGCCGGCTACGTGAGAATTGGAATGGGACTTAAGAGGGCCGCCGTCCATTTAGCTGTCTGGTTTTGGGACGTTAAACCCCACATATCAATCAATCAATCAATCAATCCATTTAGCTGTCTATTTAGCCGTCTACGGTGTGTATTGTAACACAGCCAAAACAAACGCCGGCGCGCACGCGCGCCGACTCACGTCGAAGTGTATTATGCCTTGAGTGTGGCGTACATTAATGTTCTTCTTGACAGGCATCTCATGATTATTATGTTTGCACCAGTCACATACCTTCGCCATCCATTCACGTGACTAGATACCAAATTTTGGCATATGTGAACGTAGCGAAACGGCCGCGAGTGCTTTATGAGTGTGGGACGTTGTCATGTTGTTACATTACACGCATGTCATGATTATCATGTTTGCACCAGTCACATGCCTTCGTCATTGATTCACGTGACATAATACCAAATTTTGGCATATGTGAAGCTAGCGAAATGGCCGCAAGCACATCATGAGTGTGGGACGTAGTCATGTTGTTACATGACACGCATGTTATGATCATCATGTTTGGACGTGTCAATTACCTATGTCGTGCGTTCGCGTCACGTAATACCGAATTTGGTACATGTGAAACTAGCGAAACGGCCACGAGCGCATCATGAGCGTAGTATGTAGTCATGTTGATACATGACACGCATCTCATGATTATCATTTTTGCACCAGACGCATATCTTCTTCATTCATTCACGTCCCGTAATACCAAATTCGGTATATACAAAGCTGGCGAAATGACCGTGAACACATCATGAGTGTGGCATGTAGTTATGTTGTTACATAACATGCATGTCATGATTTTTATGTTAGGCTCTGTCACTTGTGTTCGCCATACAGTCATGTCGTACCATACCAGTTTTGCAACATATCACGAGAAAAAACCACCGCAAGAGCAGCAACCCCTGACATGTAAATCATAACAATTATGACATACATTTCATGATTTTCTCGTTATGACTAGTTAGTTATGTTGGCCATACAGTCATGTTATATCACACCAAGTTTGGTATCGATACCAGTATCGAAACGCCTAGGAGAGCTAAAAGTCGTAGGCGGCTAGATAGATAGATAGATAGATAGATAGATAGATAGATAGATAGATAGATAGATAGATAGATAGATAGATAGATAGATAGATAGACAGATAGATAGATAGATAGATAGATAGATAGATAAATAGATAGATAGATAGATTGATAGATAGATAGATAGATAGATAGATAGATAGATAGATAGATAGATAGATAGATAAATAGATAGATAGATACGCTCAAGGTCACCGAAGTTTGCCAAGAAATGCTTCGCATTTAAAAAAAGTGGTTGAAAACAGAAAGTAGGCAGCTCCCACCACTCACCCAAGAAAAATGAAGGGAACAGTTGGCGCAAGAAATAACCGACGATGTTAGGGGGACTGAAACGCCCTTTTCTACGTGCTTTATGGAACTCATATCGGGTTCGAAAAAAAAAAGACGAAGAAAATCAAGAACACCCATGTGCTTAGATTTAGATGCATGATAAAGAACTTTTGCTGGACGAACCTTTCGGAGCCCACCATCATGCCGTCTCTCGTAATCATATCGGAATTCAGTGTCGTTGAACAACATGGATTATTAATAATATTGTAATCATAGGTGTTTAAAAAAGAAACACGCATGCCACTCTGTGCTTGTTTCACAAGAACAATTTTCGGTACTCCAAGTTTGCCTTCTGTCATAACTTGCCTGCTCTCTTGATCCGGTTAGTGACCACCATAATATCTCTCGTCCTTCGTTCTTCTCGTCAATAACACCGCCAAGCCGCTTTCGTGTCATGCTATTTCGACCGACCACAATGCTGAGCACCTTGTGTGCGACATTAACGCAGCTGCTTTTGTTTTTTGCTTCTCTTACCAAAAAAGGGCGCACGCGTTTCGGTACGTCAAGCGCAAACCCCATCATTTGGCTTCGGCCGTTCTTCGCAGCGCACCCGGCCCAGTTGCGTAGAGCGTCACTAATGCATGCACTGCGCTTTGGGACGGAACTTGATGCACACCGTTGGTCAGGGTCGTTGGTAGTGGCAGTCGTGGCGCGTTATCAGAGCGGCCAGTCTGGTGGTGTGGAATGAAGTGTCCTCGGCCTACTAGCTTGCAACGCAGGTGTGGCGTTCAGCAGCCACTTCACGATCATGTAATACACCCCCCCCCCCCCCCCTGTTTTCATTTGCTATCAGCAGTGTGACGGTCACAGCCTGTCGCCACATTCTGACTCCGTCGCACCAAGTATCACGCAGCGTTGAAACTGATACTAAGTGCGAAGCAGTAACAAAGGGGTAAAAGCTGTGTAGATAGAGAAAGAGAAGCAAAGAGTTGGAAATGCAGTGACGTTGATTAGGCATGTCCTCGTTTGGATACTCTGCATGTAGGGAGAAGAAATGGATTATCAATGATTCGACGCCCCAATATTAAAAAAAAATGGAGAAAAGGTGAAGTTATGCCAGGAACCCTGTGCCATAAAGCGCCGTACAGATGGCTAAACCGTGAAGCTTACTCATGCGAACCCGGTGCTTTCCACTGGGTGAGTCCCGACGGCTAACTTAACTTTTTCTCAGTTATGGGCATGTCTGTCCGGAAATCTTACTCATTGTGACCGCCGACGTGTTTCCTTTGTCATTTTAGTGGACCGGTGAGCAGTGGCGGGGTCTACCGCACTTTCTTTGGCACATACAGGCTTGGAATTTTCGCGCACGTAGGACAGACAGATTTTGGATATACAGCTCCGGTGTAATGAGATGACCGAATGGGTGACTATTGTGAGCACAGGGAACATGGACACTCTTTAACAGTTCCCCAGTGTAAAGGTCGACAGAAGGAACCACAATAAGGCTTTCGTGGCCCTGCGAGGGTACGAAAGTATAGGCTGAGGTTTCAGGTTCTTGGTTCCCGCAAACGGTTTTCTGGCAAGGCAACAGAGTTTAGTCTAGAGTTTAGTCTTTAGTTCAGTGGGAAGGAAACTTACCGAGCGTTAATTTGAAAGAGAGAGAATAAAAATAGAAGCAAAAATGTTTTGTTCACTCGCTTCACACGCAAGACTATCGTCTTTCGACGAAATTTGCAGATTGACATGCAGATACGGGGCCATTTTTTTTTACTAGTGGACGCTGCCTGTCTGTCTTGCAAGGCGAGAGATGGGGCTTCGTCGGCCGGCATGAGACGTGACCATGCGGCAAAAGACGCGAGGCATGATCAGACGGCGCCACCGCCGACGCGCGACATCGTGCGACTAAGAAAAATGGCAGCATATGCACGGAGTGAATGATGGAGAGTGGGGCGAAGCATCCATCCGTCCATTTGTTCTTGCTTCCATCCATCCGTGCGTGCGTCTGCTCGTGCGTCTGCACGTCCATCTGTGCGTCCGTCCCTGCGTTCGTCCATGCATCCGCTCCTGCGTCCGTCCATGCGTCTATCCGTCCGTGCAGCCAGCCGTGCGTCCGTCCATGCATCCGCCTGTGTATCCGTTCGGCCCCCTATTCAACACTGCAAGTACCACCATCTCGCATCTTTTCATCGTATATTCCTCATACAGAAGCACCGACATCCAGCGGACATTCCAAGGACTGAACTAGAGGAGGCACACGCACACTTTCTTACGTTTGCGCTTCGTGTCTACTTCCTACCTTTGACCACCTCGAGTTCATGGTATATACTAGTTCCACTGTAGTCATGGCACTGCGGCCCAACGCTCGCTAAACCTTTCTAAAACCAAGGAGGTTACGCCCAGCGAGTATAACGTAGCAACCCTTTCTTGTCAGATAGTACTCGATGTGCATGCCAATGGCTGCTAAGGGGAATCGAGAGAGAGGAGAACTCGGCTTCTAGTTAACTAGTTAACGCGCACGCTCCGAATTTTTTATTGTTCAACAACGCACAGAAGAAATCTCCCACCAGCCCCACCTTGGAGGTCAAAATGTAAGACTGGTTACACACTACGACTACTACTACTACAACTACGAGGGACGAATGGGTGCCGCTTCGCCTCTAAAAGGCGGGGTTGTTAACCATGGAGGAGCTTGGTAGGTTACCCTGCACAAGACAAGAAAGAGGGGCAAAAAAAGTTGTAGAAGAGAAAAGTCGCCGCTTGATCCGACGCGTAAGAGTTTGATGTCTTCCAGAAACTCATCATGCTAGGTGAGATTGTATACGATAAAATTAACTAATATGGTTATTTCGGGAAATGAAGATGGCGTTTCAATTTTAAAGTTATGTAGTTGTGTCAATAGAGCCATCAAGTTTGTCGCCTTAAGTTGTAGTTAATTGTTTAAACATTTTTTTCTCGTTGAAGAACATCAGCTGACCAAAATTTTTGGGGCCCTTCACCAGGACAACTCCCATAATCACGTCAAAGTTTCAGGAGGTTAAACCCCAACTGTTATTATTATTATTATTATTATTATTATTATTATTATTGTTGTTGTTGTTGTTGTTGTTGTTACATAAATTTGTCTCAAGGTGAATTTTTATGTTTTGCATGAAATGTGTCGCACAAAACTTAAATAAGAAGTGAATGATTGATTTGAAGAGAGTGACTGGTGGCCACCGTTGGTTGTTCAAGTAAAAAAAGAGAGAAACTGTTAATCTGCTTGACACTTTTCGAAACAAAATGTCTCACCAACTGTGTTGATGAGCCATTTCATAAGCAGATTGCTTAAAGGGGCCTTGTAACACTTTTTGAGAATAGTCAGAAAATGCAGCTGATCGGTTGTAGAGGGTCCCGAGAACACGCGATCCAAATATTATAGTGCAGCACGTGGCCTAGATTTCACAATAAATTATCAAAGTCAGCTAAATATTGCTTTCTCTTCTTTAGAAAAATGACGGAGGAAGCTCGAAGATCACTCGTAGAAAGCCAGCTATCAGCATTTGGCTGATTTGATAATGGCGTGCTGGGTCATGACATGAATCGCCGTTAGAGGCCGTGACCCTTCCACATGTGCACCCGCGATCACCGAAAAAGCAGCGTATTCGAAGAAAAAAAGTGCTCAAGGTCACAAGTGGTGCATGACGTATTTTCTTTGCCCATGCCATCCCTCCCTGCTTAGCTTTCAGTGCTTTCGTTGGGACGAGAGAAGATCGAACGCGATTGCGTGCAACAAATCTTTGTTACTCCGCTGGTACAGAACAGATTCTGAAAATTCTTGCGGCGTTGAAATCGTGAGGCAATGAGCCTTTTTTACAGAATCCATTCTATTGTTTCTTAAAAAAAGTGTTTCAGGGCCCCTTCGAAGTTTGCAACATGCACTTTTTGGTCTAAAAAACGAGACCGCAGTTGCCACTATCAAAACTTCAGTCAGACACACTGCTTTTTGGTTCGGGTTGGGTGTACCGGGTTTTTGGACGCCGAGGACAGAAGCGTTCGCATATGGCCGAAATGCGCAAAGGTTGCCAGAACTTAGATTGCAGGCCACCTAATTACTCTCGCGAGAGGCCGCGTACGCAGTACGGCTGTCCCAATTGTCACAACTAAATAGCTTATTTAGGAAAACAATTGGAAGTCGGCATTGTTGATTGTGAGTTAAAATTCAAAGCTGGATGCTAGTGCTAAAATCATAAAAAAACTTGTGTTCAACTGTGAATGAAATTTAGGCCTTCTGCGAAGGAGTAAATTCCGTGAAGGAGTAAATAGAGAGACGACAGTGCTTGACACTGACTGAAAAAAAAATGCATTAGGTATTCGGGCATCACGTAGCTTGAGGTGTCCCATAACAAATATGATAATTTGGTGAGGAGGGGCTTACGCAGCAAATGTGTGGTTAAAACGCTCGCTCACTACAAAACGCCCTTTTTTAAATTAACAATTATTTTAGCTATAGCATAACTAGTTCTGCAGCTGAATGTATTGCCTTGCGTATGCGTGGTACGTACTTCGCTGATTCGCGATATGATCAACTATGGCATTTGTGGGATAGTTCATAATAATTTTTTTGAAACAGTAAAAAATTCTGCCCCGCTGCGGTGTTCTAGTGGCTAAGGTATTCGGCTGCTGACCCGCAGGTGACCGGATCAAATCCCGGCTGCGGTGGCTGCATTTTTGATGGAGGCGCGAATGCTGTAGCTCCCGTGTGCACTTTAAAGAACCGCAGGGTTTCGAAATTTCCGCCGGCCTCCACTACTGCATCTCACATAATCGTATGATGTTTTCGGGATGTTAAACCCCCGCTTATAAATAAATAAATAAATAAATAAATAAATAAATAAATAAATAAATAAATGAATAAACTTGTGAATCAAGTCCAGAATTCTGGAAGAATTCGAGCGGCCAGCGTTACACGCGCATACGTTACTGTCCTCACGGTGTAGTTAGGGTACGTGTAAGTTGAGGAGTGTATAGCCTTTGGTGCAATTGAGAACAAAATTGCGCGAATGCGGCCCAATTATGCTATTGCGTTGTAGTCTAGATGACGTAGCTCTGGCGTCCCCAAGTGTTTGTCGACGTCGAGAGAAATCGGCCTCACTTGATCAAAGCTTCAGCGCAGCTGAAAGTTACATCAGAAATGCAATTCTTCGAAAGGATTCGTGTACTTCAGGCGTCGTATCAACAATACCAACGACAATGTAGAAGCAAACAAATATTTTGGGATGCAGATAAGCATTAACATATACCATAAATACATAGGAACTACCACTGTGGCTCAGTGGTTACGCTACTCGACTGCTGAAACGAAAGGCACTGTTTTGATCCCTGCTGCGGAAAGCGCATTTCTACGTAGGCTACAGACCTGTCTAATGTGCGATGCCAATGCCTGTGAAAGAATTCCATGCTGCTAAAATTATTCACATCAGTGCATTCAGGCTCTGCCAATGTAGGTGAGTCGCTTCGTGGCGTTAATTGACTCCTAACGCTAAAATTGACAGTATTTACGTTTATTTTCCTGCATATGTGGGTACATTCGTCCAACGATTAGTGATGAATGTTAGCTTTGAGATACTTTAATTTGATTTTATTGTTAGGATGGGTACTCATACAAGTTTGCAGTGCCTCGTGACTTCGCCACTGATTGTGTGTAGATAAAGGTTTTGTGGGATGTTCAACGAATGAAGCGAATACTGTGAAAGTCTAGGAAGATGTGCTGGACGCGTATATACAATAATACAACGACTGGCGCCCGACTAGTTCGGTTGTTCCTCTCCCCTTTCGCTCGGTCGCCAGACTGCCCTTAAGGTACTTCTGGTTGCTCAGGCCAGGAATGATTTCCATTCCTCAAGGGACATGCTCTCAACAGGCTTAACATATCGAAGCTGCCACATATTTCATCTTTACTGCGCGCGGGGCCCCGATTTGAAAACTGCGCTTTGAACCTCACCAAAGCCTCGGTGTACATGGTCCTAGGCACTCTCCCGCCCCTCCGAGGGGGGGAGGGGTCTAGTTTCCCCCTTTTTAAGGGAGATTTATTGAGGTGACACGAAATTGCTTGCAGTTATTGACACTACCACAAATTATACTATAAATTAGAACATTTACGATAGTATTTTGGTATTACCGGACTAAAACTGATAAATTACAGTATAAACGTCGCAAACAAAAATTTCACTGTCAGGGGAACTTTAATCCCGAAAACGAAGTGATCAAAAAAACAACGCATAGCCTGAGTAATGTGACCACGTCCTACGAGTCACGACTTTGCAGCTCAAGTGTGCATACAGTATTGACAACAAGCGGCACAGCGATCAGACATCAGTTAAAAGCGGGAAGTTCTGAAACTCATCAATCATCGTCCATGAAATCTTCCTAAAGGAGAAGCGAATGCTTTCGTCGAGAAGTAGTTCAGAAAAGAGGAGCCGTATTCAAAGACGTTGCATGAGAGCAAACGTATTTCTATTCTCACCGGTGCACGCATTATCAGGTATTCTTTCGATATGTTTTCGAGCTGAACTTTTAATGCGAAGGCATTTCTTGGTCAGGCTATGTCTGGCGTCCGGTGGCATCCGCGCGCTGGCCGGTGTTATTATTTTGCTTTCACTCTCTCTCCTATATCAACAGCGGCGCGCGCGCGCGCTTATCCTCGCCTCTGGCAACCGGAGCACGTGGCGCGGGCGGAGTAGCAGAGAGGGAGTGAAGAGGAGAAGCGCGCTCTAGCTTGTGAGGGCACTCGCATCGCGCGAGCTCGGTGTAGCTCCCGCGTATGTGGAGGAAGTGTAGGAGAGGGTAGGTGGCAGTGCTTCGCCGCTCCTTTTCTCGCCGTTCACTCTCCTCCTTGCGCCCCACTCTCCAGTCTGCTCGGTCATAGGTATATATTGCCTCACTGAGGACCGTTCGCTAGCTAATGAATGTGTAACAAAATAGCTACGGCACAAATCCTCGTCTCGTCATTAATCTACACCAATAACATTACTATGCTGTGTTTTCTCAGCACAAAAATTGCACTCGCATTTCATCATGATTTCTTTTGGGAAGGGGACAATTTTTTGGCATTGAAGGTAACCACGTAAAATGTGAGACAAGCGTGTTCGTACTTTATTTTTGCTTAATAATATTGGCCGGAGTACTGAGTGACACTCTTATATGAAGGAAAAAAAAAAGAAGGAGGGAGGGTGAACTCGTGCAGCCAGCCTTGGAAAGCTGTGGCGTTTTGAAGCCAGCTTCGTCAGCCCAACACGTGACCTTTTGCGCAAATCACGCCTGCAACGAGATTTGCCTATACTTCGGAGTACGGCGCCCTGTAGCTTTTAATCGGAACGCGCTTGTTCGCCGCAGACTCGCCGGCTCACGCAGATGGAACTTCAAAGATGGAACACCACCGAGAGTACTAAAAGCTACCGCCCGCTCTGACGGTTCGATCACGTGTTGGGTCGATGTGGTAGGCTTCACTCGAGTGACGTGAGGCTCCCTGCTTTCTTTTTCTTCCTCCATGCGCTCTTGTATCTCTCCCGAGCACTTCCGGTCACCCACTTACTTAAGATTTTGCGAGTATTGAGAAAAAACAGACCTCTGCGAAATGAATGGTTCTTGCTCAAGTTAAGTGTGAGATTAGATACTTATACGCATAAAGACGTTTGCTTAAGACAAACATAACTGAATAGATAGTTAACGGAACTCAGTTGAACGAATTAATTGAAAGTGCAGCCCCTGTTAAAGTAAGCAGCTGGGATCATTACGCCACCTGATGGAGTGTATCTAAACCACAAGGTTATTTTTACGTTGTCTCAGAGATACAGTTCAGCAACTCGAGGAAACACAAAGTTAACCCAAGGAATACACTAGGGCACACAAAAGTCAACAAGCAAGTGGCGCTGCCAGGTGCGTAAGTCATGCATTATGGGCCTTTCCGATTTTTTTTCAAATTCGAATGCATTTCTTAGTCAGAGGTATGTCAGGCATCCGGCGTTGTCTGCGGCATCTGCGCGCCAGCAGTTGTTATCTCTCCGCTCTCCGATAGCAACAGCTGCGGGCGCGCGCACCCTTATCCTCACCTCTAGCGACCGGAGCATGTGGTTCGAGAGAGTTTAGTAGAGAGAAGGTGTGGTTCTTACCGCTCCTTCTCTCGTTGTTCGCTCTCTTTCCCCCCTTCGCCACGCTCTCTCGTGCACTCGCGGCTCTCTCGACCGTTCGCTGGCTGGGCGCCTCTCAAGAACATCCGAAAAAGTGAGCTCGAGATGCCACTGTGAAACATGAATGGCGAGCCAAGAACGCTGGCACCCCACTCTCCCGTCCGCCCGCTCCTCACTAACGACCCTTCACTGGCTGGGTGCCTCTCGAGGCGATGGCAGAAGTCAATAAAGGCGAATGTCTTACGGCAATGGTACCCTCTCTTGGCAGAAGAAATGTCTTCACATTTCCTCACGATTCTCTTCGTGGAGGTGGAGGCATTTTCTTTTAAATGAATCACAGCTTATAAAAACAATACAACTTCCCACCATCTCGTCCCAAATGAAGTGTTACTTGGTAACCAATGCCGAAGAGCAAGACGCGTCTCCCCTTTCAGTGCAAATACAGTTCTAAATTGTCAGCAAGTCGACGATTAGGTGCACCCCAATGCACCGTGATATTCAATATGCCTATTAAAGTTTTTCTGCTTAAATGATGAGATGAAAGTAACACCCGTGCTGTCGTCTCGTCATCTGAATGTGTTTTTGTGCCCAAATTGCCGCCATCTATGCACCATCTCGCAAAATTTCAAGTATCGTTAAAGTTTTCTACTTAGTATGTTACATCCTATTTATCAATTTGAATTATGTGCCGAGTTTTCTTTTCTTATGCCTTTTTTCACGTTGTGTATTGAAGTTTTCCGAGATGAAGTTTTGTGATGAAGTTGTTTTATTCTGTTGTGAGATTATGTGACAAGACAACAAAAATTTTTGTTGTGTTATTGTTTCATTGCTGAAAACGTTGGTGATACACTGGGAAGCACAGCGGCTTGCATGCTGAACTGTATATAAAAGCCGAGGGCTTATGTCAGGCCCTGCAGCCTCAACCTCTGCTCGCGATCTTGTACGAATTGAGAAAAAATGAACTTCAGATGAATTTTCATCGGTTATCAAACTATCTTCGCTGCTTCTCATTCGACACTATCATCGCATTAAATTTTAAGTTACCTTCAACATTACCAAATCACATTACCCTTAATATTGCACATATTATACACTCTCCTCAACTACCACTTTGGGTTGCGGTGGAGTTTTCTCTAACTACCCAAAATGCCTAACCGTACGAACCAACACACCAGAGCTACCTAACTGAAGCTTAGGGCATCGCACGTCGCGTTAGAAGATGAGGCGGTGGCGGCGTCTGAGCATCGCTCAAAGGGCCTCTCCTTTTGAAGCATGTAGCAAGTGCCGGCCAAGACACGTGCTCATGAAAATAAGTAAAAAGAGAGGACGAGAAAGAACGAAAAAAGAACGGCGCACAAAGAATCAGACTGCGCGACAGGACTACTACAGCACGACTGCGACTGGTAAAGTAAAAACAAGAGAAAACTGGAGAATCAAACGAAAAGAATCAGACTGAACAGGAGTGCGACGCTTAGGCCTAGAGAGAGGAAGGAGGGAGACACGAGGCAGCAGTACCGGGCACCGTCGTGCTGGGGCGAAAAGAGTCAAAGGGTGAGGCAGGAAAACCTGCGGCTGCGTCGACGGGCGTTTTTGTGATGAGGGTGTGCGGGAAGCTCGCGGCGCAGCACATTGGAGCAGCGCGGACCGAGGCAATTCCCAACGCGTGCCGACCGTGGCATGTTTGCTCATGCAAATCAAACGCACTCCATGCAAATGAGCCCCAGGGCCACGCGGTGGGGGGGGGGGGGGGCACTCTCGAAGCGAGGAAGTGTCTGTGCTTAGTGTGAGAGGCGAAGGGCGAACACTCGTGGCGCCCTCTCTACGGTACGAGGAGAGACTGTAAAGAATTGGCGAGGAGAGAGGGGGCACAGGGGCAGATGAATATATGGGGAGAGCTTCGCCACCTTTTCGCGTAGGTTAGACAAAGGTGTGTGAGGGAGGAAAAGATTTTTTTTTTTTTTTGCTGTGGGGGAGGGCCTGGCTGGCTGGAGCTTTCCGCAAATGCCATCACTCTTCGGGGCGTCATTACCTTGGTACGGCGCTAGAATGGCAAGGGTGAAAAAGCGTTCGTCAGGTGAACGAGTCTACTGTACGATTTGCTTTTCGTGCGTGTTCGTCGACGTGGCTTGCGATTTCCTCGCTCTAGACATTAAAGCACGTGTAAAAGAATAATGTTGGCAGGAATACGAGACGGCTTTGGAAAGTCGTTCGTATTGAAGGAAGTTTTGTTCATAAAGTGGGAAAAGAGGTGGAGAAATAGAAGTGATCCAAGTGTGCTGGTGCATCAATCAGTAAATATAACTTGACTGTTAATTTAAAATTTTGAATGTTTAAAGCAAGCAGTGAGATGGCAGGGCAGCGTAGACTTTATGTAGACTAACTTATCATTCGTCCTTATTTCTCACATTACTTCGTTCAACTTTAGTAACAGAGAAAAAATTGTCTGGAGACAATGCTTTTGTTTTATTTCCGGTGTGACTGTGTTCTTTTATACGATGCAACGCAAATGCACAACAATATAGACGATTCCAGCACACATACAGAAATAGGAATTAGGTGTATTCCTTTTTTTATTGTGAGCTGAAGGGCTCAGCGTAAAGACCTTCATTGCTTTCTTGAGCATTTTGTCATAAATTCACGCTATGGCAGGTTTACAAAATCAGTTAGGAGGGCTTTTCGCATCAGTGACTACTGAATTTATGAACAATTAGTTTTTTTTTCTGAGTGTCGTAGGCGTGTGCGTTGAACAGCGCCTCCTAGTTCTGAATAATAAAAACAGTAGGACTCCACGTGTAACATGTTGATTCGAGCATGCCCTGGTAATCTTACCCATGTGTTGCGCATATCGGCACGCTGAATCCCTTTTCGAAGAGCAACAGTTAGTTCTCATCCTCTGAAGCATCTGAATGTTGTAGTCGCTGTCAAAAGGCGGGCGTAACAAGTCATACAAAATATATGAAAACAGTGCTTTAGCCCAAGGGTGCTTTAGCCCAAGAACGCAGTGGACGACGTTGTTTTTTATGTTTCTGCGCTAGGTCATCGTGGCATCGCGTATTAGGCTTAGTTGAATCTTGATCAGTCAAGGTCAACTTATTGTTCTCCGTGTGAGGTTGCACAAGGCCATAACTACCCAAACCAGGACAGGTAAATTCAATTGCTGCATGACGTCACCATAACGTAAACACATTTGTTAGCACGCGAAAATAGAGACTTTGACGTTGATGACTTTTGCCCAAGTCAATCAAATAACCAAATATAGAAAAGATGTAGTTTATTGAAAATGCCTCGTTAGTATAATCTAAAACTCATTCGTGTCGGCAGACCTGCTTTTCGTGCAAATAAGCCGGAAGCTTGCTTCTCCTGAACACGGGTGTTATTGTGGCAGTGCATGCTTTAAAGGACAAAATGAATGCTAGAATTTTCTAGTTTGATATCGTAGTAATGAAATAACATCGGCTAAATTACTTTTATTGCGATAGTAGCTACATGGACACTCTCAGCTGGATTTTCCCACCGGAGTAGACGTCGTCGTCACCGTCAATCACTGTATATGTATACGTATCTATATATATGAGAACGCAGGAAAGAACAATAAGCCTGAAAAAATATGGCAGCATATCCATGGAATGAATGATGGAGAGTGGGGCGAAGCATCCGTCAATCGTTCTTGCTTCCGTCCGTCCCTGCGTTCGTCCATGCATCCGCTCCTGCGTCCGTCCATGCGTCCATCCGTCCGTGCAGCCAGCTGTGCGTCCGTCCATGCATCCGCCTGTGTGTCCGTTCGTCCACCTATTCAACACTGCAAGTACCACCATCTCGCATCTTTTCATCATATATTCCTCATATAGAAGGACCGCCATCCAGTGTACATTCCAAGGACTGAACGAGAGGAGACAACACACACTTTCTTACGGCTTGCACTTCGTGTCTACTTTCCACCTGTAACCAGCTCGAGTTCATGATGTATACTAGTTCACTATATTCACGGTACTGCGGCCCAACGCTCGCTAAACCTTTCTAAAACCAAGGAGGTTACGCCCAGTGAGTATAACGTAGCAACCCTTTCTTGTCAGATAGGGCTCAATGTACATGCCAATGGCTGGTAAGGGGGAATGAGAGACAGGAGAATTCGGCTTTTAGTTAACGCGCACGCTGCGAATTTTTTATTGTTCAACAACGCACAGAACAAACATCTCACCAGCACCACCTTGGATGTCAAAATGTAAGACTGGTTACGCACTACTACTACGGCAACTAGGGACGAACGGGTGCCGCTATAAGAAGCTTCGCCCCTAAATGACTCTGGCGCGTGCAATCGAACGTGAGACCTTAAAAAATTGTGTATGACGTGTTAAACACTGAGCCACCGAGGAGCACATTGTTAAACGTACAAACGGCAAGCATTTTATATCTACCACTTACCGCTGGTGACGGGCATATAAGGGGGGGAACTATAGTGTTTTCAGCATTATCAGCAAGACGGAGCAATGGGTGTGCATCGCCACATCGCCACGACATGGCGGCGTGCGCTGTCATCATCCGCGCGTACTTTGCCCCGCGGAGAGGACGTAGGTGGGCGCTCACTCTCGCGCTCTTATGTCGCAGAAGGGAGATAGTACGTCTTGGCTCGCTTTAGACTTTCACCAGGACGATCCTGTTGTAGTTACCGGGCGCGCAATGGTCACTGCATTTGTTGCGCAGTCTCCGTTTGTGGAAAGGGCACGCTTTTCATACACAGCGAAGTAAGAACTGAGATGCTTATTCGCGTTTTTTTGTATCTGCGAGTACGTTTCCTGCGTCATATGTGCGGGAGAAACGAGTTGCACGTTTCGATCTGCTTGCCATTCTGCGCGTGACCTTCCAATTTGTTGCTATCGCCTTCATTACTTCGCTTTTGTGGCAAAGCTGTGACTTTTTTTGTTGTATCGAGCCACACAAAAGTTATTTTTTAAATTGTGGCAAATCAATAATGCCAGCCGAATCAAGCTGGTAAAATTTTGTGAAAAGTGCTCCCAATTACTTTCGACACACATACAGCATGCCCTCTCCCCTTCCGGCATAAACTTATACCTCGCAGAAGAAACAAAAGTAAGAGAGAACTTTTTCTGATCTCCAAACCTGAAGTGCATGTAGTTGAATAAAGGTATGCAAGGTTTTAATATATACGTGCTCGAAATGAACTGCACATGAATTAGTTCATGGCTACCCAACTCTTAATAATGTAATTACTATTTTCCCAACTTATAGCTTCAAGCGCCTGACGTTGGCCTCTACCACCGGAGTTCCCATTGGTCAAGTGATATTGACCAGGAAAATTGTTAATCACGCAACTTCACGCGCTGTGTCTTCGTGCACTTTGTGCTAGATGTATCTTCGTAGTTTGGCTTCTGAAAGGGCGAAATAGTGGTGAAGCAGGTACAATCGACGGCATCACGGAGCGTTCGCTTGTAAAGGAGCCTGCAATGGCTAGCGCTAATGATGTTCCTCTTGATGTCACCTTCGAAGTTGGTGAGCACTTGGGTCAACAAGCAAGCGCTGCTATCCCGCGCACTAAAACACGTTACTCAATGCAAGTGTGTTGAATATTTTGTACAGAGCACCGTTTTTATGGTCAACTACGCCTGTCCATCCAACACCTCACTTCACAAAGTATTGCTTTTTCCCTCTCTCTCTCTTTTATTTAGTAAACCTAGTCATCACAAAGTGTGCGAAACAGGTCAACGCATTAGGATATGACAGTTTGGGGCATTTTCTGAAACGATTCCGAATGGTTGTGCCACAGAAAGTATGCCTTAACATATGTGAGATGCCAGCAATTGATTATTTTGCGCCTGGTACAGTTCGAAAGCATCTTTGATGTCTCATAAGCTTCTAGGGGGTCTCCACCACCTCTTCTTTTAATTTTTCTCCGTTCTTCTCCCAATGCAAGGAGAACACCACGATGGGCTCTTCTTGAACACCGTGCATTTTACTGAACCTGTTCTTTGGTCTTGTTATAAATGAAAATATCCCATAAAACAAGAAGGCTTTGCCTTCCGATGCTGCAGTTTAGCCATGTTTACTCATTCTGTATCAGCTCTGTAAATCAATTTACTGCCTGTTTTGCCATCAGATGTAGTTATTTATACATATTTTCAATTACCTTACGGCGGGGTGCTTATATTGCCACCGGAAGATGAAAGAGGCGTCCGCCGTCTTCAATACAACACCAGCTAAGTGGTGAAAACTGATGGTGTTGGTTATTGCTTGTGCATAAAAATATTTGACTAATTATTTGCGAAAAAAAAAACCGTGCACGGAAGAAATAAATTCGTGAAGGTAGTTCTAGGTCATGGCACAAAGACCTTTGTCTCGTGAGCTAGGCCAAGCTAGCGCTGTTATCCACAGTTAACCTTTGTGCTTGACGTGGGACGGGCATGTGTCATTCGTTCGAAGTAAAAATAGCGGAAATAGAAGGAGCTTCAGTGTGCGACGTGAAGTTGCTGCCACGTAACGTGCAGGTTCAAAATTCACTGGCTTCCGCCTTCAACGTAGTAGAAGGGTCAACTTGTCGGCTCGAATTGTGGTGGTGGGAGATTCATTGACTCTGACTCAGGATAGTGGCTCGAATTGTGGGATAGCACCTGAGTTGGCCTGTTTTGTCGGCTAGTTGGTTGAACATATCTTCGGAAAACAGCGCGAAATACCAGGACAGTAGAGGCACACGCACAACCACAAGAAACGCTGACTGGAAACTGTGTTTGTGACTCTCAGAAAGCCCAGTCAGAACTTTGCGTGGTTGTGCGTATGCTTCATTGTCCTCGTCTTTTGCGCTCTTTCTCTTAAAGCCAAGTGTTAGAAGGGCGGCGAAGCTGTGTGTGTTAGCCGTAATTTGTGTGCGTCACTTGCCGCAAAATCACGCATGAAACAAACTATTCAATGGAATTGTGTTGAACACAAACGTACTCGGGATTCGCCAAACGGTTATGTGCATTCGGCATGAGATCAGCCTGACAAGCCTTCGCACGAAGGCTCAGACAACTGGCCACAACTTTTTCGGCTGCGTGGTATCGCTCACTCTACGGAAATGCTGAAGTCCCTACACTGATAGCGCATTCCGAGATTTGCGTGTCCCGCTACCTCTCAAAGCTAGGAATGTGCGCTCAGTGTAGGGCTGCGACCATTTCCGAACGCTGAGTGACACCACGTCACCGGAGGAGTGGTGGGCAGTTGTCTGAGCCATCATCATCATTATCTGAACGGTAATCACGATTTAATGACCGTGTGTCGCAAAAGTTGCGTAAATCCCTCTACTTGCTGCCGGTTCTCTAAAATGAGAACAACAGTTATCCTTGCAAATTGATGCGAAAAGACGGCGTCCAGCTGAAGACTCCAAGTACGCACAACGAGACATTACTAGGAAACGGGATAGGTAATGGCAGCGTCGAGAATACCCCGAAGCGACGGTAGGCTTACGCCAACGATGACGTGCGCGTAGATTTATAGGACGTAGGAACGCTAGGTTATTGCACCAGTTTCTGTGTGAGAAGTTTGGACGTCCGCGTCTTGTCTGTGGCCGTCAGCGGCACTCTCAGCACCGAGAATCGACTTACAAGCAACATAGCATCACGTAGATAAAGCCTAGCAGTGACCTAGAAGCTGTTGCGTTCAGCGTTATACAGCGTTGCATTGAACGCACTGTTCGTTTGCGTCGGAATGTGTACTCCTTACAGACGGCAGCGCGATTGTGATTGCTGCACTTGTGTGCTTGTTGTATGTGTGGGCGTTCACGGACGCTTGTGAAGGGTTTTTGCTTTGTGTGAGCGGCTGTGAGTGTGGATCTAATAAAACATAGATGCTCCTCTAGTACGTATCTCTGGGTTAGTTAAAACGAAAAATCTAAAGACAACCTGCAATACCTAGCTAAGGCCAAGAAACAAGCAAACGCAACGAGAGAAGTCCAGAGAATCGTCCAGTTTTGTCGTTTCAGGCTTTGCGCGGCTGAGTGCTAGCTTCGGCTTTTTTTTTGCCATTATACATGTGTGCAGATGCTTTTCCATGGCGACGTAGACCCCGAGTGTTTGCTCGTTAGGAGAGAGAAAGTACTACAACTGTGGTTGCTGGTGTCACCGAGATCATTGTCGGTCATCGGCTCCTGCAACCGGGACCGTGTCCACTTCAAACTGCCGTATTTTTAAATTGCAATCAATACGAGGGGCCCTCATCGACCGAGGCCACGTGTGCCGAGCGAGTTGCTTCACGAGTGGAACGGAACAACACGCTCTTGTAGAGTTGGAGGTGAGAGGGGGGGGGGGGGGCAATCGACACAGAAGGGACGGGTGTAGCGGCGCATGGCTGGGTGGACTGTTCATTACCTGGGTTGATGAAGCCTCACACATGTCGACAAGAAACGCTGCGGATAGTTTTATTCTGTGCTGAATATCGTTTTCGCAACTGGGGCGATGCTGAGCGCATGTGAGCTTGCGCATAACAATGCCAGCTACTTATTTTTTTTTACAATAGCATTCACAAACTTGCCTCCACGTAGAGAACAGCTCCTGGTCCATCCATCTCCTAGATGGCCCGCTGCTGTCTCCGGGAATACATGATTCATTTTGTGTAGCTGCATATTGAAATTCTGTATATCAAAATAAAAGCAAGGCCATAGTGTTCGCCCCACACAAAACCATACAAAAACAAACAGGTATCCTTCAGTAAGACAACACCAGCGAATTTAAATCATAAAATTAAGCATGGGCTCGAGCTAGCTCGTTCATTCATTATTTTCTCTCGTTCCACGCTGTCCCTGTGTACCTGTCCCTTTTCACATCGCGCTTTTACAAACCATCTTCTCGAATCTGAAGAGGATATAGTCTCACTGTGAAGTACTTACGATAATGTGCGACCTGTCTCCCAGCTTTCAGGGGTAAAACACGTTAAGATCGCACAAATCCCTCAGTTCGTAAACCGCCTCCCGGCGTCTACAGCAAATCTAGGAACCGAAATATTTATGAAGAACAAAAAGGTTATCAAAGTCATGCTAACAAGAAGGATGTTACCAGGATAAATTAAAGAGCGCCACACCAGAGACGCACCGAAATCCAACCACCAGTAAATAAAGCTTGTGACGGAACAAAAGCTTAACAAGAACAAAACAAAAGGCTCTTGACTAGAACGAAATAGATAGCCACGATTCATGATCCGATGCACACTGCTTCGCCCAGTCATCAGCATTCACTTCGTGTAGATATGCAAGAAGTACCTTTGTTCTGATGGTATTTATCGGAGCACAGTGCCATTTCTGAGAGAATGCATGAAGCTCTCTAGTGGTATGGTGCTTCATTGCAGACCTACAGGTCGGGGGTTCGAATCTCGACCATGGCGGCTGCTCTCTCGATAGAGGTAGAAATCCTCAAGGCCCACGTACGTTGATTTAATTGGTGGTCTAAATTTTCGGAGCCTTACACTTTGGCATCCCTTATAATCATACCGAGGTTTTTATCTGTTGAACCTCGACAGTTATAGGGATTGTGGCCAGTACCTTTTCCCCCCTGAAAATATTCTAGGCGTTACCACGTAAAAGTGGCCTAACTATCATCAATAAGGTTGTCACAATGGTCAATGTCAAGTTGTAGTTGGAACGCCATGCATGCAACTTGATGGGCAGTGAATGTTGACGTAAAACCCGAGTAATTATTACGAAGCTATATGAAGTACACCCAAGTGTGCACTGCCCACGTGTTCAGTTTTCGAATGAAGTCCGCTGTGGACTCTCTTTTGTGTCAGAGGTAACCTGAAGTCTGGTACGTGTATACCTGTACGAGTGCTCGTTGTGTATGTGCACTGGAACCTAAGTGACATGCCTTATTCCAGAAAGTTGCCGGAGGGCTGGCCTCGGGTACCTCGCCCCCGTTCATTGGGTAAGCAGCTTTCGTGATCCTGTTGAGTAGACGAGCTCGAGACACGGCGCGCACGCCAGATGATGGGGTAAGAGACGCGTCTAGACGAGGAGGCCGGACGAAAGCGCCGATCACGCACTAAAACCGGGGACTTGGGTTGAACCCCTGCTGCTGGCAGTGGTATCAGTCAAGGGTGGAATTTCTTTCTTTCTTCTTTTTTCTTTGTTTTTGCTTTCTTTTTTTTCCTTCTTTCTTTCAACACACGGTGGCGACACTAGCGGTTGCCGTCTCACAAGCGTAGTGCTCCGGAAGTAAGAGATGGAGTAGTGTTAGGAGAACCGCTGTTGAGTAACCTGTTCTTTAGTTTGGTTTTCGACGTACTGTTCTCTACCAGTTGCTTAATTTGTGTGCACAATGCCGACTTCACTAGAGGATCGCTTTAACTCAGTCAAAACCACATGCAGCCGTGGACCTGGTCAAAGCCATGTCAGTCAAAGTTACAGACAAATCCATTGCCACAGCTCCAGCCACAGCCGAAGTCATTGGTCTTATGCTCGCACCTGGTCGATTATGTGTGAAATAGATGCAAGAAATAACGCTATGGTAGCGTTCCAGAAAGACCATGGCCCACTCCGCCCAACCCCTCTTCCAAAACTCGTATTAATACGATGGCTTCGCTGGAATGCAGTCGGCGTTGCAAGCATTTTGAACGAAAGCACACCAAATGCCCCTTTGACCGTTATGACGCAGATGGTTGCAAGCACTGCTGCTGTGCACGACATCAACCGCCTCGCCACGGAGGTTTGGGGAAGCGTATTTTGCATGTAAGCAATCTACCCATACAAAGAAGCCTCTCTTTCGCCGCTCCTCGAATGACCAACTGAGCCTAACTCTGGCCACACTATAAAGCCACGTTAGCTAGCGGGGTACCCGAGGGGGTACCATGCAGGCGCATGCTGTGTGTGGCAACCTTCCGAAGACATGGCGAGTCCACTAAGCAGTTCCTTTCGTCAAAGTTTGTCTTTACAATAAAGTACCTTTTACGAAAGGAGCTGCTGTATGAAGGAGGTGCTTTTACGACAGAAATAACCCCCCTGCCTTTTCCTCATTTTGTTTTCTATATCTCTCTTCACAATAGAATTCGAACAATTCAGAGAAAAAAGAAACAATATAGAAGGAAAGGCTTGGAGAGTAATCAGTTTAGAATGACAGGTTTGCTACCCTACACGGTCGAACAGGATGAAGGGGGTAGATCGAAACTTGAAGATGAAATAGAAAAACAGCATACAGCTTACACAGTCGCTCCCACTCCGAAACGCTTGCGTGGTACGCAACACAACTGTCCCATCCGCTTGGGCATTTCCTTTAAAAGCCACAGTAGGGCTTTCGTTACATTTGACTGCGTTGTCTTCCTTCGGTGACGTGCAAAAATAGCTTCAACAGACATTTGTGTATTGTCAAGGTGCACTAGGACCGAAGCCAGTGATTGTCTCTGTTTATACCGAGCAGTGACGCAGAATGTATACCGTCTCCTCGCAACAACAGACATTGCAAAGATCGTTGTCGGTCATTTCAATGCGAAAGGATTTAAGACTCGGAGTGATTCAGAGTCCTAAAATTGCACTATATCAGCGGCCGTGGCGCTCTATTACGTATAGGTTGTACCTGTAAGCTTATAAAAAAATCACAGCATGCCCACAGAATAAATGACGATGAGTGGGGCGAAGCGTCCGTCAGTCAGCGCTTACGCCCGTCCATTCTCGCTTCCGTCCATCCGTGAGGCCGTTCATGCGCCCGTCCATCCGTACGTTCGTGCATTCGTCCGTCCGTGTCCATCCATGCATTCGTCCGTGCGTCTGTCCATTCATCCATCCGTCCGTCCGTCCATTCATTATTGCGTCCATGCGTCCGTTAGTATGTCCTTTTTCTGCATTCGTCCGTCCGTGCATTTGTCGGTTTATTCGTCCATCCGTCCTTCCGCGTGGCCTCCCGTGCGTCCATCCGTCCGTTCATCTAGTGGAAACTTGAAGTACCACCATCTCGCATCTTCTTAGCGCTTATTCAGTATATAGAAGTACCGTCATCCAGCGGGCATATGAAGGACCAAACGAGAGGTGGCTACCTACAACAACAACAACAACAACAGCAACTACTACTACTACTACTACTACTACTACTACTACTACTACTACTACTTACATCGCGGACGCACGACCCCCGGCTTCAGGAGCTTTGCCTTTAAAACTGGTGAACGATTTAGAGTACTTGTTACTAAATTAAAGGAGAGCGAAAAGCCGTCCCGCTGTTGCTGAATGCAATTTTAATGATAGTGAATTCCCAATGCCTCCAAACGTGCATGCTTTAAAGGTGTAATGGAACCTCCATAGGTGCACTAGTTTGACTGCGAAGTTGTTTCGGCATAATCATCACAGATCTAGTAACAATGGTACAGTATTATATTAAAGAGACAAAGCTTCAACGATCGTCTTTTCTGGAAACTAAACCAGCCTTGAAGTTATTGCCAACTCAACAGATGGCTGAGTTTTTGAAGAATTATTTACGTTCGAAAAGGAACGCGTATAGTGCTACAAACGGCTGACTCCGGTGTTCATCTGTATTCACAGATAGCACTGATCCTTCTCTCGTGTTTTTCTTACGTTCTCGTACACTCTACGGGTGTTATAAAGGCACAGAAACACTAGCGGGTAAAAGATAACTACTAAGATTGGTTTGTTAATATCGGCCTACCCACTAAGGGCATGAATCCGATAAGGAACACGTGAAATTAGGATAAGCTTATTCGCAAATACGGACGTTATTAACGTGGCATAATTCGCATATCGTTAATGTCACACGCTATGCGAGTGCGTTCGAGTAGATTAGCCGTGTGCGCATGTGCCAGCGCTGTAACACGACGAGACACAGTATACCATGGGAAAGAGTGGGATAGAATCACTGAGGTATGCAGAACGCAATTCTCTCAGTGCGTTCCACTTTCTTGCACACACTTCGCTCCAGCCGATTCGTCAGATACTACACTCGTGACCAAACTTTCATTATAATGAAGCCGCCGCTGATGATACTCGGGAGAGAGAAAAATTATGTAAGAATATAACTTTCGAGGTTCTGGCACTCATTGGCGGCTTCGTGAAACCGGTGGTCGTTGGTTGAGGGGAATCTACTGACGTACTTCGAAATGGCTGAGTCTAAGCATAATAACTGCTCATATCGGAAACGAGTACTTCAAGATTATTTGTGAAATAAGCACCTGTAACCTGTGAAGTACATGCCTTTACAGCTAATTAAGGTGCACGTGTGAGGGTTTGTCTGTTTACGGAACCGAAGGGAGTCTAGCAGATGAGAAGGCGATGCACTTGACCCTATCGCGTTCTACCCTTCATGGCGAAGCTGAAGTGTCTTCTAAGTTTCTCTTAACCATCACTAGCTGTGCACTGCGTTAATTTCTGCTTGACGTGGAAACGTTCATATTATAACGGCGAAATCCTTCGGTAATTAGCGTCATTTTATTACAGAGTAATCATGCAGACCCAACTCATCAACCAATATTTGAACTTTTCTGCGCCAAAGCAAGAATATGATTAGTGAAATTTGCTCAGATAATAACGCAAAAAAGTTTGCGTATGGCTTGTTTTCTAGTTTAGCTTGATTTACTTAGACGCTAGCCGTGTTCTAGAATATTTACAAGTGTCGCTCGCTTCCGCCAGTGGAGATTGCAGTAGCTGTATTCGTTTTTGGCTGGTGCTTTCATAATTTATTTAGCTTGTTATTACATTCCTTCGTTTGGTTTTGACAGAACCAATTAGGGGGACCTAGAAGAAATGGCAACCTTAAATGAAAAGTGAAAATAAATAAGTAAAACGACGAGTTCAGCCATGAAGAACTGTAGTACAGATACAGTTGCCCACAATATGAGATGCGAGATTTTGACTGCTGTCAAAGTAATTCCAAATTTGCTCGACGGATACAGTTTAAAGAAGATTGGTGAACTTAACTACCTATCATTACATTTGCTGATGCTGTAAACAAACTTATGTTCACCGGTGCCGTTACACAAAATTAGGACCAGTATATATATACACACACACACACACACACACACACACACACACACACACACATATATATATATATATATATATATATATATATATATATATATATATATATATATATATATATATATATATATATATAGTGGGAGTAATTATTCAATGGGCCAGTTAATCTTCGTGAAGGTATGGGTTATGGCACAACGGGAGCGTTGTCAACAAGGATAAATATATTTATTTCCCAACAGTTTTCCCAACAATTATATATATATATATATATTTGTGTCCTTCATGTGTACATGCATACATATACGGGACATGACGGTGACAACGAAAACACACCCAGAGCGTGTTCATGTAATCACTGCCGCAATAAAGAAAAAGTGCTGCGTTTCGCTTGCCCCAAAGGTGATGGGAACCGCCTCGTTAAGCTCATTACCACTGGGGCACCAGAAAAAAATAAAAGGCGAGCTTCCTTGAGTTGCATGTTTACTTAAGAGGCCCCAAATTCTTCGAAAAATATTGTGTGATTAGGCCATCAACACTCCCATGTATGCATTATTTTATTTGACAAGAAATGTCTCAGATTTCATCATTTAGATTTTTAATGGCCGTCAGTGCCTAATGAAAGCACATAGTAGCCGATGCTGACATCCTTTCATGTTGACATGTCGCTTATTTTGGCACATAGATGTGGCATGCGGTTTTCTTTGCGTCACCCAAGAAGTGGCGTAATTAAAAGAAAAAAAATGCCCCCTCTCCCCGCAGGGAATTGCGAGAAAATGCGAATGCATTACGTATAGCGTCCATAACGGCGTTTCGTGCGTTAGAACCCAGCGCTAGAAGAATAATGCATTCTTCTTTTTCTTACACCGTGCGTTTGCCGGACGTGGCGTTTTTCAGTCACGAAAAACGCGGTATGGGCTTCAAGCTCTACTAGCTAGCGTGCACGGTTAAAATAGGCGCGCCCGCCCGCAGTTGCTGACGCCTGCCGACGCCGAAGCATGGCATATTGGGATCTCCGGTTTCTAAGAACGCGCGCGCCCGCAGCTGTTGATATGGGAGAGGATGGTGGACGGATCTCGACGGACGCCTGACATACCCATACTAAGAAATGTATTCGCATTCAAAAAATGATGTCACATTTCCCTAACAGCAAGGGCGAGCTTGCTCAAAATCAAGAAAAGCTGATGTTACGTAACGGCTAAGCTTCATTTGTTTCGCTGGCAAAGGGCCCCTAAACAACTTCTTGAAATACGCACAGCAAGAGCGTGCTGATGGTTCCAGTGTTTTTGGCGCAGTTCGAGATGCTAGCGTTCTCTTAACAAGACGCTCATGCGTGCCCCGCCGCGATGGTCTAGTGGCTAAGGTACTCGGCTGCTGACCCACAGGTCACGGGATCGAACCCCGGCTTCGGCGGCTGGATTTCCGATGAAGGCGGAAATGTCGTAGGCCCGTGTGCTCAGATTTGGGTGTACGTTAAAGCACCCCTGGTGGTCGAAATTTCTGGAGTCCTCCACTACGGCGTCTCTCATAATCATATGGTGGTTTTGGGACGCTAAACCCCACAATCAATCAATAGGGACAGCTGAATGCTCTCCCATAATAGAGCACATTAAACACTGTATCGTCAAACCTGTTTTTGCTCCATTGGTTTTGATGATGTTGCCCATGCGCGGGACACCTTAACGCTCTCGTAGAATAGAATAAATCATACTTTAAGTCATAGAGCGTTTTATCTGAACACAGCATCATTCATACGTCTCGCCTCCTCGTCATTCCACGTTTATTGTACATGTAACTGAACTCTATTTTGGTAATCTCGTAAATATGTGTCTAGCCAGCAAGTGTCATGATACTTTGTTGAATTGTTGTTTGCGGGAACTGCCTATGATTTATCAAAATTTTTCCAAACACAAAGTGACGAACACGAAGCAGTTGTTTCATGTCTCCGTGGTTGCTCCGGTGAGCGGCATCACGAAGCGAGAACTCGGTATATGCCACGTACTATGTGAGTCGATGTCACGCGAAGTATACGCAGGGGAAGGTGACTGTGGTGTAAGCTTTGTGCCGAGTGAAACGTTACGAAATGACACTAAACATATGAACGAATGTTATACGTACAGACGTGGATGTTGGGGAGTCGCATATGTTTTACATAACTATTTGTTGGCAGTAGCGTAACGATGCCAAAACAAGATAGGAATTGCCTACACCATGAGAAGTAAGCTCAAATGTACCGCTTGCACTTGCGAGGTTGGTATCACTGGATAGGGCTACGTTGCCCAAATACAGGGGATGGTACTTGAGTGCAATTGATGCTAACCCGATGTCATGCCTGTATAGCACGAATACGCTTGTAATATTCATAGAATTAGATAGGCAGCACTGTAACTGCATTTTACGTGTCACCAGCATAGATAGAGGGCATAGATACAAGAAAGAAAAAGAGAAAAAAAAAAGAAAGAAAGCAAAAGAGGAAATAGAAAGAAAGAAAAAGAAATGAAAACTCAGTCCTTTGCCGTTTGATGCAGAAAGCCTGATGCTTCTTTTGGTCCTGGTTAAACTTCACAAATGTGCACTCTGGTCTTTTTCGGCGTTCCAGCATTACAGATTCCGTTGAGGCAACGACTGTATAAGTTATGTCGTTACAACCAATACTCGTAATGATGATTCGGATAAAAATTGGCTGCAACAAACTGGCGATTTCGGTCGCATAAAAATCTTTGTTGCGAGAACTCATTATTTCAAGTTTTAAATGCCGAGTTATTATGATCTTGCCCACACATTGGGGCATTTCAAAATTCGGTTTATATATACACACAACGCGTTAAGTGCTCGTTGATTTGTCAGGGTGGGCAAAGTCTTCGTTAGCTTTTCAGACAATCACGAAAATCAGGCTGGGCTTCAAAACTCACTTCGATTTTGATGCTACGTTTTAGATTTCGAGAGTACCCGCTGTGATGGTACACTTGCTATGGTGCTCGACTGCTGATTCAAAGATCGTGAGAACCAGTACAGTTTTTAGCGACCATATTTTGTATGGAGGCTAAAATAAATGAGGCTCGTTTGCGTAGATTTAGGTGCCGGTTTATCAATTCCAGCTAGTCGAAATTTCCGAAACCTTCTACTACGGCTTCTCTCATAGTGATATTGTCCTCCTGAGATGTAAATCCTTAGCAATCGCTATAATAATGTTGCACGGCTCCTTCAAATTGTGGCCGGGCTTCTAATGTGTTCTGCTCTTCTGAAAAAAAAAAAAAAAGCTGCTGTCTGGCGAATATGTCAGTTTAATCACATTTACCTTGTAGTTTCAATATAACAATTTTCCGCTCGCAGTTACTTTCTCCTGCAACCTTTTATAAGCACCTCACCAAAACCTTCTCAGAGAAACTGCTGTAGAATGTCAGTCGCGAAGCCTATAGCTTCAGAGTCAGAGGCTGGACAAGTGTGCTCTGCTGCAATGTCCTCGCCCACTTGCCCAAGCAACGGAGAGATCGTTCTTCAGCTGGTTTTGTGTCGTCGCCGCTACCGTCATTCACGGTATGTGTAACGTATCTATACATATGAAACCTCAAGAAAGGAGTAAAAAAAAAAGCTGCCCATGCTCGGCGCCCAGCTCGTCACGATGTGCCTACTCTCGCTTATTTCCCACGCGTACCTTGCCCTGCGATTGAGGGGGGGGAGTTAAATGCTTGTGCGCGCGCGCTTATCCTCCGGTTGGGAGAATCGTGCGCCTCCGGCCTTCACCTGAAACGACTGCGTTACTTGCCGGGCCCACATAGGTCACTTCGCTCACTGCACAAACCCCGTTGGCGAAAAGAGCACGCTATTCGTACTCAGTGAAGTATAATAACTGGGGACACCTGTTAGCTTGCACCCCTCAGTACCTGTGATTAAGTTCCGTGCAATGATTTTGTTTAAACAGCGCGTTAAGTGTCGAGTGGTCAACGCTAGTCCACTCTCGTCCTGTGTATGTTGTTTTTGTGCGTCATTTGTGTGTGAGCAGCGTGCTGCTTGTTTAGATCTGCTTGCCGCTTTCAGCGAAACATTCCAAGTTGTTGCTATTGCATCCATTGCTTTGTCCTTGCGGCGAAACTCTGACTATTTTCGGCTACACGCTGCTGTTATACTTTATGAGTCGAAAACGCGTGAAATAAAGTGAAATAACTTGATCGTACGGGATAGTCGTGCGATACAAGAAGAACGTGCGGGTGACTTCCCGACAATTGATTGATTTATTTGATTTATATGTGAGGTTTAACGTCCCAAAGCCACCATATGATTATGATAGACACCGTAGTGGAGGGTTCCGGAAATTTCGACCACCTAGTGTTCTTTAACGTGCACCGACTTCACGACAAAACAAGGTAGGAGATAGATTAGGAACTTGAATTTCTTGTTTGCGCACAAGTCAAGAGGTTACTCGCTCGTGACTTTACGTGAACAGACAGGTGGCGTCTCGAATGGAGCTGAAAAAAAAAACGGCAGACGTTGGGAATTATTAACGCGCTCGTTTCTTTGTGCTTTAAGAGGTCACTAATTGATTTTAAGGTGTGAAAATGAACGTAAACACAGGGAAGGATACGGGTCAGAATGGCAGTAACGACTGTTAGTGTTGTGAACACTTATAACTCCTGAATTATTAACAAAACGCCACTAACTAGTTGTTAGTGGTGGTCCGTCCAGTGACCTCTTTCTGTTCGTGCTTATTTTTGTGCCTTAAGGGCAATTAGTAACGTACTTCAACTCATCCAAGAAAAAGTTCTCTGAAGCCACATAAATAGGCATTTTGATGGCCCTTTTATGAACATTCTCAGGTTGCATGAGAAGCCATGGGCATGTGTAGCCGCTGTTTTTGCGGTATGCAATATGTGTAACCTATTCATCTCGACAACTTATTCGCGGTTCCGCAAAAAGAAAGAATGAAGAAATCAAGAAGTATCACACGTGTTCATTGCGTTAAAAACAAATTACGATGTGATCAACGATGCAGCGATGTGACGGCGCAAGGAAGTTCTCCAAAATATGGCGATACCTGTTGCTATATTAAGTTAGCTATATTTGCTTTAGCTCCCGAAGGACGCCATCTTACCAGGCCAAGATGTTCGCATAATGTGCTCAACAGAATGAAAACGCAGAAAAATACAGAAAACCGCACTGAACTTCATTTGACAGTGAACATTAAAATCTATATACATCATTTTAATGTCAAAAGTTGCTGAACGAGGCCATCAAACAGAAAAAATGTAATTTGATTATCTAGAACTGAGTGGCAAACGTGTCAACGGCTGACAAATTTGACTTTACTTCAAGGTTCCGTTTTACCGCTCGCCAGAGTTTTCATTCCGCCGTGATTTGAAAATAATACTTAGTGGCATATATATATATATATATATATATATATATATATATATATATATATATATATATATATATATATATATATATGAAAGGATGGAATTCTCGGCTTGTCTGTCGAATATTCACAGAGCCACGCTGGTTCTTGAAACTCCTTCGCGCTAGCACACGCTTCAGGTGTTAATTCGGGCAAGGAGCCATGTTAACATATATTCTATAGCTATTCCCGTATATACGGCTCAACAAACGCGTTCAATCAGTCCGCACTTCCACGTGCTATCCGTCTGTGGAACAGTCTGCCTGACGACATTGCATCCCAGACAAACTTTGACACTTTCCGTCATATCTTATCAAGCCACTTCACAAGCCTCAGCAAGTAGATGCCGTATCATAATTCATTGGTCCGTATTGGTTCATTTTTGTGATTGTCACATTCATGTGCGCGAGGATTCTGCCTTGTGGCCGCTGCATGCGCAGGAAATACAGTGGTTCGCCCACGGTTACTATGCGTGTATCTTTTGTACATGTTGAACTTTTGTACATGTTGGTGCTTTTTGTTTGACTTATTATTTTCCAATTGTTTTTTTTGTATTTGCTTTAGTTTGAGATGTATATAAGTATTGCGCCCCTTACTCAATTGTTTCTTTTGTACTTTTTTTCATTTTGAGGTGTTTATATGTATTCCCCCCTTGCTCAATTGTCTGCCTTGTATATTTTTTTCCAGTTTATTTGTATATATGTATATCCCCCCTTACTCAATGCCCCCCATGGGGCCTGTAAGGTACTTTGAAATAAAATTAAAAAAAATAATATTAGTAATATTACAGCATCATATAGAAGTAAAAGAACAACCAGGCGTCACGCAATGCAAATTGCGCGACAAGCGGGTGATTCAGTGATTCCAACTGATTATCAGAGACTCAGCCACGATGTTTCATCGTCATCAGCCACAGCAAAAAGTGCGCGTAATGCATTACGTGTGTGTAGCGGGTTCCTCACCTACAAGCAGAATAATTAAGAGGGGCTTGTTGGGTGTTTCCTATACTACCTGAAAATTATGGTGGTTTACTGCGTAGTCGGTACCTTGAGTGTGTTCTAGTGTTAGTGGCCCGAAAATAGTCTACTACGGCTTACACTGGAAATCACACTGTCAGGGGGGGAGGGGGGGGTTCTATCAGTGGTGAAGTTTTGGAGAAGGCATGCAATACCCGTGCGCCAAAAATTTCACACTGATTGTTGCATGGGGGCAAGAAATGAACGAACAGAAATAAGCACGTGTTCTCGCCACAACAATCTAACTATAAAAATGTTTTTGGCCTGACGCTTTATAAACGCGATGCGCACCTCAAAGGCGACATTTATTGCATGAAAAACGAAAGCCTAAAGGAGGACACCAATTTTTAATAGCTGACGGCAATTTCGAACTCCTTATAAGTGGTTCATGTATTCTGACTTCGGGACGCCAGCACGTCAACAGGCATTGCTTTTTTGCCCTGTGGTGGGCTTGTTTTTGAACCCACATGCCGAAAAATTCTGAATTCGTGCCGTTCTCCCGAAGCTCATGCAAATGAATAAATGTCGCAGGCGTCCAAGTGCTCTATAGGTAGTGTAAAAGTCTAGGCTTTCCACAAACGCGTGCGCATTCGATGATAATTACATGTTTCTTTTTGCTAGCGTTGTGAAAGTTTTTGTGAAGCTTTCTGATAGCCCATTAACACGTGTTCCCAGTCGATTCCTCATTGATCCATGTTCAATTCGCAAAAAGATGCTGCTCTTAAGTGACATGTTGACGCATGAGATATTCGTGACACAAGCCAACGCTCGGACATAGCCTGGGTGATTTCTCATCTGGTCACTTAATAGGTGTTTATAACCCGAAGAAAGTTTTTTCCGTGCAGAAGCGCAGGGTTTGCAAAAGCAGTCAAATCACGAGGTGCGTGGGTCGGCTGTGTGCATATAATTGTCGGGAACTAATTACAGTGGAAAAAAATAGGCGAACAGCAAGCTCGTGTGGTTGGGTAGAAATTGAAGCCGATGGTGCATGCAAGAAAATTTCGCCCATACTTTCGGTGTGCATGAGCGTGTGTGTCGCTGTAGATGCTGCTTTTATGGATGCAGGAGTTATGCTCCTTGTGAAATTGGACACCAGTTGCTTACTTCACCACGAAAGCTGAGATGCATGCTTTGCAAATCGCAAGTACACAAGTGCGTGTTTTTTTTTCACGGTTAGACTGGCACTGTTTTTTATTGAACAACGAGGAGAAAATTGTGAACAAATGTTTAAAAACAAATATCAAATGCCGTATGCAAGAACTGACCACAAGCATCTTCATACGAGAAGGTGCTCTTTCACATGCTGGGGTGTTTTTTTTAGTTTGTTGGTCAGATATGGATACGTTGACCACTTGCAAGGGATTCATTCTTGTTAAATAGTGTCCAGAGGGAATTGTGTTTTACGCATGTTTTGTTAGGCGATCACTCCTTGAATAAGTACATTAACAACTCTGATAATAATTGGAAATATTTGCGCCCATCGAAGCTGAAAGCATGTTGTATAAATAGTATCACGATGTACAAAAAAGTGAAATTTTAAGCTTGCTGGCGCGCTTAAGATTTTCTGGGTAGCTTTGTCATCTTTCTAATACATCTTTCAACACTTATTGGAAAGTGTAAAACTGGTACAGGGTTGGAGTTTTCTGCAATGTGTTGCTCATTTTATTAAATTCGTCTTCACTTGTTGACGCTGGGTAGCGCGCTTCGGTATCCATGAAGATTAAGCAAAAGATAATGTACTCGGGCTTTCTCATCTGAAAAAGGTTTGACATAGGTGATAAAAAAAACTTGAGATTCGTGGATATTTGAAAAAACTGGGTATATATGACTGACATGAAGACATTAACGCTTACATAGGTACACTTACATGCATACAAAGAATCGCATAGGTGTGATAAATCTTCGAGTTTCTCAGCAATTTTCTACTGTATTCGGTCGAACTGCCCAGTAGGTGTTGTTATCGCGTCCCAGAATAGCCTGGAAATGCAAATTCAAGGATGCTGGGGGAAGCAGCAGGGATGCTCGGAGTTTGTCGGTTTTTTTCTTCGTGGTAATCTTTCGGTGTAGACTGTACGTGTCGAGTGATCAGTTGTTTACTGCGCTTCATGAAAAACCAAGCAACGTGAACGTTTGCCGACTCCTTGCGAAATCTTTCTACTATTGTAAAGTAGTGAGTCTGCATACACTCATAAAAAACTAGATGATATAAAAGGGACGTTGTGCTCGTTACCTAAGGAAGCGTCAAAACAAGTTACAAAGGCACCGCCTGTGGATATCCAAGTGAGAACATTGGCGACTCAGGTAAGCTTAACGTTGACACTTTTGTAACGTCGACATTTGGTTGCATAAAAGAGATTCGCCTGCACGTGAGAAAGCTGATGACAAGCATGACAATACGCTCACGTTTCTTGATAAACTGCAGGTTGTTTTATGTCCACGGGCAGCGTGGTCACTCTCTAAGCAGGTAGCAAACCGGATGTGCGTCTTGTTAACCTCCCTGCCTTTTCTTGCATCTTTATCTCTCTCCAAGCAGACGTTTGATTGTCGCTTTTCGTGAACCAGCTGAAGAAAACAGGAACAGGTGATATTAGAACATTTTATACCGTCATTTATAGAGTCACGAAGACTGCACTGGTCCATCGTGGTTACCAAACGCTGAGAAGTTATAATACCAGTACTAAAGTCAGGAGGTGCATATGTAAGGCTCTGTGTGGTTACGACGTTGCTTTGACTTAACCGTGTGAATAGCCCCTGACAACATTTATGCAAGGACATGAAGTCGTTGCCACTTGCGGTTGAATGGAGAAGTGAGAGAGAGAAGAAAGGAAGGGTGAGACGGTTAAGCAGACGCCGGGCCGGTGTGCTACCCTGAAGGAGCTGCACTTCACTGCATGAACTTTATTATACTGTCAACGTGGAAATTAATGAAAAACCATCATTCACATCTGTCGAGGCGGAGACCAGCACGTAGTGGGCGGCCACCACGGCTCGCGGATTTTTTTTTTTTCAGAGAAATTCAGCGACGTTTTAACGGCCACTCACGAAGGCGTACAGAGCCACGAGACACTACACCGTTACAGGATCGCTGAAGGATTTCTGCCTTAAAGCACCAAGTATTAGTAAGTGATGCATCTTAACCTTGCTAAGAGTTTATGCGAACATTTATAACTGCTTCGCGTGCAATAACACTTACTTTATATGTGTAAATGCAACTTGCAGATTGGAAATCAAATTAGTCAAGCTTACTTGTCCCAGTTGAGCAAACTGATTCTGATGTGATCAATTTGAAGGTAAAAGTCAGTGTAGTAAATATTTTTCGATAGTAATGCTGTTCTCTTAAATAACAGGGCCGTAGCATTGATAATCTTGTAGAAATGGGCATGCTGGCAAGCTTGCATATTGTAAAAGGTCCACGTATTTTAGTAATGGGTTCTTGTCGTACTGCAGTTATTTGTAACACGAAGTGCACTCTTTCGAAAGGTTTTCTTCTTCCCAATGTAGATATGTACACTGTAATACCATAGAGCTTTCGAAACTTATTGAAAAACAGAACATAAAGATAACTGTTTTTTTAAATGTATGTTCTTTCTCTGCAACTGTAAAGTGCCAATTTCAGTGCCATTATATGATTGGGCGTTATTTTTAGTGTGACTGGACGTTACCCATATCAGTGTTGTTACGTGACGGTACAGCATGCGCAGTATTATTTTGATATGTGATAGTTAGTGTGACTGCGTTTAGTGTGAACGACATTGCTATTTCACTGGGCTCTATTTTATGTTGGTCGTCGTGTCGCTGCGCGTGTAGAGTTTGCGAATATGCGATAATTTTCGTAGCTTGACAGACATAACTGCGAAATGTATGAACACTAATAGAAAGAGTGCCACTTGGGGATTTAGTTACTGCTCCATTCTTCACATGTCAGTCACGTGCGTCTTCGTGGCGCGAACAGGTCGCCTCTAACAAACTGTTGATGTGAACAAGTTGCCTCTGACGAACGGTTGGCAGAAGGAACAACTGTTCAATTTAACGCTACGTGCTTCGTCATGTGCCAGTGAGTCACGCTTTTAGGCTAATGACATGGTACCATTTCTATCACGTGGCAGAGTTTCGATGACGATTGGAAATTGGAGAGCGAGTAACGTAGGAAAAAGTGATTGACACGCTCGGTGGCGGCTTCAAACTCACCTTCGTGAGGCCATCACACCGACCGCGACGGGTGCCGCGGTCAGCCCGTGACCACGCGCCCAGCCGTGGCTGAAGAAGGGTCAGTCGCTGCGCTCTGTGTCACCTTTTCTCCTTTTTCACCTCACTAGAATCGGTTCGTTACAAGTCTGATCGTCACACCTGGCACAGACTTTTGTCGTCCCGGAAACAATAACAAAACTGCAAGCGTCACGGTCCACAACCGGTTCCACACGCACCCACGAAAAAAGAACCTTGAGTCACCCGCCCGAAGCGGTCACTGACGGACAAACTCACACACTCGCGGCGGGTACAACACGTGGATGGGAAGAAAGAAGCAACGCGCCACACTTCACTGCGAGTCACGCATGACCACGCGCCTGCCTCGGCGCGTGGCACGCGCACGCCGCCGGAGTCGAGAGAAGAAGATTCGCCTCGCCAGCCGTTACAACAGGCTGCGGCCCGGAGCCGCGCTTTCCCCCAGCCAGCGCTCACGGGGGACACCCTTCTCCGACGAGCCCGTGCCACAGACTCGCCAAAGTTCGGCCCCCGGCCAGCGGCCGGCGCAAAACGCCCTGCCTGGTGGGCGGGGCCTCGCCATGACGTGTCTCGTTACGTCACGGCACACGTGCTTTTAGATGGGCCTCACGTGACCCTCTCCTCTTCTCCCCCTGCTACTCCCTACTTCCCTCTTTCTCTCCCTCCACATCCCGAGAATGAGCGTGCGCTGCTTCTTCGTCTTTCCCTTCTCCCCTCATCACTCCCCCCTGCCTCCCAGATTTTTTCATATAGCTGGTTTCACGTTGACGACGCCAACGCTGGCAGTGCGTAGCGCGTTTTCCTGGCGAGTCCTCTTATATGTACCGCGTATTTCTTTCCTTTTTTTGTCCCACGCCCTTTTCCTCCCCTTGTCGTTCGGGAAGCGCGCCGCAGGGAACGCACGCCGCCGTTTCTCCCCACCGCGTCCCTTTCGCGCTCTCGGTTTTGTTGCTGGCTCGCTCGCTTCGCAGGGGCCTTTCCTCGTCTCCAACACCGCCACCTTTTCTTGCTTTACTTCTTTCTCGTATTACGCGATTTCTACTCACCCCTTTTTTTTCTTTTCTTCGCTTCCTCGCGATTCGGCCGAGACCTCCCTTTCTTTTATTTTTGGGGTGGTGAACGTGAGGCGAGGAAACGAAGGAGGAAACCTTTGCCGGGCGCCTCGGTTTCAACGAGAGAGTGCGCGCTTCTTTCCTTCCTCACACTTCCTTTTTCTTTTTCTCCCGTTTCAAGCTCACGCCTTGCGCCTCTCTCTAGCGGCCTGCCTCCTCGGTTTCAGCGTTTGTTCGTTTCGTTGCCGGTCCAGTGCTTTGCTCTCTTTCAATGTTTTTATCATTTTCTACCCATCTGCTTTGAGTTTGTGTTCCGCGCTTTTCCTTCCTTTTGTACTTGGCCTTTTGAACGCTTGGCACACTCGTCTCACGGGCATGAGCTCAGGGATGCGTCGATGCTTCCTTTATTTCTCTTTTTTTTTTGTTCCTTTGCTTTGGTTAGCTGATTCCTTTTCCCGTTTTTATCGTTTCAGTTGCTTTGCGCGCTTCTCCTTTGACGTATTTCGTTCTTTTCTTTGCGCAATTCGCTTCTCAATTTACGTGAACGCTTTATTTTACAGTTTCTTTTCGAAGTTCTTTGTGAGCTTTCTGATTCCTTAACGCTCTCTTTCTTGGGGAGCTTTGTTCTTGACCTTGTTTTTGGAATGACCAGAGCGGTTTGTTGTTAAGGCGGGGTGCGCGATGGCGGTTTTTCTGCGCAATTAATTAGAGAACGGCAGATCACGCCTGCGGTACCCTTATCAGCTTGAGAATTAGAAAAAAGAAAGAGAAGCAACACTGAACGCTCTCATAACGCTCAAGAACCTTTCCTAGGAGATCACGCCTGCTGCGAGGTGTGTGCGTGTGTGTATGAGAGGGAATGTTTTTGCTAGGTTTCGTAATCGGTGTTTGTCCAGCCCTTGCGTACGTGCTTATCGAGGAGTAGAGAAGAACGAGTTATGAAATGAGCTCGCACCGTTCGCTAAATCAAACTTAAAAAATTGTTGAACTATTGCCAGACCGTCGTGGTGCCCGTGTGAGACTATACCAAAGTGCACGACGCACGTGGCTTGAGAGCTGACTTCACGGCCTCTTAATCAATCTCGCTCTAGCGTAGTCATTTTTTATGAACTTCGTTTCGCTTTTTAATGAGCTGTTGAAAGCGTCACTTGATTATCATGAATGATATCTCGTACTTGTGGTTACGTCACCGTCCAACTGATACACAGTCTGATATTAAGGTGATACACTTACCTTGTGCTCGTTCTAATTGCGCGTGCACAGGGCCGAGCGCGAATGTACCCTCAACTCACCTTGCACATTTTGCGAGAGAATTACAAACATACGCAAGATCGAGTTTACTGGTGTGTGTGAGAGAGTAAATTCGATCAGTACGCTTCAGCAGCCATGTTATGGTGCAAATGGCGAAGCAAACTTTATGATATTAAGCCCATTTTTGGTTTTTCTTATGATGAACTGCGTTACAAGAGATGTACCTACGATGCGGTAACAGTGTGAAACTGCTTTAGCTGCCGTTGACTAGAGATTTACGTGACAGCGGCAACATATAATGTGTCAGTTGTTGCATGTCTTATCAAACTTCATAGTCTGACATGGTTGTGCAGACACTTATCCAGATGCTGAAGACATGGGCAGAGAGTTGAGAAATCGTCTTGCTTTTTTTTCCATGGATGAGTTCCCTCTTTAACATTTTAATTTGTAGGTAGCCCTCTACTATACGTCACGTGTTATGTCAGATTGTTTTATATTCTTACTGACGTAACATCAAACAGGCGTTTAAAGCGAATGGGCGGGCTTTCCTATGAGCGCAATTAGGGGACTGTAAAAGTGAGCGGCGATGAGTGCTGCTCTCCATTACACAACTGTACCATCACTGAGAAAATGTGGCCTCTACAAAGTAACGCGAATGAATATTTCAAATCCATATAGGATGATTCTAGATGCTCTTAATGCTCAGAACATAACTTTATCTTTGTTTTGTGGTTGATGCCTTTGACATTATTTAATTTTTCGGAATTCACTGAAAGTGCTTCCTTATTATCTTTTTTGTGCCTGCTAGATCCGGCATTAACGAAGTCAACATCGCCAATAATAGGTTCAATGATTCCACTGACAGATTTTCTTAGTCAACCAATTTTTTTATTTATTTACTTACTTATTTTTGTCTCATTCAATTCTTACCAACTCTTACCTACATCTTTCCGACATTCTTTTCAACCTTTCTCTCCCCGTTTTTTTTCTTTACTCTAACGTAGTGAAGCAAATGTAATGCCTAATAAACTCTCTGTCACTTTCTTTTGTATCCTTTTCTCTCTCTCTCTCTCTCTTTCTTTTTTGTCAACTCAGTTAATGAACGTTTCCTTCAGCAGAGTTGAACCACGTGCCCTGCCATCACACCTGCTTTTATGCTATTAGTTTTACCTTACGCTTGCAAGCTAAAAAAGAAGCATGCTTTACAGGGTAGTTTTGTCAGTGTGTGTATCTGATTTTATTATTCTGTGTTGTAGAATCACATGACTATAGGCGTGCACAGTGTTTTTCACTTGGAGCTGGGTGGAGAGGATGTTTTCTTGCAACGGCCTCTCCACCCGCTCTTTACTTCTTTCGAATGAGGTCGTTACGATGAGAACGCAGTGCAAACATGACGTATAACAGAGAGGGTGGGGGGTGCTCCCTTGTCGTGCTCATTATGAGATGAACTTCCCTTATAATTGGGGAATATTCAGGCTTCGCATTTAAGAGTTGAATGCGATAGCACTATCTTGTCCCTATTGTGTATTAATTTCAAAATGGCTTCGTTCATAGAAGCTTTCGTATACGGCTGCATTCTGTGTAATGGGTAGCATGGTTTAAACCACGGGCAACTGTGCGCGCGAAATCTCTTCTAGCTTGCTATGCAGCCAATACGTGGCCTTAAGAGAAAAGTCGCTGTAACGTGTGTGCCTTTTTTAATGGGGGGCCTGCTTTAAACCATGGAGTAATGATAATTGCTTGTTCTGACGCCCGATGGCAATGTAAGCTTGCACCACGCACTACTACAATATTACATGCTGAATTGGAAAACATATATACAGAACGCACGTGCTTGCAGAGCATGCAAGTTTCTTTCACTGCTTTCCAAGCAGAAAAAATTATTTTCACGTTGTTTCTAAGCAAATGCGTGGCTCTGTGGTAGAACCCCCGCTTTGCGCGCAGACGACCTGGGTTCGATCCTCACTTCGACCCAGAGCTTCACATTACCTATTTGATTTTCATCTATCGTGAATTTTCTGCCTCGCACTAGATTACAATTTACTGCTCACAACCAATCATGTCGATGCCGACTCCTACCCCGGAACATCTGCGCAACGAGCTCTTTAAGGCTATTGCGTTAAAATTCTTACCTATGCCATTTCTCAAATTTAGATTAGATGCAAGTAAATGCCCGTGTCACACGTTATAAGTACACGAGTATTTCGAGGGAGTCTCACATCCGGGGCTAGATGAGTGTTTTTGCAATCCAGACTGGGAAATGATTAGTAAAAAGACCAAAAATAGAAGTTCTAGATAAAGTGTCTTTGCCTTTAAGTGGTCTTAGGAGTCTAAGATCTTCTGAGGAAAAGGCAACAACAAGAAAAACTGCACAGCTTGCCCTAGTGGTGCAAGACGGGAACCGACCGCAGAGCTAGTGTTTGACTCAGCCTAGGTTTGTTGGGAACGCCAAACGTTTGCTAGAGATGTTAAGCTTTTGCTATTAGTAGTGCTCACTGTGACTGGAATTTGGCTATTGTCTGGTTTCCGTCGGTGACACGCACGTGTCGCGTGGTTTTAGCTGAAATATGCCACGTGATCCTCAGTCGCGTGGCTAGTGTTACGCGGTTTTGGTCTGTTGACTAGCTGTTACGTGATCAGGGCGGGGGTGTGTCACGCAAATTTGGAGGGAAGTGGTCACGTGACTAGCGGTTACGTGAAGGGAAGTGGCTTCAGTCGCATGACTATAGTTGCGTGGTTTACGGTGGTAATATGTTACGTCACTATCGGTTACGGGAAGTTGTGATTTTAGTCGCGCTTTTACGTGCTTCTTGGCGGCGAACCTGTCACATGACTAGCTATTACGTGGTGGGACGTGATTTTATTCACTTGTTTAGCTGTAACGTGATGTTACGTTATGTTAGTCTCGTGACTAGACAATACGTGATTTAGTGCACTTTCGAGGGTTCTAACAGCTACGTGGCTTTTGTCTGAAACATGACACATGACTAGTGATTACGTGGTTTTGGCGGGAACGCGCCCCATCACTTGCTGTAACCTGACGTGAGATTTTGATCCCGGGAATGGTTTTACGTAACGTTACGCGAGTTTTAAGCACATCACTGCTTCCCACGTGTTGTTACGCGATTCTTGTCACGTGACTAAATGTTACGCAGTCTACCGTGGGAACATGACACGTGACCAGGTGTTATCTGATGTGTGATTTCAGTCACGTGTATAGTTTTGTGTAGGGCTGTGCGATGTTTGAGCATATATGGCTACTTCTTGCGTGATGTTACGGGCTTCTAGTCCCATGTATAGATGTTACGCAATTTTTATTATTACCACTAGTTGCGCGTTGTTAGAGGATTTTAGTCATCTGGGTAGTTTACTGAGTGTTTGCCACGTCACGTAACAGACTTGCCCATTATGAATGTTTCATTCCACGCTGGGCTAATCGGCGCTCGTGTTGTGGGAGCGATGCATGTGTATGCGTTAATGGTGTGAGCGAGCAAAACATAAAGTAATCGCGTGCCGCTCTACTACTTGTGGTGCAAGATGAATGCGCGAAAGTCCCGCCCACGCAGCCATTGCCCCAATGTAAAGTTAAGTTGCTGCCGAATATATCCCCTTTAATTGCATTATGAAGACCAGGCAAATCCGTGCACTACCCGTGCATTCCTGTGGTGGCTGAGAAATCGCAGTGCTAGAGTTCTCTCCAGTATTTAGTAATTCTAGGATAAAAAGAACCCACACAAATGCATAGGTGAGAGCAGGGTTCACCTCATGGTGCGTGGTGGTGAAAACACCTCTCCCCGCTACGCATCACCACCACCACTTTCAAATATACCGTACAACGCTCCCATGACCCCTTCGAAATGCATGCCTGAGGAACCAACAAGAAGCAAACGTCCACGCTCAGTGCCAGTGAGCTGCGCTTTTCGCCACTTTGTTATGTGAAAAAGAGTTTTAACTACTGGTCTTGGGGAGATCGCCAGCCACAGTGCCAGCGCTGAAACACAAATACGCTTGCTTTTGTTTTGAAAGAGCGCCTAGACGCCAGTTATATCTGAGAAGAAAATTAAATGCAAGTGCACATGAAGGCCACAAGGTTTGAAAACTTGAAGCTTGAGTATCTCTACACCCCTCCACTCTTCCCCTGCTCTCTGAAAATGTCAACACCTAAAAAATTATGGTAAACAATCTTGCCGGCGGACGCGTGCAAAACGCGTGGGGAAAGAGTCACACTGCGTAACATTCTTTTGGCACATACTTTCGGAGACAGGCCACCTACGGGCTCTCCCGCGTTACAGCAGGCCATACCTAGCCTGGAAAATTTTGACTTCAAGTCACGGCTATGCTGAAGGCCATTCAGCACAGGGTCACTCGCCCTGAGACGCTGCTGTGGAGCCGCATAACGAATTGACTAGAAGTGGCCATAATTTGACCTGATTTCCATCTTTCAGGGGTGCATTCTAGCCAGGATTCGACTAAAAGTGTGTGGTTGTATTTGGGCGCGAAATTCAGTATTTAAATCAGACATGCAACAACTAGCCCGAAAGAGAGTTCTGCTGACTTTCCCTGCAACGAACTTGTAACCACCGGCCTTGGCCCGTAAAAATCTCTCCAACGTCAATTCGTACAGCGTCTAGTGCTAAGGCAAGCCCGATGATTTGTTGTCCATTTACTGATTGATCTACTCGACCTACGCGGTGTACTTCAAATAAAATTTTCATGCTCAGAAGTTTGAATGATTTAGTGGTACAGCTTTCAAACAGTCGCTGCACTTGGCATCTCCGCTCTAATCATGCCCAGATTCTGTTCGGCTGTTGCAGACTGAAGAGATATTTCTTTATTACAGTAGCAGCATAATGATAAATGGGTCATGAAAAGAAGATTACAACCGATAGTACATCTCTAGGATTTACAGTACAGTGTTTCTTGGCACTCGTTTTTTTTCATATCAGGCAGATTTTGCAATGCCATTTTGGAGACGAGTGAATAACTATATTCCTTAACTGCAGAGCTTTAAAGTTTATATGAAATATTTAATAGGTTAAAGCTACAAATATTTTGCCCTTGGCTGATTACTTCCTCTTTTGAACCCTGACTCGTTGAAGGCGCATTGGTTACTGTGCCAATATGTTTCGTTGTTGTCCATACGTAATTTGTTTTCATTTGTTTTATGGGTATATTCTAATTGTTACTATAAATAACGATGCCAATATGATTTATGCAACAACCTGCAGCCTGCAAGAATAGCACGATATGCAGCGCCTTCATGTTCATCCTTCATCAGCATCAACACTTTTCAGCCATAGTGCCGCACCTATCTTGCCACTCATGCTAGGAGTTCGAGGCGTGTGCTAGAACAAAGCGAGTCCTCCCGCTTGGCGGTACGGCCACACGGAGCCGCCTTCGCTCTTCTTTCTAGAATAAGGTGGTGATATTGGCACGGCCACGTCGGCCGCTGTCACTTCGTATCTCTGCCTATCGCTGCAAGTGATGACCTGACGAACGCGCACTTCAACAAGCGGCCGCTGCCTTGCGACCACAACTCTACCCGCCAGTGAAGCCTTTCTGCCTGGACTATCCCGAAGTATGGCTCATGCATCTTGATGCACCTCTCGTGAGGCATGGCGTCACGGCACAGCCAAGGATGCACGCAATTCTACCCGACTGCCTCCTAGTAGAGCTGCGTCACCTCGCTGCCGCATCAAGAACGAGCCCGAAGCCGTAAGATGCTCTCTGAGCTACAGTGCTCGCCTGCTACGACCTCACTTACAGCCAGCTTGCTGGGATACGAAATTTCCAGGTTTCTCCTGCGGTAGAGCAAGCGGTACCAACCGACCTGAAGGCGTACCTTCACTAAAGCCTTGCTCCTCCGATACGTCAACTCCAATCTCATGTCTGGCCACACGCGCAACGAGTTCCGTGTCCGACCTACCACGCAAGAATGTTCCGGACACTCCTGCTACCGTCCGTCATGAGGTGTGTTCCTTCGACGTGCTCGGCCGACGGCCCTTCAGTCATGCTCGCCATCTACGCGTCTTCTCCGACCTCCAGGACCCACTATCTATCTGACATGCCGGGGCTCCACGATGGCTACACCGCCACACGCCCCGAAGTCTGCCACGACTACGGACATTGTCACATCCACTATTTGTCCCCCGGTCGCGAACGCTTCGTAGTCGACGATGTTCGAAGGCGATTCTCTACCAACCTTAATGCTGTTCGCATCCTCCCAGGAACGACCAGTCTCGCCCTCACAGTCTTCCGCAGCCGAAGCCCCCAGCCATCCACAGCCAAACTTCCGAGACGCTGTGACTATGACCGATGCTCTTGAGGACGACGTGTGTGGTCCACTTATTGCACAAAATACCGCGCATGCCACGCCTGCCATAGAGACAGCCATTGACCATGCATACCTCCACACCAACACTTGTCTGCTGACAACCCACGGTCATTCAACGAGGACAGGTGGGCCGTCTGACCTTCTCGCGGAGCCTTTACGCTCACTGTGTTCCATAAAAATCGTCCCCCGGAGCCTTTGACGCAGGACGTGAACCACCAGGCGCTTCTCCACAATGCAGGCTTGTTGGCCACAACAATGATGACGCCCAAACGACGACGTCAATCCGACGCCCAAACCACGCATGCCACCGTGTCGGCAAAGTCATCGTGCTCGGCGTAAAACAGAGCGGGCCGTTTTCAGGCGTTTTGCTACGCAGCCACGTACTGCGGTCATGGCCTTCAAGACGATACAAGCAACCACTAGGTTTGCGTGACGGTATGGCCAACCACTCGCAGTAAATTTGACTACTCGCCGTGCACGTGTTGCCGTTATCCGGGCACCTTCCCGTATCCGTCAACTTGCGTACCCACGCCAGCACACCAGACGCAGCACAACCCTGAAGCCTGTGTTGCGTCGACACCGACGTTCCCACCAGGAGCACCACTGGCGTACTTCTAGACCCGCTAGACCGGCCGTACCATGTCCATGCTGCAATTCATCTCTCCGACGTCAGCGCCCGAGTGCGTGCGGGGATCGACCGCGCCGCAACGGCCCATGTGTGTTCTCGGCCCTTAACCGTTTTCCCCTTTCTTGTTAAGCGTCCCTTCATCACGACCCTCGTCCGCTTTGCCATTCTCAGTGTCGCCTGCCAGAGATCCACCAATTTCCGATGGTCCCTTCGCGTTGATGATATAGACTGCTCACGGACCTTTTCGTTTCGCGAACCTACATATACGCTCCCATAGTCTTGTGATTCCGGGTTCATCTCTGCTTGGGAGAGTAATCTGTAGCACCTTCATCTTCATCCTTCATCGTCATCACCACTTCCCAGCCACAGCGCCATGCTTCTGGCACCACTCATGCTGAAAGCTTGAGGCGCGTGCTAAACAGAACGAGTCCTCGCACCTAGCGGTACTGACACAGGCAGCCGCGACTGCTATTTTTTGACCTCCTAGAATGAAGTGATGAAATTGGTACGGCCACGTAGGCTACTGCCACACTGTCTCTTTGATTCTTCCTAGACCTATTTTCTGGAATGATTAGCTGGATATATGACCTTTAAAAATTTTTAAGACCTGTTTTTGCATTTATATTGAATCAGAGTGTATTATATGTGGCGAAGAAGGTATTTGAAACTCTAAATTCTTTGATGGTGTTTCACCTCATGAAGTTTTCATTGATCAACATGTGGGGTTTATCGTCCCAAAACTACCATATGATTATGTGAGACGCCATAGTGAAGGGCTCCAGACATTTTGACCATCGGGGGTTCTTTAACGTACACCCAAATCGAAGCACACGGGCATTCAGCTTTTTCGCCCCCATCGAAAATGCAGCCGCCGCAGTCGAGATTCCATCCCGCGACCTGTGGCTCAGCAGCCAAGTACCTTAGCCTCTAGACCGCCACGGTGACGCACATAAAATTTTCCATCAAGGCTGGCATTCTCGCCCATATTTTCTGACACTCTGTCCCTATAATAAGAAACTCGCATGGGATTTCTGATTCATCGCTAGATCAAGGTACCCGTCATGTAACTAAGGACTTTTTTGAAGAGAATAATTATTTCAGCCTCGAACAGGCTTCAACAAATATTTCATCCTATTTCGCAATTTGTATTAGGAAGGAGCCGCTCTTTTTTTCTCTTTTAAGTTAGAGGGAGGAGCCATGCTGGCCATCCGAATTCTTTCCCAAGACCATCTGCTAGGAGCTTAACATTAGCTCGCTTTCATATACTCTGCACACTTTTTCTCGTGTAAAGAAGTTCACTTCGGTGCCTATTGATTTTGTATAAGCGATATATTGCTGGAATGAAAGGGAAGGAGCTGGTGTTTATTGTACGAATAATCAGCTGGTCGGTTCAATGCGAGCGTTGTAATGTAAAAATTTTGTTGCAGAGAAAATGCGAGATTGAAACAGAGTGGACAACATTTCCTTCAACTTATCGAAACAGCCAGCTATCACGTTGCGAATTTTCTGTTCATTGACTCTGACATCTCTGATTGCTTATTTCACAAGAAAAACTACATTTTGCTGTAAGAAGACCCATCACATGGTTCAATATATACTGAAGAAAATGCTTTTTTGCCCGTAATCTGGTAAATTAATTCAAAGTATTTGTTCATTCGTAAATTTTTGACATATCCAAGTCTCTGCTTTTATTCAGTCACAAAACAAAAAAGGAAATCAAATGTATAGCTGAGAACTACTCACCTAATAGCATCTAGGTTAGGTAAGGCGATTTCCATTGAGAGGAGTTGGTCTCAGCATTTCGCTTTTAAAATACGGCACTGACACTCTTGTGGCTTCATACTGCAAACGGGAGGTTCTCAGTGTTTTCTTTGACAACCTTTCTGGCACCTTGCGGTATTCCAAAGTACTCAGTTGCGAAAAAAAGGGAGAAAAAAGAACAAGAATGTGAATGACTGTAATTTGTCCTCGTTACCAGCTGCCGTCATGTCGTCTAGCAATAAAGATTTGTCAAAATACTTTCACTGTCTAAGCGGTATTAGTGCTTCTTTCAAACGTACCGCTAAGGGAAGGATTAAAAGAGTGAAGTTAAAGCCACGTGCAACCATTTTCCCAGTGATCGCCTACATATTCGATGCAGGCAAGTAGCCCCTTGCTCAATCCGACCACTTGACACTGATCTTCCCGAGAAGGGGATAAGGACTTGTGCTCGCGAAAGAGAAGAACCGGCCGCGGATTTAAGCGGGCCTGGACAGAATAAAATCTCCACAATTGGCAACGGCCCGCTTCCGCTGTCGATCTGGATATATATTTTTTTCCGTTTTCAGGCAGTCCTAGAAAAGCGAACCCCGAAGCTTCCGAACGAAGCCCCAACTTTTGATGAATTGAGAAAGAAAAAGAAAAAAAAAGAAACATCTCGTCTACGTCCCGTCAGATTCGCCAGAGACAATGCATGCAAAAGGAACTTCCTTTTCCCTAGGGGTTCTTCCTTTCTTTCTTTCTTTCTTTCTTTCTTTCTTTCTTTCTTTCTTTCTTTCTTTCTTTCTTTCTTTCTTTCTTTCTTTCTTTCTTTCTTTCTTTCTTCCTTTCTTTCTTTCTTTCTTCCTTTCTTTCTTTCTTTCTTCCTTTCTTTCTTTTTTTTCTTTCTTTCTTTCTTTCCCTAAAATCTTCAAGGCCTCTTGCACGTTCTACCCAAAAAACACGTTGCGAGGCTGGGTTGGAGGGAACCGATGAGAGGAAGAATGAATTTCTGCAGAAATAAAAAAAAAAACGATAAAGACGAAAAAGAAATGGGAAACATTTAAAGCGAGCGCGCTGTGCGGTGAAGCTACCCTGGCGCTTCTCCTCTCTTTTCTTTTCTTTTTATTTCCTTTCTTTCTTTTTTCCCACATTCGTTAGGCGCAGTGCAGGCTTTTTATTCATTCATTCTCCGCCACCGCGTGCTGGAAATGGAATGCGAAGAACCGGCGTACCGCTTATGTCTTGAATTGCGTTTTTTTTAAACTTTGGGAGAAAGAGTGAAAACATAAATAGTCTCTAGGCGTGTTCCTTTTGTTATTCTTTATTCATTTTTTGTTTTGTGTTCTGCGATTCATCGTGTCTAGACTTGTTTGACAGCTTCTGTTTTGTTGAAAGATTGTCGCTTGTCCTGTCTACTTTTTATTGCTAGTGTTGTCTTCGACTGATGGGCTTTTTCTGCAAGATGACAGAGGTCCTTGGGAATGCCCTACTTTAAGGTATATTCTTATGTTGTTTTGTTTTTCGATGCAACGGCAACCACTTCATGTTTTCTGTCTCCCAATTTAATTTTTGTTCTGTGCCAAGAGGAATTTTCTTTGATCTCGAGAAACCTGTCCTAAATGGGAAACGTATGTTCGACTCATTGGCAAGTGGAAATGGCAAGGAATAAAAGAAAAAGATGTACTCCAACTTAACACAACGACATATAACAAAAACTACACAGGCGTTTAGCCACCTATGTGGGTGGCATCCTCGGCGTGCACTGGCAACAAATAAGGGAAGGTCATCCAGTCTACTTCTAGGCTCGCATGTCTCTTCGAGGGAATGTCTTTCCAGTTTCTGTTATGTTTTGTTGTGTTAAGTCGGAGTACATTTTTAAGATCCTTAATTCACCCGGATTTTTCAACTTTTTTTTTTGCACGCAAATGGCAATGTGTCTTTTTTTTGGTCTATTACACAGTTTAGACAATAATTACAAAGTTTTGATCAGTGACTGTTTCGAAAAATACAACTACATCAATATGATATGTGCATAAAGTTCGTGAATGCGTGTTTGCCCTCGAGTTTTTTTTCTTCACTCATGTTAAGTTTTCATGAAATATGAATAAGTATACCTTAGCATAGTAAAATCTTAGGAATATAGCAATGATTATGGTGAAACAGGTCTGGACTTCGGCAGGAGGGGGGGGGGGGGGGGGTCGGGATTAAAATACGGTAATTGTGGGGTACCCATGAGAGCGTTGAGGGCTCAAGGCTGGAGCAACGGTTGATAGGGCAGCTGTGGTTGGAAAAATTCTTTATAGAGTGTGAGATTTTATTTCTCAATCTTCTGCGTATCACCTATGTGCTTTGTTCTGCCTCTACAAAGGCTCATCAAAAGCAGCTACTCAGGTCTTCGAACCAGCTAACGTGGTTGCTTGGGCGAATGGGTACTAATCTTCGAACCAGCCCAGCTTTTATCAGGCTGTTCGTTTGGAAGGCGAGATTAAGTGTGTCGCCAATATTGGCTTTAGAAGTCTCACATATGGTGAAATGCGTACTTACGTGCATGTAATTATTACCCGCAGGGATCACTGCTGGAATGACGGAGTTGAAAAGCGTTATTTTAAGGTACGGCTAGTTGCTCATCCGGGACATACCACTGAGGTAGAGGATGGATGACATTGTGGGTATGTAGCCTCGATTCCCTTATATAGAGCTGAAAAGTGTTCACCGCCATCACTCTCGGAAAGGTTCTGGGGTAATCTACGGAGTGGGACATCCCCTCATATGTGACTAACGTAGGCTTCGTTTAAAATATACTCACAGGTCGGCAAAAATTGTTGAGCGCACTCAGACTCACCCATCGAAGGTATTATGCACTTAGGACTCACTCGGACTTACACTGACTAAAATGTTCCCCAATCGGACTTAGTCAGACTCGAACTTGCCAAAATATTAGTCTCTTGGAGTCATTGAAGCTACGACTTGCAGCTCGGCGTCCGAGTCAGTTTACTCACGAGTCCACTAGCCTAGACTTAGGTTGTTCTGCCATGGGGTTAATTCTCTTTAACACCCATAGTATCAGGCGTAATTGGTGCTCTTTTTTTGCACCTTTTGATATAAGACCTCGGAAAACGAGTTACGAGTGTTTGAAGACGAATAAGGTGATTTATCTTGCAAGACATGGCAGCACAAGATGTATTTATCGAGAACTTGCCCTAAACGACTTAGCGGGGTAGGTCAAGGGTACCGTGTCACGTAATTCGGGCATCTTATGAGTAAATATTGGAATGACGTATGAGCGATGCTGTTTCGAAATGTGCGTGAGCAGATATGAGTATGAATGCCCCTTCGGGTATGAATTACAGTAATGCTGACTATGAGTGGACAGAAGAATAGGTCGGCAACAAAAAGGGGAACCCACTAAGACTTACTCAAGAAAGATGTCTTGTTCTTTGGACTCACTCGGACTCAGACTAACAAAAGTAATTTCAACCGGACTCAATCGGACTGAAGCTCGCCAGAATATTACTCCCCCGAACTCATTAAATGACTTGATCTGAGTTCATGTGAATCGACCCATTGGTGAGTTCACCGAGCTATGCACACGTTATATTATAAAGTATATTATTCTTCATTGGCAAAACAAAAGTTAGGGTCCAATAGTGCGGGACCACATAGCAGCTTATTTATTTATTTACAGATACTGCTGTCTCGATACACGAGACATAGCAGGAGTGGGTACATTAGGAAAAGAAACGAACATACATTAAGCAATACAAAAAGAAAAATACAAAGCATTTAAAACATATTACAAAATATGATTTGGCAGTTCTTTCAAAAACAGTTCAATTGGTTTTTCGCGTAGGGAACCATCTAGGTTGTTCCAAATCTCAACAACGGCTGGAAAAAAGGAATGCTTAAAGCAATTTACAAATGGCTGGAAGGGAACAATGTTGAGTGGGTGAGATCGGCGCGTGGTTCGTCATGCTGAATCACAAAAAGTAATCGGTGCTTCAATGCAACTGCGGCTGTGTACAATCTTATGTAGCAGAGTGATACGGTCAAGTGTGCGTCGGAAAGCAAGGGGTTCTAACGACAATGAGCATGCGTGAGATGAGGGAGAAAATTTGCGGTCATACCGGCCAAATATAAATCGTATTGCTTTTTTCTGTATGCCCTCGAGCATATTTATGTCAAGTGCAGTATAGGGTGACCATACCGCTGAGGCGTACTCTAGCAATGGTCGGACGAGCGATTTATACGCCGTTAATTTGCAGTCCTTGGTAGAGTGCTTGAGTGTTAGTATTATGTATCCTAGTTTTCGAAGTGCTCTAGCGCAAATTTTTATGCAAGTAAAGCTTCATGCAAGTAAAAAACCACCTGCCTTAGGCTCACCCGCAGTTCCGCCCTGCTCATGTGCGCTTTCGATTGGTGCGAAGAAAATCTTGACAACACCCGTAGCAAAAGCGGTCGATGCGTTTGCTTCCATCCTGTTGGCCGCACTGATGCAGAAGCTTCGTCGAGTCTTCGTCAGGCCAACTGACTCGTGACCCGGCGATATGCTCTCTCATGTTGCCGTTGTTGTCACTGCTGATGTTGTTCACGTCTCGCTCGTTTCGTCTGATGGGCTGCACCGTGGGGTCGATTGGAATCTATTTCTTTTTTTTATTCAAGGTCCCAAACGCAATAGGACGACTTATTTACTTACAATAGTGCGTGTTTCACATATGAATATATCGATTAATGTTTGAAAAACTGAATGCAATAATCATAATCGCGCTTTGATAAACAACACTAAAGTTTTACCCCCACATCATTCTGAAAAACAATTACGAATTATTCAAACGATAGGTTCATAAATTTGAATTTCTATGCCACTAACATGTGCAGCCTTGCGCTAATAACAAGTGGCTACCTATTTTCTCTTTTCAAGGGCTAAGTTTCCTGCTAACAAAAAAAAAATTCTTGCTGCAGCAGCATTTGAAAAATCCACCAGGATGTTTTCTGGGTTCTGCTTTACTATCTGAGTTGCCATGCAAACGAGCGGGCCGAAAGTTACGATTGCGGACCTAGAACAACGTTTAGTGGCTTAAGAAGTTTGATATCTGAGAACTTCAAAGGCTTTGATAGAGCAACAACTCTACTCCTTTAGGAGAAAATCTATAAAATGACCTTGAGCCCGTGTTTGTACCTTAGAGCTTGGACATGGTCAAATTCTTACTCGTTTTTCTTGCACGTGAGTCTTCATTGCAACCATCATGTGCAGTTTGGTTGGTGACGATGTAAAGGAGAAGGCTATTATACCGCGGGTTCAAACGTGGCAGCACCCGTTTTTCGCTGCGAGAAACGGTCTATAAAGAGCAGCTGCATGAACAGTCAGTCATGGCGGCTTGTTTGTGTAGATTCCACGCAGTGTGTTTCGCAGTCCGACAAAATGCTTTGCTTGCCGCTGCGTCCGTGCACATTTTTTATTACATCAGGTGGTCAGCCGAAGCGTTATGAATAAACGGTGATCGGCCAGAGGAGATGCACAAAATTTTAGGAAGGTTATGTCGGGTATGAGGCGAGAGCAGCTGCTTATTTTAGGAGAGAGCGTCATGAAATTTGACGCCTTGCATTTTAAAAAATGGTGGGGAAAGCGCAACAAGCTACGTCACCAAACGAGCGTTGGTCGAAGTATTGACCATAAAAACAGATCAGTTCTGTCAGAGTAAGTGAAAATCCGAATTTAGTGCCACGTTTTCTTTCTTATTTATCATTGAAAAGGTCACCCTTAGGCCTAACAGAATTTTATAATAGCGCTTCAATGAACGTAAACATACAAGTTGGTTTCACGCATAAAATCAAGTCAGGATTGGTGGAACCTCTCATACACTCAGCTTAAGGGAGTCGGTAGGGTGACTCGGACGAACGTCGGTCGGCCTAAAGAGGCGAAGACGTGCTAGTTCTTGCCCCGGACGTTAACACAGTGACAGCGATATGTTCAGGGCAGTGAAACGTTTTTTTATTCATTTGTTTACTTACCTGTTTATTTAATTATTCGTTTGTTTTATTGCAACGCAAATATCACAAAAACATCACGCGAAGGTACTCCTCTCCTGGGAAAGGGTTGAGGGCCCGAGTTTATTGTCACATAACTCTCGCAAAAGTTGTAAAATAGAATTTATCCAGTGTAATACTCAAACCATTGGCGCAAAATGGGGTCGGAGAAACTTCCTTTATTGCGATTCTACAATAAAACTAACAGTTGTTGATTGATGGATTGATATGTGGGGTTTAACGTCGCAAAACCACCATATGATTATGAGAGAGGCCGTAGTGGAGGGCTCCGGAAATTTTGACAACCTGGGGTTCCTTAACTTGCACCCAAACCTGGGCACACGGGCCTACAACATTTCCGCCTCCATCGGAAATGGTATGTGGGGTTTAACATCCCAAAACCACCATATGATTATGAGAGACGCCGCAGTGGAGGGCTCCGGAAATTTGGCCACCTGGGGTTCTTTAATGTGCACCCGAATCTGAGCACACGGGCTTACAAAATTTCCGCCTGCAAAGAAAATGCAGCCGCTGCTGCCGGGATTCAATCCCGCGACGTGCGGGTCAGCAGCCGATTACCTTAGCCACTAGACCACCGCGGCGGGGCCTGTCAGTTGTTGCAGTGTTCAACGAAATGGTTATGTGTTTAATAATATATTATGTCCCAGCTGATACAAGTCTACAACATCTGCCTTTAATGAGGAGCAGATAATGTAACCGGCCCGCACACTGTGAGATAATGATATATATCATTGCGTGCAGTCCGTCGGGTTCTCAGTGCAGGGTGGCATACGGAATCCTGGCATTCGGTTAACCTCGCTGCCTTCCTCTTCTCTCTTAGCGATGAGCAGAAAATGTAACCTGCTCATCGTTAAAAAATGCGAGGTGGTCGAAATTTATGGAGCCCTCCACCGCAGTTTTTCTCATAAGTATTTCTCGGTTCTTGCGTGGGAGCCTGCGATGTTGGTTTTGAACATGTTGAAAACGCCTTTCTCCCCGTGAGGTTCCTGCGTTGCTACAGTGTACAAACGAAGGACGACAGTGAAGAGAGAATCGCGCACGTCATGTGATAACTTTTGTAGTGTAGTGTCGTCCTTGGGTCAGTTGCGTCCCGTGGGTACCATTGCGGGAGCTGTAGCGGTCCCTAAACGGACATACCGAGACGGCGACCATCATGACAGATGTAAAAAAATGACAGAAAAAAAAGGGCTGACCTCGGCATTGTTGGCATGCTTCAGAAACACAGAAAAAAAAGCAACGTTGTGCCTTACCGTAAGTTCACTATCCAGAGACACTGACTGACGAATGGCAACGTACGCCCAGCCGAGTCGGACGTCTACTCTGATGAAATAATGCTGGTAAAATAACAACAAGACAAAAACGAGAAACGCGGTCGAGAGAATTATGACGGCGGGGAAATGCGTCGGAAGCTGCACCGGCGAAACAAACTCGAAAAGAAAAATATTTTATTTCGGGTCGAAAGCATGCAGGCCCGAACGATATCGACAGAACGAACGACCGACCGACCGAGCCAGGCACATCGGCTTCGCCACAGCACGCGGCTTCGTTCCCATGAAACCTCCATCAGCGGCAGTGGCAGCACAGGCGGAGTATGAAGAAGAAAGAAAAAAAGTAGAAACGACCTCCACTGGCGATGGAGGCGTCGGCGCCGGCAGTAACGCTTGATGTCGCAAATTCTCGTCCAGACGTGAACCGGAAGTTGTCGAGAGATAGAGGAAGCGCCGCTTCCCGAGGAAAGGAGTCGTCCTGCCGGAAGCGCGCGCTTCCTCTTTTCGGCCCTTTCCTTGCCCCCCCCCCCCATTTTTTCCCCGGCAGTCTGCTCTTCCCTCGCTCGGTTCTTTGTAGGTGTTGTTTTTATAAACGTCTGGATGTATTTTACTCCTGTGGGTATGCAGCCACGTTCGTTTGATTTTGCGCACTGTACGTCAGTTTGAACGCGTATCTGAGCGCGCGCACAGAGTGATGGTTGTAGCGGCAGCCTTTGGCGATGTTTACACTAACTGTTTTTAAGGCGACAGCGTTACATACCTCACTAAGTGACAAAGATGACTTGTCAGCGTAGAGATTATCCTCACAACGCCTCTGATTTGCGGTGGAGTTCTACACGGTGCAGTGAATTTACTACCTGCCACTCCTCTTTTCTTTTCCTTCTCTTCCCTCTTCTTCATCTTTCTTGTCCTCTTTTTAACCCCCTAATGTAGCGTAGTGAACGGGATGTTTTTCTGGTTAACCTCTCTGTCTTCTCCCTTTGTCTGCTTCCTTCCATCCTCAACTGATAAGTTACCGCGACGTCACAGGCCACCGAAACGAAGGACGTCATTATGCCGCAGCTGTTAGGTAACATAGCGTAACGTCACATGATGACATTATATCATGATATCGTCGCTTGATCGAAGAGGTGATTCTGCAGGCACTGAAGACCTGACTGGTGCAGAAAGTTTTCTATGCGCCTTCGGTCTTGGAGGCTGTGTGATACCGCGTCAAGCGCAGAAGGCTTTCAGTAGCGATGAATGCGATATATTGAGAAGAAAATTGTTTTCGCCTTGTAGTCACACTATAGCGATGCATTCTTAACATTCAGCAAATTATTCAAAAAAAAATTTCAGTTTTTGCGACTCCCACTTTGATTGGAGCCCAACAGCTCCCACCATAAGTAAACATAACATTCGCTCAAGGCTGCTATTCCGTGTGTGGGAACCAACAGGTACTCGCTAGCTCTCGAGGACAAGCATATCCGCGGGCACAAGACGTGCGATACGAGCAATTCTTTCCCGAGGTGATGCTATTAACCGGAACACACATCCTGTAAATATAACTCATCGTCAAGAAGACACTAACCGATTCACTACTCTATGACACAATAGTAGCCATCGTGTGGCACGAGCTACAAAACAGGACAAAGTAAGAAAAAAATAAAAGAAGAAATCTGATGCAAACCCGCGTCCTTCACTTCTTCGTCTGGCAGCGGCACTCGCACGGCGACGTTCGCTCGCCCTGATGTATTATTTGGTTGAACTTCGCGTTTCGTCAGACTGTCGAAGTGGATCACAGAGGCAACATCGAAGGACGCGCCCGGTTGAGACCTGCTACGCCAGGTGGCGCAACAACCACAGTTGCTCAAACGAAAAGCGTATGCTAAATCTTTCAATGAACTCATCCAATTAAGTTTAATAAATTGACAGTCAATTGAGCGTTATTATAAGTGAATTTGTCATAACGGTCATTTAACTTATTTAACTACGTTATGTATACGTTATGGCTAAAAATGCATTACGACTGACGTTATGAATGTTAACCTTGCCATTGTGTCTCTGTTTCTTAATGTGTGTTTCTTGCTAATTTTTATCAGTTTTCTCTGCCTGTGTCTCAATCATAATATCTTAATATTGCAACAGGTAGTGGTTCTTGTCATGTTGCTACTTTCGTTGTGAGGGGAGGTGGGACCAGTCAAGCTGCCTATACGCAGCTTTTATCCCGCCGTCTTTGCTGCTTATGTTTGATCTGTGTCTTCGAGGCAATAAATGTCTATTTCAATTCCAATTTCGAATTCTCGTTTTGAAGTCGTATGCCTCAAATATAACAGTTAGCCTGAACTAGAATCATCAGTTTATTAGCAATCTTTTTCAGAATTTTTTTTTTCCTTTCCATTCGGAAAACCGAACGTAAGTTTTTTTACTATAGGTGTTTGGGATAAAAACTGTGTGACTCGTTGATCGTGGTACTAAAAAAAAACGGTGAAGCTGGCATTAGGCTTTCAGTACTTGAAACAGTGATAGCGTGGGGTTCTGAATACTAATATGGGTGCCTGTAGGTTCTTTTTAGGCCTTAGCTCGTTGATGCGGGCTGTTTCTAGGCTGGTTCCAGGTCATTGCCAGGCTTTATATAAGCTGGAGCTAGGCATTCTCTACGGTGATTTCCAGCGCAGAGAGGTTTTAGAAGACGGTAACAGACACTACGTGGTTATCCAAACTCCCAAGAAAGAAACTCACGCTGGAGCTAAGCATTAGTTCTCCTAGATTTGCGAGCAAGCCGTCGCTGGCGTAGGCTTTTTATGGCTTCGCGGCCTTCTCGCAGCCAACATTGGCTTTCCTGTTCCCTAGTGTTGGTCTTAGCTGTTGCCCTATTCTTTTTTGTTGTGAACCAGTAGCGCAACATGGGATTCACACACTTTCTGTGGCGCATACCCATTTAAACTGAATATACCTTTATGATAGGTCGCACAAACTTCTTCAGGTCATGCGCGTTTGTTGGGCTAAGTGTGTTCATTTTTTACAGCAGAAGTTCTAAAAGACGGGATCACAACACGGGTCGCATGCGGCGCTGTTGTGTCCGCCGCCGCCGGTGTCCGTAGCTAATGTCGCACGAAATAAAAAATCCAGTGAATAAAAAACGCCAATTCACAATGAGATCCGAGCACGGGCCCCCCTGCGTGCCAGCGCAGTAATCTAAGGCTGAGCCACCCCTGTGCTTGGAACGCGCTTGCAAACCCGCCTTAGGCAAGGTTCGTGTCAGAAAGGGAATCGCCCTAATATGAGTAATGTAAATAAAATGGCTGAAGGCAATGCTTTCGTTGGAACATTATATTTGGCGCAGCCTTGCATAGGATTCTAAAGGTGTGGGTAACCTTCTACCTTGAACAATGGGACGGCCGGTGAGTGATTGCAGGCTACGTACGAGCTGGATGGCGAGAACTTTGTTGCGGTGCGCGAAGAGATGGCTATACCTGGTTGCATCGAATCCATCACCACTATTGCCAAAGAGCCAATCAGCAACGTCATCGCCAGAGGTACTGTGAAGGCTGACATACCATTTTCGAAGTTCGAAGCTTGGGAAATTGAGCCTCTATTAAGGAGCAATCGTCAAGCCGTTCTGATGCAATGACAGATGCGTCAAGCTGATCGCACGTGCTCTCTCAGTTGATTTGGTTGCAAAAGCAGCAATTGCATCAGGAATAAGCACTCTTGACGTTTCTGCCCGGATTTACCACACCACAGTAAACCCAGACATCTTTAACGGCAATTCCAGTGCAGATTATTGGTTTAACATATTCAAGTGGGCATACAAACAGAATTTTCTGCAAAGAGACTGTAACAAAATACAAAATATGCGGACATGTCTTTCTGAAAATGCCAAACAATGGTTCGATTTGCGTTTTCCCCACAAAAAGAGATTCATGGGAGTCATGGGAAGGCAACTTGGTTGGTGCTTTCAGAAAGAACGCAATAAACTTGTGGGCCAGTAGGAATGTTAATAAAAATGGCTGAAGGCAAACTGCTTTCGTAGGAACATTTTAAATAATAAAGCGTTTAAAAGCATCAAAGGAGCAAACCAAGCGTCAAACAATGCGAATGTTGTAGCGAGTGGGTCGTCCAATGCTCCAAACCATTAAAAATGCTTGTTCTTGATCACCTACTCAATGTGGTGCATACCCACTTCAGGCATAATTCTTCTTCGTCGTCTTAGCGACTGCATAAAAACTGCACAAAATTTCTTGCAAGTGTGTAGCAGATATCACGTTTCTCCGATGAATGATGAAGGGTAGCATAATGAACGTCGACTTAGCACATAAAAATTATGATTATGTATGACATAGCGCCTACCCTGCAAGCGTGCTTGTAGCAGTTAGCCAAAAAGTGTTAAGAAAAGTCTCTGAGAGGCCGCTGTTTTAGCTTTTGCTGTGACTTTGTGGCGTGGTCCGCGCCGGCCTGGCAGTTCTTTTTTTTTTGTAGACCGGTGGGCCACGGAAGATGTTCCTCGAACGGTGGATCTCTGGGAGCCGAGCCTCTGGCACAAGTTTTGGGCAAATGAAGTTTATTCAACTCAACAGTGGTGAGTAGTAAAATTTAGCCAATTTCTGTCACCATAAGATCAGCTGACATTCGTTCAGGATTGCAATGGCCTCTGTTAGCTGACCGGCGAAAATACCTATGACTGTCCCTATTTTACAGCATATTCATGAACAAAACAGGCATCGACAAGGATCAGTATATAAGGCCACCTACCTATGTGTCACCCCGTACTGACCATTCTTTAAAACTGCGTGAATACACTTCCAGGATCAACGCATTCAAATACGCCTTTTTTCCAAGAACCACGCATGAGTGGAACGGCTTGCCAGAGGAAATTGTCTCTGCGCCTCCCTTATCTTTTGTTAAAAATTTGCACAATTTTTTGTTGAACTAATCATTACTGTACATTTCTGATGCGTTCCGTACTAATTATTTTCTTTTGTTTTTATTGCCCTGTGTTACCAATAGCACTCTTCTCTTTCAACGTTTTGCTTTGTATTTGCAATTTGATGCCTTATTTATGACAGTGTTGTATTACTTTGTTGTTTCACTTTGTTATGACTATGTTCTTTCAAACGATACAGCCTTTCATCCGCAACCATCTTTTTCGGTATATCGACTGTACTGTATTCTTTTGCTTGTTCTCCCCCCTACAATAATGCCCGTAAGGGCGATGTAGGTACATGTATAAATAAATAAATAAATAAATAAATAAATAAATAAATAAATAAATAAATAAATAAATAAATAAATAAATAAATAAATACCTCATAGTCCGCACGGAATAGACCACACAGGACAGGCTGCGCAAATTACAGCTGCATTAAACCTCAGCACTGTACAAGGAGTAATAAAAACGCATGTTAACAGGTGCGTTTTTGCCCCGCTACAGACCCTGCAAAGTAATCATTGCAAGGTGACGACAATGCTCCACCACAAGGCATATTGGAATGTGGCAGCGCGCTACAGCTCTCATCTATTCCAGATGCCAACCGATAATATTGCAGTGAAGGGGGATGACAGTAGCACTTTGAAGCCACCACCTAGTGAACCTGCTTACCTCTACTACGATGAGACAAGGACAACTTAGGTCACTGGACTTCTGGACTATGTGCAGTAACCATTGCGAAGCGCAAACGCTAGCACATTGCTGTACGTAAAGATGGTTTCACCTATGGCGTTATAGTAGTGCAGCCAAAACACGCTTTACAGGACAATAACGCAGCAATGGCAGCGTTTTGAAATGCGTTGTTCCAATCCATTGACATTACGAATGATGGTGTTCTGAATGCTTAATAACGTAGACTTGCGGACATTGCATAAGTGCAAACAGGCGTCATTGTTGCCGGTGGAGAAGCGCCATGATTTATGCGCGTAGTTCCTTGGTTTCACAGTTCCCCATTCCAATGTATCGTTCCTACTACTGCTACTACTACTACTACTACTACTACTTCTACTACTACTACTACTACTACTACTACTACTACTATTAACAACAACAACAGCAATAATAATAATAATAATAATAATAATAATAATACTGAGAAGAAGAAGAAAAAGAAGAAGAAGAAGATGGTCATAGTACCTCTTGCGGTCACCTGAGACTACTAGAATGCGAAATATATGAATAGTGGAACTTTACTTATAGTCTTGAGAGAAGTCACTAGCATGCAGTGACCTCCTCCCACGTTGTGACCGGCAGACTAAGCTATCCATGCTTTGTTTGCAGTAGGTGAACTGAAAAGGAAAAAAAACGTCTTGCTGAAACTAGCGCAACAAGAATGAAGCGATTTAGTGCATGGAAAGTGAAGTTATGAGTCCTCAAACTTCAAACCTCGAGAAGATGACGATTAGAAACGTTCCCTTTTACACTTCATTCGCCTGCTTACGTCAAAGACCACTTTCATTCTCAGCGCGCATCTCATAAAGACATAACGAAAAGGTCACCTCATGGTGGCCTTGACACAGTACCCCGCTACCACGCTTTTTGACGGCGTCGTTAGCATGGTTACGACGAAACACGTTGGTCAGGTAGCAGAAGCTCCCACGGGATTCCACTGTGAAAGATGCATGCTGTTTGGGTGGAGTACTTCTCAGCTTGCATGCATGACGCATTCTGTGGAAACGGTGACGTCCACCGCAGGTTACATTTTTGGCTCGCTAAAAGCGTGGCGTGTGTTTCCACCTTTGGTTGCTGGCGTACACCATAGCCTCGTTCGCAGACTAATGGCACATACAACTGGATGTTTTTGAGTGCTCCGGAGGCCCCAAAAATTTGTGCAATATAGAAACTAAGCACTGCCACTAAAATAATGTTGCAAACACATGATCAAGAGAAAGGACACGACCTGTATGGCTCCTTCTTCTCGTTGTAGAGTCTTAAAGCTGCTGAAATAACCACTTTCAAGCACAATCAGAACACTCACAAACAACACAACACTGTGTTGTTCCAAACATTGGACACTCACAAGTGTCGTGTTCAATATTTGGAAAATACAACATTTAGAAACAGAAATAATTTCTTTATGAAAAATTGTACAGAGTGTTTTTACTATTTTTAGAATTTACCCGTATAGTATGGCTACGACCGTATGAATATTGGGTCTACTTGTGGAGTCAAGCCAATCAAAAACGAACAGCCTTTGTCGTCACCTGACATGACAGGACGTCACTTCCCATGACAAAAATAGACGATGTGTGTCGCCGTAGTACGAAATTATTAAGTAAGGTTGGCCTGGGAATTCAAGTTATAACCACTTCGATTTCAGCGTTGCTACTCCCGTAACGATATCAGTGCATTCAGCAGCACCAGAAGAACCGATGGAGTACACATCGTCAAATTGTTTCTCAGAGAACCTTTAAGAAGAGGCTGGTGCCTATACATCGCTCCTGGTACTTATCTTGTCCTACTTAGTAACTTATGTCACGAACCTATGAATAACAATATATTGTAAAATTCACGCACAAAAATGTCATTTTAAAAGGAATGTCCTCACGTCATGAACAATGTTCCCCGTCAACAGCAATGTTCACACACAAGACGCACAAATGAACTTTCGCATTGCATGGAAGAGTTAATATCACGGTTTTTTATATAATGCGATCACATAACATTCATTGGGCACTTGCCTCTTGAACATTTGCTTATTAATACAAGAAGATTGGTCATTTACCACGTGTTTATAATTACAAGGGTAATCGTTATCTGCGGTTTTTTTAAAGGCCACCTCATAACGATAGATGATAATATGTTTAAGCAATTCACGAGTGAACGTGTTAGCTGTTTCAATTAGGCTGTATCTTTTACACAGCGTAATTGAAACAGCTTATACGATCACTGCGAAGGTGCAGGAAAGTGGAAGCAAAAACAAAATTAGCAACTTGTCGGCTGTAGGAGCCCAACCCTCAATAACAAAGGAAACAACTCGCACAGTCGTTCTTGTTTAGTCTGTAAAGTACTTTTTTATGAAGAGTTTAGTAAAGCTCCTCAAACGCTGTCGTCCTTTACTTGTTGTCTGATTACTATTACAGTTTACGCTCTTCAATGCAAATGCGGGAACCAGAAAGTTATAAAAAATAAAACCTTGCGGTGCAATATTGGCGTAGTATATCTTAACTACGTCACAATTCTCACAAAAGTACAACATTAAAGAAAATGAAAGCTCAAAAAGGGAACAGAAATGGAAGCAAGTGTTTTGGAACACGCAGAATTTTAGTCAACAAAAAAAAGAAGTAGAAAAAGTAAGCCCAAAAAGTTGTGCCCAGTTATGTGCATGTAGAATTTTTTTCATGTACGCGACAACCAAAAATAATGTCAAAACATTCCGACGACTCCCAAAGCGAACTGCGCAGTGCGAGTTCTCTAAACATTCACATTCTTCAATAAGAGACGTGGTTGTCAGGAGTATGGAAAGCCTGAAGTATGTTGACGATGATGTCGTGGTCTTCTCTTTTACCGTCCTTATGCGTTCACTAACTAAGGCCAATTGTATTTTGTGCCGCGCATGAGTTTCCTAGCCTTCCGGTGCTTTCGCTTTAAGCTATTGCCAGTCGAACAGAGAATGGAGGTGGGTGGGTGGGTCGAGATTCGCAGCAGCCACCGCAAATATACACACCAGACTCCGTTAAGGTTTGCGCGAGACGTTGTTTTTGATTTTTAACCTAACGTATATTCCAAATACGAATCAAGACTACCTTTTGGACCACTAAACTTGGCTTTCGGTTAAAACGATTTTTTTTTGCTCTCATTGTCTTTCAACATTTTTTTGAAGTTGAGACAGGGATAAACATGAGTGACACTTTTCGTTGCTCATTTCGGTTTTGTGCCAGTAATCGCCTGACTACGTTTAATAGCAAGACCATCATGCAGGAACAACTGCGTTTAACACTGAGAGCATCATGCTGAAAAGAAAGCGTTCCACAAACCAATCTAGGCATCTGCGAATCATTCGCCATCTCTCGCGATGCCCCACAGAAGCGTGTTCGAATCTTTAATCTGTTCTGTAAGTACCGTCTTTGTAGGAACAATGGTCAGACGTGCACGAATTAAAACGTGAACAGTAAAGTGCATGTCTGCAGCATTTAGGGCGCAGACGCTTTAGCAGACGATGGCGTTTCTTCCTGTGTGCACTATGTGGGGCGTCGCGCCGCAATGGGTTCAACAAAAGAAATTTCCAGACAGCCGCCTGGAGGTGATGCGACGCCAGCGACGTTTGCGAGAGTCGCGGACGAAGCAAGGAAGAAGTGCGTGGCGTCGGGATTGCGTAAAAACAGAATCCTGCCGAATCCGGGAGTGCTTCGTGTGCCGGCTAACATATAAAAAAAGGAAGGTGAAAGGCAAGATGAGCAAGCTTCAATATTTCGGAAAAGAGGGAACGAGCAGAATGAATAGGAAAAACGAAAAGTTCAAGAGACGCAAGTACAAAACAGGCGGTAGTGAAAGAAACTAAAGGGAACTGAATGAAAGAAACGGGGAGAAAAGGGTACCTACTATCGGGAATAGCACGCAAACAATAGAATGGAAGGCAGCTGGGTAGGAAGAGACAGGGCTTCAAACAGAGGAGCTTGGGAACACAAGACTGCAGTTCGGCAAGGGAAGAAAAAAAAACAAGTGAGGGGAGCAGCTGCAGATAAGAAAGAGGCGAAATTAGGGAAGTGCATTGTAGACAAGTGAAGATATAGAGACAGCAGAAGGGCGAATGGCGATTCAGGAGCTGTAAGATGACGTCTTGAGCAAAATCAGTTCCTGCCTGGTTGTGCAAGTTAGTGGGCGCGTTCGACCGATTTCACGGGTTCCTCTGATGAAGCTTTCGATAGTAAGCGAAGAACGATAAAGGTGTCCGGGTACGTCGCAAACGCCGTATCCTAGGAACAGATGCTGGCGCATACCTGAAAAGGGTATTTGAAAGAAAACAAATTGGGTCGATCCCACGCATCGTGGGAATCGATTTCATGCAAAGCAGTTGGCGAGGAGAAGTACATGCTGGATTTTCCGGTTACTGTGAATCTTCACGGGTGGAGTTGCGGTTTGGTAAATTCAGCTGAGTGCATCGCATCGGACTTGCCAGGAACGTCGACTTGAATGGTGTGTAAAACATGGCATGTCCAGCCTAACATCGCAACTGACGCTATACAATAGGCGTCAGATTTATCCCTCCTAAGTTCACACAACGCTGCAATGATTTGCATACCATAAATTTTGGTCATCTGCGGATTCCAGCAACACGTGACTGTAGCTTGCGCTGCCAGTGTTTATTAGACCGCTTTGAAAATATAATAGCCAACGAGGCAAATTAGCGTTTTGGGCAGTTAACCTCTGTCTTCGTGTCTTCTTCGGTGGTAATATTTCAAACTGAACATAACGGTATCTTTGTATCATGAGCCTACTAGCGCCGGCAATGTTTTATGATGTCATCTGGTTTCGTCCGTGGACGTCACGCTGAAATGACTAAAATTGGCTGAAATATGTGAAATATGGCGCTGCATGCCAACTAAATATGAAATAGTTGTTTACTTCAAGTCAAGTATACACCCAAATAGACAGGGCGCCACACAAGTGAACGTTCCCTTTTCTGCCTTCCTGCCATAGAGGGAGAAATGGCTGTACGCTTGGAACGCCATTTTCCGTGAATTACATCGTCGCCGAGGGCTAATTCGTCTAAAACAATATTGCGGCGAAAATACGATACGTCCCCGGCTCTAGGTATCTGCATTTTAAAGAAATAGGTTTCGCGCCACGTCATGGCTATTCGTTCTTTGGATGCGAAGCGGCTTATGACGGAGGACAATATGGTGGTGTGCAGCGTGACCACCCGCATTGCGCATGCGCAACAGCTGGCCCAAGCACTGCCAGAACACGCTCCCACGCGCCAGCGCGTTCTGGCATGTGCAAGGGGCTAGGTAAGTCTCTGTGTCCTCTCCTCCTTTACACCCTCTCAGCAATCACGTGATGGCATCGGGGAGAACAAGGTTCTGCTGAAGTGTGGCGATGGACCAATGCGTTGATTCCTAGACCGACCGCGCTGGCACGCGCTAACGCGTGTGAGTCCTATGTGAGTGACTGCGTAAGAGGCAATGGCCTCTCACCCTTGCATTCTCTCAGTGATAACGTGATGGCGTCACGGAACGAGATTCGGCGGACGCACGATGATCCCACGTGCTGCCGCCTGGTGTGGCAATGAAGCCGCGTGGCGTGCTCCAACAAGAGTTCGGGACGAGTAATGGCAACAGAAACTGCAGTGAACTCATGGCGTGCTCCACTTGAAAAGACGCGTCAACATCGTGCAAGATGCCCGTGATGAACGAAACTAAGTCGGCCCTTGCGATGCTTCGCATGGGCTGACCTATGTGGGAGTAGGTGTAATTTTTTTCTGTTTTTCACCTGACCTTTCTATGCTCATACCCCTTTTCCAGTGCAGGGTAGCAGACCGTACATTTTCTTCTGGTTAACCTTCCTGCCTCTAACCTAACCTTTCTTTTTCTCTATCGCTCAGGATAGAAGCGGTACAGATGTGGAATGTGCCTTCGCAGAATTAGTAGCATATTTGTTGGTCATTAGCACTTGCATTTTACACAGCGTGTTGCTATTCGGCCGACATGGCAACATTTCATCGGCGTTGCTGTAGTGACGCTGATGGCAACAGCGCCATGGCTACAATCCGTCCACATTATTTAAAGTTGATGACTGTGAGCAGCATATTGTTGTAGCGGAAGTAATTTATGGTGCTCGTGAGCAGCGGGTGTTGTATATGTCGAAGCACATGCATTAAATTTTTGTTTTTGTTGTCACAAATTTAACTCACAATAATAACTTACTCCGAGAGTCATGGTTTCCACAATATTTCAAAACAGGGTCAAGTCGACTATTGAAAAAGACCTATAAGTATGAGAGTGGTATACGAGGAATAAATATAATAATAATTTACAGTATATCTCGATTCGGCAGTGTTTTTCTTCCTACTTTATCCCGAAAAGGGTGTTTTACGTGAACACCAGAACTGTTTCGGGAAAACCACTTAACTCCAGGTATAATTCATAAGTAATTACGATAAGCGAAACAATACTTTGGGGGAGAGTGGAGGGGGGGGGGGGCACTTGCCTAAATCTCTGCAATCTTCAACGCGACTCACCCTGGCTGATACCAAACCTCACATGCCTCATGTTTCCTTATTTTTTCTCTTTACTGTCATGGTCCGGACCTCTCAGCTGAAGGCATCCGTCATCCGAGCATCGGCGACCGCCCTACGGCGTCGGAAGAGGCAATACTGTGCTTCTTCCCACACTCTCTTCCCGGCTTTTCCCCCGATGGGTGGCGTTCAATCACCGCACCCTCTCCCTTCCATTACAGCGCTTAAACGCGTAATTTCAACTTGTATCGCTGCCAAACTTTGCCCTTCCGAGCGACCTACTTTTCCTGCTGAAGCCTGGCCTGGCAGCTTCAATGAAAAAAGAAGAAAAAAAAACATAATAGGGTGGGTACCGATCTCGAGCGCAGGTGTTTCATCCTTACACCGCACGGCACTAACATTGTAATAGATGCACGCGTGCCGGAAAGATGAGCTACGTAACCACAGCCAAGAAAATCTTCAGTCGTACGAGCACCGATTGACATTTTTCATATTATGGCACCAACTGGCGCCCCTCTTTTCTTCCAAACCCTTCCATTCTAGCACCTTCTAGTTTTCCGATTCGTCAAAAATGTATTTTTAAAATTAATGCACCATTAACTAAGTCGAAGAAAGCTGTGTCAAAGCATAGTTATTGCGCACCTAGCTCATACTGGCTTTGTTAGGCTTTTACACTGTGGCTTGTCTCTCTCCTAAGCCGTGCTGTACTGTACAGTACACGACTATGCGTTGTTTTGTCTTTGTGTCTTTCTTCGCGCCTTATTTTTCTATTTATCTCTCTTCCGTCATTTCCTGTCACCCTTTTTATCATTTCTTTCTATGTCTTTCTTGCTATTTCGCTCTCTCTTTCTCTCCCTTTTTCTTTGTAGTTGCTTTCTCATCTTCAATCCTTCACTCGCTTCTTTCTCTGTATTTATTTATTTTTTGTGTACACGTTCATCCCTTCTGCTTTTATTTACCTTGAGCCTGAGTTGTTTTTCCCTCCCGCTTGCTTTACTATACTATACAAGACTGTGGTATTATTTACATACGTGCCGGGATGGCGTAGTGGTCACGACGCTCGCCCCTACACCAAAGATTTTTTATCGTTAAGAATTCCTTTCTCTGTTTTTTATCTCTTTCCCTCTCTGTTAACCTGATCAGTACCAAGAATGCACGAACGAGAAAAACTCTTTGGAAAACTGTATTATTTGACTTCCTACTCTTAAAAACAAACGAAGAAAAAGAATGAATTTGAAAAAAAAAAAGACTCAACGGTTATCGCAAAATGTGATTGTACCCATGTGCATACTCCTGATCTTTGGAAACCACTAAGATTGAGTGCAAGATAAATATCGGACCGTAATGACTTTCAATATGATCTATAAGATGTCTATGGTGGAAGGAATGCACTATAGACGATGTCGTTCACGCTACATCTAAGAGAAAAAGAAAGCTTTCACCCTTAACGAAGATGCCACCAAGCGCTCGTTCAGTACTCAGTAAGTTTCGTTCGCTCGTTTTGCGAATATGACCAGACACACGGTGCCACTTTACAGGGCTTCGTGAAAGCAACTCATTTTTATCGTGCCAAGACGAATTTGAACAGTGGATATCTAACTGTGATGATCTGTAGTCTTTAAAAAAACGATACCCGATTAGCTACCCAGGCATCGAGGAGGTTAATCTTTCTCTTCCTTCGTCTGTCACCCATCGGAATAATTGAACCCATGCTGGACATGTGTTCTGGGAGCAAATCAGAAAAAATAAAAAGAAGACGACGAATAAATGGTTTACCGTTTCATGATGACGTTAACCTTCTTACTGCGATACGCGGCAAACCTGGAAACAGCTGTTTTGTAAGTGCAATACTGGGACACAATTGGTGCTTCTTGGCTTCAAAATCTTGGAGTGGCGCCCTCTCGCGTGTGACGTCAGAGTGGGGACTCCGCTCACGACCGCGTTGCAGCAGCCGCTGCTCCTGAACGCGGATCACCTGCCTCAAGCGGGAAACTCGTCGAACGAACCGCCTCGCAATTGGCGGTTCGTTCGATAAGGTCACTAACGCCAGCAACGAATTTAGTCGAGTGCAATTATGAACCTATTGTAGTTGCGGTCCAATCGACAGGGCAAAGAGAACACTGAGTTGGTCGACGAGCACGCCGATGCCACCAATCGCATTGGGGGTGAGAAAGTGAAACTATGTGGTACTGTTGTCGCTTGTCGTCTACAGTTCTCAGTGTTCGATACTAATTAGTTCGCGTGTTCATTTCAATATTTTCGTAAGCTTGCCTCTCTCCAGCACCTCCAAGTATGTAGATAAAGATTCCTAAACGTTGTGGTGTTTTATCGAGGGGGAGGTGATGTACATTTGACACAAACCACGTTGACGAATATGTGGTCGAGGCCATCAAAGGAGATGGCGTCACCGTCGTGGCTCTGGTCCGGCAAACAAGTGGACTTGCGGAAACGCCACTCAACGTCTCTGTGGCGATCAGGTTCGTGACGAATAATAACCATTTAGTTTGCTTGGACACAATGTGTTAATAGCGAGCATGTTTTTCACGGTAAGTGCTTCAGAGTGGCGAAGTACTGCTCTGTAACTCTGTACTTAATTCGCCCGTGAAATCGCCGTTCGGTATCACAATTATTCGAAGGAGAAGGGCATGCTTTCGTACTTAAAATATTTTCTTTGCTGTGTATCAGTACTGACAGTAAACATAAAGAAATGTCTTAGAACTCCACGTAAATTCTGTCACTCTGCATTCGCAAACAAGCAGCTGTACAAATGATTGCTTCGACAGTAAATCGATCATTAATAACATTTACTAGAAATGCAAAGTAGCATCAAGCGACCAAATCTGATATATTCATGCTCGGATTGCAGTCATGTACGTCGGCAAGGTTTTGTCTTAATTGAGGGAGCTCCCATGTTGTATCACAATAAATGGGGCATTAAGGAAAAGGAACTTGTGCGACCAGAGTGGGGGGCAAGTGCCAAATTTTTGCAGACCATGGCCAGCGCAAATAACTGCATTTAGTCGCGGTAACGACGGTTCAGTGAGAACAATATTAAGAAGTGGTTCGTGTTAATACCGCACGGGGCCGTCACTTGGGTATCAGATTATAAGCAATACTTATAGCTGATTATGTGACACGCACAGCTTCACAGAGATGAACGTGGCAAAGGCTAGCTGGATCGCGTTTGTGCACACTTATGTGGTAAAAAGCTTAAAGAGCTCCACATTTTAAAACGTGTCTGCACTGCGTGGGGTAAAAACCCTCAGAGAATGTGCACTAAACAGTGACAGATTGTTTCGCTCATAAATTATGATAAACATTCAGTCCGCTAGGTGCGTGTTTTAATTCATTTGTATACTGCAGGCGCACGTATATCAAATAAGGCCCTATCAAATAAGGCCCTAGTCTAACCCCCGTATTCTAGAACGTCCCTTCACTCAACGCTTCACCTTCACTCGAGAAAGCCGATGGGAGCGCCATCTCTAGGCACGGAGAGTCACTGCGTATCAGGGATAATCTGCTGCGATTCTTGAATAGCGCAGCGTCATATTCAGCCGAGTGGTGGCGCAGGGCTCAACTCTGTCAAGTGAAGGGTGGAAGTCGAGCGGAGGAGCGTTTGTGAACATGGGGGTAAGGTATCCAGTGCCGCTCAGCTGCGCGCACGAGGCGCGCTTACCAGCGTCGGAGGCCGCGCTGTCGCCTGTCTGACTACAGGAGTCTTCGCGGCAGGTTTCGGGACGGCACCCCACCTGGTGTAAGTCGTCTGTGCTTATAGCGCCGGCGTGCAATAAACGGCTGAGTAACTGGTGAGCACTCAAGCATGGTTACAAGCATACTGAATAGGGGCGCGTATTAGGCGGGCACAGCACAAGTCGCTGTCAATGGAGTGCTTACTGCACACGGTCGATAGAGGCGTGAGGTCTTTCGTATTCTAAGCTTGATTACCCTCGTCATCTTCAGCTTCGGGTTCCTAGTACAGTTGTGAGAGCGAATTCTCTTTTCACGAGCAGACAAAGTACACTGAGGCACCGAGCAGTACATCACCACTGCGCAGCACTAGACGCGGAGACAAGCGGCCGCAACTGTAAGTAACAAAGCTCTGTACGTCTGAAATAAACGTCAAAGTCAGAGTCCCATAGTGGCTGCCGATGCTGTTCCAACAGAATCGGCAGGCACCATGCACAAGATAATCAATTGAACTGCTTCTTTGTTGACTTTTGTTGAGTCTTATGACGATAGTTTCTATACATACACGGCGCTGGGCCTAGGTAGCCGATGAAAACACGGGAATTGCCGCTCTGACGTCCTACAGGCGTGGTTGGCAGCGTAGCCGCCCGTTGCACACTAAGTCAGTTGTTTATATTAGGAGCTATGTTGCATGCACATGATATAGGAGCTTACAGTTGCGTAAGATAAAGGTCAAGTCAATGTCAGGCTAATTTGGAGTTCCTTAAAAGAGCAGACAATTTCTTCTTGTAAGCAGGTGGGATTGTTGCGCCACCTGGCGAGCTATCTGAACTACCTACTTTCTTCTACGTGCCCTCTGAGATCCAGTTCGACAGCGTGATGCACACCAGTGTTAACCCAAAGTACACACTAGGACACACAAGTGAGGAACGTTCGAGTACCACCATTACGCGCCCAATTCAAGTGTGACTGTGTTTAGCATTTTTTCTGTTTTTCAGCACTTAACAGCTCGTGATTTTAAGGGTGTTCTACGAAGATTCATCATTCATCATTACACTAAGTCGTTAGGATGAAATACACATTGTTAAAAATTATGGACCATCTCCCTGAAAAGAATTTGATGGGATGCGAAGCAGCAGTGGTGCTCACGGCGTTGACCCCGTTGCAACGGGCGTTGACGTTGGTTCTGGGGGAACGGTACGAAGCAAAACTTTGTGTAGTGTTTACTCGAGAAACCATTTGTTTGAAACGTAAAGACACGGGAGGTGGGTTGGGTTTCGTATAAGTTTCATCGCAGATGGACGAGCTGAAAGAATTTCTACTTGACGTGCGGTTAAGAGTGGCGGGTGGTGGAGAGAGTGAAGCGAGGGAGAAGTGGGTCGCGAACAAGTGGAAGGGCCGGCAGCGGCTGTGGGTGAGAAAGAGGGGCATCAACGCGCAGCTACGACTTGACCTACTTGGCACCTCTCCTACACCTGCGGCGCGACGCGAGCGTGCACAGTGGGGGTGTATGGAGGGACAGCATTAAATAGGCTAGTAAAAGTTTTGCTTCGCATCTCAAAAATAAAACCGGTGATATTGCGCGCGTCCTCCCCACGTGAACTGCTTCTTTAATCAGAGATGCCGTAGCACATGGCTCACCACACGTTACGGTCAACCAGTCGTCGCTTTCTCTCCAGTTGAGCGCCAGACAGCAGGTCCTCCTTCGGCTGTGCAGGGAGTTTCCGGTTGGCTGGGGGTTCCTTGGTGCCGTCATACTCGTGAACTATATGATAGAAAGAAATTACAGTAATGCAGCGCTCGACAACGAATGCACAAGGAACGCGAAGAGGACTAGACATCTCTTGTCTTTTCTTTGCTTGTGTGTTACGAGTATGGCGCGGTTTACCGTAATTACGAACCAAACCAAATTCATGAATCTGTGCACTGAGAAATACTCACTTTAGTATAAGTGGAAAAAAGACACGCACAGATGCTCGGTCATGCTGAGCACGATAAAATCAGTTGCTGCTACGCGCATTGCCTAATCTGTGTCCATATTCCTCTTGTACATCCTCAGTTTCTGGCAGCGCGAATTGTCCTAAACTCGTACCAACTAGCCACTATCGCACTTTAATAGCAAATAGACTTGCCCACCTGTCCATGATCTTGTAATAATAGAGACCACTTGGTGCGCTCAGTAGCAGTTGATTGTATTTGCAGGTCTGGGTGTGTTTTATGAAAGGATGTGGAGTGTCAAAAATAATTCATTGGGATGTTCTCGTTACAGCCCCTGTTTTCCCTATTGTAAGTGTTATGAAGTGATGAGAATTACATTGTGCCTTATATGTAGTATCCTATAGTGAGAAAAAGTTTTTCTAGACAAGCATTTTCGTCTGATGCTGGGAGTTCTTCATTAATTCACGGCGCTTTGGTGCCAATCAGTTCCTGTCTTCTCTTTCCACTAGATTACTGGGATAATCGGGGTGAACAGTGGAAGTGCCTCAGACTGGCCGGCCGATGTTTCGATAGAAACGTCGGTTAGCAAGTCTGAGGCACTTCCACTGTTCACCCTGATCATCCCACTACGTTGCTTCCATCTGTCGGCTCCCATCTAGTTTTTGGCTTTTGACTAGCTTCTTCTTTGCTTTTGCTTTGGTGTAAGTCAGGTGGTGTTGCTTTGTGAAGAGCTGAGATCTTGAAGGTAAGTTCGTCGTGCTTTTGCTTTCCCTCATGCGGAATTGTACAACAGGCTATAGAACTGTGCAGAGTTTCCATTGACCGTCCTGTTATTATGGGAGGAAGTTCCGCATTGGTTGGCACTTGGTTAAATGCTCAGACCGAGTTCTCAGCCGTCCCTGTTTTTCAACGTACAATTGCTTTGGGACATCACTAATGCAGGCAACCTGACTGGCTTCCTCGCATTCATACCGGAAAGGTAGCCTGAGTGACCGGAGTGCGGCCTGCGCTATTGCTTTCGCTCAGGTAGAAGGCGGGAGTTGTTGACGACTACTTCGTGAATGAACTTAGGTGAAGAAGTATGAAGTTAAAAGCACCTCACTAATGTCTTTTTGAAGACAAAACGCTGGTTAAAGTATGGTTTGAATAATATACACTCACTGTAGGGTAACCGTTGATAGAACGTAAAATATCCGTTTCAGGAACCCATTCTGTTATACGCGCTAGAAGAAGAAATATTTTACGCAAGTGTGCGTTCATTTATTGAGTAATGTTTATGCATATATATTTATATATGGCCAATTTCTTAGTAATTAGCAGATAACCTACCTCAAAACTTGTCTTACTTCAGAGCCAGCTTTTCTGTTTCAAGCGTAGTTGATTTACTTCACGCGCGTACATTTAACTTGAGTGACTTGAATCGAGCAAACGTTTCGAAGCCGCCACAGAATAACCGACCTATGTAAGATGCTGATACAGAGAACGTTGACAGTGTAGGTAATGTTTTCAAGTATAAGACTATTAATTCTATCATACTGGCTGCGGGATTTATTAAGAATGTTTAAGCTTTGTATAATGTTATTCATTCGAACATACTATTTATGGCTACTAACAGATTATGCTCAAACGATAATATACACTTGCGACAAATGACCACTAGCTGCCTCCTTTCTGATTCGTAATGTGTACTTTTTTTTTCACTCAGAAAATAAATTGTTAGTGATAGCTCACTCATGTCATCCACTGCAGGCCTGTGCGTCTTCCGATGATAGCACATCTTCTGATCATGAAAAAAAACTTTAAAAGCGTGCTCCTGGCGTCCAATCTGTAGTTATTTTATGTTCTCGCCTATTCTTTATCAGCGTCTCTATTCTGACTTACCTGTCGAAAAGGAACTCAAGTACTGCTCTGGGTGAGCTGGTATAGATTCACAGCGAGATTTAGCACGAGGAAAACAGAACAAAGAGAAGAACAGACAGCAGACGATGACTAAAAACTGACGTTTATTGAAGAAAAAACTCGCTTCGTGCAGCTGACAATACTGTTTCAACAAAACAGTTAATGATATTCTCTAATGTGAACATCCGTGAACAAAACAAAAGAGAAAATATTTTGACGCGCCTGACTAACAAACTATACAGCCACTATCACAAATAAATGCACGCCAAAATTCTATTACAGAAGTATCCAGAACGTAACCATACACGGCATCTGACGCAAGTGTAGTTAGGGTTGGCCAACGCACGCGCTTTTCTCCTTCTTAATCATGGCCGCTTCTAGCAGTTCTCTAGCCGATTGGTGCTTCTGGGCAAACGAAATTTGCCTTGCATCAAAAAGCGACGAACACATTTTACAGTGTTCACAGTGCAAAGCCAAGTGCGTGTGGAGCGTGCCTTCCAAAGAGCTGTGATGTTCCCTTTGGCGAGCATTTGCTCTTTTTGCCCATTATGCGAAGCACTACGTGCGAATAACACGTGATACACCACTCCTCACTTAGAGTCAACGAAATTTTTCTTATGTTTCACGCCACATTCCCTCTTTGTTCAATTTTGGTGTTGCTTTTGCGTGATTGGCTGCACAAACCCTACCAATTCGGTGGTTCACAAGAAATATTATGCGTACAATATACCATGTAGCCACCTTGTTTAGCCAGCGTGACCACCCATGCTAAGATGGGACAACACCAAACTTACCAGTCGCCTTCGGCAGCTTAGTGTCTTGCACCCCAACTGTCGATTTCGCTTTCAGCCTGCGCAAAATTTTCCCAGACGCAGAAATAAAAACGTCATATAAAAACGCTGCTTCAACTAGCTGGTTAACTTGCTGATTACAGCTTCATTCTACCTGGCGGAATCATGACTTGGTGCTGGCTGCGTTTATACCGCTCTTGACGAATCTATGGTGTAGAAAAGTGCAGAATTAGACTTGGAGGAAAATATCCAGCACATGGGTTTGACGTGAAGGTCTGACCCAAATAAAAAAATTGAAGAAAGTTGTCTTGTGGGATTTCACAAGTAAGGTTTGATTCTAGGGTCTTCTCTTCGAAAGCCTTGAGACCACTTATCATAAAACAGTTGCGATGAAGGTCGCGGTAAACGACGACGAAGTCATCTACGTAACGAAAACGTTTTTGAACCTCCCCTTGCAAATCTTGTTTACTTTTGCTCATTTGACTCAACGAATCGTCGCTCATAACAGGAGCGATCTTCGAGCCTATTCCGATGCCTGATGTCTGAACGTAGAACCTCCTGTCACATGCAATAAACGTTGACTTGAAGTAAAAGATTAAAACTTCCATGAAAGCTTCGACGCATAAGGAGCAGGCGTTGATGAAGGCAACAGGGTTTTATGAACAGTAATGGATTTTTTACTCTGAAAAGATCATGGTAGGGAAAAAAATCCTCGGCACCAATAATAGCCAGGGTTCTCAAGGGTTCAAATATCGAACTACGTCAGCGGAATTCGCATTCCGAAAAGGGTCCTCAAATTGAGGGAAGTAAATTTTCGCACGTTACTAGATACTATGGGCACTTGAATATGCCGGCATGATTTGGGGTCTCCATTACAAACTCATAAAAATTGAGCGAGTCCAAAATTTACTAGTCTAATTTGTGTTTTAACGTTAATCCGGACATACCAGTGTTAACGCTCTGCGTAGAAAAAACCGAACTGTGTTGTCTTGCATATTGCAGAATAGTTTCTCAACTCAAATTTTAGGGGCGAAGCTCGTTAAGGCGTGGGTCTGTCCACCCCTTGTATGTATGTAGTAGTACGTAGCCACCGGTGGCACATACCCGCTCTAGAGTGGGTATGTTCCACAAGAGATGCGAGATGGGAGCTGGCGGTACTTAGTGTTCACTAGATGGACGCACGGACGGACGGACAGACAGAGTAGCAGACTAACGAACGGATGAATAGACGCGCGGACGCACGGACGGATGGACGCATGAACAAACAGACAGACAGATGGATGGACAGACTCACGGACGAATGCATGCACAGATGGATGGATGCATGGATGGATGCATGGATGGTCGCACGGACTCACGGACGAATGCATGCACAGATGGATGGATGCATGGATGGATGCATGGATGGTCGCACGGATGGACGGAAGCACGGACGGACTGACAGACGCTTCGCCCCACTCATCATCATTCACTCCGTTGATATTCTGTGATTTTTTTATCATTTGCATTATGAGCTCTACAAAATATCCAAGACAGAACATTTCTGTGAGCCCCTCAGATCCTGTTCAATACCTAACCACAGCAAGACCATACGACTGCCTAAAAGTCACGACGACATTTATAAAAACTCTGTTCTTCAATAATAAATAGCATACTGGAATAGTCTACTATCATCTGCGGTGATTTGTGAAACAGCCGAATCTTTTTGCTAAAGAAATTAGTGATCTTTTTGTTCTACTTACTTTATTACATTTTTGTATTCTGTTTGCATGTGATCTAAGCACTCTATCTTTGAAGCTTTTGTTAACATGTCATTCAGCATTGAAGTTATTTTTTTTAGGAATGTGTTTGTTACTTTCGAAGGAACCGTGACCATTTTTATGTACTACCACTCCTGCTTGGACCGAGAAGGTCTGCAGTATATTGAAACGAATAAAAATAAATAAAGAAACATTTTGTTGTACTCAAGTGCCTCATTCGGAAATAATACTCCTGAAAGGAATACATATTTTATATGTTTATCCGCAAAGAACCCACCTCTCCTGTGTGTCCGCATTGTCCTGTTTTCCACGTGCTATTTTTCACCATGACCTGTCAGAGAGAGCTTACAGATGAAGCGAAAATTAATATGGGCGCCGTGTAGTTAATGATTACTTCGATAAACGCGCATACCATATGCACGGAGCAGAAATCTGTGATCACGATGTAGCTTTGACCAAAGGTTGTCTAACCTTCTTGGTCCCCATACTCAGTGCTTCCTTTTTCTTCTTGATCGCTAACTAGCGCCAACACACCCCCACCTTCTTTTTCCCCGATTTCCCTGCAGTCCCGAAATCACCCCTTTCCCGATGGCGTTTCTTCGACTGGCCTGCCTTCCACGCGCTTCCTAGCCAAGGTTAGGGAGGAAAGAACGTCAGCAACGTATTGGGCGGCGGGAGAGGAAAGTGGGGACAGGGTGGCTAGCTCGGGCGTCTCGCTTCCCAAAATCTCCCGCGCACTTCGGCGTGCCGCGCTCCTCCTTCTTCCCCAATTTCTCCCTCAGGCCGAATGACGGATGACCAGCGGCTCAGCGGCCAGCCGGCGGCGGCGGCGGTGGGAGGCTTGATTTCTACACTCCCCACGCGATTGCTCCCTCCTCGCCTCCTCTCCCATCTTCTCTCCCTACTTCCTGCGCCAGCGGCAGGCCACCCCTCGATCTCGCTTTCCCGCTCTGCTTTCCCTCCGGGACTGCCATCGTTCGCTTCTCGGTTTTCCCCTGCTATACACGTATAGCAGCGTTGCTCGAACGTGGGGCCGTCTTCGCCCTCCCGAGTGCTAGCCCTAATCACCGGATTGCGTGATCAGTAAACATGCCCTCGCGTGCTGCTCGCCTCGGACCCACGCTCCCTTCGGGCACACGCTGGTGGGGTGTCTCGATGACGCCTACTTGTGTGCAGCAGCTCGGTGCAAGGCTGACCATCTGAGCAACGTTGAGGCGGCTTCGCCTTCGACTCAAATCAACGTGCCCGATCAGTCCTTCGCTAAGCCTGGCGTCACTAACTAGGGGAGTCTCTCGTCTGGGGCGCTGCTTTAGAATTCAGAAGTGGCCATTTTCCTGGAACCTGTGATCGAGCACTAGTGCAATGATGAAAGCCTTGTTCTTTGATGTATAATAGGGTGCGCGAGGAGCGAAACTGCGACTGTACCACACAAGATGTTGCGAAATGCATTTCTCGCAATACGTAACGCTCACCGTGACAGAAATGGTTAGAAGTGTCGCTGCCAGAAATCGTTGAGGTATTAGGAAACGCGTTAAAGGTGAGATTTATTTCAAGAGAGTGAGAGACTTCACAAAAAAAGGCAGAGACGTTGGCCTAGGACCACAAGCTCTGTCCTCATTGTGGCCTGCTATTCTCTACTCTGTGGAGAGTAAATTGGGAAAAAAGAGTGATAATGCGTGCTGATGGGGGTAAGATGAAGCTATGCGTATGTGCAGTAACCGAGTAACACACGTTTTTCTTGAAGTTCAGCGTCAATTACAATGTACTTGAAAAAAATATGCAGCTGTTCTTGTAGTGGTTAGTGTTTTTGCTTTGATGCCTTCCCGTGCATCGTGCATTGAGACATTGTTGAGCCGCTGAATAGGCGGGCCAATGTTTCTTGTGCACGTCGCATCATTCAGATCTCGACGGCAACAAGCGTTCCGTAAAAAATAACTAACGGCACAGAGCCAGCGCCATGTAGAAACGGTATTATGTAGTGACGCAAAGTAAACCACGATTGCGTAGGCATTGGCTATCTATAGCGCTGACCAATCACACCAGGAAGGCTGCCCACCCCGTGTGATGGCGAGTTTGGTTACAGAAGCAGTCTGTACTTCGTGGCGATACGTGGAGCTTCGTGAGCGAGAGATTCATGGCCTCTACTCTTTCCCTTTCAGCTATCTCTCATGTCACGAAGGCTCCATTGTCCTTTATGCATCCACCTTAGTGGACTCTAAGGCGAACGCCTTCTTGTTCATCTTCTTCGTCTTCTTATCAATCAAGTTACTAAACCTCCCGCGCCTCCCTCCAGAAGTTTTCTGCTTCTAACGTGGTTTCACAAGGCCTCCAGGATGGACGAAGGAGAAAAAGCTTTCTCCAAGCTCACCTTGGACCAATCGATGCTATCATGTTGTGACGTAACAAGTTTGGGCGATCTGTGACGTCCAGATGATGTCATATGGTTATGTCATCAAATAGATAAAAGTTTTATTTCCTTCAAACAAGAGACAACCACTTCACAACTGGTGACTAGGATTGCGCATACATGAGTATATCTACTAACACTTCAACACATACTAACTGAAGAAACATACTGATCGCCTATGACACTCTAGCCCGTAAAACAGACAAGCTTTCTGTACAAATTAACAATCGCAACTTGTGTTTAGAAAAAGTTTATTCTATCATGGGACACAACAAACTTAAAGAACGAGCATCTGTACAACATCATAGCTTATGCTTCTTTAGGGGCGAAGCTCCTTATAGCGGCACCCGTTCGTCCCTCGTAGCCGTTGTAGTAGTGTGTAACAAATATAACATTTTGGCCTCCAAGGAGGTGCCGGTGAGAGATTTCTTCTGTGCGTTGTTGAACAATAAAAGATAGTGCTCAATGTACATGCCAATGGCTGCTAAGGGGGAATGAGAGACAGGAGAATTCGGCTTGAATGAGAGACAGGAGAATTTGGCTTTTAGTTAACGCGCACGCTGTGAATTTTTTATTGTTAAACTACGCACAGAAGACAAGAAAGGGTTGCTACGTTATACTCGCTGGGCGTAAGCTCCTAGGTTTTAGAAAGGTTTAGCGAGCGTTGGGCCGCAGTGCCATGAATACAGTGAACTAGTATATACCATGAACTCGAGGTGGGTAAAGGTGGGAAGTAGACACGAAGCGCAAGCCGTGAGAAAGTGAGCGTGAGCCTCCTCTCGTTTAGTCCTTTGAATGTCCGCTGCATGGCGGTGCTTCTATATGAGGAATATATGATGAAAAAGATGCGAGATGGTGGTACTTGGAGTGTTGAATAGGTGGACGAACGGACACAGAGACAGAAGCATGGACGGACGCACGGATGGCTGCACGGACGGATAGACGCATGGACGGACGCAGAAGCGGATGCATGGACGGACGCAGAAGCGGATGCATGGACGAAAGCAGGGACGGACGCACGAACAGATGCACGCACGAACGGGCGAATGGATGCACGGGCGACCACACAGACGCACGCATGGATGGACGGAAGCAAGAACGAATGGACGGACGGATGCTTCGGCCCACTATCCGTCATTCACTCCGTGAATATTCTGCCATTTTTTTTTGCTTCACCCTAGTTGACGCCGCCAATGGGGGACGCCGACACAGAAAGAGGTCTATTTTTGAGTTTGATGTGACGTCTCGGGCTTTCGCTTAAGAATAAGCCCATCGATTATTCGGTATTCAGAAGCTTCGACATTAGCCGTGAATATGTCCCTAAATGTAGCAATCGCAAAGTTATGCTTTTATTTTTCAGCAAAGTTTTGGATAACATAGATTTAACAGCGCAAAACAAAACAAAACAAACAGAGCATCTAGAAGGACACATGCACACAGTGCTGTTAAATCAATCTTAATCATGAACCAACCCGTCAAAGCAGCAGTTTAGCAATGTTTTGAACTTGAACATGCATTAGAGTATAAACTGCATTAGTCCTTGGAACTAACACAGTATAGTACCAGAAGCGATTTGCCCACCGCCCTCCAAGGTTCCCTCGTGAAGTTCCGTTAGCTCCTTTTCAATGAGGCCAGCCATATGTATGGCATGATTTCTAATTTACTCTGCCATCCTTTCCTTTCCCGTAGCCAAAGCCACTGTGCATCATACTCCTCAGGGCAACTGTCTCTGTTAAGCACTATTATACTCTAGGGTGGGATGAAAGAACTCGTACGGTTATCAAAACGTTCCTCGAGTGTTTTATATAGCGTAGCTACACTGACCGAGGTTGAACAGTTTCGCGTGACCTAATGAGAGCCGTGCTGCGCATTCCCAAGGAGCAGTGCAGTCACAGCGAACCCTTGGCGCGCTGAAAAGAACTGGAAGCTCCTGCAGTGTCGTGTGAGCCCGCGCATGGCTCGCGTGATCTGGCTCACTAGGCCATCCGTACATCCGTCCATGTATCTATTCATCCGCCCGCCCATCCATGCATCCGTACGTCCGTCCATCCATCCATCCATCCATCCATCCATCCATCCATCCATCCATCCATCCATCCATCCATCCATCCATCCATCCATCCATCCATCCATCCATCCATCCATCCATCCATCCACCCATCCATCCATCCATCCATCCATCCATCCATCCATCCATCCATCCATCCATCCATCCATCCATCCATCCATCCATCCATCCATCCATCCATCCATCCATCCATCCATCCGTCCATCCATTCATCCATCCATCCATCCATCCATCCGTAGCTTACGCTCAGTATATCCTGGCATAGTAAAGCTAGGTCACTGCGAATTTTTTCACCTTGGTTTGCTTGCTTGCTTAAAAAAGTTCACAGCATATCCACGGGGTGAATGATGACGAGTGGGCGAATCTCCGGAGATAATAATCGGTAAAACCGTGAATCTTCCGTGTGTGACTCGCCCAGTCGATCATGATGTAAACACATCACGAGAAACATTGTGTGTGTACATATAGAAATCAACTTTTATTTGTTCTTAGACACGATGGATGGCTTGCGATGGCCCTTCATCATGACGGCTTTGTGGTCCATGAAATGAAAGGTGAGCGGTTCCTGTATAGCTTGCAGTGAAAAATTTGCAAATACTTGGCCAATACATGTTCTTCGGATCGTTATTGGTTTCATATGGTCATACGATATACATCTGAGTGCATATTTAGAAGCCACATGTTGGATAAGCCAATGATTGGTCGTGTCTGCGATATGAACGTTGAAATCACCAACGAGTATGAATGGTGCATTCTTGAACTTTGTATTGTACTCCTTTAATGCCGTGTCCATGTACGCCTTGACATTTCCCACCAACAGGTTAGAAGCTAGATACAATTTTCATCAATTACAAGTATCGCCATCTAGTCTAAATTTTATGAAATACAAGCATCATCAAATCCAAGTACCGCCATCGGTGGCACATACCTGCTCTCGAGCGGGTATGCGCTACGGGTGGCTACGTACATCACCAACAACAAACCCCACGAGATGTACAGACCCACGCCCTAAAGAGCTTCGCCACTAAAAACGTTTATTGCTGCTTAAATGGAAGTAAGTTTGAGGAGGCCCAGAAGGGGCCACTCCTCACAATCGTTAGGAGGGCTCCTTATTACAGAAGCCCATTGGCGACCATTGCAACTCGGGTTCAGTCGACCGGGGTCTTCTGGCTCGCCGGGTCATAGCACGGATGGACGGACGAATGGACAGACAGGCAGAGAGACATACAGACGGACGGACGGATGCGTGGACGGGTGCACGAATTGGCACTCGGATGGACGCACGGACGCATGGACGAACGCAGAGACGGACGTATTAACGGACGCACGGATGCCGGAAGCAAGAACGAACAGACAGACTGACGGACGCTTCGCCCACTCATCATCATTCACTCCGGGGATATGCTGTGATTTTTTTCTGTACAGCCAGCATCAAAGTGTACAGCGAAGATCAAAGGCAGGATCAAAGTGCGTGAAGGGCGCGAGGAATGCGATATTTATTGGGTTATCATCATTGGGATTGTCTCTCGCAATTTGGACACGGCTGTGACCATTAGTGATATTTCGTTTTCTATGGTGGCGAGTCTAGCGGTTATAGCTGGGATGCGGGCCTCGAAACGCCCCTCGAAAGCAGCCTCGGCGCTTGTTGCCACCTCCTCGCTTCACTATCGCCACGAGCTCACTTTCCGTTACCTCAGCCACGGAGCAAAAGGGAATTGAAGGAAGTTGGCTCATTTGGATTGTAACTCGTGTAGTTTCTTTAGCAGCATCTCGTATTGGGCGCTGAGTGCTATAATTTGATCATGCTCGGCGCTACGCGCCGATGGGAGGGGTGTAGGACGGGGCGTACAAGAGGCAGCCCGGCAAAACCGCTCACCTGTTGTTCGTTTTTAACGGCGTTGCTCCAGGCCTCGGTCTGACGTGCGCCTCCGTCACTCGTTTCTCCAAGTCACCGTGTGGTTGCGATCCGTGGCTGACACCTCGACAGTGACATTTCAAGCATGCGAACACCCTTTAAAAGAAGTTAGCTTGCCGAACTACGAAATTACGGTATTACTACGAAAAACGGGTATTACTACGGTATTACTACGGTATTACTACGAAAAAAACTCCCAAGCATTTCCCCGAGGGTGAACATGGTTAAGTGTGATTATACGGTGTGATACTATGAGGGGTATTTATTAATTCGCACTATTATATTTATTATTCACACTATGGTGCCTTTATGGTGTAATGGTTCCTGGGAATCGCAATTTGATCACACGGGGGAGTTTACGTTAACTCACTGGCGAATGCCAACGGATTTAGCTTTACTCCCCCTCACGACCCGCTCTCGACGGAAGACTGAGAGAGAAGGCGGGCGCGCGAGAGAGAGGGGTGCGCGCGCAGCTGCAGCGAGCGAGGAGAGCGGAGGAGCGAGCGAAGGGGGAGGGGGTATAAGGCGCGTTACTGACACCGATATCAGCGTCGCGTCCGTGGCTTATTCGGTAGAGCGTCGCGCTGGGGCCCGCCAAGTCCTCTTTCTTTTAAATATAGAGAGAAGACTGCGGACGCCGCCGACGGCGGTGGATGGTTTGGGGTCGCTTATAAAGAGTATTCACACTTAAAATGTATTTTAATCTCAAATACTGCAATTCGGGTTTGGAGGCCGATTCTTCACGCGGAATTATAATCTTACCATATCGTCATCTTTGTTCACGTAAACAAGAATTTCCTTTGTCGGAACAGCAAGCTTTAGTTCAATCGACTTGTGTTCTGGTGGCACGCTGATGGTTCGCCATGAATTAAAGTCTCAACATCCGGTTTATCTCAGGTGTGTCCTTAATCGCCGGCGATGACACAATCGGTACGCATTAAGTTTCAGTTTAGTTTCACGAACTGTAAATAGAGAGTATGATAGCATAACACTGGCGAAGTTTTTTCGCATTGCACTCGATATAACTAATGCATCGTTTAAAACGCATCGAATGCTGTCACCATTAGAACGTAACAAACGTTTCGCAGTGCGCTGCGGCCCGCCAAGTCCTCTTTCTTTTAAATATAGAGAGAAGACTGCGGACGCCGCCGACGGCGGTGGATGGTTTGGGGTCGCTTATAAAGAGTATTCACACTTAAAATGTATTTTAATCTCAAATACTGCAAATCGGGTTTGGAGGCTGATTCTTCACGCGGAATTATAATCTTACCATATCGTCATCTTTGTTCACGTAAACAAGAATTTCCTTTGTCGGAACAGCAAGCTTTAGTTCAATCGACTTGTGTTCTGGTGGCACGCTGATGGTTCGCCATGAATTAAAGCCTCAACATCCGGTTTATCTCAGGTGTGTCCTTAATCGCCGGCGATGCCACAATCGGTACGCATTAAGTTTCAGTTTAGTTTCACGAACTGTAAATAGAGAGTACGATAGCATAACACTGGCGACGTTTTTTCGCATTGCACTCGATATAACTAATGCATCGTTTAAAACGGATCGAATGCTGTCACCATTAGAACGTAGCAAACGTTTCGCAGTGCGCTGCGGCCCGCCAAGTCCTCTTTCTTTTAAATATAGAGAGAAGACTGCGGACGCCGCCGACGGCGGTGGATGGTTTGGGGTCGCTTATAAAGAGTATTCACACTTAAAATGTATTTTAATCTCAAATACTGCAAATCGGGTTTGGAGGCTGATTCTTCACGCGGAATTATAATCTTACCATATCGTCATCTTTGTTCACGTAAACAAGAATTTCCTTTGTCGGAACAGCAAGCTTTAGTTCAATCGACTTGTGTTCTGGTGGCACGCTGATGGTTCGCCATGAATTAAAGTCTCAACATCCGGTTTATCTCAGGTGTGTCCTTAATCGCCGGCGATGACACAATCGGTACGCATTAAGTTTCAGTTTAGTTTCACGAACTGTAAATAGAGAGTATGATAGCATAACACTGGCGAAGTTTTTTCGCATTGCACTCGATATAACTAATGCATCGTTTAAAACGCATCGAATGCTGTCACCATTAGAACGTAACAAACGTTTCGCAGTGCGCTGCGGCCCGCCAAGTCCTCTTTCTTTTAAATATAGAGAGAAGACTGCGGACGCCGCCGACGGCGGTGGATGGTTTGGGGTCGCTTATAAAGTGTATTCACACTTAAAATGTATTTTAATCTCAAATACTGCAAATCGGGTTTGGAGGCTGATTCTTCACGCGGAATTATAATCTTACCATATCGTCATCTTTGTTCACGTAAACAAGAATTTCCTTTGTCGGAACAGCAAGCTTTAGTTCAATCGACTTGTGTTCTGGTGGCACGCTGATGGTTCGCCATGAATTAAAGCCTCAACATCCGGTTTATCTCAGGTGTGTCCTTAATCGCCGGCGATGCCACAATCGGTACGCATTAAGTTTCAGTTTAGTTTCACGAACTGTAAATAGAGAGTACGATAGCATAACACTGGCGACGTTTTTTCGCATTGCACTCGATATAACTAATGCATCGTTTAAAACGGATCGAATGCTGTCACCATTAGAACGTAGCAAACGTTTCGCAGTGCGCTGCGGCCCGCCAAGTCCTCTTTTTTTTTAAATATAGAGAGAAGACTGCGGACGCCGCCGACGGCGGTGGATGGTTTGGGGTCGCTTATAAAGTGTATTCACACTTAAAATGTATTTTAATCTCAAATACTGCAAATCGGGTTTGGAGGCTGATTCTTCACGCGGAATTATAATCTTACCATATCGTCATCTTTGTTCACGTAAACAAGAATTTCCTTTGTCGGAACAGCAAGCTTTAGTTCAATCGACTTGTGTTCTGGTGGCACGCTGATGGTTCGCCATGAATTAAAGTCTCAACATCCGGTTTATCTCAGGTGTGTCCTTAATCGCTGGCGATGACACAATCGGTACGCATTAAGTTTCAGTTTAGTTTCACGAACTGTAAATAGAGAGTATGATAGCATAACACTGGCGAAGTTTTTTCGCATTGCACTCGAGATAACTAATGCATCGTTTAAAACGCATCGAATGCTGTCACCATTAGAACGTAACAAACGTTTCGCAGTGCCGTGCTTTGGCTAGGAACGTAGCAGTTGTTGCGAAGCCAGTCGGTCCTTTGTGCGTTAAATCACTTCAGTGTTTACGGATAGTTATGCTGTAACTGAAACTGAGGCTTACAACGCTGTAATAAAATTCTTGATAGCCACGCTATTCGACTTTAGCGTCCTCAAGCTGCATACAAAAGATTATGTTGTGCTACAGCTTCATCTTTTTCTTCCTTTCCTCTGTTTTTTTCTACTTTTGTTTTCTATTATGTCTATCTATTTAAAGTGCTCGGCTATATTACACTGCTATTAGAGATCAGTTAGAGGAGGCTTTGAGTATCCTTTTCTATTTATGCGCTTACATGTGTTTACACGCGGAAAAGTGGTTGTTACTGCGTGAGATATCTTAGCCTTTGGCTATCGTAGGTTGCTTTAGATCGAGTATCCACGAAGTTGACAGCATACTCTCTGTAAGATGCTTTGCTGCACGTAACTATTCGCATTATTACTTTGGGGGTGCGAAACGCTGATTACGCATATGAGAAGCAAATAGAGACACGTGCTGAGTGAAACGTCGATACCGGTCACTCGGTCAACCTCGCGTGTTACGAGTGCTCGTGAGTCGGGTTGATAAATTGAAGCAAATAACTTCAAACGGGCGGCGATTTGCATTAGTTCTCTTGTTCCTAAGGAGATGAACGAATGAAGGAACTTTATTTGGAGTCGTCTGATACGCGACTAGCGCACAGTGGGTTTTTAATCTTTCTTGGTGTCTCCCACGTTGGGACAGGGAGGCTAAACATGACCACTGTATCATGGGCTCTCAGGACAGACCAAAGCTTATCCCTTTTGCTGTGGCTTACCATGTCGGGGCTCCACTGGACCGGGTTGGCTTGACCGCTGGCCAGTAATCATCGGCATCGCCAAAGCAACGGGGGCGAGATATAAAAAATGCAAAGGAAAGGCAGAGAGGTTAACTAGTATCACCCGGTTTGATACCCTACGCAGAGGAAGAAGGAAAGCGTAATTAAAAGGACAGATACCTTGGCATATCAGGTCTGGGCTGTCCGCCAAGCCCGCGAGGCGGCTGAGGAGCTTGGCATCTCAGTCCCCACGTGGGAGCTGCCCGCAACACAGTGATCTGTGTTTTGGAGGACCAAATAAAAGTGTATCCAATCCAATCCAATCCACCCGGTTTCATGCCCTACCCAGGGGAAGAAGGGAAGGGTAATTAGAAGGACAGATAACGGTTGAAGGAAATAGAGGTAATGAAACACGCTAGAACTCATAGCAACGTGTACCGCGCATGCCCAGAAGGCCATAAAACGGCGAACTGTCACACTAATATCGTCGTATGCACCGTATTTGACGATGTCACCTACTATCCTTACGGATGACCAAGCTGTGGTGAACACAACAACCGAGGAAGGAGCGTTTGAACTTGGTTGGTTCAAGCCCGTGGAGACCGGTGCAACAGACGTAGTTGTATGCAGATGCGTGGTGGATTAGTGTGTTGGTTCGTGACGCGAGGTGAATGCCGGTGCAAAGAAGCCGTGTCACTTGGAAGATCTCAGTACGTGGACGTGCCAGCTGTAAATGATCAAACTTAACTGACAATCAGCTCCATCGTATGGCTTGAAAGGCAAACAGCTGACATGGATAAAGCCATTGGCTGGCGGCCATTAAAACTTAATCGAAGGTTTCTCTTTTGCACAGCTCATGAGGCTAACTGTGCAACGTGTAAAGCAGGCAACTTACATAAATCGTGCGTCGAAAAGAACTGCTTCCACTGCAACTGAATTATGTACTATAAACATCGTTGTTTATAAACTATGGTTATGTAAACGTATCTTGACAATCGGCTCGTATATGTCTACGTGGCATCTGAGAGTCGCTTCGACAGCGTGGCTAAACGTGAAGTTAAACCAAAGGATACATTTGAACACACGAACGCCCACGTGTAAGCCGCCCTACCAGGTACCTATTAGTGAAAACTAACAATCACGCCAAAGAAAGTATAGGGGTTATTTGTTGTACATTGGGGACATTGAAGCGCTTGCCTGGTCGAATGAAGCACCACGGCGGTATCACGGGCCTAGACGCAAGGCTGAAAACCTGACGGGATGTGCCTGGCATAGTTTCCAATCGCTGCGCAGTACTATGCCCGTGGTCTTTTTGAAGGCAGTTAAGTAAGGTGGTGGCAATGAGCCCTAGAAAAATGTCTGATGTGAGCTCTCAAAGCTTCCACTACAACGTGCGTTTCTTTAGGTTGGTCTCGTGCCACAGAAATAGTCGCATCCATCGACGCGCGGTTTGGCAAGTCAAGGGAAACTCTGAGCGCCTGAGTTTTTACTGCCTGCAGAGGGCAAATATTTGATTTAGAAGTATTAGTACGAGCAGCCTATTTCGCCAGAAAAAAACAGAACAAGATCTACAAACAGTGACCTGCGCAGTTCCAGCATTGCATCTACCAACATGCCCTAGGTTTTTCTTACACAAGAATTTGAACAACTCCGATATGCCTGTCATGTGCTGTTTCATGTAAGACACGTGCGTGCTCCAATCGAGGTCTCCATCTATAATTATACCCAGAAGTTTGTGCGCCTTGCATTGATAGCAGCTTGCTTGACGGGTCACCAAACACGTGCGCTATATTTTCCACTATTCGCTGATTCCCTGCGTGACATCAATGCGTCAATTTGGCCGGCACAAGAAGCCTAAAACGAAAGTGCACAGCTTCGCATAGTCACCACTGCGAAAAAGCCTCAGAGAGCAAAGAGCTACAAGCAGGCCCCCGTTGTTCCCCAAACTTGGCGAATCGATTCATTGGCGGGAAAACGGTTATCGGGGTGAGGAGCGGCTGCTCCTCATCGATTAGCAGGGACACGAGCGTGCTATCACCGTGGGCCATCAAGCAAACCTGGGGTTCATTATTGGCGGCGAGTCATTGGGGGCTTCGTACGTAACTCGGTCGGGAGCCGAGTGGTGGTGAGGGTTGCGCCATAAGGGACCAATACAGCATCCTTTTTGAGCTGCGCTCTCGTGACGATGTAGTGTTATTGACTATCCGGTTGTTTAGCGGCTCACTGAGCTGTAGAGCTCCTGTAGGAGTGCCTCCGGTACTTGGATGACTATCATCACCGAGGTAGTGATGACAATGGCCGTAGGCCGGGCTTCTAAAAGTGGCGGCAAGAACTGTAACGCCAAGCTTCTGAAGAAGCAGTCGGTGACTGTAACTGTGGCCTTCTTAAGGTATTCCGCACGACTACAAAGCTAACCTGTTGAAGATCATGTCAACCAATATAAAGCCATGCTTTCAAGAGGGCGTCAATAACTCAAAAGCCAGGCACCTGAATACATCGTCAACGGCTATAAAACCACGCTTATGAATCTGGTGTCCCGTCTGTAAAGCCTGACTTCTGAAGATGCTGTTAGCGGCTGACAAAGAATTTTGAAGACGTTGTCAAGAACTATGAGACCATGCTTCTCCAGATGGCCTCAACATGTATAAATCCACACTTTTTAAGATGATGTCAACGAGTAAAAAGGCAGGCTTCTGAATGTGATGCCGACGACTGTAAAGTCAAGCTTCTGAAGATGCTGTGATCAACTATACGTCCACCCTTATTGGTATGGAGTGAACAACTATAAAACCGTGCTTTTTTAAGATGGCGTCAGCAGCGACAAAGCCGTGCTCCTTGAATGGTGAAATATACGAACAGTGCGACTTACGAACAGCAACCTGTGCTACCAAACTACATTGCATATATAGAGGTCAGGCATGGCCTCCTAAGAGCGTTAACAAGACAACCATTGATGATACCATTGTTGATATGTGGATTGTTTGAATGACGTTTTTGAAGTTGTTGTCCCTAGTCTTCTAGGGCTGTTTAGAAAGCACTTGCATCCTCTCGAACTCACTCTTAAGCTACCGTCTGGTACTTTGACGTGGTTCTTGTGCCTAACACTCTCTTTCCGGAGCAATCATTTGTGCTATTCTCAGCGAGAAGTGGTAATCCCCTCTTACGTTACCACTCAGTTCATTAGAAACTGTTGAAAAGTGGTATCATCAATGGTTGCCTTGTTACCGCTTTTAGGAGGTCATACTCACCCTTTATGCAACGCAGTTTCATAGGGCAGGTCGAGCACCTCTTAACCGCTGGTTACTGGAACGCCCTGATTTCTGTTGTCACAGAAAAGCTTTTGAAACAATTAAAAATCAAGGAGGGCGTTCTTAGCCTCAAAATACGTCAGTTCCAAAGAACTGTGTTGCAGTCCCTCATCTACACAACGTTTCGCATAGGCTGAAGAAAATCGGGAAACGATCTGGTATCACTGTTTTATTTTCTGTCCCAAAAAAGCTATCAAAGCTTTGTAGGTTAGTGAATCATCCAGCTCCAAATAGTGTAAATCGCAAAGTGAAAGACAGAATGGGCTTGTCGCCTTGTGTTATTGGTGTCGTATATTTCTTTCCGTTATCCTGCGGTATAATATACATCGAGCAAACGGGAAAGTGCTTCGATGACTGTTTAAGAGAGGATAATAATAGTGTGCACAATGCGGTCCAAGGACAGCTCGGAATCCACTGCCGAGACTGCGGCTGCGCGCCCCTCTTTGAGCGTTTCTAGGTAATAAGCAAGCGCCACTCATAGGCCACGCGTGAGATAATTGAAGCTTATCACATAAGGAAGTTTGAAGGTACATGTGTAAGTTAGTCACCAGTTGCGCTAGTGCAGAAAGAGATTGCGTATCTTGATCATTTTTAGGTCATGTATTTGTTCAATCAACAAGAGACGACAGTTTTGCTCACACTATTTCGCAGTGGTCGTAAACTTCACCCTTCTACGCATGCCCATTCTCTTCTTTTTTCACCTATATATGTGCACCACTCCGCTATTAAATCACTGCTGAAAGTCAGCGCTCTTTTCGGTCCTTATTTCTTTGCTTCTGTGGTTACACTGGAACTGCTTTTAAGTTGCGCTGTTCGAACATTCAACTATGTCCTACCAACTTGCCCAAGTTTCCACACTTCATAGTTTGAATTGTGTCATCGAATATAAAGGCAGACCTTGAAACCTTATAGAAGACCATGTAAAAGACTATGAAGCCATGCTTCTTAAGATGGTGTCACCGGCTACAAGACCAGGCATTCGAACATGGTGCCAACGCATATAAATCGAAGTTGTTGAAGACAGTTCGTACGTCTTCCTTAGCCTCTTCCACAGGTGTTCTCTAACGTAGCATGGTGGTGATTTTTGTCAGAAATTATGGGCTGGTTCTGAAGGCAGCGTCGTCTAATACAGTGTTCGTTTAATAACGATACACCGTGGACCGCATTTACCTGCACGCGCTCAGTACTTCTTAGCACTAGTTAATGTTGACAAGTGTTGTTTAAATGATGACTGATGTGGTTATCGTCGCTTACGATTTCGTAATGCTGCTTATACACTACTATAAAACACTTTGTCTTTATTTTTTTCTCATTTTTGAGTAATCGGTTTTTTTATAGTTCTATCACACAAAATCAAGTGTCTTGAACGGATGTAAACGCGTATCGTATAAAGCTTTATTTGAAGCAGCGTCTGTTGAAGCTAGTGACAAGACGGAAATGTAATGTCATTTCATCTGTGCTTTCTATGCTCACCTCCGAAGGTCGAAGATTGCATGCCCGCTGCGGCTCTTGCATTTTCGATGGAGGTGAAAATACTCGAGGCCCGTATGCTTACATTTAGGTACACGTTGAAGAACTGAAGGGCTTCAAATTTTCGGAACACTTCATTACGGCGTCTCTCATAATAATTTTGTTGTTTTGGAACGTTAAACACCACAAATCATGCTTCACTTACCTCTTACACTACAACGTGTGATGTCACCATCAAAAACCTCACAAAACTGCCATTGGGTCGAACCGACCACTGCGTTGCGCTGTTGGTCACGATATAAAGAATTCGCTTCCAGGTAATGAGATACGAAAAAAAATGCCGATGTGCTTTAAATATGCGTGCACACTAGGGTCCCCCTGGGATCAGAATAAAACAGGAATGCCCCGATCACGCTTGCCTCGTAATATTAGCACAATTTAGGCCCGCAAAAGGGCAGATAATATTTAAATCAGAACATCACAGCACCGGTTAAAACGTGTGGTAGGTGTGCATTTCGAGCTACAGTGATATATCGGATGGCAGTAATCTAACACTTACCAGTAATATTTAAAATAACAGAGATGTGAGCCAGTGGATAAGCATACAGTCTAAAGAGAAAGCGTGGAAGTGCGTACCGTAAAAGAAGCCAAGATGGCAATGTATACGGCGGCGTTTCTGCTGTTTTGACTGCTTTCTCGTGTCCATGTTTGCACACCCGTGTTTTGAAACCGGCAATGTCACACTGAGGTGGGAGCTGTTCTCTTTTGCTCACTAGCATTGTTGGGAGTAGGAAGAAAAAAAATTTATTGGCTCAAATGAGAGATGGCGTTCATGGTGCAGGGAGGCACGAAGCAAACTCGGTCTAGGTATACCGCTACCCTGCTGGCCAAACCAGGATCTCGTCCTGGACCTCGGGCCTGGAGCTGCACACGGTAGCTTCCCAGTGTTCCTCACTACTAATATCAATAGATTTAGATGGGGGGTGTGAAGTACACGTCCTGGCAACGCCTCCTTTATTTAGATGTCTGCTGCGTGAGAACAAAAAACAGCTGCCACACCGTTTCCCTCTTTTATTTTCGATTATTGTCCGTTTTTAGCGTCACCTGTGGCAGACGGTGCAACAACTGGGCATTTTGGATAGCCTCCGAAATAGTAGTGTATAATTGCAGATCTCAAATAGCTCCCGACTGACGTGCCCCTAGGGACCACAAGTGAACAACGCCATGATAATAGTGTCGTTCGTGAGCACCACTTCGCGCCGCTTGCTCAAAACTGAAGGCAGGGCGACTCCGCTGGCAATATGAGCCATTCGTTAGGCATCTTAATAAAGGAGGCGTTTGTCTAGGTTATATTGTCATGGGGTCGTGACGTAAACGAAAACATCAGTCACCTTCTTCTACGTGGAACTCTTTATTTGGCCAAACTTGTGGTCAGGAAGCGCAAATATATCAATGAACAGAGCGTCGGTCGACGATAAAAGCTGACGAGCGACTGAGCCCTTCGGCTTTTATACATGTATCATCAAATAATCCAGCGTTATCACAAGCGGCCGCGCAAGTTCCGCAACTAACTTGTAGGGGCATCGGGCTTGTGGCTATCCCGACAACCCCTCAGGAAAGAGGCGGAGGCAAACCGCCATCCACCTTTACTGCGCTGAATCTCGGCCGCCAAGTGTCTGCTGCCAGCGACTGCCACGTGCCACGAGCACACCAATGACCGTCGTCTTCCTGTTCAACCTCCACTTGGCGCGCTCACACCAGCCGCTCCCACAAACTCTGATCATATGTGGGGTTTAACGTCCCAAAACCACCATATGATTATGAAAGACGCCGTCGTGGAGGGCTCCGGAAATTTCGACCACCAGGGGTTCTTTAACGTGCGCCCAAATCTGAGCACACGGGCCTATAACATTTCCGCCTCCATCGGAAATGCAGCCGCCGCAGCCGGGATTCGATCCCGCGACCTGCGGGTCAGCAGCCGAGTACCTTAGCCACTAGACCGCCATGGCGGGGCAACACACAAACTCTAATGTTCGCGTTTTGCGCGTTATACCATCGGAAGGTTCTAATATTGACCATGTAGTTACCAATCATTGGGGCGTGCGTCGCGCAAGTCAACAGTTACGTTGTAATGGGGTGGTAGCTTCAAGATAGAAATTAAGCAGCGCGTGTGGCCAAATGATACAGATTGGCTCTTTGATCACGGCAAACTCACAATGTGGAGGAATGCATCGTATGTTGCTTGCGAGCAAAATCACCATGCTTAACGCAATCGTAGGTTCTTTAAGCCCACCGCGATAACGATCGCTCGTATTTTTAGCTGCGCTTGGCCAGAAGAAAATGGCTTTTAGCGAACGCAGTACGCACCTACCTTTACTGCGCTGCCTCGAATCTTAAACCCTGCAGTAACACGTCGCGTACAACTAGAAGAATTCGAACTCATCTTCTTTTTCTTCGCACTTCCTTGCATTCCTATTCTGCGTGCTTCTTTTGCTTCACTGCAATGCTTTCAAGACAGGTGAAAAAAAAAGGTGAAAGAGAGAGACCATGTTGTAGCGGCCCGAACGCCGAGAATACTTCCGGACAGAAAAAAACTGAAGGAATCCGGGTCGCACTCACAAGACGGGTAGCTGGAAGCAGCTCGAATATGCAAAAATACAAGGCTAGTGGCGGGATTCCTCCCTTAAACTGCATGCCTCCGGTCAACCTACGTTGGAAGAAGAGGGAAGGAAACAAACAAAAACCAAATACCTCATGACATACCAACGCCAAATATTCTCGATTCGCCCACTTACTTTTCTTATTTATTTCGCTTAGTCACTCAAGCCTTGGCAGTGCGCCAAACTATCGCAACAGCTATCTCGAACCCCGTGGTGCAGTACTGAAGGAAAATGAAACCAAACTACAAAGAATTCTGCTTGCACTTATGCGTATTTAAAGCGCCTCGGCATACCTCAAAAACCTCAGCTCCAACATCGGTGCTCTTTCTTTATCTAGAGTCTTCAATATTTTTGCAGTTTTACCTCAGTAAGCGATTTTCTCGTTTTCACGTACCGCGAACAAAACAGTGCTTCGGCATGCCGAAAAAAAAAACCGCTTGCTGGGGAGCCACCGGGCGCGCATATTCGAGGCACGTGGCTACATGTTGCGCGCGCGGCCCGCCGTTCAACACGTTAGAAGTTATGAATTTGTTTCGCATTGCGGAACGTTTTCCTTTTGTTCTTTCGCTCTCACCCAGTATTTTTTTTTCCTCGTCGAATCTGTGTCCTTAGTCACGTTTCCACCGCTGTTGCGGTGTTTCCGGACGATTACAGATCCCCACCTCCTCAATCACTTCTTTCTTGCCGTTTTCCTCCATTGACCTCAGTTCTGTAACGGCGCTGAAGCCCTTCGTCGCCGGGACCTTTGGCTCTCCTCGCCTCGTGCACTGGCGAACCGCTGCTTTTGTTCGCTGTTGGACAGAGAGAAAGAGAGAGAGAAAAAGAAAAGTGTGGTTTCAGACATTGTTTCACGGCCCGAGTCCTCATTTATCACTGGTTCAAAAAGGCGGATCCTGAGAGGGCTGTACACGAGAGATGTTGGGGGGAGGGAGAGGAGGGGGGAAGAGTGCATGACAGCTCTTTAACGATCGTCCCCAGTTTGCCGTCGCCAAGCACCGTTTAGTCGCTTCAACGGGACTGCAAGTCCGGGGTCACTTGGCAAGAAGGAAGGAAATTGTGAAAGAGAAAAAGAATTGAAAAGAATAGAGCGCGCTTCGTTTATAATAATGGCTGCGTCATTTTGCGATCGTCACCTAGATAATGTTCGCTGAGGCGGGACGTCTAAACAGGTGGTGGTCCGGTTGACTGAAATTGGGCTGCGTGATTCCTTTAACAAGAGAAAATTTTAGTGCCACTTTCCATGGAAACTTGGGCCCATGTCGTGATTTTTTTCGGCAAAGGTAATGAGCTTGCTTTGTCTATGTTATTTCTTCTTCTATGGTTACACCTTTTTTTTTCACCTAAACCGGCACATTGTGGCGTGGCCGGACAGACACTGGCATAGCTGAAGCTAGATAGGTAGGAAGCAAGCTTACAAAGTGGTCCCTATTGCCAATAACGTAACCCAAAACACCATGTTCAACATACGCACATTCAGAGTTTCCTGATGAACATAGACTATGATAATGACAGCAGAAATGACCACAAACAATGCCTAGATGTGTGGTTCACTTTGCCTAATAATCTGAAACGAATGAAATTATTTAAGTGTGTGATTTCATGTCCCAAATCCACCATTTGATTATGAGAGACGCCACAGTCGAGCGCTTCGGAAATTTCGACAATTTCGGTTTCTCTAACGTGCTCCCAAATCTGAGCACCCGGGCCTACAGCATTTTCGTCATGATCAAAAATGCAGCCGCTGCAGCCGAGATTCGACCCCGCGAGAAACGAATAAAAATACATACAAATCAAACTATTTATCAGTTCTAAGTTGTTTAACTGCTATGGGTAAGATAATTGTCAGCCCTGAATGAACATCGCTATAGAGCGGCTGCTTTCGCGTTTAAGGTATAAAACATACAAGCTGAGCATGGCAAAGCCTGTTAGTTACGTGGGGAGGAGGAGAGCGGAGAGAACAGGGGGTGAAGGAAAGGTGCCTGAGCTATATTGAGGTAAACATCGAGAGGAGTGAAGCAAGCAGTGTGTGAGGGTGTTTCCCAGAGCAAAATCTTTGCTGTTTACAGCTTCACTCACCACAAGTTCACTAGCACACCATACATTTGCAGATATGTGTGAATATGTGGCGTTTCAAATTGATGATTGCCCGCCGTTGTGGTCTAGTGACTAAGGTGCCCGACTGCTGACCCACAGGTCGTGGGATCGAATCCAGGCTGTGGCGGCTGCATTTCCAATGGAGGCGGCAATATCGTAGGCCCGTGTCCTCAGATTTGGGTGCACGTTAAAGAACCCCGGGTGGTCGAAATTTCCGGAGCCCTCCACAACGGCGTCTCTCAAAATAATATGGTAGTTTCGGGACGTTAAACCCCACATATCAATCAAATTCATGATCTCACCGTAAAGACGCACGTGCATGCGTTTAGATGAGAAACTTGAGCGCATCTCATGGATGACTTTGACACGGCTGCGAAGCGAAACACAATGTTTTATGCAGTAACGATCGACCTTTAACTTGTGGCTATTATGAACAACTGGCGAGTCTTGTGATTTACTCAATTTTTGTGGCACATAAGTCTATCGTACGTTTTGTACACGCATCACTGGGTTTAGACAGAAGTTCACGTGACCGCGGAATAGTGTAGTCTTTGCCAATTATAAGATGCTGGTTTTCTTTTCATCAAACACTAGTTAACAGTTAGCGCGTGTACTGCGCGTTCTTTACTTTGTCTTGTTTCCCCGGGCTACGCTTCGCAATGAGCATACACCAGCTCGCCCAGTACACTACGTTACTTCAGACAATGCCTGTTTATGATAAACTGTGACGACGACATCACACGCCGAACAGACGACTTTTTGAAACGCTGAAAATCCGCGTTCTTAATCGGCTTCGCGTCTGAACGTACGATTTCTCGGATTCTTCCTGCCATTGCATTCGCACGGTGTCATACACAAATCGTGGGCTTTGGTGACACCGGTCTTGGTCACGATACCTCCCGCGTTCATCAGGCACTTGATTGCGTGTTTTGCACGCTCCTAGTGTAGGTGCCGAGGTCGCAGACATTGACTGACACGCGAACGTCATGGAACACATTTGTCTTACGGGACTCTATTGGAACACAAGCTCCGTTTAAGTTTTGCGCCAGCAGAAGGGACCAGAGCACGCGCACCTCTTTACTTAGCTGCGTCATCCAACGCTCGTTTCACTTTTTGCCCACCGTATGTAGTGCGGGATGGCTCGCTAGTGCAAACTACACGATAGGCGTAACTGTCGGCCTCTCCGCAAATATCCTTTTAGCTTGTAGCGAGGTGACGGCGTCCGACATAGACGTGTCGTCGTCGCAGGTTAAATGAAAGGACGAGAAGTGCTAGGGGAAGCGAGCTGCCGAAGTAGAGCAGCGGCCATGGCATCCATCCAGCTAGAAGACCCGAACATTCTAGGCTCCTCGCGCCACGAGCCATCAGCACTCGTCACCTTTTTTCTCCAGCCAGCTGGCCGCCACTAGTGCTACGCTACAAGGGCTTCCCGCCTAGCGTGTTAGGCGATAAAAACATATGAATGGGAAAGAAGTAAATTGAACATATAAACACTGTTCACATGTGCGGTAGTCGCTAAAGTGTCCACTGTGAAGTCCGAATGTCGTCAGGGTAGAATGCGTACGGAGGAGTCCGACAGTTCCGGTGGGCGGCACTGGGAGTCGCGCAGCGGGCGATGACAACGATAATTGTGCGTCACTAGGAGCAGTGACCAAGGCAGAGGTCTCAGTTGAAGATTGTGGTTGGGAAATTGATACGAACGCCAAGGTCGTCGCCGCATCAAGCATGGCGTGTTGCAGCTGCTTGAGTGACCACAACGGTGCGTCTGTGAATAGCGCAATGCATCTTCTGGACAGACCATGGGAAGTGCACTACGAATAGATGTGATGCTGCCTCTCCTGCCTTCACAAGAAGGCGGGCGTGATATGTGATGGCTGTCCGCGACACCGGATGGTACCTGCTTTGTTGATAGGTGACAAAGCTTGGGGCCTGGCTCCTCAGGCAAGTGAGAGGAAATTCTCACATGCTAGTCTGGAAAACCCTGGCTGCCCCTTGAGGTGTAGGAGAATTCGTGGTCCACCTTAGAACCCACGAGCGTTTCAGCAGCCGGCACCAGTGTGTTGGGAAAACTGATAGCATGCAGCGCGACAGTGGGCTCTGGCGCCATGGTGGGCGTAAAGTCCCAGGCTTTCAAAAATGTTGGGACAGGCATAGAGTCTGCAAGCAGGTCAGCTGGCCAGAATGAGGTCTTTGAATCGCACGGGGCAGACAGTGCAGCTGAATATGTTTCTGCAGTGAATCCGCTTGTGCCCGGAGCCGTGGCTAGCGTCGAATCCATGATTGAGAGAGGTGGCATATCTGGTACGCCGGAGGCAACAGCCATGGACTCCGGGGCTGCAGGCCACTGAAACGACAGGTCGATTGGCCTAGAACGTTGGTCTTCGTTACCTGTTTGGCCAATTAGCGCCGGCAGAGGAACGGTCTGAACTGGCTGTGGTGCAGGAGGCGTCCTGGATGGTGATGAGCCAGGTGCAGTTGTGTCGCTTTTGGGAGAAGTATCGCGTTTGATGCCGTAGAACTTAAGCATGGCGTCTCGCAGTTCATCGTAAGGGTGATGGCTTCAGGAGAAATATGTGAGGTGGCGTTTAAGTTCATGCAGAAGATATTCCAATACCTCGAACATGAACTCTTGAATCCAGATGCCGTTGTGATACAAGGTCGCCGCAAGCTCTTCGAACTACGACTTCAGGCGAGAGGTTTGAAATGGTGGGAGTGGCGGGTCGAATTGGGGCTGCCAAGCTTGCGCTGACTGGAACATGGCCGCGGAGCTTGGTGGCCCTAGCTCAGCGCTGGTCGCTTGTCCGTGTGTCCGTGGTCACCAATTTGTAGGTGACGTGACGGTGTCCCGGGTCGTAGCAGACTCCAGGGTGTTCGGCAATGTAGCCGTCATGGAGTCTGATATGTCCAAGAAGTCGTGGTCTGTGGAGGTAGGACAAGACGTGCGGGTGGCGAGTGTGCCTGAAAGACCATCGGCCGAGGACTTTGAGAAAACGCACCTCGTGGCAGACTGGTCGTCGGCAGCAGGAACGTCTTGAAGAACCTCGTCGGGTAGGCAGTCAGGCGCGAAAATAGCGTCTCTAGTGCCCGGACGAGAGGTTGGAGGAGGCGTAGCTGGACAATCAAAGGCTTGATCAAGGCAGGCTTGGTGGCCGGTTGGGACCGCTTGCCGTGACTCATGGGAAACCGGGAAGTCGTGGGTGTACGAAAGCGGCTGGTAGATGAGGCTGTAGCGACGAGAGAAGCCACGTCGGCTACCAGCGTCCGCCACGCCAGGCATGTCAGCTCCTTCTCATTCTCGCGCAGCTCGAGCTCGCGCCAGCTGTGCGAGAGACGCGGCGCGGTGATGGAAAAAATGATGATGTTGATGATGGCACTACAGGGCTCCCCCCCTAGCGCTTTGCGCGATTTGAACTCATATGAAAAAAAAGAAAGAGACTATATACATGAACGAAAATCCGCAAGGTGTCCGTTTAGGAAGTCCAGTTTGTGAACGTTTATGGGCCATCCGTAAGCAGTGTGTCTCCGGTGGGCGACTCTGGGAGAAGCGCAAGGGACGAAGAAGGAAGTGCCGGGTCGCTGTGTTCATAGACACGTCCATCCGACAATTACGTGGTGGGACCATTCGAATGCGCACCCGCCGTTTCGAGTAGACGCGGCTGACAAACGTGCCCACAGCTGGAACTGTGGACAGGCGCTGAAGAGCTCGCGCCGGCAATGTGGGCGAAATAGTGTGAATGGTCGGAACGCACCCATGATGACCGAGCACTGAAGTTTCACAGCCACAGCGGGGTCTCCGACAGCGCACAGGGGGCCGAGCCTGCTGTCGACAAGGAGCAACGTCGCGGTCGTGCTGGTGCGGACGTCTCTGTCGATGAAACACCGGCCTCCGCGTAGCACTGCGACCGGCATGCCGGGGCGTGTGGCCGAGTCGACGGATGCAGAAACGCCGTGCATTGCGGCTAGTCATGTGCACGGCAAGTGGTTGGCCCTTGCGTCGGGAAAACCTCGTAGGTGTTTGCGCCGTCTTGAAGGCCAAAGCTGCAACGCACGGCTGCATAGCAGGACGCTTGAAAAGGTGACGTTGTGTTTTACGGCGAACGCGATGATTTCTTCTGTGCGCTGTCAAGTGTGGTAGACAAGCAGTAGGATTGGGCGTCGTCGCTCGTGTCACCAACGAGCCCGCGTTGCGGACACACGTCTGGTAGTTGCCGTCCAGCGTCAAAGGCTCCGAGGGATGGTTGTGGAGCCCAGAAGTCGTGGCCTGGGGGTTGAATGGCGTGCCCGTGCTCGTCGCGGCAGCCTGGTGGTTGTCCGCCTGCATGGGTGGTACAAAACGTGCGGTCTGTCCGGCAGCATCCCGGAAGTTCGGTCGTAGCATGTCACGGGCAGGAACTTCAGCTGCGGGAGACGTTGAGGTAGGTGATAGTGGCTGCTTGCAAGACGTACGGCGCGTTAAGGCCGGTTGAGAGTCATCTTCGGACACCGTCGACGGCGATGCCTCCGCGATTGGGGGGCGAATAGCAGGCACGACGATGTCCGTAGTTGCGGCAGGCTCCAAGGCGTGCGGCGAGGTTGCCGTCGAGAAGACTGACCTGCCTGAGTTGTCTGGGGTGGAGGAAGACGTGCAAGTGGCAGGCACGAGTGACAGACCTGCGTTCGCGGGCTCCAAGGGGACGCTTCTCTCGGTGCTGAGACCAGTCGAAGTGGGAGCGTCGTCTACCTGGTCGTCGTGCTCAGGTGCAGATTTGGATCTTCGTGCGACTGGATCTGAGGTAGGGGGAGTCGTAGCAGGGGTAGCGCGGTCGCGGTCAATGGATGGTTGCGGGCTGGTTGGTAGTGCGCGCTGCGACGCAGTCGAAACCTGTAAGTCGCGGGTGAACGGCAGCGGGTGGTAGGTGAGGCCATGTCTGGCAAGCACCGCCGAGCAGAGGTCATCGTAAGGCTGCTGGCTGGAGGTTGAAGTGCCAGAGAGATGACGCAACTCTACCGGAAGGGCGTCTTGAAGAATGGCGTGCATCAGCAGCTGGTCCGTGATGCCATTCACCACAAGAACGGCGTCGAGCTGCATAAACCATACCTTGGGGTAAGTTGATTGGTACGGCGGCACTGGTGGGCAGAGTTGCGGGAACATGGCCGCGGGCCGCTCGGCGAAGGGCGTGTTCTCCGGGTCACCAATGTAGCGACGAGAGAAGAGAGACGTGAGATGACGTCGAAGGCGGCCGTTGGGGCCGTGTCGATCTCGCCACTTTATTCCAGGCCTGGAGCGGAGCCACGTCGGCTACCAGCGTCCGCCACGCCAGGCATGTCAGCTCCTTCTAATTCTCGCGCAGCTCGAGCTCGCGCCAGCTGCGCGAGAGACGCGGCGCGGTGATGGAAAAAATGATGATGTTGATGATGGCACTACAAGGCCATAGGAGGCAAGCACCGAAAAGCAGAGGTCATCACACGGCTGCGGACTTGAGCTTGAAGTGGGAGAGAGATGACGTAGCTCTACCGGAAGGGCGTCGAGAAGAATGGCGTGCATCAGCGGCCGGTCCGTGACGCCATTCACCATAAGAACGGCGTCAAGCTGCACAAACCATACCTTGGGGTAGCTCGATTGGAACGGCGGCGCTGGTGGGCAGAGTCGCGGGAACATGGCAGCCGATGGCCGTCCGGGTCACCAATGCAGTGAGGTGAGGGCGTCCGACGGAGACGTGCCGCCGTCGCAGTTTAAATTAAATGACGAGAAGTGCAGGAGGAAGCGAGCTGCCGAAGTAGAGCAGCGTCCGTGACGTCCAGCCAGCTAGAAGCCTACGAACATTCTAGGCCCCTCGCGTCAGGAGCCACCAGCACTCGTCATCTTTTAGGGGCTAAGCTCCTTAAAGCGGCACCCTTTTGTCCCTCGTCGTAGTACGTAACATGTCTTACGCTTTTACCTGCAAGGTGGTGCTGGTGGGAAATCTCTGCTGTGCATTGTTGAACAATAAAAAACTCGCAGCGTGCGCATTAACTAAAAGCCGAATTCTCCTGTCTCTCATTTCCCATTAGCAGCCATTGGCATGTACATTGAGCACTATCTGACAGGAAAAGGTTGGTACGTTATACTCGCTGGGCGTAACCTCCTTGGTTTTAGAAAGGTTTAGCGAGCGTTGGCCGCAGTGCCATGAATACAGTATTCAGAAGGTTCGTCCTGGGACAGTATCAATGGCGAGAAAGCTCTACCTCTATGAAACAAGAATTAAATTGGGAGCTGCTTTCATCGCGTAGAATAAAATCGCGATTAAAACTTTTATATCTAATATTTAATATTAAAACTGGAATCAATAAAGATATGTATTTACAGACGCCGTATTATTTGTCAAATCGAATCGATCATCCTTTTAAACTGAGGGAATACCGTCCCAGGAATGGAATTTTTGCAAAATTTTTTTGTCAGAACAATACATGAGTGGAATGGGCTCACAAGTGTACAAGTGTCTGCTGTAAATGAAAATTTGTTGTTTTCGAATCTGTAACCCCCCTGCTATAACGCCTTCGGGCGCTGCAGGTATACTTCGAATAAAGAATAAAGTATATACCATGAACTCGAGGGGGTTAAAGGTGAGAAGTAGACCCGAAGCGCAAGCCGTAAGAAAGTGTGCGTGTGCCACCTCTCGTTTAGTCCTTGGAATGTCCGCTGGATGGCGGTGCTTCTATATGGGGAATATATGATGAAAAGATGCGAAATGGTAGTACATGGAGCGTTGAATAGATGGACGAACGGACACACAGACAGATAAATAGATAGAAGCACGAAAAGATGCAGGGGTGGATGCATAGACGAATGCAGGGACGGACGCACGAACAGACGGACGCACGGACGGGTGGGTGGATGCTTGGGTAACACATCTTCAAGCAACAAATACATAAACTACGCATGTAGTGTTAAGTAATTTTTGCCTTGTCACGTGCCACTGTTGCCAACGTCACAGCATAGTCGTCTACGTAGAGAACTAACGTCCTTGAATCGCCATGTACGTAAAGCCATTCATACACGCACGCCAAGCCCTAACTAGGGAAATTTAGAATAGCACACCGCGAGCCCTTGCGGTGTGGTCGCTGCCACTGCGCATGCGTCCTAACGCGAGTCGCCGTCCGCGTTCACGGCCGGCTCGCTGAAAATTCGAAATAACGTTCGACGATCGTGGCCTGCGAAGTGCTGTGTATAGCTTTTATGTATTTGTGTTTGCGGTCGCGGCAAAAGTCCCCAGACTTTTCCCTAGGGGGAGCAAACGCTATTCTAAATTTCATAAGGCGCCCGCCATGCACGCACCACCTGCACCGCCTGCACCGCCCGCACCGCCTGCAAACGTTATTCTAAAACTCTTCATTTTCTTGGCGCGGGCCCGCAAAAGGAAGGGAAAGCAGCGTTCATCTTGAAATTTGACCTATTTTCGTGGCACGTAGCTTTGCAAATTTTGGCAGACTTGATCTTGAACACCTCAACTACGCTTTGCGCTTGTCAGCTCAAAATAGTGAATCATGGTGAGTGGTCCTTTAAAGAAAAGCCTGGAAAATGTGGCTGCGTGACAAATATCCAGAATGTGCGCATGACCAGGCTCAACTCTGCGTTCTGCCCTGAACTTGTACCGCGCACGCCCCCTCGCCCTGCACACACACGCTTGACGCGAGCGCGCACACATATTCAAAAACACGCTGATATACACAAAGACACACAAACACACGCGCAGTCATACAAAAGAAAGGAGAAAGTTCGTAGCACTCGCTCTCTGGATTTCGTGCCGCCTGGTCTCACGATCTCCGACGACAGCGCAGCTCTGGCTGACTGGCTCGCCCTACGCCATCTCCTGACGCCGGCAAGAGCTCTCGCTGAGTGGTGCCCCGTCCTCGGACTCCTGCGACCGCGTCCATCTTTCCTATCTTGTCCTTGCTTCTGTTTGTCGCTGGCCCTGCGCCACGCCATCTCCTTCCCCCTCTCTATGTTTATACTTTTAATCCTATCCTTTTAATCCCTCCTTACCCCCATCCCTCCTGAGCTATTGTTGTTTAGGTGTCGCACTCTGATGCAGACAGTTATTGGGGCTCACCTTTATCTTTTTTTCTCGTTTAAGAATCACATAAAAACGTTCGCAGTTGTATGCTGAAAACCTTGATAGCTTATCCTGATCTTCGAGTAAAATTATCTCTCACTTCGGTGGTTTGTCCGACGCGATGATTTTCTCTTCCGGGACAGCTACAAACGGGATTAAATATTTTCTGGATGAGCACACGCAGCAATCAGGCGTTAACTTCACTGGCAGTAAAGGGTGGCGTGTTGTTCCAGTGGAAACAAAAGCTCATAAAGAAAATTGATATCTGCCCCCAATTGGGAAGGGTTTCTGTGTTTCTAAATTTATGTACGCGTTATCGGCGAAATATCTGAACTGGACTAAAGATACTGAAAAAAAGGAGGGGTAAGAATGCGAACCACAAAATACTCGATAAAGGTTGACTCGGATGAATGAGCATTGCCATCTAGAATAGAAAATCAGGCAGTACCTTGCCGACGCAACGATACAGTGCACACACGGCGCTGCTGTTGACATTTTACTTAGGTACAGCCGACTTCCTGGTGATCGCTGCTGGTTGCGAACATACGAAAGCTGCTGGGAAGGCTCTTTAAGCTCTCCGAAAAATGCGGGCGAAAAATTTCTATTTGCCTTTCTCAATTTTCTCCTGAACGTCCCGACTAAGGGGGAGTGAAGAAGTGCGCTCTACCTCAAGTATAGTGTTATTGCACCAAAGCATGCTTTACAAAGAACGTTGTATTTGGTATTGCAGGGGACACAAAAGAGCAAAACGATTTTTTTTTTTGCGCATTAGTGAAGTATAACTGCACAATCACGAAAACATCATTCTTACGCGACGGGAAGCTTAGTAAGCGAGAAAACGCGCAGAATGAAAGTGTGGGTGGCAACGCCACCGTAAGATTCCCGCACTGAACACCATGACATAAGAAATTTTGAAGGCGTCTACCAGGTCCTACATAGCTCTCCATCGATAATAACGAAGTACATTGTAATTTGTGGGTGCCATAGGCGAAGCACAAGAACTCTCGTAAAATGTGATCGGGAGAAGGTGACGAAAATACCAAAAATGCATTTCGAAATTACCTACGTCACGCGCGAAGATTTTTGGCGCAAAATCTAAGAACAAAATTTCAACCTTCATTTTCTCCGCTGATAATGATCTTACGATAATGCAACACATGGAATTATAGTCCTGAGCATGCAGTTTGTCGATCATTATCAATCCATTGTTCCTTTTAGGTGTCCCCTATATGTGGGGTGTAGGTGAACTCAGAGAATCTGTCTATCTATCTATCTATCTATCTATCTATCTATCTATCTATCTATCTATCTATATATCTATCTATCTATCTATCTATCTATCTATCCATCCATCCATCCATCCATCCATCTATCTATCTATCTATCTATCTATCTATCTATCTATCTATCTATCTATCTATCTATCTATCTATCTATCTATCTATCTATCTATCTATCTATCTATCTATCTATCTATCCATCCATCCATCCATCTATCTATCTATCTATCTATCTATCTATCTATCTATCTATCTATCTATCTATCTATCTATCTATCTATCTATCTATCTGTCTGTCTGTCTGTCTGTCTGTCTGTCTGTCTGTCTGTCTGTCTGTCTGTCTGTCTGTCTGTCTGTCTATCTATCTATCTATCTATCTATCTATCTATCTATCTATCTATCTATCTATCTATCTATCTATCTGTCTGTCTGTCTGTCTGTCTGTCTGTCTGTCTGTCTGTCTGTCTGTCTGTCTGTCTATCTATCTATCTATCTATCTATCTATCTATCTATCTATCTATCTATCTATCTATCTATCTATCTATCTATCTAGCTGCTTACGTCTGAGTGCTTTCGTCATCACCTCCTTAACTTGGGGTAAACCAAAACTAGTGTGAGAGAGTAAGATGATTTTATGAATATGATCACAGGTCATTACATGAATGATAAAGTAATACCGTTGCGCACGTTCTCCAACTTCCACCCCGGCACGTATAGAACATACCACGAGCAGGTATGTGTTACAGTTTTGCTAATATTGAACAGAGGTAATCGACAGTTTATATCTACCCAGGAACAGCGAGAACATGCGTTAGTAATTTAACGCGAGAGAGTTTAGAAAAAGCTGACATCAGCATTGTTGACCCGACGAATGCAAGGAGTGATATTGAGGGTCCCAGCAGAAATTGAACCTTGGCACTGTGCGTGGCATTCAAATATCCTGGCCCGGAATCGCGCGGCAGATACGAAAAGTACTTTTCAAAAAGACCCTAATGTGCGTGAATTGTTATTTGTGAATGCAGTGCTGGCTATTGAATTTTATAAAAATTACATATGCATTGTTATGATACAGCCGTCACGTCTGTTGGGGGTCAGTTGAAGTTAAGCACCATCAACTGAAGTTGATTTACGCAGAGCACTCTCTAGTGCTACCGTTCTCGCGAGCACAAGCGCTACACATCACTTTGCTGCTTCTTGTGTTGCTAATACACATGTTGCTGTGGTTATCGTTACGCAACTGTAAACAACAGGTTTATAAAACATACGGGACTGTTCAACCCATGTCTACGCATACCACATTTGTACATATCTTTACCGTCCCTTTGTAGCGTTTCGCTAGATGAAACTAATAACAGCCCAGTCACATCCCTTACGTATATTTCCATAACATCGATTGCCGAGGTACGTAGGATCTGCAGAATTTTCTTACAGCAACTTAGTTGATTATCAAATGGCCATTTACATCGTTGCGCCACCTGTCTCGAACCATGTCTGTTGGGAAGGATACGGCGATTCCTACGCGACTTGCCTCAGCAGAGCGACGGCAAGCGGCTGGAGATCATCGCGAATGTGTGTCTTGCGTTTTTTCTCATGTGCAGGGCAGTTCACGAACTACTCACGAGCAAAAAATTGAATGCCATGCTTCTAAGCGCTGTCATCAGGCTAAACCAGATTTAACATGTTTTAGTAGAATTCTCTTAATACAGTTTTAGTGCGTGCATTACATAGGTTTTCGGAATATTTTTTAAAGCAACACACTCAAGCCATCGAGTCCACTAGTTCAAAAACAAGTAGTAGAGAAAATTGTGTGACTTATGTTGGTGAAACAAAAGTGTTCTTGGTGAAAATTCTAATACAATTGGCCATAATGACAGCAGTCTCTGCTCGCATGCATGTTTCAGGGCACTTAGTGCTCTAAAGTGTTAACCACTTTTATATGCCAAGCATTTCTTAGCAAACTTCGGCGACTTTGAGCGTATCTATCTATCTATATTGCCACGTTCCATTTCCCAAGTTTTGTTATCGTCCCAAAACACTACACAAAACTGCAGGCGCGGTTTGCGCTGAGAATTGTGTAGTGTTTTGGCTATATTGTCACGACCCCGTGACAATATAGCTGCTTATGACTTTTAGCACTCCTGGTCGTTTCGATAACGGTATCAATACCAAACTTGGTATGGCATGGAATGAATGTATGAAGAACATTTTTGATCAGTCATAACATGAAAACTATAACATGTATGTCATGAGTGTCATGTTTTAGATTTCATGGTCCTGCACTTCTTACGGTGGTTTCGTTCACATGGCACCTTGCCAACCTGGTATGGTATGACATGATTGCATGGCGAACACAAGAGACCGACCCTAACCTAGAAATCATGATATGCGTGTCATGTAACAACATCACTACATGCCACGCTCATGATGCACTCGCGGCCGTTTCGCTAGCGTCACATATGTCAACTTTTGTATTACGAGACGTCAATGGATGACAATTGGTAGCAGCAAGCACAGGACCGGGTTGACTGGCGGAACATGGGAGAGGCCTTTGTCCTGCAGTGGACGTAGTCAGGCTGATGAAGATGATGATGATGATGATGATAATGATGATGATGATGAAGAATGGATGACAAAGGTACGTGGCTGGTGCAAACATGATAATCATGAGATACGTGTCATGTGAGAACATGACTACATACCACACTCAAGGCGCCCATACATTTCGACGTGACGGGGTGCGCGTGCTCGCCGGCGTTCATTTCATCGCGTCACGCGCGCGTTGCCACGCCAGGCGCTGGTCCTGTGCTATGCTCGTCGGAATATTTTCAAATCGACGTGTGCCGTCAATTTGGTGACAGTGGTCACTTTCGTACGAACTGCACCGCTCCCTTTTGTGGTCGGCGTGGAGTCTATGGTCATGACGAGAAGGGATGTTCATGGCCGTGTCACCACTGTGGCGACCCACATGCCACTGTCGCTTGCACGATGAGACAGTCGTACTTGGAGGTGGCATTGAAAGATTTCCCTCCACTTCAGCCAGGAATGCCGTCTAAGAACAGGTGCGACGGTTCGTCAACGTGAGGCGCAGTAACCTACCACGACCAAGGTGCGCCAATAGCGACGCTGCAACAGACGCCCACTGCGTACCCAACGATTCCAGACCTGGTAATTCCTTCAGGTTCTGAACACTCAAGTTACCCGCGTTCGGTGGCCATTTCTGAAGAACCACAGACCAAGCCCTCGTCAGACAAGGCACCTCGTGAGGAAGGCGTCTCGTATGCGAATGTTACGTCTGACGCTCCTCGCGTGGCTGCACTGTCGATCACAAGTTCAGATGTCATCGAGGAGTCTACATCTCAAGACGACGACGCCTGCATCTACGAGGACTCCAACAGCACCGCGAGTGAGGTGCCCCTACAAATTGACGAAGACACCAGCCCCAGTGACATAAGCCAGGAAAGTGTAGACGCCTTTGTACCATCCTCGCTCAAGAACCCGGACACAAAACGCCACCGGATATCTACTAATGACTCAGACACCCCCACCAGGAACAGAAGTTTTCAGCCGACTTCGACGCGGTCCCGAAAGCCCCAAGTCTTCAGTGGGTCGCCTGGCTATAAAAATGCATGTGCATGTGCCACTTCCCGTTTAGTCCTTGAAATGTCCGCTGGATGGCGGTGCTTCTATATGGAGAATATATGATGAAAAGATGCGAGATGGTGGCACTTGAAGTGCTGAATAGGTGGACGAACGGACACACAGACAGATGCATGATGGATGGGCGCATGAACGGACGCAGACGCGGATGCATGGACGAACGCAGGGACGGACGCACGAACAGACGCACGCACGGACGGGTGGATGGACGCATGGACGGTTACACAGACGTACGCAGGAAAGGATGGAAGCAAGAACGAATGGACAGACGAATGCTTCGCCCCACTCCCCATCATTCACTCCGTGGATATGCTGGCATTTTTTTCGTTACGTATAAGATTTGTTGGCATGTACGCCCCAGTGGCGTCCGTGAACTCTGATGCGTTCTTCTAACCTCTTGTTTTGTTCCTTTTAAATTCACAACATGTGGTACTCCTAGGGAACTTTAATTTTGTCTTAGAGTCACACGCAGGCGTTCGGGGTCCGCGTTGCAGCCAGTCAAACTGGAATGCCAGAGAACTCGAACGTCTAGCGCAGCAGTTGGATGGAAGCGACATTCATGAAAGAGTAAGTGGTAGAAATTATGCCTATACTTGGCGTCGAGCAGCGTCCAGCAGCAGAATTGATCGCGTCTACGCATCCCCCGGCCTCATTACCTATGTTCACGACGCTGGGGATATGTCGTTGCTGTGCCGTCCCCTCTCGAAGAGAGCGGCCAGGAGCCGTGTTTGCCTTTCGAGTGCCGCCAAAGGAAGTCGGGGGGACGCTTAAGCCCCTAATAGGGGCTACTTCTACGTTTTGAAAATCCTTTTTCCTTTGTTATGGCCACTTTAAACGGGCGCCGCAAACGACCTTCAGAGCGTCATTTGTCATCTTCTCTGTCGGCTCACGGAGAGAGTGAAAACACCGGTCGTCGACGGAAGAAGAAATGCCAAGCGGCGGGCAGACTCACCCTACCTGCCCGAGCAACAGCACCGCTTTTTTACGGGGGACTTACTGAGTGCTTGTGAATGTTTGTTGAAATGTGACCCCAATTCCTGTTAATTAAAGTTACTTTTGTTTAAATGTTCACGAGTGTTCGACCGCTAACTGGCTGGATAGCGGACGCTTTGACCCGTCAAATGCAAGCTGCGAGACCAGCATAGTAAAAAAGCGCTTCAACTGCCATCGGCCGCCAACTCAACGTCCGCCGGCAATGGGATACGTCGCCACGGCAAGACCCCCGGTTGAACCCAGACACACGCCCATTGCAAGGATATCATCGCCAAGGAGTTGAGCAGCTGACAGCAGAAGGGCAGCAACAAGGTGGGCTCATTTCATAGTAAAAAAGCGCTTCAGCTGCCATCGGCCGCCAACTCAACGTCCGCCTGCAATGGGATACGTCGCCACGGCAAGACCCCCGGTTGAACCCAGACACACGCCCATTGCAAGGATTTCATCGCCAAGGAGTTGAGCAGCTGACAGCAGAAGGGCAGCAACAAGGTGGGCTCATTTCATCTTTCGACGCTCAACGCGCAGCTCAGCATAGTAAAAAAGCGCTTCAACTGCCATCGGCCGCCAACTCAACGTCCGCCGGCAATGGGATACGTTGCCACGGCAAGACCCCCGGTTGAACCCAGACACACGCCCATTGCAAGGATATCATCGCCAAGGAGTTGAGCAGCTGACAGCAGAAGGGCAACAACAAGGTGGGCTCATTTCATCTTTCAACGCTCAACGCGCAGCTTAGCACCATTGTTTCACATACGTCCGCTCCGAGACAAAACGTGCAAGCAAGAATGGACCAGGACGAGCTGACGCATGAGTGTCCAAATGTCACACCACAAGATGAAGCTTCCGCATCAAACGTTCGGCCGCAAAGAGAAACAACCCTATCGACGAGGGCTAAAGAAATGTACCAAACGAGCCGCGAAGAGCACTGCCGCAAACTAGATTCTGTTTGGAAAAACGTGGAGAGCGCTCTTCAGGCACTGTCACGCGCTAAGGGAGAACAGTTTACCGGCGCCAAAACGCACCTTCGTGCAAGTTACGAGCGCTACGAACGTGCTACCGCAAGATACTCAGCCTTTCTCGAGAAGGCGAAGACGTTTGAAGCCAGACACGAATTACGGCTCCGACAGGTAATCGATGAAGACCGTGAGGCGATCGTGAGCGAAAAGTTACGAGAGGCTACGCCACAAGAACGCGACAAGGCACATGAAACAGCATCGCAGTTCTTTCTGTCGGTTCACTCAAGAGCTTCCTCGCGATCACGACGATCGGCCTCCTCCACGATTAGCCTGGCTGCTGTGCAGGCCCGCGCGCAAGCAGAGGCCGTCAAAGAAAGAGCTCAGTTTGGGCGTAAAGAGGCCGCAATGCGCTTAGAAAAGGCAAGAATTGAGGCCGAGCTTGAGGTACTACAACATGAAAAAGAGGCAGCTGCTGCAGACGCGCAGGCAAGTGCACTCGAGGCAGCTGTGGAACAGGATGGCGGGGAGTGTGTGCGCCCACATCCACCTTTATACCGGACACTACGGGTTTGGAGCTACATCACTGAGCAAGCCGCCATACGTGATGCCGAGCTTGCGTCTCTTCGGGTGCCTGTTGTTCATCCGAGAAGCCAGAGCTTGGAGCATGCCGAAGTAACCAACCACCTCCCGGACTTCCGTGACTATCACCAGCCGCCTGCGTACACGCCAGCACCTAACAGTTCAAGCTCAGAGCTTGCCGGCGTCCTTAAATTCCTGTGCCGCAAGGACCTTGTCTCTACAGGACTTACGAAGTTTGATGATCGACCTGAGAACTTTCGAGCTTGGAAGTCATCTTTCAAAGGCGTCATCAGGGATGTAGACCTTTCTGCGCAGGAAGAGCTCGACCTTCTAATCAAATGGATTGGTCCTGAGTCATCGCATCAAGTCCGAAGGTTGAAATCTGTTCATGTGGACGACTTCTCGAAGGGCTTAAACATCGTGTGGAAACGGCTCGACGACACCTTCGGACACCCTGAGACAAAAGAGCGCTTCGTGCACTTCATGAAAGAATATAAAAGAAGGCGACGTCGTGCTCATCAGGGACAAAGAAGCAGATCGCAACGATTGGCCCATCGGCGTTGTCACCCAAAGACTGCCCAGTGCGGACGGAATGGTGCGCAAGGTGGAGGTGAAGATTGCAAGGAATGGCGCAATAAGGAAACTCTGCCGACCGATATCGGAAGTGGTGCCCTTGTTTTCGCCATCAACAAACTGTGGCGTCTAACAAGCAGACACCAGACGGGGAGTGTGCCGTCCCCTCTCGAAGAGAGCGGCCAGGAGCCGTGTTTGCCTTTCGAGTGCCGCCAAAGGAAGTCGGGGGGACGCTTAAGCCCCTAATAGGGGCTACTTCTACGTTTTGAAAATCCTTTTTCCTTTGTTATGGCCACTTTAAACGGGCGCCGCAAACGACCTTCAGAGCGTCATTTGTCATCTTCTCTGTCGGCTCACGGAGAGAGTGAAAACACCGGTCGTCGACGGAAGAAGAAATGCCAAGCGGCGGGCAGACTCACCCTACCTGCCCGAGCAACAGCACCGCTTTTTTACGGGGGACTTACTGAGTGCTTGTGAATGTTTGTTGAAATGTGACCCCAATTCCTGTTAATTAAAGTTACTTTTGTTTAAATGTTCACGAGTGTTCGACCGTTAACTGGCTGGATAGCGGACGCTTTGACCCGTCAAACGCGAGCTGCGAGACCAGCATAGTTGCCAACGACACCAGTGTACATTAGCGACCACCGCCCAGTTATGCTCTTTCTCCGCCTGCCAGCGGGGACGCCAATGATTCACAGACCATGGCGTCTCCATTGCCACGTCCTCCAGGCCTCTCAGTCTACGAAAAAATTGTCCCGAGCATTACGCGCATCGCCCAATGGGGCAGATATAACTGATTGGGACCGCCTCAAAGAACAGCGGCGCCATCATTGTGTGCGTTGGACAGGGGACTTCGAGCCCGTATGTCCAAAGATTAATCATTGTTAATCCAGAAAATATGCATTGCCCACCGTGATCCCAGCCCTTCCCCGTTATGCGGGTATGGCAAGAAGAGCTCGTCGAATGGTACCAACGTACTGTGCGCGCTTCTTCGCTCTTGGCTGCAGCTTGGCGCTGTAGACGTGCACCGTGTGCGCACCCTGAGGTGCTAAGGTATGCACGCAGAGCTCTGATTCGTCCACCAGGCTCGCCCGCCCACTCGCTAAACTCTACCGCACTAGCTGCTGCGGGAATGTGCGACTTTCAGGTACTCGCTCAACAGTTCCAGTCAATGACTCAATCTGTTGCTAGTGTCAGTTACTCAGGATACGTTTCTTCGCATCCACTTCTAAAAGATTTACCACATGATTCCAACATGTCACATGACGTTCTGCTATCACCGCCATCTGATGACGAAATAAAGGGCGCATTAGACGCATTGAAAAAGAATTTGGCCCCAGGGCCTGACGGACTTCCTGCAGAGTTTTATATACAGTTATGGCCTATCATTGGTTCAATTATGTCCCTCGTCATGCCCAAGAGTTTCCGAGATATTACCTTTCCAACTTGTTTCCACAGAGGCCGTATAACACTTGTTCCCAAAAAAGACACAATGTCCACGCGACCAGAAGATTGGCGCCCTATCACCCTGCTCAATGTAGATTACAAGCTCTTGGCCAACATCTTGGTGCGCTGAATCAGTCCATCTCTTGCAACATTAATTGCTTCCGACTAAGTCTGTTCTGTTCTGGGCGAGAAATACACACCCATACGTGGCTAACGCGTGGCATCATTTAGTACACCACTAGCCGATGTGCGCAAGGGCTGTTGGTTTCCTTAGATCAGAAGAAAACTTTTGATATCAAAGAACATGGCTGCTTTATAAATTGTTTTACATGCATCGGGATTCCAGGATAAGTTAAATGACCTCACTCATGCGATGTACACTAATTTAGAAAATACCCTTTACTTAGATTCCCGTGAGAGTCACGCATTTAAAGTCACGCGTGGGGTCCGTCAAGGGTGTCCGCTTTCCCCAGTGCTCTTCATCCTTGCTTCAGAACCCTTCTTAAGGGCCGTTGAACGTCACCCGCAGATTCAAGGCATACCCCTACCTGGTAACACTCAAGTAAAGGTCACTGCATATGCAGATGGCATTACTCTATACGTACATAATGAAAAATAGCTGCAGCATGTTCTTGATACTTTCCATAATTTTGGCATTATCTCCGGTGCAAGGTTAAACTTTTTTAAACGCCAGTATTTTTTATTACCAACCCCAGCGGTCGTATGAGCATCAGGTGGCCTTTAAAATGGTCTCCTAACATTGGAATACTGGGAGTTACTTTTACTGCATTTGGTGTACTGGACCAAATCGACAGACCAATTTGGTCATCCGTTGTACAAACTTTTCAAAGTGATACAAAAGTAGCCAGGTCAGGACAGACCGATTTGGTCATCCATTGTACAAACTCTTCAAAGTGATACAAAAGCATCCAGGTACTTCGAATTCTGCCTCTTCAAATGCCGATACTTATCTCAAACGGTGTACCTCACAAAATTTTGGTACCTTTGCCATTCTGTTATGCCACCACTCCACGTCTGCAGGAAAGTGCAAAGCCGCATTAGTTCATTTTTTTTTTTTGGTCTGGTGGCACAGAATTGTTATGTCGTCCGGCGTTAGCTCAACCACGAGATCAAGCGGTTTTGCATTCCCCGACGTTTCCGTCACGGCTTCTACATTGTGCCTCCGCACTCTATTGCGAATACTAGCAATGATGGCATGCCCGCTCAGACACTGGCTCGCTACCATCTGGGGCCATCACTACGTGTCTTCTTGCCGGCTAGCCAAATTAACCAAGGTCTCCAATCAACTGAATTATCACTTGTATCGAGCCCTTCTGGCATTTCGCCGACGTTTGGAGGCTACGTGCACAGAAATAGAGGTGGCTGAATTTAAAGTGGTGGACACAATGGTGGCCGTTCTACGGCCCTTGGCGCCCCAGCATCGTCAGTCTATAATGAACCACCCTTGGAAACCAAACACTGCAGCAGTGTTGCCCGGGCATCTCCGGGACTTTTTCTGGCGGCTGGGCTGCGGCTTGCTTCCCGTTCGAGATCGGTTGCAGCGATGGCAGGTATAGTTCGCACTTCCACTTGCTTCAACTGCATCATTGGAGACCAATCAACATGCGGCGATTGAATGTGTGGTCTCCCGCCTTTTTAGGCGAGTGGTCCTTGGCGGTTTTCGGGGACAGGGTGTGCGAACATTCGTGTTCAACGGCCGATTTCCGTACGGGCGCTTTAAGGCTCTTTTAATAGTTGCAGTGCTGTTCAGCCTTTGGCAAAACCGATGCGAGGCTGTGTTTAGAAAAAATGTTTAACGATTTTGAGTACTTCGTACTCAAATATGGGAGAGCACTGAGCCGTCCCGCTATAACCACACACAGCATTTGTTAAGTTATCGAGGCTGTAGCTGCGAATTGCCGCCGGCGTGCTCTGTGACCGATACTGAGCCGAATGAGACGAGAGATCTTTGTGTTCCTCTTTGAGGAGCTTTTTTGCCTCTGGTAGCCTGAGTTTCTGCGGCATGAACAATGCCGCAGAAAAAGAGAAAAATACTCGGTTGTAAGGTGAATTCTGTTTTCTTTGTTTTGTATTTTTCTTTTTTTGTCAGATACTGCTCAAGTATATATTGCGCGGTTTCAGCAAATAAATCTTGTAAGTCAGTGCCGCTGTCTGTCTCCTCCTTTTCTTGTCCCTCGTTATTGGAGCTGTTGTTATGGCGTTTATTAGCCGGCACACAGCGAGTCTACACAATGGCGACAGTAACGGCCAAAACACGGGGTCTCCGCGCGAGCGGCGTTCTCTTTGGGCAGACCCACTAGAAAGCACATAAGAGTTCGACCCACTTCAGTGTTCGGCGGCTTCTGTACAATTACCCCGGGGTCGAAGAGGGAGCCGCCTGGCGACCTAACAGCTTGTCACTACGAGCGGGTCATAGTAAGCCTTCAGGCGCTCCACGTTGACTATGTCGCGCCCGCGGCGGCGCATGTCCGAAGATTGTTCAATTGGCTCGATAAGATAGTTGACCGGAGATGTGCGCTCGATCACACGGTAGGGGCCTTCATATTTCGGGAGTAGTTTGGAAGAAAGGCCAGCTACAGAGGTCGGGATTGAGAGCCATACAAGGGAACCAGGAAGGAAGGTGGGCTCAGAAGTGGCGGAGTCATCACGAATACTCTTCTGCCGCTCTTGCTCATGCGTCGTAAAAGTCTTGGCAAGCTCGCGACACTCTTCAGCAAGCCTGGCGGTCTCGGAAATAGGTGTACACTCAGATGGATCCGGCGTGTACGGGAGTATCGTGTCGATGGTGTGTGACGGGTGCCTTCCGTACAGCAAAAAGAAAGGTGAAAAACCAGTCGTGCTCTGAGGGGCGGTGTTGTAGGCGTAGGTGACGAAGGGCAGTATGGTATCCCAATTCGTGTGGTTGGCGGCGACGTACATCGACAGCATGTCGCCGAGGGTGCGGTTAAAGCGTTCGGTCAGACCATTCGTCTGCGGGTGGTAAGCAGTAGTTTTGCGGTGGACAGAATGGCACTCAGTGAGAATGGCATCGACGACTTCTGACAAGAAGACACGGCCTCGATCGCTGAGAAGCTCCTGGGGTGGACCGTGGCGCAATATAAATCGATGTAGTAGGAAGGACGCAACATCACGCGCAGTAGCCGCAGGGAGAGCGGCGGTTTCGGCGTATCGCGTTAAATGATCTACGGCGACGATGGCCCAGCGCTTGCCAGTGGACGTCAGAGGAAGTGGTCCGTACAAATCGATACCTATGCGCCCAAACGGACGGTCAGGGCAAGGTAGCGGTTGCAGACCGGCTGGTGACATGTGTGCGAACGGTTTGCGGCGTTGGCAAGCGAGACAGGAGCGAACGAACTGCTGGACGTAGCGGTACATCCCGCGCCAGAAGTAGCGTTGTCTAATGCGATGGTAGGTTTTGAATACCCCAGAGTGCGCGCACTGTGGATCAGAATGGAAGGATTCACATATCTCCGACCGCAGACTGCGGGGTATCACGAGTAGCCACTGCCGGCCATCGGCGTCATAATTGCGTCGGTGTAGGAGGCCGTCACGAATGGCGAAATGGTGAGCTCGACGACGCAAGGCACGCGTGGATGGCGTTGCGGACGGATCAGAGAGCAAGTCGATCAGTTGGGCGATCCAATTATCCTTTCGCTGTTCGGTAGCGATGATGTCAACATCAATGGCAGAAACAACAACCGAGGATACTGAGCAGAGCACATTAGCTTCAGGCAGAGGGGAGCGCGAGAGGGCGTCGGCGTCAGCATGCTGGCGTCCGTTGCGGTAGAGGACGCGGATGTCGTAGTCTTGTAAGCGAAGAGCCCAACGGGCGAGGCGGCCTGAGGGATCCTTCAATGATGACAGCCAGCATAGTGCATGATGGTCAGTGACGACATCGAATGGGCGACCATACAAATAAGGTCGAAACTTTGTAAGAGCCCAGACGATCGCCAGGCACTCTTTTTCCGTGACGGTGTAGTTTGTCTCGGCTCTTGTGAGCGTACGGCTTGCATATGCCACAACATAATCAGGGAACCCGGGTTTGCGCTGCGCCAGGACAGCGCCGAGGCCTACACCACTGGCGTCCGTGTGCACTTCTGTTGGGGCCGTAGGGTCATAGTGGCGGAGAATGGGAGGAGACGTCAACAAGTGGCGGAGCTTCAAGAACGCGTTGTCGCACTCTGACGACCACGAATTGAGGGGCCCGTTACTTCCGAGGAGCTTCGTCAGCGGTGATATAATCGTGGCGAAGTTTCGTATAAAGCGTCGGAAGTATGAGCACAGGCCCACGAAACTACGCAGTTCTTTGACGGACGCAGGTTTTGGGAATTCGGCCACGGCCCGAAGCTTGGCTGGGTCAGGAAGAATGCCATCCTTGGACACGACGTACCCTAGGATGGTGAGTTGGCGTGCTGCAAAGCGGCACTTCTTCAGATTTAGTTGCAAGCCGGCATTGCTCACACGTGCGAAAACTTCTTTTAGACGTTGGAGATGGGTGGGGAAATCTGGAGCGAAGACAACAACGTCATCGAGGTAACACAAGCACGTGTGCCATTTCAAGTTGCGCAGAACGGTGTCCATCATGCGCTCAAATGTCGCAGGTGCATTACACAGACCAAACGGCATGACGTTGAATTCGTACAAGCCGTCGGGTGTGATGAAGGCAGTCTTCGGTCGAGCGTAATCAGCCAGGGGTACTTGCCAGTACCCCGAGCGCAGATCGAGAGAAGAAAAAAATTGGGCTCCGTGAAGGCTGTCAATTGCGTCGTCGATGCGCGGCAGTGGGTAGACATCCTTGCGAGTGATCTTATTGAGCCGTCTGTAGTCCACACAGAACCGCACAGAACCATCTTTCTTCGCAACAAGAACAACAGGAGACGCCCATGGACTGTCCGAGGGCCGAATGACGTCGCGTCGGAACATATCGTCAACCTGCTCGTTAATTTGCCGGCGTTCAGCAGGCGACACGCGGTATGGACGTTGCCGTAATGGTGGATGGGCACCAGTGTCAATACGATGCGTAACTGTGGACGCGCGACCGAGAGAACTTCGCCCGACATCGAAAGAAGAACGGTATTCTTGCAACAGGTCTAGAAGCTGGGAACGCTGCACTGACGTAAGGTTGTCATCAATGAATGGGCCAAATACATCAGGAGATGATGGGTCAGAAGTAGAAACAGCACTGATGGTACGTGAATCGGGACAACGCGAGTCTTCGGGTACGTCCAGGACTTGTGCGTCGTCGACTGGTTCCACTCTGCCGAGACATTCCCCTCGAACCAAGGTAACAGTGTACGGGGATGGGTTGGTCACAAAAATAGTGGCGTTGCCTTGGGTGATTTGCACGGTCGCGAAAGGTACTAGCAACCCTTTCCTCCTGGAAGCACGGTAGGATGGCGAAACAAGTGCAATTGTGTCGGAGAGACCGGTGCAGTAGACCGATAAGCCCATCGTCGAGCTTGGAGGCACTATAGTATCGTCTTTCACAAGAATCTTGTTCAGTGTCGAGGGACCGTCTTCTGGCGTCAAATGCGAGAAGGGCGAGAGTTCAATTTCGGCGGCGGCACAATGGATGACGACGTCGTTGCGGGAGAGAAAATCCCATCCCAAGATGACGTCATGAGAGCATGCAGGAATGATGATGAATTGGGCGACATACAAAACGTCCTGAACGACAACTCGAGCTGTGCAGCCTGCTGTAGGATTAATACGATGTGAGCTAGCGGTACGAAGGGACAGTCCAGAAATCGGCGTCGTCACTTTTCGAAGCAAGCGGCAAAGGTTTTCGCTCATAACTGATACCGCAGCTCCAGTGTCAATAAGAGCAGATGCATGAACACCGTCCACAAGCACGTCAATGACATTAGATGGGCGGCTCTGAGGGCTTTCACAATGCGATAGCGTCGCAGTCCTTGCCTCTGGGACTGCGACGACTAGTTTTCCCGCTCATGAGCAGAAGAACTTGGCCGCATGGGGGACAGAGACCGACGTCGTGGAGACGGCGACCTTCGAGCAGACGGACCTGGGCGAGACGACAGTGGCACAGACGGCAGTTCCTCGTTATACGAACGGCTAAGGTGGCCAGCAACAGGAGAAGAAGTGGGAGCCGGCTGTAGTCGAGAGCAATAACGGGCTACGTGACCGGCGTAACCGCAAGCAAAGCAGATCGGCCGGTTGTCGGGTGTGCGCCATCGGTTTGCCGGGGTGGGTCTCGCCCGGAACGGTGTCTGGAAAGGCTGCATGGTGGACTGAAAATGAGGCTGAGGGGTTGCGCCAACATACGCAGCCGGCATACCCGCTGCAAAGGACGGAGGTCGTGCGGCAGCTTCGGCGTAAGTCACTGGTGCAGGCGCTTGAACGACTGGAGGCGGCCTTGCGACCACTTGGGCGTAACTTGGGTGTGCAGGGGCCGGAAGTTGTTGTGGGTGGTACGCAGGGATGACCTCCGCTATTTCCTGCTCAATCGCTCGGCGAATGGGTGGAAGAATGGTAGTGGCCGATTGTTGAGCAGCCGGTGGGTGGGCAAAGGGCAGGAGAGAGAACTGCCGCGCTATTTCCTCACGTATGAAGGACTTGAGATCTGCCAGCAGTGCCACCTGATCACAGCTCGCTTCCAAGCCTGCAAGCCCTGCATCTCGTGGTGTGGAGCGACGGGTCATCGAACGCTGCCGGCGGAGCTCCTCGTAGCTCTGGCACAGCGTGATGACCTCAGCTACTGTGCCTGGGTTTTTGGCAAGCAGCATCATGAAGGCATCATCGTCAATGCCCTTCATGATGTTCCGGATCTTGTCTGATTCGGACATGCTGTCGTTCGACTTCTTGCACAAGTCTAGGACATCATCAATGTAACTGGTGAATGACTCACCGGCCTGCTGAGCGCGTTCGCGTAAGCGCTGCTCGGCTTGCAGCTTGCGAACGGCAGGGCGGCCGAAAACGTTGGTGATAGCAGTCTTGAAACCGGACCAGGTTGCAAACTCGGACGCGTGGTTGGTGTACCACAAACTTGCAACGCCCGCAAGGTAGAACACCAAGTTTGTCAACTTGCCGTCCTCGTCCCATTTGTTGGGGACGCTCACGCGCTCGTAAATGGCGAGCCAGTCCTCCACGTCAGTGCCATCGGCGCCCGTGAAGATGGGTGGATCGCGGATCCTGGGGACACCGGGACATGGGGGTGGCATGGGAGGAGGCGTTTGCTGAGAGGTGTCGTGGGACATGGTAGATTGCAGCGTACGTGAGCGTAGTTCCAAGGGCATCGAAGGGGATCGTAGCACTCTCCACCAATTTGTTATGGCGTTTATTAGCCGTCACACAGCGAGTCTACACAATGGCGACAGTGACGGCCAAAACACGGGGTCTCCGCGCGAGCGGCGTTCTCTTTGGGCAGACCCACTAGAAAGCACATAAGAGTTCGACCCACTTCAGTGTTCGGCGGCTTCTGTACACTGTTTTTAAAGTGAATCTACAAAGATACTTTCTTGAGAACGAATTTTGTTAATTAAACTTGCACTTCCGACTGAACGACAAACACATACACGAATTTTCACGTCTCTTGATGAAAATCTTTGATGAACATATCTGTGAGTTGGCTAAGAAAATTCAGCATGAACAGTCGCATCAAACGCATTTTCTTTGCTTTTAGATTGTGTTCGTAAATTGCAATGCTGCGACACACGTGCTCAAATAAATTCAGTTTGTGTTCCAGTTTTTTTTATATTGCTCTCTATTGGGTCAATGCTGTTGCTTGCCTGTTTGTCTTTCTTTCATATTATTTGCTTGCTAATAAAATATACTTTTTGAGAGCTTCATCCTACAGTCGCAACAAAATAAGTTGACGGTGGTGATGATCCTGATAACGCCTTTGAACATCTGTGGAGCCCGTGGGCGTAATATCAGGCTCACTTCGTTAACATATTGAGGTTATATGGGTTGATGAAAAAACGGGGAGAATCGAAAGATACCGCTAGCGCTTCCACTTCTCACAAATACATTAACGTTACTAGTGGTGATCCCATGTGTCAAGAAGCCTTGAGTATAAACAACGCGACACAACATGAAGACTCAAAAAGTGGTCACGTGGTAATAAAATGAGTTCATACTCTACACGTAAAAATGAGGAATAGTCGACGTTTCATTCGCGCTGCCCACTGATTTAATGTACCACACTAACCTTTCGAATAAAATTAACCTTACACGTGTTCCTGCCACCGAATCTGTCAACAGACGTAGAACGCCTTCCGGACTCGCACAAAAAAAGAAATCTTACAATTACCAAAAAAACACAATGTCCAGTTGTACGTGCCAGGCAAAATCTGGACGAGATCAACAGGGCGAGCCGTTGGCAACCATGGTCACGCGGGCAACAGCAACGCCGCTGGACGTGCTACAAGCGCAAAAACTGTTACCAAGGAGATAACCGCATTCCGCACGCTTCGCACAAGTGCCCGGTAAACTAACAAAGACAAGAAACGCAAAAGAAAGCTAGTGGCACAGAAAGCGCGAGAACGAAAAGAAAACCGTGCTATGGGTGTCCGGTCGGAACGGATTCACGCGTCCGGTACTCGTCGCGTGACGCCGTCACGCTCGGACTGGGAAGGGTCGCAATTAACGGCGAGTGCAGATGCGGCCGGACAGGTACATGCTGTTCCTGCCATGTACTACGCCGACCCTGTTTGGTCGTGGACACGTTCATGCCGTGCGAGCGGCGTGCAGAAGTGGCGTGTCGCGGCGTCGACTGGCACAGCCTCAGCGAGGAACGTCGCTAAATATATGGCAAAACGGACCGCGGTGGTGTTACAGAGGTTATGTGGCTTGAATGCTGGCCCGAACGTCGTGGGTATAAATGCCGCCCGTGGCGTCCATTTTTTTTTTCCTATGAAGGCAATGTGCTAGAAGCGCGTCTGCTTAGGTTTTGGCGCATGGTATAGTGAGCCGCCAGGTGGCAAAAATTATCCGAAGCCCTCCGCTACGGCGTGCCTCGTGCTAGTATCATGAATTCTGGACGTAAAACCTACACAAATTTTAATTATAGAATAAGCAACCCTGGGCCAGCAACCTTCCGTGCACACAAACCGGAGATAGCCATGTGCGAATGCGCACACGTGTGGTGGTCATTGCATACGTTTACGTTGCCTAGTCCCTAATTACCGTAATTATAAACCCAAACCAAGTTGACCACCTTTACCCGTTATTGCGGAGCTGTGTAATGAAATCCAGTCTTCAAGGACCCGATGAAAGTAGCTGAAGTAGAACATGTTAGTGCATATAGGGTAACATAACAAGTTTAAATTGTAATTACTGCTGTTTCACCTACTTCAAACTTAGTTGGAACATCACTTCTTGAACCATATCTCCTGAGTGACGGTGTGTTAGTGAATCGGGGGAGTGATATAAAGCGGTAAGGAGTGAAGATTTTGCTATGGAAAACATGGGTGCACGCTGCGTGCTTCCCTAGATGTCCCTAGATTTCACGTAGGTGGAGCTTAAACAACCTTTTCTTCGTGCCCCTTGGTCACTATATTTTTTTTTTCCAATCTTCCCCATCACACACCGTGTTCCATGATCATCCGAGTTTGTAGCGCACAATCTGCAAAACTTAGTTCTCTGCACTTGTTTTTCGACAACTGAATCTGGCGACCATCGTTTCTTGCTTTCATGCTGTGGTAGGAAAGCTTTTATTTTCTCTATAGAAACTAAACCATAGATTGCTGCTGTACGCTGCGTATTGAGCCACATACTGCTATTATTGGGGCGTAGTCATTGTCGATGCTGTCGTTCGCTGCATTAAGAAACGAGAGTATACAGGGAAACTATATATTTTCAGACTACTTTCTTGAGAGCAGTGAGCGAACCTTAGTGTGGCACGGCTAAGTATTGTACGGCATCTAGCGCCCTCTGTTTCAGTCAACAGAAACACATGGCTTAAGTAGAGCATTTTACTTGAGACGTTTTAAGGGCTTAGCGTTTTAGGTCGGTAGGACAAGCTATTGTTACTATAAAGGTGGCCGAAAATTGTGAGCATGTTACGACACATACAAATACGAATACTACGAAATCTTAGCTTGGCTCGATTAGCATATTCTGTGATAAAGTGTTGCAGATGCGCCACAACCTAAACATACCTATCTATAAGAACAGCAGAAGTGTGACGAAGGGGACAATTTCCTTGGAAGTTTGTTTTTTCAAGAGCGAGCGTCGCACCAATTATTTACAGCAAGTACAAACTTACGACCGCCGAGAGTACGCCAGCTATTCAAGCGAAATGATTGATGTCCTTAAAAGATCCCGTGTTTCCCCCTAAACATATTTTTTTAGAAACTGCGTTACACAGAGAGAACTAGAGAAAGTGTGGTTATAACTTGGGCCTGAAAAGTTACGTCGAGATAATACCGTGGCGATAAATAAAAAAGTGCCGACAGTGTCCAATGTTGATCGTAATTCGATAAAGTACACACATCCAAAGATACCTAGTCTTACAGCCTGGTCTGGGAGCTAGGACCCGGTGTTGCGGCGTTGAGTTTGACAAGCCAGGGCCTGGTGATGACACACAAGCCGCGATCAGCGTCTCGACGAAGACGACAAAAATAACAAGAAGAAACGAAAGCGAAGTATCGATAACGAGATCAGGGCGAGAAAAACTTGTTCGCTGACAAGACCGCAAAGACCGCGGGAAGTCAACAGCTAAACGCGAAAGAGGTTCTACCTCGCATAAAAAGACCGAAAAGAAAAGAATAAAACTTATACGCGTATACACGAAAAAAGAAAGCCACGCTTGAAGATGTGAGGGCTGCGCGGGATCTGATCCTCCGAGCGAGTGCCGGGCCGAACAGTCAGCTCGGAGCCCCAGACAAAGCCGATCGCGAAGCCATCGGACAAGCCAATGCCACTGACGAGCTGGGCGGGGAGAGGAACCTTCTGAAAAACACGTCCGTCCACCCGTCCGCCTGCGGAGAAATACACGAACAACACAAACCCTCATCGCCGTCGTTATAAGCCGTGGGAGCTCCGGCAACTCCACTGAGGCACACGCTCACAAACACATAAAAGGGCCCGCTTCATCGTCGTCACCAACACCGACGCAGTGGGTTGGCTCATTTTATATCGGCGTCGCTTCTGCCGAGGGACACGCGCTTTAAGTTTGATCAAAAAAGTGGGAACGGGCGAACGTGGGGGGAAGGGGTGGCGAGAGAAACCGATCGTGCCTCGCAGGCCTTCGGTCCTGGCGTCCAACCCAAGGGCAGCTCAGGCAGGGACATGTCCTCGCTATTCCATCTAGCGCCAGCCCTCCCACTTCCGCCTAGTTCCCACATTGCCTTCTTTCTAGCGATCCTGTTGGTGGTGGAACCTCGCTCCGACTTCCTAATGAAAGCCATGGTCCTGCCAAGATCGGATGCTCGCTCGTTTCCGCTATACTCCCCCCTCCCCTCATTTTCTCTTTACTTCCACCCCTGCGCCCCTTTGAACGAGTCAGTGTGACGTCACGGAGGAGCCATTAATCACTGTCAGGTTTGGACCCAGAAAAGGAGGGTGTTGTTGCGGCAGGGGCCAAGAAAAAGAAAAAAAAGATGAAAAGGGTGTGCCCACCCCCTCGTCAAGGCCCAACAGCACAAGAGGCGCGCTGGCTTGATTCTCATTTCTGTGCGGGCGAAGAGCTCGAACCTTAGACCCAGACCCCCTCCCTCTTCTTTCCTAGCGACTACAGTGCACGGCACCGTTCTCACATCCTCCTCTTCGTGACTCGATTGGTTTTTCTATGTTTATTTATCAGATCAGCTCCCGTCTTCCACAGTCTTGTTTCCCCACTAAATATCTTCTTTTAGTGTTTCCCCATCTCGTTCACTTCTCACGGGCGCGCGCGATCCACGCGAAAGCACACGTGTCTCCTTGCGTCCACGCTATTCGTCGCTTTCGTTTTCCTCCTTTGTACTTTTCCTGCTGTAAGATCGGGGTCCAAACCTCAACTCCAAGTGCGCCAGGGGGTCTTCGTGCCCAGGGAGTGGTAGCAGAGATCCTGACGTCCATTCTTCTAACTGAAGACGAAGGGGGCGTAATAGGGAGAAGAAATTTCAGGATGACAGTCGTGGTCCATGTTACGGTGCGTCCCACATTCTTGTTTCTTTTGTCAGCGTCAGTTGATTTGTGTTGGCCATCCTGAGTTCCGGAACGGGATTCCTTGGGCTTTCTTAACATCTTTGGTATTCCAGTGCGGTCAGTGTTTGTTGCGAAAACTAAATTGTTCATTTACTGGTGTCATGCTGCTCAAACAACCATATAGCTGGTCACATGTTCATAATGATGTAAAGACTGCAACGCTGGCAAAGTCTGTAGACAATCTCTATTGGTGCCCCAAAGTCGCGTTCGCTCGTCCACATAACGCCACACCCGAGGTAAATTTTCCATGGGTCACGTTTGTTGCGAACTGTGGTGTTCAAAGGGGGAAACACGGAATGCAGTTGTGATGCAATTTGGTGATAGGAACTGCGACTGAAGTATGATGTTGCTACCAAAAAAATGGGAGATATGACACTTGCCATATTATCAACCGGCCTGGTACCTCCAGCTATCTCAAGTAGTATGCGGATTACTATACACGAAGGCACGGGCTGACTGCAGTGTGCACGGGTTGACTGCAGTGTAACAACAGTAACAAATAAAGCTTGCTGTTTTCCGTGTGTGCAATGCATGATGAACCCATAGCGGCTAGCGTAAAAACGTGGCCAACCAACTACAGATTTCACGACGGAATTTGCCAACTCAGGGGGCGCTTTGTCAAGACTTCATCATACGCTCGCCGCCTTCTACACCTCTTCTCTTTCCACCCTCACGAAAATGCGCAGCTGGGTTGCGGAAAAGGCAGCTTTCGCAATCTCACAGCACTCGCATCTTCTCTTCTGGCAGTGGCATGCGTGGTGGCGACATCAGCCGATTCATCAGTCACAGGCAACACGAACCCGTCCATGAGCCCATTGTTGTGTTCGCTCACCGTTAATCAGCCAGCACGTCAACTGGTGAACGAGACGCTATCCCAGTGATGTGATTCTTCTGTTCCGTGCAAACGCCCGCAGCAGCACAGAAGGTAGAGGAGTCGTCCCTGGGGGGCGGCTCTTCTTCGGACAAGCGTGCTTACCGTGACGCCGCAAGGGTGTGGTGGTCACGGTGATGGGCTGACGACCCGAACGAAGTTCGTGGGCTCAGTGCCGGCAGTCACATCTCAATAAAGGCGATGGGCTCGAGACCTGTCTACCAGGTGCACGTTAGAGAACCACGGCTGGTCGTAATTCTTTGAGCTCTTCAATGTGGCGTGCCTCATAATGACGTCTTGGTTCGGGCACGTAAAATGCCAGAAATTGTTGATGCTGTTCCCAACTCGTATCGTGACACCGACCTTGTCTAAGCTTTCACGAACCGGGAGCACTGACTTGATATTTTATCTGAAGGACCGATGAAAGGGGGAAAATAATGGCATAGGGCAGGTGCTTCACCAATAAAGCGTCCGTCTGGCTATCTTGCAATGTGTGTTGGGGGATGACCGTAGAAAGAAGTAAGTAAGAAGGAGGAGAAAGGGAAGAAATGAAAGGCAGGGAGGTCAACCAGACACGCGTGCGGTTTATTTCCCGTCACTGAGAGGAAGGATTGAAGGTGATAAACAAAAAGAAAGGAGATGTAAGAGAGCACCTTCAGGGTGTAGTGAGTCTGTATATTGCACGCTTACAAGCAGCCGCTTAATCCAGTCGATTAAAACCAAAAAAACACCTAGAATTGCCCGCCTTGCTTTGCTGGCCTGTGACGCGTAGAGTCAAGATATGAGGATCTTCTTTTCGAGAAAAGGTGTATCATCTAGTTTGTTAGGTGTTTCGCTTAGCCTGTTGCGTTCACTCGCTAAACGATCACGGGAACACAGTAGATGGTGTCTATTTGGAAGTCTATTTGGAGGTCGCATTTTGAGGTATCTGCCATTCCTCATGCGAAAGAAGTACGCCTTCATTAAAGCTACTCCTAACCACAGGCGAAACAGTAATGTTGGTTCTCGGTGGGAGAGGTCCGATGGAACTTGAAGCTTCCTCAATGGATTCAATTGATGCACGTGGCGACTACCGACACTGGGGTCACTCAGTAGTAACCCTAGTGTCGGGGACTAAAATATATTAGATGAAAGGAAATAAAAGCAGGAAGAAATATTCTCATATAGGCTTGGCAGTTATTATCTCATAAGGTGCTGTTTAATCTGTCACGAACCATTTGTTCCTATGAAATTTCGCCAAGGGTTGTGCGTTCGTGGCCTGTTCTAACATGGGGCCAAAGATACTGAGCCGCACATGCACCAAATGCCAAACAGATATCGCTTTGTGTACCAGCAAGTTTTTCCCTACTAATCATAGGGAGAGCTTGAAGCTTTCAAAACGACGTGAATACCAGCACCCTGAAGAACTATCGCCGTACGAGGAAAAGACACGGAAATCCGAACGGGACAACAGGCGCCCTGAAACGGGGAAGGACCGAAGTGTCCAATACGAAGAACACAACGGGACATACTGGCGCGCTTCGGCAGTACGCGGGCAAGAAGAGCAGCTAAGCCAACGAGGTACAGTAATGAAAAAGCCAGGGCCACGAGCCGGAGATTAAAGCGATGCTCGTACGACGACAGCAAAACGACGAACGAGCCGACGGGGGCGAAGCGTTCAGTGGCGGTGGCTGGGCGGGTGGAGTAAGGAGAGGCACCGCGGCTGAACGTCGCTAAAATCGAGTTAAGGGCCGGCGCGATTTTGTTTCGGTCGGCGTTACGACAAAGTGACGTGGTCGCCCTTCGTTGAGGGGGCGATCACCACTCCTTCCCTTTCCTCGCTCACTTAACGCTGTAGAGGGTACAGTAAGAGAGAGTGAAGAATAGAAGAGCTGGAACGTTTGTCTCTTTCTCACTCACTCAAAGCTGTGCAGGACCTAGCAAGAGGGAGAAATAGAAGGAATGGTGAGGAGGATTTTCCAAGGCTCGCCTCAAGAAATGGTGGTGCGCGAGGGGGAAAGTAGTGAGTGGGGGGGGGGGGGGGGGGGTGCGAGAGGTTACAAGGTCCTGTCAGCCCACGACGATCCCATTACGCAGCACAGCCAGCCTCGCGGGGTAGTACCCGTTTCTTTTGCGGAGAGACGGCAATGAGTGCGACAGATTAAAAGAAGAAGAAAAAAAAAACGCAGAAAGGAGCGCTCGGTGACCACACACGGTCCGTTCCGCTCCTCCCCCTACCTCCTTGCCTTCGTCTTCATATACTCTTTATTTATTTCTTTTCCCCCACATTCTCTACCACTCGAAATCGTCCCGTGTGGTTTTCAGCTAAGCATTCCACGGCGCCCTGCCACTGCCCAGCGCTCCCTTCCTTTTTTAGCGTCCATTCTTTCATACACTTTTTGTGTTCTGTCACTGGCCCATCTTTTCCTACTCTTCCCCTGTGCGCCGCCTGATTATTACGGCGTTTACAAGCTGCGACGGCTAACTGCCCTAAGAGCGCCCGCAATGTTCCTCTTTTTTTTTCTCGTTTTTTTCTCCATCCCTAACTCGCTTTCGCTTTGTTTCTCCCATTTTCTTCTTCTCCATGCTTGTTTCTTACTCCTTTCTAAGTCACTTTTTACTCTTTTTGCTTGTTCTTTTCATTACTCTCAGTCTCCAGGGTGCGGGGTGAAAAGCGGGCCCTGTGATTCCTCCCACTCGCCTCCTACCAAAGCTACACGTCGCCCTCAGCGCAACCAGAAGAGAGCACGCGGTCTTTTTCAATCTCGACTCGTCGGCCTGCCACTTTGGCGCGACGGTCTCGTGATCCGAAAAGGACCGAGCGGTTCTAACGAATCCAATTAATTAAGGACTCAATTCGTTCGGTCACTGCTCCTCTGCCTCTTTCTCTTGTTTCTATTTTTGACCCCACAATCCACTTGTCTTTCCTTTTTCTATCTCTACAATGCGCACGTTTTTTTCTCTCTTTTGTTTTGCAACATTGGCGCATTCTCACAAAACGTAGCCCTCTCAGTCCTGCTACAGTGTCTCGCACCCATGCACGACCCCCCCCCCCCCGCCCCCTTTCACAACCATTTCGATATCTCTCACAAGTGTTTCTTTTGGTTTCCGGTCATTCTCTTTCCAAGTGATCCGGGACGTACAAGGCCGGAAATTTGAGCCGCTTGGCCCAGCGTTGACATCTGTGCGGCTCTCGAAAGCGGACGCTCTTGAGCAGAATTGGATTGGCTGCGCTACATTTATATATTTATCTGGCAGGGCAGTTTCGGTCTAGGTTGGCCGTTTTTTGTAGATTGAAAATTATCATCATTAAGAGCTGGCGCATTCCCAAACACCGTCCTGGAACTCTGTATATAATAATAATAATAATAATAATAATAATAATAATAATAATAATAATAATATCTGTGGCTTTACGCCCCATACCCGCGATATGATTATGAGAGACGCCGCGTAGTAGAGGGCTCCAGAAATTTCGACCATCTTATGTTTTCTAACGCGCACTGACATCCCACACTACACGAACCATTCCGCCTCCATCGAAGTGCGACTGCCGTGACGGGGATTGAACCGACGACCTTCGGGTGGGCAGCTGAGCACAACCAAAGCTCCACCGAGGTGGACTCTGTTCGGATTGTTGACAAGATAGGCTGAAACGAGCGGCCCAGCTGGTTATCACTGTTTTAATGCCGATGGTTTCTTTGAGTCTGCCTCGAATACTGGTGACTTCTGAACAGAAATATTAACTGGTATTTGCCACCCGCATGTTCCCTCGGTAATTTTTTTTTAACGAAGGAGATGTGAATTTAACCACTGCTTTTCTTTTAGACGCGGTTTTAGTGAGAACTAACAGACCGTGATGCCAAGGAAAGTAAAGATGTGTTATTGGAAGTAATTGTAAAATATAAATATGAAGAAAGAAAAGCAGACAGAAAGATAACTTGCTACTGGCCGGGGCTGAAACTTCCACCTCTCGCCATTACGGGGAGTGTACGACATACAGTAAAAAGTATTTACTAGAGAGGGAAAGGCAAGTAGTCAAGCAGTTTATGACCACCGGTTTGCTGCCGTGCACATGGGAACAGGATGGGGATGGGAGAGATTGTGAAATGAAGAAGAAAGAGAAAGACCACACACACACACACACACACACACACGCCACGTCCGTTTTTTTAGAAACCTCAGTATTTCCTTCGTCACCTTCACTTGTGATGTCTTTCGTTGACATGTAAGAATGGTTCCAGCAGACATTGCGCATATTGTAAACGTGCGTACAGAGCGGCCGCTCGGGACTATACTTCGGAACATTGCGCAAGCTGTGCTTTCGACTGTCACACAGTATGTGCGGCCGAGTCTTCTCGAAGCGGCACGTAAGGCAAAGATTGTTGTTGGCCTTCCCAGCGTGAAGTTAGTAGGATGTCGGGAATTCCGTGTTTAGCCGTAAGCGATAAAACAGAGTGCCCTTTCTTCGTCGCAGACCGGTTGGCATATAGATGTGCATCAAATAGCACAGGTGCTGATAATGATTGATCCGTTTGGTCTGGCTGCTTAGTGTGCGCCATAGCGAGAGCATGATCTCATGTGCAAGCACTAGAAGGTTGCTTGCAGCGTCGGACCTTGAAAGTGGTATGGTCTCTGAATGCGTGCCTTCTATTTCGGCCTTAGAGGCAGTATTGGTGCTTGGGCAGAGAGATGAAATATTTATTGATAGTCAGACTGTTTGAAGTTGTGGTGAGTGATGCTGTTTTTTTTTTTTCAAGGCCTCGATGACCACAGAGCCTCGCCGTTCTCGTCAAGAGTCACCAGTTGGCTTCCATTTCCTCGTGCCACTCCTTCCATGACCATCTCACGATAGTGTTGTCTAGCAAAAACGATGTATGACATTACACGCTTTTTTACGCCCTGATACGGCATGTACTCCGCTGTCGGTGTTACTTCGCACCATGGGTATACATTGCTATACATGTGGGGACACACCATGTGTTGCCTGTGTAAATGTGGGAATGCGTTCATTTGCAGGTGACGCCAGTCTCGTACTTCTCTTTTGTTTAGGTGAGGGTGAATGCCATGATAATAAAACGGATGTATTTATTTATTTTGCAACGAGCGAGGTTACGTAAAAACACAGGTTATTATTCGAGAAGCGTTAGCCGCAACAAGCTGGTACAGGCAGGAACCCGGCAAGCATGAGCCACACACGGACGTCAACGTCTTCTTTCACGCTCGCACAGAGCTAGCGCCACAATGCTCCGGTACAATTTGTTTAGTTAATTATTTATTTATTGAATGAATGAATGAATGAATGAATGAATGAATGAATGGGGAGGGGAGGGTTTAGTTCGCCCAACGGCTCTTTTATTTTATCAATGCCAGCCAGATGCGCCTGATTCAACTGTTCACCTCCCTCTCCTCTACCTCTTTCTTTCTCTCTCTCATCGCCTAGCCTTCGCGTGTGCATTGCGGTCATGGGCGAGAGAGCCCCTCATGCACTGCCTCACGACAGGAAGAATATAAATTTTTTTTGTTCAGTTATGTACAGGTCCGCTGTGCGGTGTCTTCCATTTCTCGCGATCGCAGTGTTGGTTGTCACGCTGACTCTGTGAAAGATTCGGTGTTTTGAGATGTCACCGTTCGTGGGGCTATGCGGGCAACCAATGCGGACGCGTCACTGCAATGCTTCGGCGTGCGCCTCTCCATGACGCGGCGGTGGCGTTGTTTCGAGCTACAAAGAAGCAGCACGAGGGAACAAATCCGACAGACGTACTGTATTGGAGTGGGAACACGTCTACCGCATCTACGGGGGAAAGCGCTCGGTAGCACGTGTGACGCAAGCAGTGCTACCCATCATATAGCGTCGCATCATGACCACTTCCTGAACTAAGGTGGACCAATGCCTCCTTCTTGTCTCTTTGTCGTCGTTCTTTTCTCGCGCTATACCTATCGTCATGCCATACCAACTAGTCCAAACTGCCACACTCCCGTTGAGAAGTGCGCGTTTGCACTGACATTGGAAGAAATAAAGGAAGCGTTGGTAGTGCTTCGCAGAATTTGACATTAGAGTACTTCTCTTGGCAGGCCAGGTGTCGGGGAGTCTTCCCAGATGATGTGGTGCGTGGCTTGGTTCCTCACTCTTAAAGAACAGTAAGTTAAGCCTGTTAACAAACCCATTTGCAAGCTTCGAGCGTACTTACCACGTTCATGACATCCATTTGTTAGCCAGCAGCTAGTGAAGCTCCTAAGTTTTTGCGTTACTAATCACGGAAGCTTTCCAGGCTTTTTTAACTGCATAACTGCGAAGTCACCACTGTTGCCAGAGGCTTCTTACACGCCGCAGTATGTGATGCCGTAATCATGACTGCCTTGTACACACTGAAGTTAGACAAGCTTCGATTTCGTAGATTACGTTGGAATAATGTGGTAATTTGTACGTGATGGTAGACATACTTGCAAATATAAGGGCGCAAGATAATCGGCGTTACCTTACAGAAAATAGCACCCAGAAGTTTTCCAGTCCCAATTGCAAACTTTGTGATGAGGACGCAAATTTGGTCCAGCGTCCAGCAAGACATAATCAGTCAAGCCCTTGTTACTGCCGTGTCCCAAGTGATTCCGGCCGACATCTAGGCGTGACAGACTATATATGCTTGAGCTTATTGACTGACACTTTTCATAATTTCTTCTCTCACGAATAAGACTACTACGTGTACTGTGCAGTGGCTTTATAGTGATAGAAATTCTTTCGAACAAATGTTCGACGATTCAGAGCACTATGTACTCTACTATGGGAGAGCAAGAAGCTGCCCCAGTTGTGTTTAGAAAACGAGGTGAACAATTTTGAGTACTTCGTACTCCACTATGAGAGAGCATAAAGCCTTCCCGTTCGCCTCACAATTGATGAGGCTGCGTCGAAAAAAAATTACGCCAGCTCTACTCAAATATATGAGAACCACATCGGCCAAAAACATTCAAGCAGTACCTTTTCAAAAACCGCCACAGTTATCACTCTGGGCGCCCATGTACTACAGGGTGAATCAATGCGGAGCTTTGAAAAGCATGCAGGGGCACGACATGGACATAACAAACATCGGCAGTGCTGCGTCATCTGTAAAACGAATGGTCACCAAACAAACAGAACAGAAATTTAGGAGATCTACCCTCATCGGAAAAATACGAGCAAGTTAAGCTTGGCATAGGGGTGCCTAACTTAACTCGATCTCTTTCTTTCTTTCTTTCTTTCTTTCTTTCTTTCTTTCTTTCTTTCTTTCTTTCTTTCTTTCTTTCTTTCTTTCTTTCTTTCTTTCTTTCTTTCTTTCTTTCTTTCTTTCTTTCTTTCTTTCTTTCTTTCTTTTCTTTCTTTCTTTTTCTTTCTTTCTTTCCCTCTTTCGTTCTTTCTTTGTTTCTTTCTCTTTTTCGTTCTTTCTGTCTTTCTTTCCTTTGCGTGATTGTCCCTCGTAACGTAAACGTTCAGTATGATAACGTCTTTCCCGAAACGCTGTTTTGGGGCTGAATAGCTACAGTATATTTCATGTTCTTTTCAGCGTTCGCCAGCGCGTACAACAACGCAATGGTAGAATAATCACGCGGCCATAAAAAATAGGGGTCAGAAATTCATTTCTGTCGACGTCAAAATTTTTCGCATGTGTGTGATTGCTGATATTGATTTTACGTGGTGTCCAATAGATCAGTTTCAGTCCGCCAACATGAAATAAATATTTCAATGAAGCGTCTATAGCACAGTGTACTGCTTGCCCACTGTTGTTTTGGATCGTCGGTAGAACGTATTCGTATAGTTCAGTTCGCTACTCTGGTTGCATGAACAATGTGTCACGGCGTAGGCTCGCCTAAATCCACGACCAATTAGAGCGGCGAGTGCAAATGCTTTTCCGTAAAAAGCGAAAAATGAGGAGGGGTAGTAGCTGCTTATAAATTGACATGGTTTATGTCTCGCATTACAATATATGCGATGGTAATCGCTTGCTGCGCTGGCCATGCAGCTATACGCCTATCAGTGGGCGGCAACTGCTTCCGGTCATTTCGAAAGCACTGATGACGATCGATGTTGTCAATCCCACTTTTGTTTTCGTTTCGTTCCTAGATCATCGAGTATACTGATAGAGGGTGCACCGATCATGGCCAGAACAAAACGCATTGTCTGGCACGAAGGAACTTAGGTATAAGCAAAAACAAAGCAGAAAATCGCTTAATAAAACGCTTTAAAAAACGCGCGCGGGGAGTGTCGATAGCGACTCACTGCTAGAACAACCAGTACCACCAGCAGGGCAGTAGAGTAGACAAGACAGGGCAGCGTGACTCTGCAACCAGAAACATCGATTAGCCGAGGGAAACATACGCGGTTTTCTCGGCGCGCCTACGTCGCGGCGCGTTCCCAACAATGACACCACAAGGACCGTTGGACGGGTCGCCAATCATTAAAACGCTCGTTCGAAAAGCAGATTCGTCCTGTATTGACGTACTGTTTTTCTTACCGGGTATGCCGCTACAAACGCGATGCCTCATCTGGCACAGCAGCAAGGTTTACGAGGAGTGGACAGCGTCGATGAAAGGAAGGGAGTGAGGCTTAAAACTCTGATACGGTCGCGCAAAATACGTGGGCGTGGTTGATGCAGACTCCCTCGCGTAATCGATCCCCGAGCCGAAGGACGCGACTACAACGTAAAACGAAACAAAAACAACACGCACAACAATCGTTTACCATCGCGTCTACCGTGGGGTGTGCTACATGACAACGAAGAAACGAAGCTGATGAAGATAACATCAGGACGTTGCTGTAGGACACCCGCGAGTTTGCTGGACGGTCCCTACCAAGTCCAACTCATATTATTTGTCGGTCAGTAATGTGCCGATAGGCTTCAACAACTTGAATGGCGTGGTTTCGATATACTAGAGTATGTGCATTCGATTTGGATGCGTTCCCGTAACGCGCTAACGGTGTAGATATATAACGGTGTGTATATATAACGGTGTAGCATGTGCTTTTTGTGGTAACATGCGTCGTGTTTTCGGCCTGTCCGCATGCGCCTGGCATTCCGTGCATGACCTTGAGAAGCCATTTGAGTGGCGTTCGTATTACTACCTCGTTCATCGTTTCGGGACACTCCAGTGCGGTACGGTAATCTTTATTGAGGTCCTCCAAAGCGTGCCTCAACATGCAGCGGTTCACTCCTACGTTGTAATCGTAAGGCCAACACGTTTGGGTAGAGCACGAGAACGATGAGGACGGAAGAGTAGAGAATGGACACGGACGAGCGCTGTATTCTTCCGCCTTCCTCGTTCTCGCGCTCAACCCAAACGTGCTGCCTCAACCACTAGCCCTAACTTACGAAAGGCTTAGCCATTCGGCCGCATCGTGTGCTGGACCACTAGTGATTAGTAAGTCGTACCCACTTTCTGTGGCACATGTGTTACTACCCGCGAACACTGCGTTTTTGATGGGCCAATGGTGCGCTCCGGAGTTTGTCAAGTTGTGGCACACACGTGCGCGGAGGAAAATCTTCCCATTGACGTGCGTTTTATATATAACTTCGCTGTTAGTGTACTATTAACTAACATCAATGTTTCAGTGAAAGAGTGAATAAGGTAGAAGAGTACCAGATTCGTTGTTTCCAAGCTGCAACGCAAGACAGTTTTTAAAATATTTGTCTTGTATGGAGCTGATTGCCTGACAAACAATAATTAATCAGTCAGCATTTCACGTACGCCTTTCTCTGTGTCCCCTTCTTTTATAACGTTGGCTGCGCGTGGGATTAAGCAAGAAAAGTTTTCGATTATTTCCGGCACGCTATACCGCTTCTCTTGGCATTGCGTTCAGAGGAACTGTTCAGCCGAGTAACAGTCATGGTTATTCATTGTGGATCTGCGCGGGCCGCACTTAATTACCGCATTGCATTGTTTCTCGTATTACGTTGTAATTAGTAGCATGGATAACAAATTAACGATGAATTAAAAAAAATGGTGTACTTGAACCCAAATTTTCTTGAAATAACAGAGTGAAAACGCGCCGACAAAGCCTGACGCAAGGCAAGCGATGATAGAATTAAACATCAATTGATTCCGAATCGCCCACTTTTCTGCCTCATTGGTACATTTTCTTGCTCTAGTCATCCAGAATATAGGCACACCTTATTCTCAGCTGGTCATCTCAGATGGCAGATTCACTCAGCAACTTCAAATTGCATCGCAAAATCTTAATTCGCAAAAGCAATTATAGTCGAAAGATAAAGAAGAAAACAAAAATACAAGTAGTGCAAGTTGAAAGAACTTTCTCGCAAGACCTGCATAGAAAGCTGCCAGCCACCACTGAGCCGTTGCCAAAGCTAGTGCAACTGGCCCAAATATCGTCGTTCACTGAGAACGCTCTCGTCGGCTACCACGTATGGTCGAGTGTATTCAACTGAACGAACGTTGCTCGAAAGCCACGATGAATCTTGCAGAGATGGGGGTGCGTGGAAGGGACAGGTAAGGGGGTAGAAAGGTGGCACAACGCCCATCTCACGGAGTAGCCGCTCGAGCGACCACCGCTGCAACCGCAGTGTTGAAAAAAGCCTGGTGAAGACACAGGGTGGTCAGAGGAGTAGGGAGGGGAATAGGAAAAGTTCCCCACAAACACCAAGCGTGCGTGGTGCAACAGAACGTAGGTTGCGGGCTGGAGGGCGTCCGGCCGACGGTTGGTGGTGGTCTCCAGCCCCTCGCGTGCTGATTTGGGGAGGAGACGTACCATACGTGCGCGAAGCTCACTGAGAGCAGCGTGTCGTGCCTGTGGCAGCTTCCCCCTTTTTATGTGCTCCCTCATTTTTCCCCATCCTTGGGTGCAACCGTTCCTTCCTTTCGACGAGACCGCCGCCAGCCTCGAACTGCCAAACCCTTTTCGCCACCAGAACCCTGCGGCTGCGTCGCCTTCTTCTTCACAACGCAGGCAACATCGTCCACGAGGCTGACGAAAGAGTGGCGCGTTGCGTGCCTGCCACCCTGTTTTCCCCTTCAGCCTTTTCTCTGCACGCACGCACACACACACACACACACACACACACACACACACACACACACACACACACACACACACACACACACACACACACACACACACACACACACACACACACACACACACACACACACCACTACTGCTACCACATACGCACAGACCCGCTCGCTTTGCCTCAGCCCTGTTTCTAAGGGGGAGGGGGTGGCAGGCGGGCAGCAGCTGTGGTGCTGGATCGAAGTTCTCGGTCTCCAGAGCCTTCACAACGCTTTCAGCGCTTTTCCACACTCACTCTCTTCATTTCTCGTCTCACATGCTGCCTCTCTCTCTCACGTCTTCCTCGCCTTCATCGACACTGCTGCACGCGCCAAAGACCCCTCCCTCTCTCTCACTTTCCACTCCCGTTTCTTAGGTTCCCAGGCTCTCCCGTTTTCCCCATATCCCGCAAAACGCTTCCTGCGCAAGGCGCCCGGCTGCCACAGCCGTTTTCTTCTCACCCTCTTCACCTCGCGAGCCTTATGCCGACGAGCTTCTTTCATTGAACCTCGTCTGCGGGAAACCCACGTTCGAGCTTTGCTTCTCTCCCCCTCGCTCACTCCTTCGCCTTCATTTCGCCTCGGTGAAGCGTTGCGTCGTTGCATTTGCTGCTGTGTCTGCTTCCAGTTCGCTTCGACCGTCGCCCGTCTTCCCCCAGAAGAGCAGCGTGGTTCGGGCTACAGCTTTACCCTCACACTTCCTGTGATCTTTCTTTTTGTTGTGTGCCTTGTTTCTTGTTCGATTTTGGTGCCCAGTTTCGCGTAGTCTCGGGCGCTTTAGTGGCGGCCTTCACGCTTTCGAACCGTGCTCGTTGTCTTTTTAAAAATTTATATTCATTTCCCCGGCTCGACCCTTATATCTCACGCTGGTTTGTTTGCCACAACAGCTGTTATTGTTTCGGCTTCCTTTCTTTGTCACAAACGTTCACCTGGTTACCGAGCCGTTTCCTGCGATAGATCTTACATGAACCGGCATTTTTCCAGCATGCCTTCGTGGAAATGGCGCGTCGGCAATGTTAGAAAAGTAAGGAGAATATTTGCTGTTATGATAAGGTCAAGTATTATCCCGTGAAACTACTTGTGCATGAAGTTATTGCAGTTAAAGATGGCTGTTCATAACTACACAATGCACTGGCACATCGTGGCGTGTATCCTATAACGTGTTCGTCAGCCTTGTGGCGTTAGTTTATATGTAGAGTCGCACATAATTATATTATGTGTATTTTTTGTTTTTTTTTCATGCTACATTGTCTTGAAAACGGAGAGGCCGTGTCACGCTGATGAACAGTGAAATACTGTCTTTTTAAAACGACTATCTATAGTTGTACCAGGGGAGAATAAAGCGCAAGAGTAAAAAGCATTTCACTGAAGAAGCAATAATAACTGTAGAGAAAAAAGTTAAGATCTTAAGCGGCTATTTCATCTTTTAAGTTGGAAAAAACAACTTGCTGGTGTGCTTGAATAAGTGATGCGTTCCAGTCGGAAGCGAAGAGCACTCATAGCAGTTGTGAATGCTCCTGCTCGTAGAGGCTGAAAATCATTGGCAAATATACCCATATCACTAAGCGTGAGCATCATTATCAAATAAGTGGGGCATGGGGACAGTTTATGTGCAACGTTCACCCGCCTCTCACCCACCCTGTACGCTACGAGTACAAAAGAAAACAAACTTTGTAGTGGGTGCGAAACCCAGAAAAACGAAGCGATGACAGGTTTACCAATATTCTTGTTTTCTTTTTCACGACACAAAAATGAGCTTGCTTTTTAGTTTGTGACTGAACTAAAATAGTTTGAAAATTTATCCGCGTGGTAAGATGCTGCTCGAAACGTTGGTAGAATTGTTAAGCACAGGTTTACATGTTCGAGAACATGCAACCAATGATATCAATTAAATTATAATAATCAATGAATGTGAAGACCGCCAAGTCGGCCAGATTGTCTCCAGTCTATCGATGTGTTCTGATGCAGGAGACTGGCTCCGGTGAAATGGAGAATGAGCTGCGGTTGGAGCAACAATCAGGCTCAGGTGACTTGCTCGCGTCATGAGCTGTCGATTGTGCTGACGCCACTTGACTTATGTTGTGAGGAATAGACAAAATTATGGTGCTAACAAAGAGTCCCTGTTGTTATCTTCACCTCTAGACGGTGCGCATCCCACAGAATAATAAAACGTGCAGCCCTGAAAAGAAGCTAATGCCCCTGACACACGAGCACCCTGAAGTCCTTTAGACAAGGGGACATCTTTCGGAAAGGCGTTCGGGTGCAGTGACACACGACAAAGGAGTAACTCCTTTCCGGCAAAGATCCTTTTCGCAAAAGCAGATCCCGCATCTACTTTTCTGGCAAAAGGGAGTACTCTCGCATACAGTGTGCATAATTTATCAATAGAAGAAAACGTGTCGCAACACTGCGGTGCCCTGTCAGTATTTTTTTGCGCTGAGAAAATGTTCTCATTTTCAGCAGCAGTGCTATTTGTTGAAAAGTGAAGGCCTATAGTCTGTCCATACTCTCAAACGCCTGCATTACGTCACTAGCGCGATCATGTTAGGGTTGGCAGCGGCAGTTGCTGTGTCGGTGACGTAGTATCTTGTAACAGTGGAGTCGGCTGAGTCGGTGAAGAAAAAACCGCGCGTCCAGTGGACTGAAAAGGAGACCTGGGCGCTGATAAAGCTATGGGAGGACCATTTGGACGCCTTGCAAGGGCAAAAGCACCACGGGGGAGTGTACCAGGCGATTGCCGAGAGCCTCACCGACGCCGGTATTCCCCGTACACGGGCGCAAATTGACAGCAAAATTGCCTTCGCAGCGTTTAGCTCATCTTCGATGGAGCCGAGGGCGACAAGAGTCAGGCCCACCTAAACTGTTGCTTTATCTTTGTCTCTGCGCTGAGACATCGCAGGACCATGATGAAACGCGGCACGCCGTCACTGGCCCAGCTGGACGCAGCCGTGTAAAAAGCACGACAAAAAACAAAAACAGCAACACACCGACTGTTCATAGTTGCCAGATGAACTTAAGTTGCTGCTAAAAACGCAAAAAAGCGAAAGAAAATTACAGGTTGTTGTGCCACAGACATGTTCCTCGTTCGGGAGCACGTCTCACAAGATCGAGCCCTGTTTCGACGAACTGTCTCCCCACCCCCTCCCAGCGCCGCCTTCTGTGCAGGAGAACCGTGCAGTCCGGGGATAACGTCGCTACCTCCGCCGAACCACTTTGCAGTTCCGGGTATGGCTACGTCTCCCCCTCCGAGCCCGAGAACTGGTCTGAGAGAATGGACCAAAGACGCTATTTAAGGCCGAGCCGGCCCCATGTTAGAGGATTTTGCCCCAGCCGACGTTGTCGTGCTGGCCGGCTTTGTACAAACGACAACCTGCTACAGTAAACGCTACTTTTGTTGCTGTTTTCCAAACGGATTGCCTCCCTGTTTCACCTTCGGGCTAAGGCTTCATCGAAGTCCGCTCGACGGCTAGCCGTTCTTCGCCACCGCTACCATCTCGACAGAGCAAATTCATAACAGTGGTTGGCAGCTACGGGATACGATATCCTACGTTTGGCACGCCGGATCAGACCCCTGGAAGCTCGAGCACGACCGACCTGATATCAGCGTTTGGATACGCGGGTATACGCTACCCCTGTCCTCAACGTTTTGCTGCCCTGGGACCCGCTACCCCGATCTCAACGGCTGAAAAGTTGGATCGAATCCCTGGAAGCCCGAGGACGACCACCGTGATATCGTTTTGCTGCCCTGGGACCCGCTACGCCGACTTCTACGGCTGGAAAGTTGGAGCGGATCTTGGCAGGCCCGAGGACACCCACGACACAGCTCGACGGCAACGACCAGATGGCCGAAGTCACCCGCTCTAGTTGGGTGAGTGCCTGACGTTCGTCTTTTGTCGTCAGACCCTGTTAGCACAGAGTAGCCAAGTATGTTCTTTTAGATCTTTAGGTGGCTAGTGCTTGGCTGGTTCTCGACTTGCTTCACGTCGAAGAATATAGCTTCTGAGACAAAGCTATTTCAGAAAGGAACGTGCACGAGTTGCGGTACACAATGGAGAAGCTCAGAGTGAGGGACCTTCTCGATGTTTGTGAGCAGCTGGGTGTTTCTGTTGCTAGGACGAGCCGTAAAGGAAATATTCTTGATGTCATGAGAGCGGAAGGAATAACTGAAGAGGAGGTAGAAGAGGCTATGGAGACAATTAAAGAAAAACAGCGGGAGGCTGAGGAGCGCCAAAAACGCGAACGCGAGGAGGCTGAGGAGCGTAAAAGGCGAGAAGAGCGTCAACATGCTCTTAGAATGAAAGAGCTGGAACTTGATGAACTTCGCATAACATCGGCACAGTCTAGTTCGCTATCCCTGGCAGACTAAATGCCAAGACAGAAAATCCAAGATTTGATTCTTCCGTTTAGGACGGGTGGAGGCATCGCGCTTTTTTTAGTGAACTTTGAGCGCACGTGCGAGAAAATTGGGATAAATGAGGGTGTCTGGTCCCAGAAGCTTCTGTCAGTCATTCCGGGAGAGGCCGCGGAAGTAATCGCACGGTTGTCTAAAGAAGACTCTGACGACTACGCTAAGGTCAAAGCGGCCCTCCTTCGTAAGTACCGCTTGTCTGCCGAGGCATTTCGGCAGCGATTTCGGCAAGCAAAAAGGGGCAGTGAATCATGCACAGAGTTTGTGTACCAGCTTAAATCTAATTTGAAAGAATGGCTTAGAAGTGCGGATGCTTACGGTAACCACGACAGGGTGATTGATTGTGTGGCCCTCGAGCAATTCTATCGTGTGTTGCCTGAAGATGCCAGACTCTGGCTTCAGGACAGAATGAAGGGAACAGACATTGACAAAGCTGCTGAGCTAGCTGATGAGTATTATACGCGAAGGAATTTTCAGTTGGATCGCGAGGATACAAAAGAGAAGAGGGACTCCTCAAGGCGGCTTGCTGCTCAAAATGCAGCACAAAAGATGGCTCCGCTGCGTGACGAATTCAGTCAGGGAGCGACTAACAATGAGAGGGAAAGGAGAAAGCCAGGAGAGGCACCTGAGTCGACAGCAAGTGCGAGGGAACGCGTCAACACCGCTCGAGCTTTTGAATCAAAACGACCAATTGTATGCTACAATTGTAAAAAGGAGGGTCATATCTCATCTAGCTGTAAGCAAAAGTTTGTTTTCGCTGGCATTCGCGAGTCGGACGAGAACTTGAAGTTACTCGAGCCTTACATGCGCGAAATTGTGGTCAACGGAAAGAAATGCCGGGCACTCCGTGATTCAGCTGCGACGATGGACATAGCACACCCATCTTGCATCTCTCCTGGCGACTATACTGGCGAATGCGCCTGGATCAGACAGGTTGCAGAAGAGCAAAGTGCCTGTTTGCCAATTGCTGCGGTTGTTCTAGAGGGAAGTTTTGGAAAATTGCGCACTGAGGTGGCCGTGAGCCCTAATTTGCCCCAAGATTTTCCGTACCTTTTTTCCAACAAATCAGAGCAGCTCCTTAAAGAAAAGGGCCAGTCATTTTCATCTCCCCTCGCGTGCATGGCGCTCACGCGATCGCGGTCCCGCGCTCTCGCGGGGAGACTTGAGGTCTCGGTTTCGAACGAGGAGGTGGTCGAGCGTGAGACAACTCCCCAGGGAGACTCGGGCCAAGAGGCGACTAGTGTATCACAGGACATCGAAGACAGTAGGGCTCCAGATACGGTATTGGCTGCCGAACGCGACGAGCCTGTGGAGGTGGATGAAAGCAGGGCGCTTCAGGAGAGCGTTCAGTCGTCCCTGCTTGGTCCAACATCCACTTGTTGGGAAGAGCTCAGTAAAGTAGACAGAAACACACTCGTCACTGCGCAGGCAAGTGATGATACCATTAAGAATCTGCAGCATAACGGGAAAGAAGGAGTAGCCCGAAAGAACATCTCATTCTACACGAAGGCAGGGCTCATGTATCGAAAGTATCGCGACGCTGAGGGTAGAACGTTCGACCAGCTTCTAGTGCCAGAAAAGTACCGACGACAGTTTTTAGAACTGGCGCACGGAAATGCCTGGGCGGGCCACCTTGGCATCAAGAAAACAAAGGCGAGGCTCGCACAGGATTTCTATTGGCCTGGATGCTGGAAAGATGTAGAAAACTTCGTGCGATCGTGCGACACGTGTCAGAGAGTAGGAAAATCTACTGACAAACGGAAGTCCCCGATGAGATTAGTGCCTGTTATCACAGAGCCGTTCCGGAGGCTCGTAATTGATATTGTTGGCCCCCTTCCAGAGTCCCGTTCCGGTTGCCGCTACATTTTAACAGTTTTGTGCCAAAAGGACGCCGAAGGGCACGAGCGGCCAGTTTTGTATCTCAGCAGAAAGCTCAGTGTCAGAGAGGAAGCTTACAGCACTTCAGAAAAAGAGTGCGCCTGCCTTGTTTGGGCAATTGGTAAGCTAGCATGTTACGTCTCAGGGTCGAGCTTCATAGTAGAAACTGATCACTGCCCCTTGACTTGGTTGCACAACATGTCGTCTAAAAGCGGTCGTTTACTTAGGTGGAGCTTGACGCTTCAGCACCATAACTTTAGTGTGCGCTATAAGAAAGGGAAGCTGCACACAAATGCAGATGGTCTCAGCAGAGCTTATTGAAGTGCAGCCCAGCTCCCTCATACAAGTTGAGGCACATCCTTCTGGTTTGACGTGTTTTGCATAATTTTGGCGCCTATTATTTCGTTTTGATTTAAACTGTATTAACAATGTCGCATTGCACTAACAGATGTAATTTTGTTTGAAGTGTACTCTGATATGTTACCAGGAAGCCCACCCTCTACCATTCTGGTAAAATTGTTCAAAAAAAATGCACAGAATTGGTTTTGGGCTGCTTCAGCGGGTTCCGACCCGCTCGTATGGCATTGGGGATGGTTTCGCGTGGCCTTTCTTGGCATCGGGACTGCGCAGTGTAATCACAGCATTCGTGAGGGCCAGTGTTTTTAGGTCTCTAAGGGATACGTTTCTCGTGCTTTTTAAAACGTACAATAGTAGAGACTCAATAGATCTCTTTGCTGCCTTGGTCTGGCGCTATGAGAGACGTTCAGAGGGTGCTTGCTTCCACGAAAGTGGTTTGGCTTTGCGTTCAACTCCGTCGTTCCAGTGATTCCCTGCAGGGCTCTGAAGATCACCACGGAGTGGCTACAGTATCGACGGTCAACCAGCATCCCTCCTTCCGAGCCGCGCTGACGGCTCAAAACTCCGGATGCATTGTCTGGCGGCGGGGGTGCTGTTGTGCCACACATGTTCCTCGTTCGGGAGCACGTCTCACAAGATCGAGCCCTGTTTCGACGAACTGTCTCCCCACCCCCTCCCAGCGCCGCCTTCTGTGCAGGAGAACCGTGCAGTCCGGGGATAACGTCGCTACCTCCGCCGAACCACTTTGCAGTTCCGGGTATGGCTACGTCTCCCCCTCCGAGCCCGAGAACTGGTCTGAGAGAATGGACCAAAGACGCTATTTAAGGCCGAGCCGGCCCCATGTTAGAGGATTTTGCCCCAGCCGACGTTGTCGTGCTGGCCGGCTTTGTACAAACGACAACCTGCTACAGTAAACGCTACTTTTGTTGCTGTTTTCCAAACGGATTGCCTCCCTGTTTCACCTTCGGGCTAAGGCTTCATCGAAGTCCGCTCGACGGCTAGCCGCTCTTCGCCACCGCTACCATCGCGACAGAGCAAATTCATAACAAGGTATGCGCATTATAAGCCACCAGACAATAAAAAAAATGGTTTTATGCTCCGGCGTCGCTGAATGTGATGTACATGCGCAGATTCTTTTTAATATTTGCAATCTTGCTGCTTCCACAAACAGCGCCATTTTTTCTGCAGCGTTCTTCTGAGGCACCGCCTAAAGCAGTAGTCCGGTGCCGTGTGTCATCAGCGCCACTCCTTCCTGCAAATGGTCCCCTTAGGCGACAAAAGGGGTTTAGTTCAAAGTACTTTACTTTTGCCCGTGTGTCACGGGTATAACGGGTAATAGAAGCCGCGTGCAAACGTAAGCACATGATAGACAAATAAATTGGTGTTCAGACAGACGTGCAGGCGTAGGGAGATGGTTGTGTGTTCAATCACCCCCACCCTGGCCAAGCTTCGCTTTTTGGTGTATGCCTGAACTACGCCACAAGGAAAGAAACTTCTTTCCACGTGTCAACTGGCCGCAGCCACGACTTCCTTCCTTCTTTTCCTCAATGCGTAGAGAATTGTCCATCCTTTTTTAGGTAAGTGTGCATAGTTATTAGATATCTGTTTGAAAAATTCTGAACAGCTGTTGTGTGGAAGGTGCATGGTGGACACTTAGCACGAAACATGTCTGTGCAAACCATTCCTGGTGTCTTTCCTCACAAGCCTTCATTATGCAATGCGAAACTTCTCCTCACTACAAATTGTTTACTAGGACGAGAGCCGACCTGTTTCTCTGAGTTGCCCGAACAAACCCAAGCCCCCGTGGCGCGTGTCAGGACACTGGGAGCGAGGGCAGGCTGGTTTCGCAACCGGAGCTACAGCTCAGAAGACTGGACTGGGTCAAGGGTATCGCCGAAGTACAAAAGTGTCCGACGATCGAAACGGGCCCCTGTTGTGCTGGTTCGGCTTCCCAACCCCTTAGATTATTATTTCATGAGCCATTAAAGTTGTTTACTTCCCTATTTAGCCATTTCAGATTGCCTTGGAATGCATAATGCAAGTACATTTTACCATGTTGCATAACTTTATCTCATCCTTCTCCTTCCCTTTTTAGGCTGGTGAACATATCTGTACACAGCAGCTTTGGATTACGAGTGCTACAGCGTTAACTAGCTCGTTTCACAAAAATTATGGCGTTCGCGGGAAAACTTTCTGCTGTACGGCGGCTAAAATTTAAGTAATTAATAAAAATAATTGATTTTGGTGTGAATCGAACCAACGACTTTTCCGTGGCAAGCGCGTTCTACTCGAGAGCCACACCGGTGCTCAAATTTGCTCAGGAAAATATTCTCTATGAATCTAACGAAGTTCGAGGAGTTCCATTAACATGTGAAATGCTGCACGTCAAAGGCGGAGAATAACAGCAGTAAAAAATGTAGATTGGAAACAAATAATGAATTTAAAGACCCATCAATTATGAAGAGCAGAGGCACAATCAATGATGATTATCAACAACAGCGTGAACAACGTCGGCAGCTGCACAGGTGAGCTTGTTACCTTCCGAAATAGTAGTGGGTACCTCATTCACTCTCAAAAGACTGAAATATGTCGTAGACGCTTCACAATTGTACTTGTACGATGCATATTGAGATAGTTTTAAAAGAACCAATTCGTGGGCACACAGGTGTTCCCGCCTTCGTAGCATGATAAGGACATGTGTCCTGGTGCTCAAATTTGCTCAAAAAAATGGTCCTCCGTTTTCGGTGCACATGTACCGAAAACGGAGGCTAGGCTAGCGACTGAGAAAGCATTGCGAACAATACTCAATGACACCACCGCTTAGAATCATCAGGGGCCTAGGATAGTTGGTGCGCATTCATTCTCAAACGGTAGGACATGCAAACAGGGACACAAGAAGGAAGTCTGAAAAGCACTGTCGTTTGTGGTGTCCTGCCCTTGTGTGCCCGTGTTTAGACGCCCCGTGTTTTTAAAGTGGACGCGATCTCGTTCTATCCTTGAGAGAGAAGTTCGAACGTCCTGCGTATTGTCTTCTCTTCCAATTTTAAAAACGGTAGGCTTTCTTGCGGACCTTTGACGGGAAAAAATGGGTCTGTCTGTCTGTACAATTGTCTGTTTGTATGCCCTTAACAATACCCCAAACGGCACCAAACTATACCCCCCCCCCCCCCCCCCCAATGGCCGACCCCATCCGCAGCGCCAACCAATATTGCTCAAGATTTAGCGTTCATACTTGTGTGATTGTCAATTAAAAAGCGATTATTGCGCATATCTGAGGCACCATAAAAACACGTCAATATACTGTATGCGTGTCTTTTTTACTAGAAAAGGCATACATAAGTAATTCTATGAACCGTAGCGCTTATCACGTTGCGCTGACAATGCAACGCTTGCAGGAAAAGGCAAGTGTTTCCAACGCTTTGCTAAGACGACATGGTTGTGGGGCCTACCCGTCGCTCTGCGTTCTACACCTTATCGCCTCGGAGACAGGCACGCGCGCTGCGCGCTTCTTTTTCCAAGATAACTACCAGATATGCTCATGTCTCACGTGTGACGTGACTTGATGTGCTCGTTCGCCTCCGATGCACGCTCGGGGCACTCTAATGGCGCGTTCACACTTGAGAGTTGAAGACAAACGAAAATGCCAGAGCGGCCGGAAAACCCCGACCGCACGCGTCGAGGATGTTCACATTAGTTCTGCCCCATCCCGCCACCGCTGCCGTCGATACCTTGTCAATTAATTCGATATCGCCTGCTTTCTGAGAACTAAAGTTCGTACCGAATTCTCGTTATTCACGAAAAGTAGTGAAAAGAAACAGCTCGTACCTTTTCAAACATTGTTTTGGGAAATAATCCAGCAGAAACGACACGAGCAAACGCTCCGGCAGAGGCGGCAGCCCATTCAGCTGGCTGTACACAAACGCGAGACACGTTGAGGCATGCCGACCCGCTGCCGCTGCACCGCCTACTTCCAGAGTTCTCGGCGATCGTAATCAAAGTCAGGCTCTCGATGAACGCGTCCTCGTTGAGGTCATCAAGCTTCGTCGTGCTGCACGGGTAGTTTTTGATTTGAGCCGATCCGAGCCACCGCCGACGCCTGTGTCGCCATGTTGAATCGGCGGCCAGCTGGTTAGGTCACGTCCATGGTTTGATCTAGTGCAGCGAATGCTGTGAAGCGGAAACCAGATCCGGTTTCGCGTAGCGGGAAAATCGCTCTCGGACCGATTTTTGCGTGCCGGCCGCGCGGCGTAGTTTGCCGGCCGCTTGGCGGCAAAACGAGCCAGTTTCCGGAGAGTTTCGCCGGTTTCGTTCTCTTCGAGGCCAAGTGTGAACGCGCCTTAACGCAACGCCTCTAAAATACCAATCACCAATTTTTTTGCGCAAAACATCAAATAAACCTTTTGGTCACTCTCTGCAGACGCAAGACTTTTCTATTTCGACGACATGTTTGCAGTGTGACATGAAGATCCGGAGCCAATTTTTTCGTTGTGTACTTGTTAGCTTCATATTAATTTTAAGATTGCGGAATGGTCGGATTTAAAACGACAAGATCGCTTCACGCTTTCGCATTTGAAGAAGGCAGAAAACAGGTGCGAAAAAATAGAAATAAAAGAGCGAAGTGGCGGTGAGCCACGCAGGCTTGAAACAGTGAAACTGCATGATTATGAAGACTAATCTGGTTCATTCTAGGTCATTTATAGGTGTTAAATAGGTGACGTTAGATTGTTTCTGCGTTGATTCTCAGCGCAGCCATGTTCGAGCTAAATCATAGACTTCCAGGGAGACGACACGGATGTTTGAACTCCATAGACAGAAAGTCACGCAGAAACCAAGAGTTGTGGCGCCTCTCGTAGATCAACAGGCACATCGTCGCTGGCGAGGGTCTTCCATCGCTTCGGGGTCCTTCTCGCAGCCGCCCCTTGCCTTTCCAGTTTCCCAGTATTCTATCATTGTACGTACTCGGAGCCTCCGACTCCTCACTGACGCTTCGCAAGCATTTCGTCGTCTAACAGCTGTATTCTCTGTGTTTGGTGGCCACCAAGTGGAGAGCAGGGCTGTTTACTCGATTTTGGTGACACTCATTTATAATGATGAAAGTTTTGTGATAGGCCGCACAAATAGCGGCTGTAGCCTAAACAGCTTTCCTATCAAAACAAGGAATATAGCAGAGGTGCGACGCGAAAACAGACGGATCATCAAGCCTCCACTCTTCGCGTAGGTGAAGATGCGAGTCAGAAAACCCACTCTGCGACCTGACCCGCGCGCGCAGCTTTGTCATGGGAGCGTTGACAGGGACGTATACCGGCGGTAGCCAATCGCAAGCACAGCGCGCACAGGCTCAGCCGCCGCCACGAGCGTGGAATTTGTTGCCCGGCTGCGCGCTTACGCCGCACAGCATTTTTGCAAAGACCTTTCTTTCGTTGTTGCTCCTCGTTGTCGTTGTTGTTCATTCCGCGTGCGCCAGTTCGGCGCGCGTGCAGCTTCGTCCTCGCAGAAGTAATGAGCGGGCTCCGTTGAGATATGCGCCCGGCGCGCGTCGTTAATTACGGCGCGGGCTCATCATTAGGCCGTGCGTTTCATCGCGGCGCCACGCGTCGGCTTCGCACGCGCCAGTTCTCAGGTGGCGCTGCTTACGCTGGGGTGGTTGTGCACTGCGGAGATGGTGCGAAACGGAGCACTGCTCTGTAGTTGCCGCCGGACTGCGTCTGTAGGACGTGCATTGTTCGCGCTGGATAGAAGAGACACACGAAAAAACAACTACAAATAAAACAGGCTTGGAAATGAAGAGAAGAGAGGAAAGCATGCACGACTGCTTCGTCACGTAGAGTGCGCCAAACTGACGGAACAAGAAGTTTTCTCCTGATGGACGATTTGCCTACACAGTGTGACGAGTGGAAAAGTTAAAGATACGATTTAGTCGACCACATCTATAGTTATGAGAAAACTACAGTTCACCCCCGCAGTGGCCTGAAGTTATTACACGGAAAAAATCATTACGACTAATGGTGTGGTGCAGATGAATTATATAATTAAGGTCAACTGCTTGGCATCATGCGTGGCACCCTCGCTTTCTGGTAAAGTGTAGTTGCCAGTCATTGCTACCAAAATAGTGGATACATGCTCTGCGCTATGTTGTAGTCTGTTTTTTTTTTTCGCGTGTAAACTTTATCGATGTTTCGCTGTTCTCAAGCTGCCTTGGTGTTGGATTCTGTTCGCTGCGTTACCGCTACGTCTTGGCTGCGGAGGTGGAGTTGTCGGAAGCTTACGTTCAACTAAGTTCGAAGAGGTCCACATTCGGGTGCGATTGCGTAATCTTTAAAGCCAACCTAGGAAGAGGTTCCTCCAACAGTCTCTTACTATTATTTGTAAATAGGCCGCATGTTAAGGGTAAAAAATGCAGGCCCGGAAATATAATGAGAACACGCGCCCTCATCGCCCTCTTCTTCAGCTTTCACTCCCTTAGCACACGGGCCCGAATTTATCCAGTGCGTAGCGATTGGGAAGCACAAAGTGAAGGAGAGTTGTAAGGGTGAGGAAGTCGGTGAAAGAAAGAGACAGACAAAAACAAATATATAATCAAAAAGAAAATGTTAACGAAATAAAGTTCCTCATGAGGCGGTGGGTTTTGAGCCCGCTTACCCACGATCTGAACGTGTCTTCACCAACTAGCTATTCTTTCCTTCGGGGCGATTTTAATTAATTAATCAAGCATCAAGAACGTCGGCTTCTCCATACGCCGATTTCTCGTTGACACAAGAAAATTTTCCTGTTGACATTTATTCCCTATCAATTTTTTGTACTTCAAAATCCTTTAATTAGTTCACTTGTTTACACATTGTTGTATTGTTCCGTAATAATCGGTCGTTTAAAAAAAATTTTGTTCTAGTGGTGATCAATTTCTTTCTAACATTTTTTTAATTCAAAATTCGCTTTTATATTACCCACTGGTTTCGTGGCCGATCCCACGTAAGGAATAGCCGCCAAAAGTCAAGCGAGCAAGCAAGCTAGGCAATTCAAGCACGCTGGTAGAACGTAGCATATCCTTGTATAGTATCGCATAGCAAGGTGAGAGAGGCAAGTGAGCGTGAGGAGAAATTTGAGCTTGAATGGGAGAGGGCAAAGACGTGGGGAGAGAGTACAGCACAGCTGGCAAAAATTGGGAAATATTTATTCCGCATATAATGAAGGACGTCTCCGCACTGTGACCACTGTGATCATGCCAATGCATCAGAGAAGCGCGATTCTTATAGCATATCCGCAATATATTAACGAACAACGCGCCAAACTGAGTGTTAGATTGAGCCAGCTCGACAGATTGCCATTTACGATTGAAAAAGTGCATGGACCATGCCCACATTCAGGTAATAAAAAGCGCACAGTGAGCGCCCTCCATGATTTTTAATGGGCACAAATTTAAATAAGTGTCCTTAGTTCATATTAGGTCAGGCCACTATTGGTACGGACTCTCTCCGCAAAGGGATTTCGATATATGAATTGAACTGTGCCCATATATACTGTGCTCATTCATGTGGTATAAGCCCTATAGTGTCTATATGTACATAGTGCCTCTGTTTAATTTTTGTTTTTTTATTCTGAACTTTTGGTATGTTTGTATTTATCTTTACATTATTTTTATGTTGGGATAGCCGGATCTATCGTAGCCTACAATCCCATATTTTGCCAAATATAAATAACAATAAATCAAAAGAAATCCGGAAAAATAAAAGAAGATATACAGGAGAAAATGAGAGAAAATCACGCGATATGCTTTAGTGTGTTTCTTTTAGGAAAACTTCTCACATGTTCATGATTCCTAAATCTTCTCCTAAACTTCTACGCTAAGGTAAACTCAAGTACCCTCTACCTCAAGCATTGTATTAATGCAACAAAGCACACTTTACAAACACTAAGGTAGTTGTAAGCGCGCTCTACTTTAAGCATAGTAGTATTGCAACAAAGCACGCTTTACAAAAAGTACCAAGGTAAATGTAAGTGCGCTCTGCCTCAAGCACATCATTATTGTAACAAAGCACGCTTTATGAAAGACGACGCACTATACTCGGTGACAACTTTTCTTGGCACTGGAGGGAAAGCTACGGAGGTGAAGCTTCTGCACATGTATCACTACGCGAAGTAGTCCGTTTTGGCGCGCGTCTCGTAACGCTATGAAAACCGAAGGGGACGCACCATCAGCGTTTCGTGTGGACGCAGACGCCGCCTAGCGTTTGAGGTGCACGTAAAAAGGCGGGACTTTCAAAAAACTCGAAGTCACAATGAATAATAAATTGAAGTAAATATGACTATCTTAATGGTGGGAGCTACGTCCTGTCTCAAATACATCCACGTAGGAAATAAAGGGGGAACTTTCATATTTAACGGTGAAAATACCGGCACTGTTGTGCAACTACATTCACTGGCGGTAGGATGCCCGCGATTTGGCTCAGCCTTCACTCCAATGCCAAGAAAAGTTTAAATGTTTAGGCATTTAATTACGAAGTAGGTGTAGGTGAATCTATCTATCTATCTATCTATCTATCTATCTATCTATCTATCTATCTATCTATCTATCTATCTATCTATCTATCTATCTATCTATCTGTCTGTCTGTCTGTCTGTCTGTCTGTCTGTCTGTCTGTCTGTCTGTCTGTCTGTCTGTCCGTTAATCTGTCCGTCCGTCCGTCCACCCGCCCGCCCGCCCGCCTGCCTGCCTGCCTGCCTGCCTGCCTGCCTGCCTGCCTGCCTGTCTGTCTGTCTGTCTGTCTGTCTGTCTGTCTGTCTGTCTGTCTGTCTGTCTGTCTGTCTGTCTGTCTGTCTGCCTGTCTGTCTGTCTGTCTGTCATTAAAAAAAAGGGTGTCTGCTGCTCGGACCAAGAAAACGTGTGGCAGCATTTAGGGTGGTAACAGATGCGACACGACCGCCTTGTTTTTTGGGTGCAGGCAGACGGACGTTAAGCATACGCTTAGAATGTAACGACCCAGTTTGTTCTATTCATCCAGTTTCACACTTTCCCGTCGCTTTATTAAGAGGCTGTGTCGACGTCATAGTGCTCGGCCTAGTGCGACACTCACCTGGTCAAAGCAGAGTTTTTCAGTCATGTCAGTCGCGAAGCTGCGTTCCGTCACCCGAAGGTGCGCGTGGCCGATTCAGAGGAGACCTGCAAATCGTCGCGCTATCTGTGAAGGAGGAATAAAAAAAATTGAACAATTACCCTGCTTTTCTGCTTGTTCTTCTGGCAAGCTTCTCAACGCTGCACGCAGTACTGACGTCACAACAAACCTTTGTTAATTCGTTTTGCTGTAGAATAAGTGCTGCAAAAATGCACAGAATCTCTCATTTTTGGACAATGGGCTGGCTGGATTCTGACACGTGGGGTCTATGGGCAGTTTCTCAACTTGTATTACTTACGAACTCTGAGACAGTGTGTGCCACTATCGTGCTGCCGGAGGAGGCATCACTGACTTCGAAGCACCGTTATCAAGTATACACATCTCACTCTTTCATGGCGTCACATGAAACACCGTTGTGGAGGCGTTTTCAAACTTAGGACTGTAAAAAATGGCCATTAGACGACTCTTTAGACCGTAGGTTTTGCATCTTCATTGCATGACATAGCTCAAAGCGCCAGCCACTTGAAGCCGTCCCGCTAGTACGCGCTGCGAGTGTCACCGTTTTTAATTAGAGGTCGTAGTCTTTCTGCAATAAGTCTCGTCCACCAATCGTGTTTGTCCGTTGTATTGTCGCGTAGAAGATTGGGTGAGCGACGTGTTCAGTTGCTACTCAGACTTAGCTTCCAAAAAGGAGCAGTGGCAGCACGAGAGACGTTGCCCCGCTCAAAGCTGCGAGTGTGTATATCGCTGACTAGCCACTGCCACCCACGAATACTGGGCAAGTGAAGCCAAACTCTCGCACGATCCCTCTACGACGAAACGCCTCACCAGCTCCGCTTTTCTTCCGTCTTCATAAACAGTTGGAAGAGAACTAAATTTTTCTTCCATTTATTCTTCGGGAGGATGCCATTATATCCAAGTACGTAATAAATGTACGTCTGAAACATTTTGTGAAAACTAGATGGGAGCTGGACTTGCAGAAGTGAAGCCAGATGCCTTAACCACTGCGCCACTCGCGCAGGCAGAACAAATTGAATTGGCGAACTCGGCCGGTTGGTCGACGTCAGTGGATCGCAACAAAACTCATTGGGTACGTTTCTTCGCATGCTTTTACCACTTATGCCACATTACATGCCGGAAAATTTCCCATTCTGTACAAGTGAATTTCAATTGAAAGTGGGTTTATTAACGACGCCTAGTAGCAGGCAGAGAGCCGGTACCGATGGAAACAGCAGAACGAGCTCAGCGTCCACAGATCGTGCACAGCGCTCACGCTTCGCACCAAGAGATGGTCCCACTCGTGATCGCCTTGCTCATTCGTCACTACAATAAAATACCCCGGTACAGTGAAAACGAGCCATCCCGTCGACTCAAAGTGACGAGACACTGGGAAGGTTGTAGCAGGGCTTGAGGCGACTGACGTGGACCGTCTCAGGACCAATATGGTGCTTGTCCGTGGACGGATTAAGCGGCTCAAATTACATAGGTGACAGAAGAGGGGCACTTGATGACGCAGTAAGGGGCGGTATATTTCGGGACAAACTAGGGAGTCAGGCCAAGAAAATGAAAAGGCAGTCGGAGCCTTACGAGAGCACCGACGGGTGAAGTGTCCTGGACAACATCACGGCCATTGCGATCTTTTTGAAGGGCTTGATTGTCTGTGGGTATGAGCGTGCAAGCTAACAACATTCTTGAGCACATTCAGCCATTTCCAAACTGAACTTAATTCGAAGGCATCTGGATTGTATGGCGGAATTTGTCGAATGCACTGCATCTTTCACGGCCAAATAAATGAAATAATGGGGAAAATACCAGTTGATGATTGAATCACGGTAATGTAGGCTTACGTCACGATTGGATGAAGCACATCCCGATTGGAGGGGTCGGAATCAATATACATAGCGAGCATGTAACCCAGTGTTCGGTTGAAACGTTCTGTTAGGCCGTTCGTCTGAGGGTGGTATGCTGTAATGTGCGGTGTACCGCATGGCATGAGTGTAGGAGCTGTTGCAGAACTTCGGACAAAAACACGCTATTTCTGTCACTCAGTAGCTCCCGTGGTGCACTATGACGAAGAAAGAACCAATGCAAGATGAAGGTCACAACGTCACGAGCAACAGCTGAAGGTAACACTGCCATTTCTGCGTATGTACCTCGCTGACTGGCCACTGCCACCCACGAATACTGGGCAAGTGAAGCCGAACTCTCGCGCGATACCTCTACGACGAAACGCCTCACCAGCTTCGCTTTTCTTTCGTCTTCATAAACAGTTGGAAGAGAACTAAATTTTTCTTCCATTCATTCTTCAGAAGGATGCCATTACAAAGAGGCTTCAGCTTAAATTGAGGATGACGCAGCGAGCAATGGAAAGGAAAATGGTAGGTATAACCTTAAGAGACAAGAAGAGAGCAGAGTGGATTAAGGAACAAACGGGGGTTAAAGATATCATAGCTGAAATCAAGAAGAAATGCACATGGGCCAGGCATGTAGCGCGTAGACAGGATAACCGCTCGTCATTAAGGGTAACTAACTGAATTCCCAGACAAGGCAAGCGGGTTAGGGGCAGACAGAAGGTTAGGTGCGCAGATGAGATTAAGAAGTTTGCGGGTACAAATTGGCCGCGGCAAGCACAGGACCGGGTTAGCTGGCGGGACATGGGAGAGGCCTTTGTCCTGCAGTGAACGTGGTCAGGCTGATGACAATGATGATGATGATGATGATGATGATGATGATGATGATGATGACGTTTTGTCCAACTTGGTGCTTGTTAGGACATGTAGTGCTGCTTTTCTGATCCTTCTGTTCATGTATCTCCTGCACGCCTCTTACGAATCTGATATGTGGTGTTTAACATATGAAAACGATTGATTGATTTGAAAGGTTTAACGTCCCAAAACCACCATATTGTTACGGGGGCGGAGAGAATGAATGAAACAAATATATTTACAAAATATGCAAAGAGACTCAGAGGTAGCTGCAGCCAAGATGGAAGAACAGGAGCAACAACAACACGAGCACGATCGCTTTCATCGTCTTCGTCATCTATGATGCTCTTTCGTTGCCGATGCGTGTAACATATAAGCCCCCGCTGCTGGCAGCGCCGTCTCGGCGCCTAAAGGAGAGTAGGGTCATATGCGGATATGTACAGTTTGAGGCGGGTCACGTGGAGGACGTCAGTAGTGGGTGCGGACGACGATGACTGACTGTCCAACGGAGCAATCTCGTATGTGACATCGGTAAGCCGGCGTAAAACCTTGTAAGGCCCCGAGTAGCGAGACAGGAGCTTCAAAGAGAGGCCAACGTGGCGGCATGGTGTCCAGAGGAGGACCAATGAACCTGTAGAGTAGGAAACTACTCTGTGATGGCTATCGTAGCGGGCCTTCTGAGAGAGATGCGAGCCAAGGAGAAGTTCCCGTGTGATTTGGCGGGCCACTTGAGCCCGAGCAGTGGCATCCCGGGCGTACTCTGTAACCGCTTGCGTAGTTGATGGGAGAAGAGTCTCCAAGGGTAAAGCTGGATGGCGGCCGAGCAATAAATAGAAGGGGGAGAAGCCAGCGGTGTCGTGGCGTGAAGAATTGTACGCGAATGTCACATAAGGCAAAGTACTGTCCCAATCAAGGTGATCTTTGGAAACTACATAGAGAGCATTGTTGTCAATGTTCGATTTAGGTGCTTGGTAAGACCATTTGTTTGTGAGTGATAGGCCGCGGTGAGTTTGTGACGCGTCGAACACGAGCGAAGGATGTCACTTACAACTTTTGAAAGAAATGGGCGACCACGATCAGTCAGCAGCTGTCGAGGAGCGCCATGGTGAAGAATTACGTCATGAAGCAAGAAGTCTGCGACGTCAGTGGCACAGCTTTTCGGTAGCGCTCGTGCGATAGCGTATCTTGTGGCGTAATCAGTGGCTACGGCTATCCGCTTCTTTCCAGTGAGAGAAGTAGGAAATGGTCTAACGAGATCAAGACCAACGTGGTTGAAAGGAACGGTGGGTATGTTTATTGATTAGAGCGGACCAGCTGGTGGCAAGGTGGAACGTTTAGAGCGCTGGCAGGACCCACATGCAGCAACGTATCGGTGCACAGAACGGTAAAGGCCTGGCCTGAAGAATCTACGCCACACGCGATCGTACGTGCGTGCGACCCCGAGATGTCCCGTGGTTGGGGCATCGTGAAGCTGTTCAAGTACAGCGGAAGGAAGTGTCGCAGGAACTACGAGTAGTAGCTCTGATCCTTCGGCGCTGGTGTTGCGTCGGTAAAGAATGCCATCGCGTAGAATGAACAAGTGTAGCGACGGGTCTACGTGGGGCAAGCGTAGACTCTGCATGATAGACTGCAAGTGGACATCGCTGAGCTGTTCCTTGCGTATGTCGGTGAAAGCCGACTTGGCGAAGATACAAGGGTTAGAATCATGTGCTGAAAGGTCAGGTGGGTCTACGGGGTGACGGGATAGACAGTCGGCATCCTGGTGCATTAGGCCGGATTTGTATGCCACGTCGAAGCTGTATTCTTGTAGTTTCAAAACCCAACGGCCAAGTCGTTTTGTTGGATCTTTAAGGGACGACTGCCAGCACAAGGCAGGGTGATCTGTAATTACCGAAAAGGTGCGGCCAAACAAGTATGGTTGAAATTTTTCGACTGCCCAGACTAGTGCGAAGCACTCACGCTCTGTAATGGAAAACTTGCTCTCCGACGGAGAAAGGAGGCGACTGGCATAAGCAATGACGCGATCCTGTCCTCCTTGCCGCTGGGCGAGAACAGCACCAATTTCATGTCCGCTGGCATTGGTACGAATTTCAGTATGGGCTGACGGGTCGAAATGGGCCAAGATGGGTGTGGAAGTAAGTAATGTTGTGAGGGTGCTGAAGGCAGTTGCTTGGTCAGTACCTCAATAAAAAGGCATGTCCTTCTTCAGTAGCTCCGTAAGTGGTCGGGCAATGTCAGCAAAATTCTTCACGAAACGTCGAAAGCAAGAGGAAAGGCGATAAAACTCCGTACATTTTTTTGCGGAACGTGGTATGGGAAAATCTTTGACAACTCGAATTTTGTCAGGATCAGGTTGCACGCCTCGAGCACTAACAAAGTGGCCAAGCACAGTGATTTCCCGACGGCCAAAGCGACATTTGGAAGAGTTGAGCTGAAGTCCTGCTTTCCTGAAAACCTCAAGAACAGCCGTTAGGCGGCTAAGGTGGCTTCCGAATGTAGGTGAAAATACGATGACGTCATCGAGATAGCACAGGCACGTGGTCCATTTGTATCTACGCAGGAGAGAGTTCATCATTCTTTCAAATGTAGCTGGCGCATTACGCAATCCTAAGGGCATAACCTTGAACTGGAAAAGTCCATCCGGTGTGATGAATGTGGTTTTCTCATGGTCTCGATGATCGACAGAAATCTGCCAGTATCCTGATCGCAAGTCGATAGATGAAAAGTAGGCAGACCAATGTAGGCAGTCGAGAGCATCGTCAATCCGCGGCAGTGGATACACGTCCTTACGTGTTACTTTGTTTAAGTGACGGTAGTCTACACATAAGTGCAGGCTGCCATCCTTCTTCTTGACTAGCACGACCGGCGATGCCCATGGATTGCAGGAAGGTTCGATGACGTCTTTTGTGAGCATTTCTTCAACGTCGTGCTGGATAACTTGTCGCTCAGCATTAGACACGCGATAAGGACGTCGTCGGATGGGGCTGGCGTCTCCAGTGTTAGTCCTATGAGTTACAAAGGATGTCTGACGCAAAGGGCGGTCATCAAAATCAAAGATGTCGCGGTGGGATTTTAGCAGGTGCCGGATGTCAGCTGTCTGTGCTGAAAGAAGGTCCGGAGCGATCATCTTGTCGATGGTGGCATCCGCTGCGCTCTTCGAGGATGAAAACAGAGCAGAGGACGAAGAAGATTCGGCAACGAACGCCGAAATGGAAGCATTTAGAGAAAAAAACTTTTGCCAAAGTCATACCATCTGGGATAACTTGAGCGCACCAGCTGAAGCTTAGGATCGGAAGAGATGCTGTATTTCCCGTGACTGTCAAAAGTGTGTGAGGCACAGCAACATTTTTGGCCAGCAGAACGTCAGCAATAGGTGTCAACATGTAGTCACCATCGGGAGCAGGAGGGACAGATCTCAGGTTCACGTAAGTAACGGCTTTAGGTGCTTAGCGAACGTGATCTGCAGAACACAGACGGGGTTGAGCTGGTGTTGGGTCGTCATGGTAACAGGATAAATCAAGTTGAAGCATGCCGGTTCCACAATCAATAAGGGCAGAGTGGGCGGATAAAAAGTCCATGCCGAGGATAAGGTCATGGGAACATTTCTCGAGCACAGCAAATAGCACTGTCGTGGAGCGATCAGCCACACTTATACGCGCGGAGCACATTCCAAGCACGGGAAACGTGCCGCCGTCGGCGACCTGGATAAGTGGCACTGTGGGTGGTGTTAAAACTTTCCTAAGGCGGCAACGAAGTTCTGAATTCATCACTGATATGTGAACCCCTGTGTCCACCAGTGCAACAACAGGTGTGTCATTTACTTCAACGTCAATAAGGTTGCGTCGAGTCGGCAGCATGGTCAGAGGATTTGGCGGGCAAGTGGTCGATGCAGCATCACCTCCGGGAGCTGCATCATCTAGTTTTCCCGCGGCAGGTGGTCAGTCGGCTACGTTGGTTGGCGAAATTGGGTGAGTGAGACGATGGGCGAAGGGGTAGCGGTGAACGGGACTGGTGAGCATGCGGAGATGAAGAGCGACGACGATATGGCGGCATAGAAAGAACGTCTTCACTGGTGGCCTGAGGTGACTCCCGGTAAGTTTAAAAGCGTCCATGATCCCTCTCTGGCCGATGGGGGTACGCATAAGATGCCTGATGCCAATACCACCGAGTGTTACAATGGCGGGCATTGTTTCCAATACGGTGGAAGTTTAAACAAATCGGGCGATCGTCAGCAGTCCTCTACTCGGCTGAATTGCGAGGGCGCGCCGGAAGGTTTAGGCTTTGGGCATACAAAACATGGGGTCGACGGCGGGTGATCGGCTGAGAGGGAGCTGTAGTGCAATCGGAGGCCAGTCCAGCATTGGAAAGCTCTTCTCGCACAATGGCATGTACCAGTGGCACCATCTAAGGGCTATAGTCACAGGCATGGGAGCACGTGGACGCAGGAGACAGAGCTTCAAGTTCGCGTCTGATGATCTTGGTCACGTGCTCTGCAGTTAACGGCGTCTGTAGCGCAGGCCTGTCTTCGCACGATCAGGTTGCTGCTGTGTTTGTCGAGTGAAATTATGGGCGATACGTCGACTTTTTGCGGCCTCAAAACGCTGGCTCTTCTTGATGATGGCATCGGCCGTGTTGCAGTCCTTGCATATGCCATGAGAAGGTTGAATGCATCATCTGCAATGCCTTTCAATATGTGAGCTACTTTTTCGGTTTCTTCCATACCGTTGTCCGCTTTTCGGCAAAGGGCAAGCACGTCCTGTATGTAAGTCACGTTGGACTCTGATGACGTTTGCGCACGAGATGCCAACTCCTTCTTGGCCGCTGCCTTTCTACCCACAGACTTGCCGAAAAGGGCGCGCATCTTTCTTTGCACGCATCCCAGCTTCCAATTTTATCTTCGTGGTTCTCGAACCACACTTTTGCTGTTCCTTTCAAGTAGAACAGGATATTGGCTAACATAAGAGTTTCATCCCAGCAGTAATTCTTACTTGTGCGTTCGTACAACGGCAACCATTCTTCAATGTCTACATCATCCGTGCCACAGAACGTGCCAGGATCTTTTAGCTGCGGAAGGACAACAGTTGTTGTAGTCGCCTCGGCGGGAGCCGGTCCCTGGTTTGCCATGGTGGAAAAATCCAAGCGTCGGCCACTGCGGAGCTCCGTTATATCGTGTTGTACCCAGCACCACCACCAAATGTTACGGGGGCGAGAGAATGAATGAAATAAATATATTTACAAAATATACAGGGAGAGTCGGAGGCAGCTGCAGCCAAGATGGAAGAACAGCAGCAACAACAACACGAGCACGGTCGCTTTTATCGTCTTCGTCGTCTATGATGCTCTTTCGTTGCCGATGTCGTGTAACAATATGATTATGAGGGACGCCGTAGTGCAGGGCTCCGAAAATTTCGATCACCTGGGGTTCTTTAACGTGCACCCAAATTTGAGCACACGGGCCTACAACATTTCCGCCTCCATCGGAAATGCAGCCACCGCAGCCGGAATTCAATCCTGCGACCTGCGGGTCGGCAGCCGAGTGCCTTAGCCACTAGACCACCGCTGCGGGGCAACGTCTGAAAACGACCATATGATTACGAGAAATGACGTAGTGGATGGCCGCGGAAAGTTTGAACACCTTCGATTCGTTAACGTGCACCCAAATATGAGCACACGGGCCTACAGCATTTTCACCTCCATCAAAAATGCAACCGCCGCAGCTGGGATTTGATCCCGTGACCTGCGAATCAGCAGCCGAATACCTTAGCCACTAGACCACCTCGGTGGGGTCTTGTGAATCTGTTATCACGGTAGCCAGCGTATTCTTGGATGTAGCGATGGCTTAGGCTATGCCCAGCTCTTCCACTGTACTGGCCATCTTTGCACGTGTTAATGCTGCTCTGAATTCTTTGCTGTTTTCGTCCTCCACACTTACAGCAAAACGGTTATTTGTAAGGTAAGCCGCGTCGCCCGTGTATCGCACATCTTTTTTTGCTGTCGGTGTGTTGTAGTACCTGCTTGAGCAGTTTTATCCTGGCTTGTCTTCTTCTTTTGTCGTATTAGGGATGCATGTTTCTTGCTATATTGCTTTTATGTAATCTCGTATGGAATGCGCTGAGGGACGTGCATGTCACCCTCGATGTGCTTTACCGCACGAAAAAGAAGAAAAAAAGGGGTGGGGGGGACCTATAAGCTTCGCTTTTAAGAGTTGAACGTGATAGCAATATCATGTTGCTAGTGCGTACTGACTTGAAAATGGCTTGATTGATTGATATGTGGGGTTTAACGTCCCAAAACCACTATATGATTATGAGAGACGCCGTAGTGGAGGGCTCCGGAAATTTAGACCACCTGGGGTTCTTTAACGTGCACCCGAAAATGGCTTGTGTCAGTGAAGCTTTCGCATACGGCTGAATTCTGTGTAATGAGTAGCACGCTTTCAACCATGCGCAATTGTGCGTGTGAAATCTTTTCGTGCTTGCTATGCACCCACTACGTGGCCTGAAGATAAAAGGGGCAGTAATATGTGTGCCCTTTGTAGTGGGTGGCTCGCTTTAAACTATGAATAAGCCATGATGATCGCACGTTCTGACGCCCGATCGCATTATACGCTGGTACCACTCATTATTACTGCAATTTCACACGTTGTGTTGTGAAGCATGTGTAAAGAACGCGTGTGTTTGTGAAGCATGCAAATTACTTTCACTGCATTTCCCAGCAGATGAAGTTTTCGTTATATTTCCAAGCAGGCGCTTGGCTCATTTGTATAACTGTGTGCCACGCAAACAACCTGGGTTCGAATGTCACTCATGTTTTACTTGCATCTTTCTCCATTTCTTGGTCGCACACAAGATGATGATTTTTTCGCTCACAACCAACGACGACGCCATCGACACAGAAATTTATGCGTAACAAGCTCTTCGACGCTGTCGCATCGAAATTTCCATCCACAGTGATTGCCCTTATATGTATACAGCAAGCTGCTCATCGTGTCGAGAGATGGCTCGTACTCGAATATTGTGTTTCATCGATCCTACCACCAGAGTTTCAAACGTTGCCATTCATTAACTTATGTGTTGTTCTCATGGCAGTATTAAACACTGCCAGCAAACTGCTTAGAGTTAGCATTTTAGCCCATTCTAGCAGCCACAAAATGGAGCTGTATGGGCAGGTGTTGCCATCTGTTGACTGAATACGCAACCAGAAAAGCACATAACTAAGTAGCTGTTTTCGACTTAGTCGATTCATAGTTGGCCCCAAATGCGTCAGAATTGCACCCATTGTTGTCCGACAGCTCAGAGGAGCTTGGGCATATGGTAAAGTTACTCACAGACATGGTACGGCTCTTGCGGCGTATATCTTTTCCGCCTAGTGATTGCTCTTCACCGCTTTCGTAGCTTCTATACTACAGGCTGTTGGGACCAGTATGCCTTGCTCAATTTCTGGTTTTTGGATAAAATTACATCAAGCAAAGACAGCACTGCCTAAATATATGTTGGTGTGATGGTATCTTTTTTTATTTGTTTATTTAAAGACAAATGTTCACTTTGTCGGGTATTTGTTCTACTGGCCTATGGACACGAGCGTGTCAGGAATATGGAAGCCCCAATGTTTTGACATCGACAAATAATCATCAGGGTTGGTCTTTATGGATGTCCCGTCTGCGAGCGTGCGCATTGAAACGCTTGTTGTACTTTCCACAAAGCTGATAGTTTCCTGCTGATTAAGCTCGTGAAAGCCAGTGCATTTAACCGGTTGGCTTGATTTTAGTACACTGATCTTCTACCGACCGTCTCATCTGGTGCACACACCATGAAAGTACGTGGCGCTGTATGTCACCTCAATACCACCCAGACTCGGTGTTTTACAGCAAACTTGCCTTGTGGCATCGCCATCGTAAGAGTAGTTGTAGTAGTTGTAGAAGGCATAGACATCGATGTCATTATGACGAAGTCGTGGATTCACGCTGAAGCTATTGTAGCGTTTGTCCTGCTATCACCACCAAAAATTGAACATCACTGCCTTCTTTTTGTTACATGTGTACCGATTTGCTAGGATACACCGAATGTCAACATCAATTCCTATAGTGTGTCGGGGTGGCCTGGACGTTTTGCCTTTTACTCGACCACTTACAGCATTCTTCAAGTCGTACCTTCGAAACCTTACGTGAGCTACTCGCTTAGCCGTGACTGCAGCCGTGATGAGCACATAGGTAAGCAGAGTCCAACACCACATCAATACACAAGGACTTCGGGTACATTGTGTTAAGCCACAAGCCCTTGTACCTCTTGTCTTTTGTTAAAGACCAACTACTTTGATTATTTACCATATCAGGGCAATGGTGTTTTCATCGTCCCGAAACACACTGGAAACATGCCCGCGATAGATGAAATGCTCAACAAATATCGGAATAACTTTTATTTAGCAAAAAGAGCTGCAATACCGAAACCGAAACTTAACCTAGTGCGCTTCTACGTATAACGTAATACTTTGCGAGAACCTGCCTTTTCACGCATAACACTGCCAAATGACACTACTTGTACACACCATCCGAGTTTGTGCCTGCAGCAATAGGCTAAAATTTTTTCGCTGTTATCATTATTATATGGCGAATCGTGAGCGGCCCACAACGGAACACCACTTGCCACCCCATCGCACGCCCACCAACAGGGAAAAAGTGACCGCACGCTCAGCCAGAGAAGCGCCGGCAAAACGTTCACAATCCATAGCAGTAAAACAGACGAAGCAATGGCACATTAGTTTCGTCACTTGAGCTTTGCAAAAAATCAACGTCACACACAATGTTGCCATTAATTCTGCCAAGCGAAGTGAGCGTTGGCAGGCAAGGTATAAAAGTTATTTGAAAAAAAAATGCGAAACTCTCGTGACTGAAATTTGGCAAGAATGGCGCAAATGTGCGAATGAATGTAACCAGCGAATTTCATTGAGATCCATTGACCTCGAAAAATTGCCGGAGTTGGCCTTTAAGCACTTAGAACTATCTCTCCCGCACAGCGCTACGCGCAGTCCACGTTGGTCCTCGTTTTCGCGCCGCTTTCTTTTTTCATTTGATCCCCGTCCTCTCGTGTTTTCTGGCAACATGTCCTAGCTTTGGCTTGCACGTTTGTCGTTGTATGTTTCCTCGGTGTTTCCTTCCTCCGTTTATTCCCGCAGGGGCACAACACGGCGCCACCATCGTCGCCAGCGCCGCTCGGGTGCGCGGCTGCTGCGCAACCTAGGCCACGGGCAACACGGAACGCTTGTAACGTCGCGTGCGAGAACTCGTGTTTGCTAACAAAAAACTTTTAATTGCGATCGCGCCGCGCAAGCCGCAAGAGATGACAGGAACCAAAGCGCGCACGCTAAAGAAAACTAAGAACAAATACCAGCCTGCAGGCCTCTGCGGTCCAGGGCACACGTCCGGGCAACAACGTGAAACCGGGCGAAACCGTGAGATGGAAAAATAAACGAGTTGACTGAGCAACGATAAATAAATGCAACAACTGGTAACACTACCTATACACAGGGACTAAGCAGCTCCGTTGTTTCTGCTGGTACCTGTTTACTAGCAAACCGAGTCACTGCGACACGATGAAAAAAAAAAGGAAAAAAAGGTAGCAGCCGAGCTCGATGCATGTTCACGTGTTCAAACAGGGCCGTCTAGGAACGAAAGAAACAAAAGAGATGTGGGTGGCAGCTCGCGGAGAAGCAAACAACGCAATCAGCGCGCCGTTCCGGTGTCGACGGAAAACACGGGCAAGGCGAGACGTCTGAGCGAGCGAGCGAGAGAAATAAATTGAAATAGCGCGACTAGCGAAAAGAAATAAGAACCAACGGGCTGCACGACGGGCTCGGGTTTGTGTGTTGGGCGGAGGAAAAAGCAACACCGCCGCCGCTCGCGAGGTGCCGAAAGCAAAACAATAAACCGCTTTTAATGGTTTTCGTAGCGTAATGAAGCACCTTCAACCATCCCTCCCCCCGCGCACCAACTATGTTGTAGTAGCAGCACCGGTGTGACGCGGTGGTGGCAGCACGCACCGGGTGGAAGGGGAAGTTGCTGGTACACGAACGCCGCGAATTCTCCTCTTCCATCATGTTTGCCTTTTCCCTCTCTCTCTCTATCTAGTGTGTTGGCCATTAGTTCTCTTCCTCGAAACCCACTGTCCCCGAAGCTCCTCTCACATCGCTTAGTGTTTTCACCTTCGTGAGTGGAAAGGGAGCAACAGGAAACTGAACGAACGAATGCCTCCAATTACCTAGACTCTTGCGGCTGTAAGTGTAACGGTCGGCGTTGTAGGTATCAAGCACGTACGGGGTCCGAGCTTGGTTGCGAAGAAGAAGAAGAACAAAGGGAAAAACACTAACGCACTGAGGAAGAGGCGGTTTCTGCAACAAGTTTCACTTTTGCCACGTGGTGCAGCGGTGGTGTAGTAGGCAATTGTAGTGGGCGAAGTTCGTTCGTGTGCCGTATCATGCGTCAGAGGGGAACGTGAGAAAATTGGCTATCAGAGAGAGAGAGAGAGAGGAGTGGGATAATGAACATACTACGACATGGCAAATATTTATTGCATGCATGATTTGATCAAATCAAAGAAACCAAAGTGTAGCTGATGAAGCCTAGGTTTAAAAGGCAGCAACGAAAAGATAGTTGCAGACGACGTTCGTAGAAGCTACGAAAAGGAAACTAACAAACGCTCCCCACCCCTCCAAAAAAAAAGAAAAGAAAAATGCCATGTGTGATGAAGAGTAAACCTAAAGGAAAAGATAAAGAAGAGGAGGAAGGCTGGTTAGCTACGAGATTGTTTAGAACGGCACCAGAATTGCCGAATGGTAGGTGAGCATGCATGGGTCAGTAATGCGATCAAGCAAAAAAAAAAATCGCAGCATATCCACGGAGTGAATGAAAATGAATGAGGCGAAGCGTCCATTCATCCGTCCGTCAGTCTGTGAATAGGATGTGCTGGCTGCGCTGGAGGGACGGACTGCCCTACACCACAAGGAGCTTCGCCCCTAAAGAGTAGTAGCGCTCGTAGTCAGCCGTTGAAGAAAGGTCTATGCACTCAACTGGCACACCGCTCGCTCCCGAAATCTGCGAACGTAGGGGATGAAGACGCTGAGAGGGAAGTGGCGAAAGAGAGAGAAGGGGCAGAGAAGGAGGAAAGGCGGCGTAAATGGCAGGTCTGCATGGTCGTCCGCTAATTATTAGTTTCACACCGCTTCGCGCAGATGGCGCCCTCTAGGCGGAACCTAGCGCTCAGCGTTCCACGTTGCGCATCTCGCCCACGCGTCCGCAACTTGGGCCGGCAAGGAGAAGAGGGACACGAGACGGGTCGAAAGGGGGCTCCGAAAAAGCACGGGCTCCACGAGTCGTTCTCTCTCCTTCTTTCGTCCTTCACCCTCGTCCTCTAGTTTCCAGGATCATGATTAATCGCCTCGCTCAAGAGTTCCGGTCAAGCCCGAGCACCCACCGAATTTAAGCAAGAAAAAGTACAAAGCTGCAGATTCAAGGGAAGAAAAAAGAAAGCGAATCGCGAATAAAGGAGAACCTGCGCGTATCGCATTACGTCGTCGAGACGGAACCGTAGTTACGTTCGCTCAAGTTCCTTGCGGGGCTCGGATCAGGCGGGAGGAACTTCGCTCGATTCTTCGCAACAGTCGGCGATTGCATAGCTTCGAGAGGGTCACGCCAATTAAAAGATAGTCACGAAACATTCACATATATTAAAAAAAAACGCAAGTTAAAACACTGTAGCCAAGAGTTGCGGCTAGCGAGTGAACATTAACAAGACACATAGCTATCTCGCATCAGGTAGTGTCGTGGCGCGCAGAGGGATTTGTGGGGATGCGGGGAAAAAAAATGTGCTCGCATGGAGTTGGTTGCTAGGGAATGGGAAAACTTAACGACGTGAAAATCAAATCCTTCCAAAACCGGTCCCTTCCCACCGTTCTCGCGATCAGCTTTCTAGCTTTACCTGTTCACTCGCATATGCTCAAGTGAACCCCACTTTGTTCGGAAAAGAAAGGCGCTAAACAGGGACTGTAACAAAAGGAGGAAAACCTTGCGTAAACGCAGAAACTAGCGCGAAAGCGAGAGGAAACAAACGCAACATTGAAATGTCCGATCAGGTGTGTTCGGGGCATATGCGCGTGGTATTAGCGCGAATAAGCGCAGCGGAGAGTATTAAACGGTGATAATAAAACTACAGGTTACAGGGAACAAAATAATGAAAGCCGGCGATGAACGCGAGTTCAAGCGGGGTGCGTGGCCACACGAGGCGCGGCTACAACAAGCGAACACACACACACACACTACGTGCAGAAGCTCGGACCCGGGACCAGGAACTTGAGCGTAAACAAAAAAAAGTAATAATGATAAACAGGGAACACAAACTGAGCGTGAGGACGGCTCCTGGCTTAATGAGCAGACCGTGGCCACACTCCTCCTCTCCCACCTAACCTGTACACAAAGATAAGGTTACGGCAAAAGCAACGTGAGCGATGGTAACTGCAAAAGAAAGAAAAAAAAACTATAAACGAACCTCCACGACCAACAAACACGGTTACCTTATGTTTTTTTTTTTCGTTCGGCTTACAAAACACCTGTTTCTCTCTGCCACTCCTTGCTGCTGTGGTATCCTGGCCCCGCGTTTCTGTGTGAGGAGGCTGTATGTGACGCTTTTGTCTTTGCAGGCAACGCCTGGATAGGCAGGCGCTCGTCAAAAAACTACAAAATTAAAAAAAAAGCCTCGTTTATCTCCGTCACGTCCTGAGGCCGTATCCCCCTTTCCAGTGTCTCCTTGCCCTTCCTCTTACGTCTCCCCTTTCTTTTGACCTTCTCTCTCTCTCTCTCTCTCTCTCTCTCTAAGGCATGTCGTGGGATATATGACATGTTTGATTTTGATGTTGTGGTTAATTGTTGTCGTTGGTGTTGTTACTCGTGTGGTTTCTGTTTCCTTGCTTCCCTTACGGTTTCCGCGCGCTGCGTCGCCGCGCAAATGAAAAGGGGCATTGTTTCTTCAGCGCACCCGCACGTCGTTCGAGCCCCCTTTGCCTCCTCCGAAAATTGTTTGCGCGTCGATAAATCCTAATGAGCGCCACTCAGGGATTCGGTATCGATAACTAGAATTAAAGAAAATGCAGCGGCACCAGCACCAGCAACAACAGCCCTAACAGCAGCTCTGACGGCTCAGCCACACTCGAACGGGAAAACGTGCTGCAAAACTACGCGTAATCCTCCCGAAGGCGACTCAACAACCGACAAAAAGAGAGACGTATTGGAAATTACGAACAATGAAACGACCTTGCCGGACGTAATTCGGAACATTCAGCAAGATATCTATAATTCATCTATATTGCTTGCATCGTTGCCGATGTTCTGCCACATGGCACGCTTTCGGCTCGTACTACACCTCAAGCTAACTTAGCAAGGGGGGGCGCTGCTGGACTTCGGCTCTCGGAAGATTTTACGGCTAAGGGAACAAAGTGCGGGAGGTACGAAATCAGCTTTTGAGCTACAAAGAATGAAGCCAAGCCGAGGTACGAAGTCAGTGTGTGTGACGTACGGCAGGCACGAACTTAGCCATTCACGAAGTGGGTAGCCAGGGTGAAGTGCGAAGACAACATAAGCGACATTGTCACAGTGCGGTTATGTACCGCGTGAAAGCTATAAGTGAATCTAGGAAACTAGGAAGGCGTGAAACATTTAGGAATGGCTTGTTTGAGCTCAACTAACCTGCGTAATGGCATAGCACGCAGCGTTTTGAGAGCGACTTTCTCGATGAGGCACTATACTGGAGCCAAACTTCAAAGAGGGCATGCAGGTTAGGTGGTTTCCGCTCCAATAGCGTCGTTGGAAAACAATGCCAGACTGCAGGTTACCCTAACATCTTCTTCATTCCCGGTTTAGGTTTTCCTGCGACATCTACAGAAGGTTGTTTCTCCTACACAAACGTTGGTGGGCTCACTGTTGCCTTGTTCATTTCTAGCAGGCTGTTAGCGAGTTGTGGGGTTGAACCATTGTGCCGCGTATTCGCGTCTACGGTGGACCGCGATTACATGACACACCGTGACGGAAGCAGACGCCGACAAGCTTAGCCCGTAAGGTGTTTCTCACCTAAAAAAAAGAAAAAATGAGCCCAGATGGCAATGTAGCCCTTGAACTGTGCCGAGCATTCGATGGAGTAATGCTTCGTGAAATGGAGGAGCAGAAGCAATGCTGAATCATCTCCTCAGGTGCCTCCAAGGCTTTAACTATAGTTTCGCGCCAACCACCTGCGTGAGCTTGGCTATCATCCAGGGCGAGCAGTTGATGTAAGCTGCTCGGCGCAGGGCCCTCCGCTCAGGTCATCGCCGGAAGCCAACAGATAGGCAGGCTTGTACATATTGAACTCATCGTATATGGTGCGCAAGTGAACTACGAAAATGGCGGTGTTCAGAGAATCATTTTTGTAAATAACCCACCTCATGCTGTAATGCCATTTGGCCCTGAGGGTAAAATAAATAATTAACTAAATTATAAATAGATAAATAAATTGGGTTGTGAACCCTTACAAAGCGTGTCTTTTATATACCTTAGTTGCAATATTGTGCCTGTTCGTTTCCCTGGCTAACCTGTCTGTCCTTCCTTTTCCTCATCTTCCTCTTCCACTTTTTCCAGGGAAAACGGCCCATATCTTCATGAGAGACGTCGTAGAGGAGGGCTCCGGAAATTTTGACCATCCCGGGTTCTTTAACGTGTACGCTAATCTGAGCACACGGGCCTACTGCATTTTCAACTCCATCGGAAATGCAGCCGCCGCAGCCAGGATTCGATCCCGCGACCTGCGCGTCAGCATCCGAGTACCTTAGCTACCAGAAATGCGCGGAGGGGATGTCAATGGTGTAGATCAGCGGTGTGAATCTTGGATCAATAGAAAAAATACAGGAGAAAGAATGAAAAGGCAGTGTTATTAACCAATCCTTGTGCATTGGTATGCTACCCTGCTTTGCGGAAATGAACGGGAAAGTTTTAAAGTAAGAGGTAAGAATATCCGGGTATTGAGAGCCATAAGCAAGTTACGATAATGAGGGATGCCGTGCGCTCATAGCACGTGCGCCTCTGGCATTTCACTTTCATCGGAATGGGACCACCTCAGCCTAGATCGAACGCGCCTCCTCGGTGTCAGCAGCCGAGCGACCGTGACCGCTTGGCCACCGTGGCGGAGAGTGGCAAGCACACACAAAAAATGCCACACTTCTCACCCGCCACAATAACGCCACCAATCTTGCAAGCAAGGGCCACAGCAAGAAACTTCGTGCAGGGTGATTAGCAGAAAGTTTTCTAAGTGTGCTAGATGGTTCATGAATTTGGATGCAGAATAGCGGAGGAACAGCGCTTACTATCTGCTCGTTATTTTTTTGGAAAGGCAGAAAATATACGTGAATGTATAGGTGCACAGGCCCACAGCCATGAACGTTTTTACAGCAAAAGCTGTTCTTAGACCAATACATGGTGTCCGCCGCTGCCGCCCCGAGTGGTTTTCGTAACCACTATCGTGGTTAAAAAATTTTTAAAAAATGGCAGCATATTAACGGAGTGAATGATGGAGAGTGGGGCGAAGCATTCGTCCGTCCATTCGCTCTTGCTTCCGTCCGTCCATGCGTCCGTCTGTTCAAGCGTCCGTCCTTGCGTTCGTCCATGCATCCACCCCTGCGTACGTTCATGCGTCCATCCATGCATCTGTCTGTGTGTCCGTTCGTCCATCTATTCAACACTCCAAGTACCTCCATCTCGCATCTTTTCATCATATATTCCTCATATAGAAGCACCGCCATACAGCGGACATTCCAAGGACTGAACGAGAGGAGGCACACGCACACTTTCTTACGGCTTGCGCTTCGGGTCTACTTTCCACCTTTAACAACCTCGAGTTCATGGTATATACTAATTCACTGTATTCATGGCACTGCGGCCCAACGCTCGCTAAACCTTTCTAAAACCAAGGAGGTTACGCCCAGCGAGTATAACGTAGCAACCTTTTCTTGTCTTCTGTGCGTTGTTGAACAATAAAAAATTCGCAGCGTGCGCATTAACTAAAAGCCGTATTCTCCTGTTTCTCATTCCCCCTTAGCAGCCATTGGCATGTACATTGAGCACTATATTTTATTGTTCAACAACGCACAGAAGAAATATCTCACTGGCACCACCTTGGAGGTCAAAATGTTATACTCGTTACATACTACAACGGCTACGAGGGATGAACAGGTGCCACTATAAGGAACTTCGCCCCTAAAACAAAAACAAAAAAACTGGAAAATCAGAAACTTCCTGGCCATAATAGGGCTAGAATCCGGGTTTCTGCGTGCCAGCCCAGTATTCTACAGCATCTGAGATGCTTTATATTCCGTTGCAAACTGGCCGTACTCAGGCTGAATGTCGAGAAAGGAATCCCATTAATATGAGTAATAAAGCGTTTCATTACAGCAAAGGAACGACCAGGCGTCACACAATTCGAATTGCGTAACGATTTGATTGACATGTATGGTTTAGCGCCCCAAAATCACCGTATGATCATGAGAGACGCCGTAGTGGAGGGCTGCGGAAATTAAGACCACCTGGGGTTCTTTAACGTGCACCCAAATCTGTGCACACGGGCCTACAGCATTTTCGCCTCCACCGAAAATGCAGCCGCCGTAGCTGGGATTCGATCCCGCGAACTGCAGGAATTGCGTAACGAGTGGGTCATCGAATTATCCAACCCACCACAGACGCTTCCGGCATAATCCTTCATCTTCATCAGCTACAGCATCGAAAAAATTGATTGATAGTGTGTAGCGGATAGCACGTTTCTCTGAAGAATGATCAAGAATGACATGGTGAATGCCTCCAAACTACACAGAAATTATGGCGTAGTGGGTACCCTCGAAGTGTGCTTGTAGCAGTTACCCAAAGAGTGTTTAGAAAGGGCTCTGAAAGCCCGCTCTTTCAGCTATCGCTCGTACTGTGCTGTGCGTTTCGCGCAGGTCTGCCGTTTTTTTTTTAATGTGGTGGTGTGTGTCGGAGGGAGAGGGGGGGTCAGTTGTTATTGCCTTGATTATTACCGCATTTTATTATTTTTCCTCGGTAAAGACACATCTGCATGCGCCTTTCGGGGAGGAGGGGGAGGGGGCGCCAGGCCTCACCCTCTCCCTCCGTTCCCGAAATGCAAAGCAGGCCCTGTCTATGAGCCTGTAGGCGCATGAGGGGAGCAGCTTGTGTGTCTTCGACAATAAAATTATCCTACATAGAGGATCATGTGCAATCGCGGAGTTTGCTGTCGCGTGTTCTTATTTTAGTTATAATGCTCGTGGTTGAAGTCTTCAGCTTTGATATCATTCGCTTACAACCGTTTTTTCAGATCCTGCTTCTTGTTCTTACGTCGATTTTTGAAAGTGTGGTTTGAGCTGTTTCAGATACTTTCGATTCGACCGCCCTAGTAAAGGTACGCTTTGCCGTTTTTTCGCTTCTGATTACTTTTCCATTTAATCTGATTTTTCCCTGCATGTTGCAGAGCCATATCAACATTTTTTTTTTCATGCTGGTGGCGAAATCACTCGATGGCGTTTGTGCATGTTTTCGTCTTCTTCTTTGTCATTGTTCACCGGACTATATGGTCCCCGTCTTTCCAATACGAAAACCAGTTCATAGTTGATTATTGATATGTGTGGTTTAGCGTCTCAAAACCACCATATCATTGTAAGAAACGCCGTAGTGGAGGGCTCCGGAAATTTCGACCATCTGGAGTTCTTTAACGTGCACCCAAATCTGAGCACACGGGCCCACAGCATCTCCGCCTCCATGGGAAATGCAGCCGCCGCAGCGGTGATTCGATCCCGTGACCGGCGGGTCGGCAGCCGAGTACCTTAGTCACTAGACCACCGCGGCAGGGCAACCAGTTTATAGTCAGCGGTTTGTCTTGTATGCTATATCGTCGTGTTTTATGCGCTGTTATTCCACAGTGGTGATCAGATACGCATAGGGTCAGCCATTACTTATGGAAGCACACTGAGTCAACAAATAAAGAAAATTGTGATTGTGAATACATAAAGTCTTCGAATTCATGTTTCAGGGGCACCGCAATGGTTTTTGGACACATTCACAAACTCTAGTACACGATCTGATCGCATTCTGTCCTATGGAAATGGAATTAGACCTGTAATCTCTGGTGCACCTTTGGCCACTTATCCACTGTGGTGGTGTCGTATCTTGAAAACTGCATTTCCAGCCAGAACAACTTTCGTAAAGGTTCGGGCCTCACCAAACGTCGCTTGGCCTATACATAGCAAACACCTCTACACATAGCGAAGGACACGAAATCGCCCCCGAAAAGGATTCATGAAGCAGCCAGCATTCTCGCTGATAAAGAGAACAAACAAATAAACAAACATAACTCAGTGTTTTTCCAATGCAATTATGTGCATTTCCTATAAGGCGATTCAATAGTGAGAGCCACTTTGTTATTTATTTTAAGTCTATGGCTGTGTTTCAATTCTAGACAGCATCGTAGACAGTCTACGCTGGCAGCTTAGTAGACAGCATTGAGCGCACGCTGTCCGAGAAATGGAATGCGATTGGACGGCTTCTACGCGACGAGACACCACCTCGCGTCGACAAAGGAAAGGTAAGCTAAAGAAACGTAACTGTTATTTTTCTAGGGGCGAAGCTCCTTATAGCGGCACCCGTTCGTCCCTCGTAGTCGTAGTAGTAGTGTGTAACCAGTCTTACATTTTGACCTCCAAGGTGGTGCCGGTGGGAGATTTCTTCTGTGCGTTGTTGAACAATAAAAAATTCGCAGCGTGCACATTAACAAAAAGCTGAATTCTCCTGTCTCTCATTGCCCCCTAACCAGCCGTTGGCATGTACATTGAGCACTATCTGACAAGAAAGGGTTGCTACGTTATACTCGCTGGGCGCAACCTCCTTAGTTTTAGAAAGGTTTAGCGAGCGTTGGGCCGCAGTGCCATTAATATAGTGAACTAGTATATACCATGAACTCGGGGTAGTTAAAGGTGGGAAGTAGACACGAAGCGCAAGCCGTTAGAAAGTGTGCGTGTGCCTCCTCTCGTTCAGTCCTTGGAATGTCAGCTGGATGGCGGTGCTTCCATATGAGGAATATATGATGAAAAGATGCGAGATGGTGGTGCTTGGAGTGTTGAATAGGTGGACGAACGGACACACAGACAGATGCATAGACGGAAGCACGGATGGCTGCATAGACGGATGGACGCATGGACGGACGCAGGAGTGGATGCATGGACGAACGCAGGGACGGACGCACAGACGGAAGGGCGGACGCACGAACAGACACACGCACGGACGGGCGGATGGACGCACGGTCGGCCACACAGAGGCACGCATGAACGGATGGATGCTTCGCCCCACTCTCCCTCATTCACTCCGTGGATATGCTACCGTTTTTTTTTTTTAGCTTATTTCGCGTTCATGTCCCAGAAAAATTGAACGTCACTCACATTGAGTGTCTGGAGACCAGCAAAGTAGCCTGCATCGTTCTTGCCATACCGTCTTTTCGAAGATGACTATTTCGCCAGCCCCGTGAGAACTGGAAAGGGACTTTAGAAGGCCGCCGTTCACCTAACTGTCTATTTAGCCGTCTACGGTAAGTAGTGGAACACACCCTATATATTGATTCTCACCTGCTTCACTGCCCCACTCCGAAAGCCTTCTGTGCCTACGTTGATTTTCCATTGCCTTCAAGATAACAGGCATTGCCAAGTTTGGGTGCGTCGCCTGCCTTTGCAGTGCCTCCGTAATCGGGCTCACTTTTGAACAGGTAACGACGTCATGAAATGGTGTCATTGTGTGATGTTGCGTGAGTTCATGATGACGGCACAAATTTTCGCGGTTACTGAAGTCAGGATGTTGACATCAGGTCATGATCATTCTGAGCGTCACTAGTGTTGACAACGCAGTAGCGGGACGCCGACCCCACCGCCGAAGGTGATTATTCGCGTTTGATGGAGATCGAATGCCTTCGCCCCAATACCATAGAACCTGGTGTGTTTCGTGTAGCGCGTATATGATAGATAACTGGTAGTCTGTTGTGGCAAAGTGGGGTAAGAAGCAAATTGAGGCGCAGACGAAGCGGCAAGCAATCAGCTGTGTTTAGATGGCATAAGGAAGTTTGCCCGACCTATAACGTTGAAGAGCTCTTGGAAAACAGCGAAATAAAAACCGTTGTGAGAGGCATTCGTCATGCACTACGGGGAAACATCGGCTGATGACGCTGACAACGAGAATAATCGAATTGAATAAAGTTTATTTCGCAACAATGTTGTGAGTAGAGGATGATGATTATGATGATGATGATGGTGGTGGTGGTGGTGGTGGTGGTGGTGGTGGTGATGATGACGATGATGATGATGATGATGATCGTTGAAGTACTTTACCATTTCGATGGAAATGACATGAGTAGCTGCGATTGGCAACTGCTGCTGAAAGCGTTTCCGCTCCAACTATTTCATGGACACCACTATTTCACACAAGCTGCGCCAATGTACTAAGGCCGTTTTGTGCCGATGTGCTCCTCCTGTATGCGTCCGGCCGCCACATCTTTCTTTAAGGAACTTGCGGAGAAGTAACTTTTTAGTAAGTAAAGAATACCATAAGCGTAGAAACAATGAGAGATGACCATATAAAAATCATTCCTTCTCATTTGTACATCGGTAATAGCTAACGGTGTCGCGCCATTGCTTGCAAGTCCATACGAGCCTTCAATTACCCAACTGCGGGCTGTGAGATGTATTTACCTGAGCGTGGTGCTCGTAGCACCAGCGGACATGATTTACCCCCTCACGCTCACAACTCCGTTCTTATCGCCTTCGCTACCATTCAGCGCTCTCCTATACACCACCGTATACGCATTTCCACTCGCCTACTCTCTCCCTATTTCTCTGCGATGAACATTATTGCAGGGTGGGCCACGCGAGCCTTTCCCCGGGACGCCTGATTAAAAGCACTCCCGTTTCATCGCCAGAGGGCGGGTTATGTCTTCCGCCCCCCTTTTGATCCTGGCGAGCGACGGCCGGGCTTCCCAATTAAGTCGGCGCCGCGCCATCTCCGCACGTGATAATCAGCGTGTCTTTCCCGGCCCTTTGATTGACGGGACGCGCGCATTGGACGAGTATATGGTAATCCCGCAATGATCGGGACGGTTCCACTCGCACCGGTGTAACACGCAGGGGCCTCCACTTCCGGCGCGCATTGGACGTATATACGGGCTCGCGATTTATAGACGTTCTGCATATAGATATGCATAAGATACACCGCCGTAGCATCGTAGAGGTGTTGGTTCGATTCCCCGACGACCTGAATTAGGCATCCCGCTGAGAGGATGATTACGAGTGTCGGGTGAGTGCTTCTGAAGTGCGAGGTGTTTACGACGGAGAACACTTGTTCGGTGGAGTGGGTCACCCGCGTTCCGTGGAACATTTAGCAGTCACCTCGCAGCGCGGAAGTGAAGTAGTTTCTCTGACTCTATGGCATTGAATAGGAGATGTGTTAGCGTTGGTCTTTCGTGAAGATGAAAATTCAACCGACTATGCTTCGCGCTCACCGATCAAACAACGACGCTGATGGCATGCCCTTCATCGGGATAACGCATTCCTATGTTTTCTAAGTATTTCGGGCATGATTCAATGCACATATAACGTATATACCAGGTTTAAATGCACATATATATCCCATAAAGTGAGCGGGCGGATGATCACCGCTGTAGCTTAGTTGGTAGAGCATCGGAGGCGTTATTCTAAGCTCTCAGGTTCTGCCCCCTGCCGGCGTCAAGTTATTTATTTCATCCCCTTTTCTTTCCTCGCATTCACATTATATTTACTTCTAATAACATCCGCTGTAAATTTTCCGGCATCGTTGTCTGTTAGTTGTCAATAATACTGTTTTGGATATGCTGTATGATCGCTATTTATTAAACACTCTTTGTTCAGCCTTGAGGGGGTAGTATAAATTGTTGTATCGCATCTTGACCATACCACTCCGATACACAGGTTTACAAAGAAGGCTTCGCTTAACTTTCCCCGATATGTTGTATTACTCACCTTTGTGACGCTCTGGGGAGGAACTATAAACACTGGCTTTTATAACGACAAAGTAGCACGTGGCAGTCAAGTGACGACAATATATTTAATGAATCATAATTGTTCAGTGAACTGGGAGCGCGGGAGGAAGACAGACACGAAGCAACGAGGAGGTACACAACACGAGCGCTCACTAACAACTGGTTTATTCTCACGTAATAAGAACATATAAGTACACAAGGATGCGCATGTTAACAGGAATAAGACGATTGTTTGAGCAGCATGCGTGGCGTTGATTCCAAGCACGTGTCTAAGAATTATCAATATAGTTAAGCTCACAGTCAAGTAGTGATAATGACGGATGGCTGATACATTGATTCTTTTTTTTAGAAATGTGATATGCTTCAGAAATTTTACGCTTGGTTTAAAGCGGATGCCAGAAGAGTACACTTGTTCTTTCAAACAACGAACGGTTAGCATTTGCAGGAATTGCAATGTGAAGCTGAAATCATATATTCTCTTATTCCTGTTGACATGCGCACCCTTGTGCACTTATATGTTCTTCTAACGTGAGAATAAAGCAGTTGTAGTGAGCGCTCGTGCTGTGTTCCTCCCGCGCTCCCAGTTCACTGAACAATTATGAATTACCAACTAGCCCCCCTTTCAATCCTATATTTAATGGATTCATGCTGTGTAGTGGAACTTACCTGAAGTCTGTGGCGTATACCCGTTAGTGATGCCCGCAAGCGTTATTGAAGGATCGAGCAAGAAGAGCTTCTTTCTTACCAAAAAACGTCCACGCCTGGAAGAACGCACAGCACATTCACAACGTAAACGGGAAGGGGGACCTCTCTGAACGCTTGTTCAAAGATTATTTTGGAGATCGCTACGAGGACACTTGCAGGGTGCCCGCTACGCAATAAATCATATTTATTTATTGTAGGGAGGCACTGACTATGCTATCCTTCGCCGTTATTTGGAGAACCGGGGCACCCGCTGCACACTTGCAAGAAATTTTGTACAATCTTTTTGACGCTGCGGCTGACGACGTTGACAAATTAGGCCGGAGGCTTTTGCAGTGGGTTGGAGTGTTCGACGACCAACTCGTTACGCGATCCGAATCCTGTGACACCTGGGTATTCTTTTTTTCCCTTCGGTGCTTCAAGCACTGGCGTAAGAGGGAGAGAGATAAATATGCTAGAAAAGGCAAGGAGGTTAACCTGGAGCACGTCCGGTTTACTTCCCTGCACTAGGGGAAGGAATGAAGAGGAGAAAAGAGACGGGAGAGAAGGAAGAAAGATACGCATATTCAAGAGAACACTAGGCGGAGTGCACGTGGCTCAGGTATACAATAATGGGTATGCAATAATAGGATTAGAACCCAGGGAACCAGGGTTCGAATCCCGTTGCGTATTGGCGTTCTTTATTTAATTAGTTTTTTTTCTTCTTTCTTGCGATAGTGGTTACCGATACCGGCGTCGGTGGCGGTGGTGGTCAACTACAGCGCGCGACCCTTGTTATGATGTCATAACAGCTTTCGCTGCAAGAATAAAATCCAACCATTCCAGGCCGTTCGAGTGCGATACTGTAAGGGTGCGAGTGCGCGTGAGGGCAGGCTAAAACAATATTATCTGGGGTTTTACACGTCCCAAAACCAGTATATGATTATGAGAGGCGCTGTAGTGCAGGGCTTCGCAGATTTCAATATTTGGTATTACTTAACGTGCGCTGACGTTGGTCACCACATGGGCCGCTAGCATTTCGCCTCTAGCGAAATGCAACCGCCGCAGCCGGGACCGAACCCACGACCTTCGGCTCAGCAGCCGAGCACTGTAACCGCTGCAGCACCACGGTGCATGACAGACCAGAAAAAAATATGACGTCATATTCACGAAGTGAATGATGACGAAGGAGCTTGATCCGGAGGTGAAATGCGGTATACCGTGAATCCTACGTACATCCACTCAATCATCATACAAAGACGTGACACCGAAACACGTGAGGTGTTGTGTGATTATAACTACACATTACATATATGATGTTTGACTATTACATATTGATGCAGTAAATGTATAATTTAAATATGAAATTAATTGCATATGAGTTTTTTCAAGAGCTTATCTTACGGTCCACTTGTTGACGAGCTCGCGCCGAAGCGAAGACGATGTCCACTAAAGTGAATGGTGATGAGTGGGCGAAGCTTCGGGGGATCATTCGGGAATACCGCGTACATTGCCCACTCGAACATGGGTGACCACTCGTGTGAACAGTATATACGATGTTGTTTTATTAGTCATCCTAAGGGTAAACTCCATGACGACCTTTCGGGGTGAGAGTGCTTTCACGATAGTTTTTCTCCACGGCAGAAAGAGAACGTATGTTCTGGAACGCGCTTGTTCTTCATTGTCGTCATCGTCATGATGTACGATGGGTACCTCGCATGTGCGGGCCGTGATGGTAGAAAGATAATATGGAGTCTGGAACTTGCTTGTTCTTCATCGCCATAAGCGTCATCGACATGAATACTTGCTGTGCAGCTAGAGGCATAAGGTTTCCTTTAAAATGAAAATTTATATTTAGGGAACTCAATGGCTAGGGGATTGCGAGCGCGCATCGAAAGGCGACGGTTGGCCGGCCGGCTGCCGATTGAGGGAACCGTGACGCCACGGCTTCCAACTCGCGCAGGCCGAGCGGCTTGGCACACGCTTGCAGGAACGTAGGAAATTGTTCGACCCGCTGAAACGTTCCATAACCGGTGACTTATTTTCCGCTTTCAGACGTCGTGAAAATATGAAAAAAAAAATCACTGCATCTCCACAGAGTGATTGATGATGGGTGGGGCGAAGCGTTCGTCAGCCCGTCCGTGCTTCCGTCTGTCCGGTCGTTCTTGCTTCCGTCTGTCCACGCGGCCATCCGTGCGTCCATCCATGCGTCCGTCCGTTTGTCTGTGCATCCATCCGAGAGTCCGTTCATCCATCTGTCCATCCGCGCGTCTATCCACGCGTTCGCCCGCCTGCTAGACTGTCTGTCTGTCTGTCCGTCCGTCCGTCCGTATATACATCTAGTGAACACTGCAAGTACCGCCATCTTGCATCCCCTGTGGCACATACCCGCTCTAGAGCAGGTATGTGACATTAGTGGCTACCTACTACTACTACATACATCGAGAATGTACAGACCCACGCCTTAAGGAGCTTCACCCCTAGAAAAGTCGCCACTATCGCGTTTTTTAAGTGTGAATACACTTTAAAAGCGACCCCAAACCATTCACCGCCGTCGGCGGCGTCCGCAGTCTTCTCTCTATCTTTAAAAGAAAGAGGACTTGGCGGGCCGCAGCGCGACGCTCTACCGAATAAGCCACGGACGCGACGCTGATATCGGTGTTAGTCACACGCCTTATACCCCCTTCCCCTTCGCTCGCTGCAGCTGCGCGCGCACCCCTCTCTCTCGCGCGCCCGCCTTCTCTCTCAGTCTCTCGTCGAGAGCGGGTCGTGAGGGGGAGTAAAGTTAAAATCCGTTGGCATTCGCCAGTGAGTTAACGTAAACTCCCCCGTGTGATCAAATTGCGATTCCCAGGAACCATTAGACCATAAAGGCACCATAGTGTGATTAATAAATATAATAGTGTGAATTAATAAATACCCCTCATAGCATCACCCCGTGCATTCGCACTTAACCATGTTCACCCTCGGGGAAATGCTTGGGAGTTTTTTTTCAGCCACCGATCTTATTTTAATGTTCTTTTTGCTGCGGCCGTGTCTAAAGACATTCCGGTTGGCGGCTAGAATTGACGAGCAATGCCGGACGTGATTCACTGATTTTTCAAATGAACCTTTTCATCTCTCCCCATTATATCCCTGCAGCTATTGACTCTTGACTGATCTGTTGCCCTCCCTCAGCAAATTCGTGCCGATGTTTTCTGATAGTGACACGTTTTCGTCATTTTACGAAGTGGTGGTGTGCATTGTCCTTGTTTGTCTTTATCAGCTTTATCACCCTGGAATGGTGCGCGAAGTCTGCAGCACACTGTCGCAGGGCAATCGTGCATACGGCGGGCATACAGGCGTCGATGAAACCCGAACAAGGTACTGGAAAAAGAGCGCGTGTATCTGACGGCTGTTGTAACAAGGCACACCGAGCTTTCCGTGCATGGACTTCAAGGGCCTCAAACTGGGTAAGCTCCCCGTTAGTGATGACGCAATAATCGAACGCTTGACAGACTTACATAAATATAACTGGGCATATCTGTAGAGTTTCCGAAAAGCAGCTAGATGAGACTCTGGCGCTGCGATCATTCAACTACCATGGGAATTAGTGACCAGTAAAAGAGCGAGTTATTATGGAACGCACCGTCTGCTACCGGCTTCCGGTTCGAGAGGAGTAGACGACGGTGAACCGATTCGCCGCAAGCTTCAGATTATTCGGGATTCGCGCACGATCGTCTGTTTATCTTCGTCCTGTAAATCATGGTCGGCTGTTCAGCCGTTGGCTGCTTCAACTCGAGCGTGAGAGCCAAACGTCGTGTATCGATTCCCATTGAACGAAGAAAGAAAAATGAGTTGGGCCGCGTCTGTGAAGAGAGCCACAGCGACAGATAGCCTTTGAGTACGGAATGTTGAAGCCAGAGGGTGCGAAAACTATTTTATCACAGTTACGTGTGTATTCCACACCAAAAAAAGCTTACGCATGAATTTGCTGTGAACATTATATTGAGAAATAAATCGTCGCGCAAGCGCTTAGCAAATATATTATGGGAACGCGTGGGCGAAATCGAGTTGCCATACGAGATAAGCGCCAGCCATTGCCCTGAGATATATGACAAAAAACACAAAAGCTTCACTCAAGAGTAAGCTTACACGAAGCGCTGTACCAGTCCATTCACGTTATTTTGGTCAAACTGTGCGCCAGGACGGCACCCAAAGGAACAAGTGCGTCAAAAAAGCGCAAGGTTTTCATTATTTGGCACCCTCTATGTCTGACTGTATTGTTTATATGCCACCGTGCCGCGCAGCTTGATCAAGATCACTGTTTAAATAAGCATTCGGCTTTGACTAACGAATACATCTTATAGCGCACCGAAGATTACAAAAAAAAAGATATCTCAACGCACTCAATAAGTGCTGCACTTCATGCCGAACGACCAACGATGTCGACCGAGGCAGCGACCCACAAATGAACTCTTAGCACACTGCTACAGTCACCCACATCCCCTGAGATCTTTAAAATGGTGATTTTTTATCAGCAGTAAGGTATCATACAATGAGAACTGTTTTCTGTATCGACTGATCTACTAGCCAAACTGACAGTACCCCGAGCAGCATAAAAGCATTGCAGAACATTTTAGTGCGATAAAAAAGTTTCCTTGCCATTCATGGCTTCCGTAGCTTGTCATCGTCACAGTCACGGTTAGCAAAAACAGAATAAAATAGCAGCATATCCACGGGGTGAATAATAGAGAGTGGGGCGAAGCATCCGTCCATTCATGCATCCGTCTGTGTGAGCGTCCGTGAGTCCATCCGCCCATCCGTGCGTGCGTCTGTTCGTGCGTTCGCACGTCCATCCGTGCGTTCGTCCCTGCGTTCGTCCATGCATTCGAACCTGCGCCCGTCCATGCGTCCATCCCTCTATGCAGCCATCCATGCGTCCGTCCATGCATCTGTCTGTGTGTCCGTTCATCCATCTAGTCAACACTCAAAGTACCACCATCTCGCATCTTTTCACCATGTATTCCACATATAGAAGCACCGCCATCCAGCGGACATTCCAAGGACTCGACTGCTGATCTGCAGGTCGCGATTATGAATTCCGGCTGCGGCGGCTGCATTTCCGATGGAGGCGGAAATGTTGTAGGCCCGTGTGCATAGATTTGGGTGCACGTCAAAGAACCCCAGGTGGTCGAAATTTCCGGAGCCCTCCCCTACGGCGTCTGTCATAATCTTATGGTGGTTTTGGCCCGTTAAACCCCACATATCAATCAATCAATCATACATTCCGCATATAGAAGCACTGCCATCAAGCGGACATTCCAAGGACTAAACGAGAGGTGGCACATGCACACTTTATTACGGCTTGCGCTCCGTGTCTACTTTCTACCTTTAACCACCTCGAGTTCATGGTATATACTAGTTCACTGTATTCATGGCACTGCGGCCCAACGCTCGCTAAACCTTTCTAAAACCAAGGAGGTTACGCCCAGCGAGTATAACGTAGCAGCCCGTTCTTGTCAGACAGTGCTCAATATACATGCCAATTGGTGCTAATAGGGAATGAGAGACACGCGAATTCGGCTTTTAGTTAACGCGCACGCTGCGAATTTTTTATTGTTCAACAACGCACAGGAAAAATGTTCCACCGGCACCACCTTGCAGGTCAAAGCGTAAGGCATGCTACGCACTACTACGAAGGATAAACAGATGCCGCTAGTCCACACTGAAACATCCGCTTTCTACAGCGACCGAAATTCCCCTGCCACCGAAACGCAGCGTGGTTTGCACTGGAGGCGCCCCGCGCCGCCGATTATGCCATCTACTGCGGGGCGAACGCGGAAGGAATGCGCTGTCACCCGGTTGTTGTCGCGGCTCGCAAACGCTACTACGCTATCCGGTGGTGTATACTTCGATGATTCTCGTACGCAGGAAGGAATAAAAGACAGTACTGCTTACTTTGCTGGCAAGTGGCTGTCTTGTAATGCACGAAGAGCAGAAAAACCACCGACGCCAGCGGCGTTGATGGGTTCGTTTTGCTCTGCAAGACCGCAACAACCTCGATCACGCCAACAGCAAGCTCGGTCACCTATTTCACCAAATACGGAGGCGAAGTAGGCATGGAGTAGGTTAAACTCCCGTTAGTTTCAACGTTCAGTTACGTGCACTTCGGCATAATAAGTGAGTAAGGCTTGGCCGCCATTTTTCGAAATTCTTTGACTAGCGCTCCTATTGGTCCGCGGTGACCGATTCGGCGGCAGACGCCGCAAAAAATCGGTCCGAGAGCGATCGGCACGGAGAGGGCCCTTTCGGTGGGTCTCGCCGCCGCCGAACCGGATTCGGAGCACTTTCGGCGGCCGGAACGCTCAGTGTGAATGCGGCTTAAGAAGCTTCGCCCCTAAAAAAAAAATTGGCAGCACATCTACGGAGTGAATGATGGAGATTGAGGCAATGCATCCGTCCGTCCATTCGTTCTTGCATCCATCCGTCTGTGTGACCATCCATGCGTCCGTCTGCCCGTCCGTACGTGCGTCTGTTCGTGCTTCCGTCCCTGCGTTCGTCCATGCATCCGCCCTTGCGTCCATCCATGCATCTGTCTGTGTGTCCGTTCGTCCTTCTTCAACAATCCAAGTGCCACCATCTCGCATCTTTTCATCATATATTCCCCATATAGAAGCACCGTCATCCAGCGGACATTCCAAGGATTAAACGAGAGGTGGCACACGCACACTTTCTTGCGGCTTGCGCTTCGGGTCTTCTTCCCCTCTTTAACTACCTCGAGTTCATGGTATATACTAGTTCACTGTATTCATGGCACTGCGGCCCAACGCTCGCTAAACCTTTCTAAAACCAAAGAGGTTACACCCAGCATGTATACACCTTTTCACAGGAAGTAAAAAAAAAACACCGTCATGATGGGCTCTGCGCGGTAGTAGAAAGGCTAAGGGCGCAGCGTTGTCAGTGCATTTTCGAAGAAACGCGCTAATTTGCACAGCCCAAGGAGGGCTATGGCGGCGCTCAGGGAGGCGTTTATGAAAAGGTGAATAACGTAGCAACCTTTTCCTGTCAGATAGTGCTCAATGTACATGCCAATAGCTGATAATGGGAAATGAGAGACAGGAGAGTTCGGCTTTTACTTTCTTACGGCTTGCGCTTCGTATCTACTTCCCACCTTTAACCACCTCGACTTCATGGTATATACTATTCCACTGTATTCGTGGCACTGCGGCCCTACGCTCGCTAAACCTTTGTAAAACCAAGGAGGTTACGCCCAGCGGGTATAACGTAGCAACCTTTTCCTGTCAGATAGTGCTCAATGTACATGCCAATGGCTGCTAATAGGTATCGCAGCGTGCGCGTTAACTAAAAGCCGAATGCTCATGTCTCCCATTCCCTATTGCAGCCATTGGCATGTACATTGAGCACTATTTTTTATTGTTCAACAACGCACAGAAGAAATTTCTCCCCGGAACCACCTTGGAGGTCAAAACGTTATACTTGTTACACACTACAAGGGCTACGAGGGACGAACAGGTGTTGCTATAGAGAGCTTCGCTCCTAAAACAACTTCTAAAGCACTGACAGAAAACCTCGTCAGAAAGCGCGTGAGATGGTCATAACGCCACTGTTGACGGCTACCTGAGTGAAACACGCCATGACTGTGGTCTGGACGATTGGGTCTGGCCGACGGGACCCTGGTTTGTGCGGTTGGGCTAGCCAACACGGCCTCCCACTACTGAAGTTAAGGATGTGTATTAAGGAAACACAGCTCGCAGGCTCAAGTTCAAAAATCCTTTACGTGCTATTGGAATGAATTCAGTCATACCCGTGATTTTGTTTTTTTGGAGCTCCTATTTCTGGGTTTGCCAGTGCAAAAGTTTACGAGGCAGTGCAGAATTATCTGAATACACCCAAAAGACTAACAAACTAATCTTATATAATATTTTTCTTCTGTGTCGACATACGCATAGCGTCTTTTTTTAAGTTAGGTTTTGATCTGGGGTATTATCTAGTACTAGGAGAATGAGGAATGAACTTTATTGTAAGAAACCAGCAGGTTTAGGTGGCCAGGCCTAAGCCTCCCATGAGGGGACGTCAAGGGCTTTCCTCGATGCCGTCTCACGGGCGTGCTGGGTCACCCAGGTTTGGTCGTCAAGAGCGGGGCTCCGCAGAGCCTCATGGATCTTCGACCAAAAGGTCGTGGCGTTAGTGCACCTGTACTTTGCCGGGCACTCCTACAGCATGTGCGAAAGCGTAGCCGGGTGAGTGATGCGAAAACTTTATAATAGCTACAGCTCAGTTATCATCAAAATTCTGTTTTAAAATTTGTAACGTTTTCATTTTTTATGAGTTTCTTTACTCTAAACTCGAATAATATTTTATAAGATCACTAAATTGTCGGCCGATCCCCTACAGTGAGTAGGAACCACAAATGGAGTTTAACAAAAACTAGAAAACACCCGGCACGGATGTGTCGGGATACTAGCAGCAATGGCAGACGGCCAGAAGCTGCCGCCATATGTTGTGCTGAAACGGAAGACAATTGAGAAGTGAATCTTTTAACGTGGCTTCCATATCCGTACTGAAGAAATACGGTAGATTTTGGCCAGACACGAGCGCTCGTGTCCTTCTTGTCTCTTTGTCATCCTTCTGTTTTCGCGCAGTGACTATCGCCATATCATACCAACTAGCCCAAACTGCCGCGCTTCTAGGTTGGATCAAGACTGTTCACGTAGACCACGAGCGCTCTGCTGTCCCCGCTTCTTGTGTTGCACAGTTTCCTAGGCGGTATTACCGACGGAGTTTGTGATTTCATTTAGAGGCTCTACGCACCAGTACTATCTGCCGTAGTGGGGATGTAGTTTTGACGGAGCCTGGCTGCTGACCTGCAGGTCACGAGTTTGATCCTGGCAGTGGCGTTCACATTTCTATGGAGGTGAAATTCCTGAAGCCGATTTAAATTGCGATGTCATGGCACGTTAAAGAGCACAATATCGTAAAAATTTCCGGAGCCCTCCTTTACGGTGTTCATCAGAATCATTTCTTTCTTCTGGGACGTAGAACTCCAGATGTTATTATTATTATTATTATTATTATTATTATTATTATTATTATTATTATTATTATTATTATTATTACTATTATTATTATTCAGGACTGAAGCGATCCTTGAGGATATGACTTCACTGATACAGCATTTCGACGTGTCACAACTAGCAGTTTCAGCACAGTGCTCGAAGACTGCTGTATACATATGAGGTGAATGACGGTGTGCCAACATGATATGATGCCAAGAACCAAAACCGGAAGGCTGTTCATGGGCGTGCTTGGCGCCTGAATCGTTCAAGCGTGAATTGGAATCTTCGTCGAAGTAGTGGCCTAAAGCCCTATAAAAGAAGACTGCTGTAATGAACACGCTGAATGAAACCAAAAGAACTTTCTGAATGAAATTTTCTGTAGAACCATGAAGATGCTCCCAGCGATGATATTGCCGGTTCCGAGAGTGAAACTTGAGGCGATGACAAGGAATATTCGGGACCAGAAAAAAAAACTCTTGCAATCATTACTGAATGAGAAAAGAAATTAGGCTATGTGGAATATATAGGTGGTGCCTAGGTAATGTTCTTTTGTTTATGTTCATGATAATTAGATAGATATGTGATGTTTAACGTCCCTAAACCACCATATGATTATGAGAGACGCCGTAGTGAAGGGCTCCGGATATTTCGACCACCTGGGGTTCTTTAACGTGCACCCACACGGGCCTACAGCACTTTCGCGTGCATCGGAAATGCAGCTGCCGCAGCCGGGATTCGATCCCGTGACCTGCGGATCAGCAACCGAGTACCTTATCCAGTAGACCACCGTGGTGGGTGCATTTTCATCATGACTATCGCAAAAGTTGTAAGCAGTGACATTTTTTCTTTAGTGCTCGGTGCTCAAGATTCCTTTGCATATTGTTTACACCGCGTAATAAATCGCATCTTCGTAATTGCGTGAATATTTTCAAAAGAGAAAGAATATCATTGCTTTGCGAGTAGACCATTGCATATTGAAGTGCGTACTGCAACCAATGCCTGTTACCTGAAGTCGGATACAAGAAGTCCGGAGGAGGAGGAGGGGGGAGTCACCAGCCGTCTGACTGATGACGCCAGTCTAGAAAGCACGTTCATTGCTGGAGGCTTGTGCATGCTCCTTCGAGGATTATATACGATATACGGTATATATCTATAAAGATGTATAAGACCACAAATACGCCATTGTGCACCCCATTGCACCGCCATCAAACAGCTACCCTATACCATTTAGTTTAGCTTGAACCGAGGCGAAACCAGCGCGTATTAACGAGAACGGATAGACACACACAAAAAAAAAAGATGAAGAGACAGACGTGGCACCTGCGTCGAAATCTTTTCTTGCATCTGTCCTTTCTTGTCAATACGTGCTGTTTTCGCGGTATAAACAACCAACTGGCTCTAACTCAAAGGGCTAGGACTGCTTGTCACCCTTATCTGCCGATACTCAAAGCGACTCTTGCTAATGTCCGCCGCTGTCGAGAAAAAACTTGCAGCCAGTTTCAACCGCACCGCCCATGTGAGCAGTGCAACATGGCGTAGCGGCAATGGCGGTCTTCTGTTTCCGGAATCTGGCCAATTCGGCGCTATACCATTTGACGGCTTTCTCTGCACCGAATTGCGAAAGCGAGACCGACTAGCGACTTACGCTTCTCCTGTATTCGTTTTGTCGCTGCTCTCTATGCAAAAATTTAAAGTGTGCAGAAAATTTCGGCAAAAAGTAGAGAGACAGAGAAATGAAAGAAAAAAAGAAATGACGAAGAAAGCGAAGAACGATACGAACGAACTCGACGTAGCGCTATAGTGACGTGTAGCTCGCATTCCGACAGGACTGCAGAAATATCGGCAACACTTCCAGCTATTCTCGAAAGCTCGCAGACAGTGAGAATGAGCACGCGCAAAAGAAAGAACGAAACGAGACCCAGAAATTCCTAATACTGATAGCGAAAGCGTGGAGGAAATAAGACGAAAAGAACGACGGATGCTTATATAAAAAAGAAAGGTTGAGAAAAGAAAGAACAGACGCGGAGAACGCGCGTGCGTTGCACGCTCCGTTTGACTGCGAGTGGGGTAGAGAGGGTATGAGTGGGGGACTATGGGAAGGCAGCCCGCCAAAGCATCCAGCCAGTAATCGGCGATGCGCGGCGACAAAATGCATGTTCGGAATCTTCCAAAAGCGTCCCGACGACAAGACGGTTGCGTGGGACTCGCTCGAGTGCGTTCCATGCAAAAGAGGGCCCTCCAGAAGCGTTCGACGCTTCCGCCTCGCTCGAAAGCCGTAGGTTCCTCCCTTTTGCCCGTGCAGCGTCACTGCATGCTCCTGCGTCCTCATACAACTCTACGCTCACTGCGTTCTGTCGCATATCTCACGTCGCTCCTCCAATGATGCGAGTTGCCGAGTCATTGTCTTTTAAGGCGACGGTTGCCAGATAGAGGCTTTTTCTGCGTCTGGCAAGCGTACATGCACAAAAAGAAAGATGCGTGCCCAATGGTTGGGGACCATGGCATATCGAAAGTATTGAAGGCGAACACATGAGCCAACCTTCGATTAGCAGGCCAATAGCAGAGAGGAGCAGCCGGTGCTAGTAGTACGCGAGAAAATACGGTAGACAGCTAAGAGAGGCAAGTTGAATTCAGCGAGAGATTACTTTCGACGCTATCGTCGATGTCATGAGCGTCGATATTTACCGCCATCGCACCTTGGTCGCATTTCTACCTTCTCCGTCATCGCTCCTTTTATTATTATCACACATTCCACAAAAGTAGAAGAAGCCAATGGGAAACGCTGTATGTTCGTTGAAGCATTACAAGCACGTGCTATGGTAACTATTATTTTCTGAAAGGCCATCTTAAATTCTACTCCTTTTCTAGAACTTAAACAACGCGTTCAATGTGTCCTGAGCTGAAAACAATACCACCAGCCTACGAGGATTCTGACAATGGCCCAAGTCTATCTATATCTGTCGAAGGCTGTCATTAGGAGATTCTTTGCTAGGAAGTTCCTGAATACAGAATCGGCTTCGTTTCTGTCGACTGCCTAACTTCAGCATACGTCATTGTCACAAGGAAGCTACTGAAGATACCATGTTAAAGGGACACTAAAAGAGTGGAACCATTTTTCCCGTATTAGTAAAGTACTGTTTCACCATTTCAAAAACCCCATTCTTACTTCGACACGACGCTTAGTAAACGGGGAAATGTGAGAAAAGAAAAATGTGGGAGGCGACGCCACCATGATAATCATGTGCCAAACGCTATGACGTAAGACATTTCAAAGGAGTCTACTGGGTTCTACGCAGTGTGTAGCCAATAAAAATGAAGTAGACTGTTATCTGTAGGTGCCATAGGCCAAGCATACGAAGTATCGAAAAATTCTATCGGGCCAATGCCACGAAAATTTTGAAAATACAGTTTGAAATTTCTTACGACGCGCGGAAAAATTACGGCGGAAAATTTAAAAGTAAACTCCACCCTTGATTTTTTTTCTCTAATATGGAACTAAAAATGGTGAAACATCTGTGGCATCAGAGTTCTCAGAGTACAGTTTGTTAATGTAAACCAAGTCATTAATTCTTTTTATTTTCCCTTTAAGGCCATCTGGGAAGGTTTATTTGGTGAATAAGTAGATTTTGTTATGGAATTTTGATGTATTTGAACGTTTATTTTGTTTCTACTTAATCAAAACTTCTGAATATAGGGCTACGTTTAATAACTGACGTTGCAATCGGCTTGAGCTATTCATAGAAGAAAAAAAAATGAATATACTTCTTGTGGTTGATTCACACGAGTTTTTTTTTATTAATTTGAATGGTACCGCCAACCGTATCTTCAAGATGGCATGCTGGGTATGCGTGCCGGTTAGCATCTTTGAATTAACTGTGCGAAGCCAACTATACAGCGCTCGCGTAGTCTTAACTCCGGTCTCTTGCTTCACTCTTTGCTGTTGTCTATGAAAGATATGAAGTACAGTATACCGCTATATGCTACAATGTTGATATTCTAACAGACAAGCTGTTTCGCAAATCAACCGTTCTTTGTACGGCGCACCTAAAAGCTGTCGCCACCATAAGTGGGCAGGTGCCACAGAAATTCGGTAATATCCCACAATTCACGGCCGGTCCGCTATAAATGAAGAAGGCAGCATTCGCCTTAACAAATGGCTGTGAATCGATGGTGGGCAGCTGAAGACTCCAAGAAGGTACAAGAGAATACAAGAGAGCGGCAAAGGCAGTGGCGGCTGCGGGAAGACGCCGGGGCGAAAGGAAGTGTATACGCCAACGATGATGTGCCCGATTGGTGGTGCGAACACTTGATTCGAGTGCGACCTTCTGCCTCTGGTGTTCTGAAATCCCTGCCGCGTCTGGTTTAACTGCAGACCCTCTCAGCACTGAGAATAAACGTAGAAACAACTTACCGTTCTATAGCCGAGGTCTAGCGACGACGTAGATGCAACCAAAAAACCACGTGCGTCACCAAGTTAAGGTCTACGAGCAACATAGAACCGACCGGATTGGTCTCGAGAATCTTTCAGTTTCGTTGTTTCAAGCCTTCTGTGGCTTAGTGCAAGATTTAGGCTATTTTTTTATTTTTTCTTATCACTCTACACCACTCTTTTGATTCAAGGCACCTGATTACGTTTAGTTAGGCGTACTCGTGAGCATTGCGAGATGTAACACGGAATTCGTGTTTAATAAAAAAAAGTACGTGTGATGTACTGATATGAATCGAATGTACGCATAATCCCAACAGATGCCTTTCCAGTTTAACTTTTTTTTAGTGCCACAAACAAGTTTGCGCTAGCCGAGTGTGTTTAGCTCCTCTTGTTTTTAAACGTTATTTGAAGCGTTTTCTCTCGAATTGTCCACGACATTACGTGCTGTAGGCTTGATACTCACCCTTAAAAATATTGGCTGCTATAGTTTCCACTAAGACTGTGTCTAGCAAAGAACATGAGCTCTTAAATGTACACTTTCCTCATTTTCATAGTCTTTCTAGTTTGGTTTCATGAGAGATGTGCGCACGCACCATGCGGACGCACCCAGGCGCAGTTCTGCAATTAGCGCGATGCAGCACAAGGAAGACGATCGTATGCCGTAAAAATAAACTGTTTTACTCGTGGTCCTGGTCGGTGTCTGGTAGGTCATTTCAGTGGCGATAAGGATGAGATATTACTCCGGTATTATCTTCTGCTGGAGGCGGATGCCAAAAAGACTTGGGATCTTGCCTGCCAGTTTTCGATGGAGCAGAAGGAAGCTTGGGTACGTGCGGCATAGGTTTTCAAGAATTATTTGAGGGACATGAACTAACGAATCACGGGAAGCATCGCGATTTGCTGGTTTCTTCGTTGAGCGACAGATGGTTATACGTTTACTACAAGGACGTAATCCGAGCACCTCGGTCAACAGCTTAAGCTATGACCAGGTTGTGGAATGTCTGGAAGATCAGTACAACCCGCAAGCTAATGAAATTGCAGCCAGTTATGCTTTATTCATGCAGAACCAAAAAGAAGGCAAGAGTGTGCAAGAGTTCATCGGGGAACTCAGGAAGCTAGCGGAAAGCTGCAACTTTTGTAGTACGATGGACCGTTTGTTACGGGATCGCACTGTATTCGCTATCCGGAACGACGACGTACGATTTTCTTTGTTGAAGCAAGGTACGCTGACCTTGAAAGAGGCCGAGAATTTCGCCAGGAATTCCGAGAAGGCGCAGGAAGACAACCATGACATGCAGGGGACTGGCGTGGGCAACGGAAGGAGTACTATGAACGTCCTGCCGTGACTACGATGATATACCTCCCAGCCGCCGAGCAGCAACCTGGAAAGTCGCCCACTAAGAGAACATTGCGACAGGCCGCATGGATCGAACGTGTGCTAACATCGGAACACCAAATGCCGTCAGTGCGAGAGGAAAGGTCACCTGGCCAAGGTATGCCACAGGAGTCGTTCCCGGACATCAGCTGCATATGTCGTGAAAGGAGATGAAAACGAAAGTGATGAATTTATGCTTTTCTGGTGGCACTCAGCGCGAGTGTCAGAGACCTTTCGCGGCCTTTTGAGAAAGTTTTGACGTGGGGAAGGCAGAAACTGAGAATGATTATTTACACTGGCGCGCCAGCAAGTGTCATTCCAATGAGTTTATTTTTATCGCCTACCTTTGACTAATGAAGAAAGCGCAGGCAAGAAAACTCTTCGATAGAATACGCGCTGTATCGCGCAAGCGTTAAACGAGTTCCTAGCAGAGAACACCGCTAAATATAGGGTGCTTTGTCAAGTAATCACGTGGATTCTGTGGGGCTGGCCAGGAGAACTGAGTGCAAAAGAATTGTGTTTGCGACCTTTGTTCACTCGTAGAGCTGACAGTGAGCAACAGATTATTTTATTGGGGTCACCATGTCATTTTTCTGGAGAGAGTGTGTGCTTTCATGTTGGAAGAATTTCACGAGAGCCCATCTGGGCGTCAAAGCAATTAAGAGCCTTGCACGCGCGTTGTTTTGATATCCTGCCCTGGACCACAATATAGAGTGTCTAGTAAAAGTGTGTTCACACTGTGCGCCGTGTTTGCTACTACCAGCGGCTCAGGTTCCTTCAAGTTGGCCTGAAACTGACAAGTGTTGGTCTCGGCTACACGTTGTTAGAAATCTGGATTTATGGCATCCTACCGATGTTAGGTATTCAGGTTTGATGGCATCCCACCGCTGGTACCACTGTTAGGAATTCACCGTGTTGCGATGGCCGCGGTAGCCGAGAGCGGCGAGCAGCTGTACGGGCGTCGCTGAAGCCTTCTTCCAGAGGCGGAATAGGGAGGCAATCGTTTTCTAATCAGCAACAGGTGGCAACTTTACTATAGCAGCTTGTCGTTTTTACAGAGCCGGTCAGCACGATGACGTCAGCTGGGGCAAAATCCGTGTAAACAAGGGGCTGTCACGGCCTTAAATCACATCTTTGATACTTTCTCTGAGATCAGTTCGCGGTGCTCGGCGGAGGAGACGCAGCTTTGCCCGGAACTGCACGGTGGCTCGGCGGAGGAGGTGACGCTTTCCTCGGAACTGCACGGTGGCTCGCTGCCATATGCGCGGATAATGGCGCTGGGAGGGGGGGGGGGAGTTCACCGGACCTGCCTCGTTCTTGTGGGAAGAAGCACTCCCGATCGAGAACTATGCTTGTGGCATAACAATGTCGACTTCGCTGGTCTGGTGGAAGGTCACGTTATCCTTGTGCTGGTGGACGCAGGTACGAAATGAATGGAGGCAGTTCCACTCAAAACAGGGATGGCTGGTACCATGGTGGTAGTTCTTCAGAGTATTTCGGTTTGTTTTGGCCTGCCTCACACAGTTGTGCCTGATAATGGTCCCCAATTCGCCAGAGTGGTGATAAAGACGTTCTTTTGAAATAACCATGTCGACCACATCAACACAACAACGCTTCCTTATTATCCACAGTCGAACGGGTAGCAGAGTAACCAGTGCGCACTGTCAAGGAACCACTAAAGAAGAACAAAGTGGGGTCGCTGAAATGTCGACTTGCTAAATTCTTGTTTCGTTACAGGGTAGCGCCGGTAAAGGACGGCAAATCGCCCACAAAGATGTTGCTGGGTGCCCAACCAAGAGCCAGACTAAGTGCTCATTTCCCGGAACAAGAGGGCGCAAAACAGACTGTCTATATAGCAAGGCCCCGGCCCCACCTTACGGATTGTTTCCTCCGGGAATACGAATTTGGTCACGACAGTAAAACCGCAGTGGACAAAGATGACTGCCTGGTACTGTGACGGTTGGTAGCGGAGGTCGGCTGCTCACTGCTGATACGAAGGAAAGAGAACAGCGCCGACATGTCGACCAAGTGCGACTTCGGAAAGTGCAGCAAGAAGCCTCTGTTACTCATGCAACGTATATTGAAACGGACACCGACTCTGAAGGTTAGCCGTCCCATCAACTACCTGCAGGGGAACTCTGCGAGCCAACCGACGAAGGGGCGCATGTGTACCAGCCTGGAAACGCTGTGGAAGACCTAGTCCTACCGAAAGGTTCAACTCGCAAAAGAAAAGCTCCAGACAGGTTTTAGAAGGAAGCACAGTTTTTTGCCGGACACTTTAGGGGAAGGAAATGCTGTATCGCGCTAATTCAGGAGCTGCGTCTGGGCGCATCTGCATGGCGCTGCACACTTTTACTTGTGGTCCTGGCCTGTGCCCGTTACTTACTTTGCTTTCTCGTTTTGTTACCTTCGTTAGGTATCTCATTACCAACCAATTGAGTTGCATGCATAAACTAGTATACCGGGCGCACCAAATTGTGCGCTTTTTTTTCACACTACGTTTATGTTCTTAGAATGAATAGTAAATTTTTTGCTAAAAATAACGACTGCACAGAAGAAGAAACACATAGACCGGATGGGTGCTCGTCCTGTCTATCTGTTTCTTCAGTGTGTGGTTGTTATTTTCGGCGCGACATTAGCTATTGATTATAAATGCATTAACAAGCTCAACAGCGAGTTCTACTAGAGTGCATTGCCATTGGTTAAGATTGCTAAGGCGCCCTGCTTAGCTGTCGAGAAGGTGGAGAATACAACTCTATTTAAAAGAAAGTTCAACGATTGGGAGCTGGCCGCTTCTCTGTGACGGCCTCTTCTGCACAAGCAGCGGCGGCTTTTTGCAGCTCTTCGTCGGAGAACCATAGTAAGGTCTCCCACGTCGCTTTAGAGGCGGCTGGCGAAAACTCTTTGGGTGGGGGAGAGCCTTCGCATTCGCAGAGGACATGACTTCGTTTTGCAGTCACATATTTATTGCCATTTTTGCATATTGAACCAGCTTCTCCACCTGTAAAAGCTCTAAGCGGCGAGGAGGGGTTCGGGTGTTAGTTTGAATTCGGTAGAAGACAGTGGCCTGCGCCCTCGTATAAGGTTGTTGTGCGGTGTGGGGTACAATCACGTGTCATCTCTCTACACTTTCGTAAGATCGTTGCAGCCGAAGCACACCTGTTATCTAGCGAGCATGGCTGTTAGTGTAAGTGGAGAATTTCATTTATAGCGACGTAGTAAGGCACCTACTTGTAACCAATTCTTATTTTACAATATACCAAACTGTACAGCGCGAAATAGAACGAAAGAGGGCCGGAGTTCCACTTGGGTTGTGTATGCGTAGTTACGGCAATTAAAGCTCCCTTGTACTGCAGCTTGAAGAAGAAAGGAACGTCAAAGTGACGCATTGTACTGTATAGCATAGGTGTGCAAAATAGTGCGGAGCGTACGAGTCAGTTTGTCAGCTACAGTTATACACAGCGTACTTTTTTCCTCTATTTGCACACCGAAGATTTCCCAACTGAGTCGCGCAATGACCTATTCAAACAAAGCATTGCAACGTTATTACACAAAGCTCCTAGGATAGCATTAAACCAGCATAATCAAATATGAAAGGATAATCGAAATTAAAAAAAAACGTCAAAGTACTATTTATTGTCCATGGTAGGGGCAAACAAAGTCCACCAGGAAGGTTGGAGATAAATTTGGAGTCTTATATGTGGACGTCGAGGTAAACATGAGGAATGTTCTTCTCGACAAACTGTGAGCCAACCGATATGGGATCTCTAAGACAGGAGATCATTGACTGCAGCTCTACATACACTGCTGTTGGGAAACGCACCACTCTCGAAGTGACTGCAAAGCGCTTATCAGCTAAGCACCGTCAGATTTCAGCAGACGACAGTAAAACATAAATAGCTTATGAAGCAACCAAAGGACTCGTTATTGAAATTTTGCGTAGGTTCTTTTTCCCAGACCATCCAAGGCAATGTCCGATAGCTTATTCAAGCTGCACTATACAGCTGATTGAAGCAGAGAAAGAGGCAGACAGACAAAGAGCTGTACTTAGGTATTGAAAGCGCTGTTCTGTTAGAGAAACGCCACGAGCTCACTTCTACGTGAAGACGCTACTACGCGGGTCTAGCCTCACTACCACTTCGGGAGCTCACTGAACAGCCTGTTGTGATAGAAACACTGGACTTCGTAAGACAAAGTCTCTACCCTTTTCTATGAACTAACTAGGACCCCGTAACAAAGGGCACCACAAGGGCATGTGTTTAATATTACTAACCTACCCACAACCTGGGCAACTTGACTCCAAAGCTTCCTGAAAGTCGATAATAAGGATATAGTGGGATAAGACGTGGTCTGCAGCTCTCTAAACCTGATGACGTGTTATCTAGACAATTTGCTGTGCTAAAGGACTAAAGACCACCCACGGAGGTGCTATAGTATTTTGTGACTTCGTTGTAAGTGAGCAAAGTGTCTATAAACTCTCCGCAGCCAACCTGAGAATCTACGTCCTCCCTAGCACATCTCGAGCTTCGATATGGGGAAGAAGTCTTGATGCCATGCAGAGAGATTGTCCAATATTCGAGTATTCTTTATGCTTCGTCAGATATTAAAGCACTTGCAAAAACCTTGACTATCGATGATCGACACCAACTTTGCAGCCTGATTTGCAGCCTGTAGTCCTACAGGGCAAGATTCAAAGCCACCTATTTGACTCTGGAGGGAGACCCCGAGAGTCACATCATTGATGATATTACCCACGCGATTGGCAGACACAAGTAAAAAGTGAGCTGAGGGACGGTATAGTGAGCGGCATCGACAAAGCACGCCGAGCGAGGTCTGCTCCTAAGAAGCGTGGCGGTCTTATCCCCACAACTACCGACAATTTATTGTTGATGGACGTTCCACGGGAACAGAGAGACCTGGATGGCAATCCGCTGATCATCCAAAAGCTGAAGACGGCGCAGCCACGTGAGCTCAAGACGGAGACCTGAGACGGTCAGAATCTGTTTCCAAGCGTATACATTCAGAGCAGCTGTGCAGTTTTCTGCTGGGCTTCATTTATCTTCTGCTTAGTGTAATGGACGCCCAGCTGCGTAAGCATTTCAGCGCTGGTCCGGCCGGAGATGGCCAGCTTCCTCTTTTATGCTCTGTGCGATCAACTTTTCCCGCTTGTTCCTTCGAATGAAATAGTAAATCCTTGATTACCACCATATGTGGGTAAAAACGACTTATTCACTCCCGCAAAATAATCAAACTTGATTCAAACAATTGACCTGTTTTCAAACTGTATTTGGCTGCTATTAGTTGACAGTGCCGCGTCAACAGTGGGAAAAAGTTGTGTGATGATTCCTTGCATAACATTCCTCCCAACTCCCGCCACACTGTATTTGTACCAGCCAAATTGCTGAGCTGAGCTTCTCACGCCTTCACTTGTCCCTTCTCCGTGTCATGTTCAGACCTTCCTGTAAACGCTCTTTTTTATCAATATTTTATCGGTATTTTATCGGTACATATGCACGCTGGCGTAAAAAGGGAATGATTTCACTCTACAGCCGAGCATCGACTTCAAGCGCACATATGTACTTTCACCAATGATCACCTACGCGTTATTGATCTTATTTGCCTCATTTTAAATTTTCGGTCTTATATCTACTCATTTTCAGCATTATTATCAGCCACATCTGGATCAACCTTTTACTCACCACCACTCACACGTATTGATCAGCTGCATCGTTCATAATCATTTCAATAAGTATTGACGAGAGGCGTTAGATATGTAAAGGGTGCGCTGACCTCTCCCTTCACCAACTCTTCAGGGAAGCTTTCGATAAATATATGTGTTGTCATCTGTTTTTAAAAAGAAGTTACTACTGGTTTCCACTACTCATAACTCCTATGCGAAGGCACTATATCAAAAGGCGCCATGAGGAGCACCCATTACGGGAGAGAGAGAGAGAGAGAGTAACTTCAAGAAAAGTGTCTGCCGAGTCGATTGCGCGAGATATTTGTGTTAAAAGGCATTGACACCATGGTCGGAAATACATATTGTGAGCACAGTCACCGACTCTTCTTTATCGATTGGACGTGTCATCACCATTTGTATAATTTCCTCATGTGTAGATATTGTCGCTAGGTGAAAATAACAGAGTACAGGACGACGGTGCGACCAGAAAAAACGAGGTCTGTATTAACAGAACAAAAGAGCAGCCGCTTCGACTTCTTCTTCTTCGGAGGAACCGTGGGTGCTGTCCACGCTCATCACTTCATCGTCCTCTGTCTTCTTGCCCGGCCTTTAGCCGTGACATTAGCCTCCCATTCAAAAAAGCACGTCCTGATGCTTTATAATCAAAGCGGTTTGTACTCGTTGGAAACGCATGAGTTCATTCGGAGAAATAAGGCTTCATGGGTACCACGTGCACAACTTCTGGAGCATACCTTCGACGCCTTGAAGAGTGCGCAGTATCAGGAACAACCTCATAATTAATGTCACTGAGACGTCGCAGAACTTTATAGGGACCGAAGTACCGTTTTAACAGTTTTTCTGAGAGGCCACGGCGCCGAATAGGTGTCCATATTCAAACTTTCTTTCCTGGCTCGGAGGAGACTGGTCGGTGACGAAGGTTGTGCCGTCTTGAATCGTAGTCCTGCTGGCGACTAATACGTAGGCGTGCAAGTTGTCGGGCTTCTTCAGCCAGCTGGGTGATATAATCAGCCTCCGTTTCAGCGTCTTCACATTCGCGCGGCAGCATAGCATTCAGCATAGTGGTGACTTCACGACCATGAAGAAGGCGGAATGGCGTTGTTCTTGTTGTTTCTTGATAAGCCATTTTATAGGCAAACGTGACATACGGCAAGATCTCGTCCCAGTTTTTATGCTCCACATCGACGTACATGCAGAGCATATCCGCTAGTGTCTTGTTGAGACGCTCCGTAAGACCATTCACTTGCGGATGATACGCCGTTGTTCGCTGGTGAGATGTGCCACTAAGTCTTAAAACTGTCTGTAATAGTTCGGCTGCGAATGCAGTTCCCCTGTCAGTTATTACCACTGATGGAGCACCATGCCTCAGCACCACATTCTCTATGAAAAATTGGGCTGCTTCACTTACCGTGCCCCTCTCCAAAGCCTTGGTTTCGGCGTAACGAGTGAGGTAGTCGGTGGCTACTATAATCCATCTGCGACCTGCTGATGAGGTTCGAAATGGGCCCAAAAGATCCATTCCGACTTGAGCGAATGGAGTAACAGGCACGTCACTAGGATGGAGGAGGCCTGCTGGTGTGACGGGTGGAACTTTTCTGCGCTGGCAATCAAGGCACGTCCGAACATAGTGTTGAACGGTCGCCGTCAGTCTTGGCCAGTAGTATTTCTGCCTCACTCTGCACAACGTACGCGTGTAACCCAGGTGGCCGGATGTTGGTTCATCGTGGCATGCCTGTAATACTTCGCTCCTTAGAGATGTTCGGACGACGAGTAAGTAGTCGTTTCCGTGTGGCGTGAAGTTCATCTTATACAGGACGTTGTTGCGCAAGCAAAATGACGAAAGCCCTCTCGCAAACAGTTTAGGTACAGCTGAAGTGCGACCTTCTAAAAAACGTATTATGGGTTCTAGTTCCGGGTCGTCTCGTTGCAGCTGTGCGACAGTTGCCGTGTTCACAACTCCGACAAAGGCTGTATCGTCATCTTCTGCCATCGCAGGTTCGTATGGCGCACGAGAAAGGCAATCAGCGTCTGAATGTCGCTTCCCCGATCTGTAGACCACCGTCATGTCAAATTCTTGAAGCTTCAGGCTTCAGCGCGCCAACCGTCCTAAAGGGTCTCTTAAATTCGTCAGCCAGCAGAGGGAGTGATGGTCGCTGACAACATTAAAAGGACGATCATACAGGTATGGGCAGAATTTTATAACCACTCACACCACCGCAAGGCACTCTTTTTCCGTAGTGGAATAATTTTCTTCCGCACGTGAAAGAGCTCTGCTCGCGTAAGCAATTACTCGTTCGGTGCCATCCTGCCACTGCACGAGTACAGGTCCTAAGCTGACATTGCTAGCGTCGGTGTGCACTGTTGTAGGTGCGTCATCATCAAAGTGTGCGAGAACTGGTGGCTTCTGAAGGCGTTGCCGCAGCTCGTCGAATGATTTTTGCTGCTCTTCCTTCCATACGACTGCGACGTCTTCTCTGGTAAGGCGAGTCAACGGCGAGGCAATGCGCGAGAAGTTCTCAATGACGCGTCGGTAGTAAGCACACAGTCCTAAAAACCATCTGAAGGCCTTTTTGTCAGTTGGCGCTGGGAAATTCGTAACGGCAGCTATTTTTTCAGGGTCAGGCCGCACACCTTCACTACTGACAAGATGTCCCAGGAACAGAAGCTCTTCGAAGCGGAAATGACATTTTTCTGGCTTAAGTGTTAGTCCGGCGGAACGGATAGCTTGAAATACTGAGTGCAGTCGCCTGACGTGTTCGTCGAATGTGGCAGAAAATACGATGACGTCATCTAAATACACTACTGCCACTTGAGGCCTGATAGTACGGTGTCCATTAGCCGCTAAAACGTTGCTGGTGCCAAGCACAAGCCAAATAGAAGTACCTTAAATTCAAAGAAGGCCATCAGGTGTCACGAAAGCTGTTTTCTCCCGGTCTCTTTCATCGACTTCTATCTGCCAATACCCACTCTTTATATTCATCGACGAGAAATAACGCGCGTGCCGTAGTGGATCGAGTGAATCGTCGATACGTGGAAGTGGGTAGACGTCCTTTTTTGTCACCTGATTCAGCTTGCGGTAATCCACGCAGAAACGTAAGGTGCCGTCTTTTTTCTTCACTAATACAACCGGCGAAGCCCAAGGGCTTTTCGACGGATGAATAACGTCGTCTTCAAGCATCTGTCGCACCTGCTTTTCGATGGCTTCACGTTCTCGCGGAGCTACCCGGTACGGGTTTTGCCTAATGGGTCTGGTCATGTCGTCCGTTATAATTCGATGTTTCGTCAGCGACGTTTGACGGACCCTGGAAATCGAAGAGAAATAATCTTCAAACTTGTTAATAAGCTGCATGATACTTTGCTTCTGCGCCGGCAGCAAACTTGGGCCAATATCAACAGATAGAGGTGCAGGGGTCAGATCAGTTGAATTATCTTTTTCAAGAGTTAGGCAGTCTGTCATCTCGGCGAGCTCTTCCACGTACGCGACTGCCATGCCCCTCTTTGGATGTCGGCGTTCAGAGCTGAAGTTCGTAACAAGGACGTGCGTGTGTCCGCATTTTATCCTTACGACGCCTCTTGCGATAGATAAACCATGGCTGAATAGCGGTGTTGGAATTTGCTCGGCGATGTTTTCAGAATCGCTCGACATGTCACATGTCACAGCTACGAGTGCACTGGACGGCAGTGGATGGTCATGTCGTCTTCGAAGACACGCAAAGTCTGACGTCGCTGGTCTTTACAGGGCACATCCGAAACTTGATCTGGGGCCGTCCAAAACGTACCCGATCTCTCAGGAATGTTGATAATGGCACCGTATTCGCGCAAGAAGTCCATGCCCAAGATCAGGTCTTTGCCGCACTCCGGTAAGATTACGAAAGTAGCGACGAAATCTCAACTGCCGATATTGATTCGAGCTGTACATTTGCCCGGCGGCGTCACCAATTGACCCCCTGCGGTTCTAATGTTTGGGCCCGTCCATATTGTTCTTACTTTCTTTAGGCAGTCGGTGGGTTTACGGCTGATAATAGAGAAGTCTGCACCAGTATCTACCAGTGCTGTTATTGGGCGTCCGTCTATACAAATGTCTAGATTGGTGCTTACGATTTCCATTGATGTCGGTGACGTCGTATCGTCCTTGGTATCGTGCGTCGTACGACCCGTGGTATGATTCGTCGTATCACGTCGTAGAGAAGATGTTGGGGGTGTGATAGCATCTCGACGGGCGGCAACCTTCCCCCAAAGGTCGCAGCTGTTAGTTTCCCCGACGACGGCTAGGAGATCTGCCCCGGACCACCTCGGAGAAACTGCGCTGCGGCGGCGAGTTCGGTGCAGGTGAAGGAGAGCGGGGTCGACGATACGGCACTTCGAGTTGCTGTGCTTGCGGGCCTGCACTGCTGTTACGGCGGTTATCGAAATAGGCACGAGGGGAGGTTTGTAGAAAGTTATGATGTCTACGGTCACGGTATGGGCGATTGCGGAAAATATGGCTGGCTTCTCCGCAATGAAAGCAAAGTGGTCGACGGTCGACGGTGCGCCACAAGTCCGTCTTACGGATGAATGGTCGACTGGTGGGCATACCTTGCGACCAAGATGCAGATGTCGGCGGAGTGTACATTGGTGCTGTTTGCATAGGCACGTCGGACTGTGGATACGGCTGCGGCGGATTGGGAGCTGGGGCCCACGGCGCGTTGTAAGGCCCTTGGCTCACGTCACGATAAGCCAGTGGTGACCAGTTGTAGGACACTGGAGTGTGTCGACGGACAGCTGATGCGTAGCTCACAGACCGCTGGTCTGAGGGCGATTCGGGCAACGAAAATGTCTGGCGGAGTTCTTGCCGGACAACTTCTGCAACGCAAGCCATGGTATTTTCTTGCGGAGTCACAAGGAGGTTTCGGATCTCCTCCCGAACGACCTCACGAATGAGTTCGCGCAGAGAACACTCACTACCAGCACTCAAAGCACAGAGACTGGGAGATCTTTTGTTTGGTTTGTCATGGTATCGGCGCCGTTGCTGCAGTGCTCGCTCGATTGTTGTAGCCTCTTTGACAAATTCGGCTACGCTTGTTGGTGGGTTGCGTAGGAGACCGACAAACAGCTCTTCCTTGACGCCCCTCATCAAATGTCGGAGTTTTTTACCTTCAAGCATCTCGGGGTCGGCCCGCTGAAATAGGCGGGCCATGTCTTCCGCAAACATGGCGACGCTCTCGTTTGGTTTCTGTATGCGTGCATCGATGAGCTGCAAAGCAGAATCACGGCGGTCGGTGTTTGCGAATGTCCCGAGAATTCGCTGCCGGAATTCCTCCCACGATGACAGCGTTGACTCGTGGTTCTCGTACCACGTACGAGCGCTGTCTGCCAAAGCAAAGTAGACGCGCGATAGCTTTTTTCAGTGGACCAGCGGTTGGCTTTGGCGACTCGCTCATACTGGACTAACCAGTCCTCTACGTCTTCATAAACCTCACCGCGGAAGGCCTCAGGAATTAGAAGCTGATCAACAGTAAGCTGTGAAGGCCCTCCGGTAGCCATTTCTTTCTGTACGGTGTGTTGCTGGAGAAGTTTGAGCGGGGTCGCCTCGGGACTAAGGCCTCGTTGTCGGCGACTGTAGCGGTGGACAGGAGTATCGACTGCAGGAACGGATTGCGGTGGTGGACTCGATGTGCTAGGGCGCGGAGGTGTCCCAAGCATCAGTTGGAGAAGTCCAGCACCTCCACCAATGTCGCTAGGTGAAAATAACAGAATACAGGATGACGGTGCGACCAGAAAAAACGAGGTCTGTATTAACAGAACAAAAGAGCAGTCGCTTTGACTTCTTCTTCCTCGGAGGAACCGTGGGTGCTGTCCACGCTCATCACTTCATCGTCCTCTGTCTTCTTGCACGGCCTTTAGCCGTGACAATATCATCATCAGTGTGTGCCAGCTCGAGCTGGCCTCGAATAAAGCTCTTTCTCATAAGTGGTGGAGTTTCTGGGTTGCCAGAAACTGATGTTGCCAAAACCTGGTTTTGGAACCACCTCCAAGGTCTTCCCGACTGGGGCACGTTCGCACGGCAGCTCCGTCAGATTTTCGGTTCCCCCAATGTTCGCGCGGAAATAGCAACAAAAAAGTTTGCTTAACGCATTCAGCTGGCGGGTGAATCATACACCTCGTACATTGAGGATGCTCTTGCCTTGTGCAAGCGTGTAAATTCAGCTATGCCTCAAAGCGACCATACACGCCATATTATCGAAGCCATAAATACCATCGCATTCAACGCCCTTGCGTCGCAAAACCCTACCACGACTCAAGATGTCATCACCATTTGCAAGATACTAGAAGAACTTCAGTCTCTTCATCTTTGCCATGATGCCTCGGACATTCTTCTTCCTGTGGCCCTCGACATCCGTGCCCTGGTCCACGACATCGTTCGTGAGGTGCTTCATGGGCGCTGCTCTTCCTGCGCCCCACCGTCTGCTTTAGCCTCAGCTCCAACCAACTTGCGGGACATCATTAGGCAAGAGATTGCATCTGCGTCACATTCACTTTGTTCCGCCGAATCCAGACCTCGTCAGGTACCAACGCACGCAGAAGTCGCGGCGCTCTCAGCACCCACCACTATCCAAGCGGCTACACCACGTGGCCATGTACCTGTGGTGTCAGTGTCACCACCGATGCGCCCACAGCCGTATTACGCCATGCCGCGTCCTCAACGCCCAATCTGTTATTATTACGGCTATAGGGGTCATATATCTCGTTTTTGCCGAAGGCGTCAACAGGACGAGCAACGTGGCTACGCTCCAGAGGAACGCGGACGCTTCAGTTCACTCACTAACTACCAGCGCACGCCTTACTGGTCTTATTTTCAGCGTTCGCCCTCTGCACCATACAGTAGTGGTCTGCCTGTGAACTCCCGTGAGTCTCCCCACCGCTCACCATCTCCCAATCGCCGTTCCGTCCCGCCTCTGCGTCTCGCCTCCAATGTTCTGAATGCCCACTCGGAAAACTCCCCAATGCAGTTTTAGGAGGGGAGACTGCATCTACCGGACAGCTAGCAATTCCTCCAGACAGACCATCGAACTTGTTAACAGTGTTAGTCGAAGGTATACGCGTCGAAGCTCTTGTGGATACTGGCGCTGCTGTTTCCATTATTCGCTCTGGCCTTTGCTCCCGTCTCCGCAAAGTAACAACACTTTACTCGGGCCCGTCTCTCCATGCTGCGACGAACGCCATTTGTTTGTCGCCCACTCGCCCAGTGTACAGTTCGTGTTTTCATAGACGGTATTCGTCATTGTATTGCTGTTGCAGTTCTCTGTGAGTCCACCCACGAACTCATTTTAGGGTGGGATTTTCTGTCGTCAGCACGCGCTTCTATATCTTGTCGTCAGCGCCTCATCCTCCTCAATCCCACCGACTCTTATCTATAGGAACCCGAAGAGCGCATTCGTCTCGTCACCACTTCAGAATGTGTTCTTTGGCCATCCCGAGAAGAAGTAATTAGCGTTCATTGAAGCAACATTGTGGATGGCGACGTGCTTCTACTACCTCATGGCCACACGGTACATCAAGGCATTCTGATCATTCCAGGCCTTATTCGTTTTTCTGAAGGGTCTGCTTTTAATACAACGTTAAATCAGACCTCCGAACATATTGTTGCCCTGTGAATCAACAGTCACATGCGCTATTGACCCGCATCCCGTTGCAATTCTTGCTCTTCCAAGTCAAGAAGACCTACCAGAGCCAAGCACGCCGCCACTCAACTCTCCCACTCCTCTATCGGTGACGATAAGCCCTGATCTGACAGCAGCCCAGAGTCAAAGAATTGCTGAATTTATTGAACAGACATCGCCCTTTGTTTGACGTTCATTCCGCTGTCCTCGGTATGACAACTTCTGCGACTCACCGAATTCAGACCGACGGCTCCCGAATAATTCACCGGCGCCCATACCGCGTGTCTCTCACAGAAAGGAAGAGAATCGAGGAATACGTAACTAACACGCTTCGACGGAATATCATACGTCCTTCCTCGAGTCCATGGTCATCGCCAGTTGTGTTGGTGCAAAAGAAAGACGGAACGGTACGTTTTCGCGTTGATTACCGGGCACTGAACAAAATAACGCGCAAGATGTTTACCTTCTCCCACGAATTGATAACGCACTAGATTCGTTGCATGGCGCAGAGTATTTTCCGAGCCTTCACCTGCGATCGGGCTACTGGCAAATACCAGTGTCCGAATCTGACAAAGAAAAGACGGCTTTTACCACCGCAGATGGGCTATATGAATTTAACGTAATGCCTTTCGGATTTTGTAGCGCGCCTGCTACCTTCGAACATACGATCGACAGCGTACTGCGTGGCCTGAAGTGGAAAACCTGCTCATGCTACCTAGACGACATCATAGTGTTTTCGACTACCTTTTCGCAGCATATACAACGTCTTGAAGAAGTCCTAGGTTGCCTTGCAAAAGCTGGTTTACAGCTGAATACGACAAAAATGCACCTTCGCAAGCAAGACGATCAAGGTTCTAGGGCACTTAGTTAGCAAAGACGGTATTCGACCGGATCCTGAAAAGCTTGCCGCCGTCCTCGAGTTTCTCTGTCCGTTGCGTCAAAAAGACCGGCGCAGTTTTCTCGGCTTGGCATCCTACTTTCGGCGCTTCATACGCAATTTCGCAAGGCTTGCCTCTTCGCTCCATCAACTGCTCGCAAGTAACACGGCATTCGTCTGGTCCGAAGACTCTGAAAAGGCTTTCCTGGCGTTGAAGCAAGCCCTGACATCCGACCCGGTACTATGTCATTTCGATCCAGGTGCACCCATCATTCTTCACACTGACGCCAGTGGTCATGGTCTCGGTTCCGTTCTACTGCAGCGTGACAACACCACACGCTAACGTGTCATCGCTTACTCCAGTCGTGCTTTCACTGCTGCCGAGAAAAATTACACAATAACCAAACAAGAGTGCCTTGCTGTTGTAAGGGCGGTACAAAAATTTTGTCCATACCTCTACGGCCGCCACTTCGCAGTCGTCACCGACCACAACGCATTGTGCTGGCTTTCGTTGCTAAAGAACTTATCGGGTCGTCTTAGCCGCTGGGTGCTTCGTTTACAAAAGCACACCTTTGATGTCGTCGACAGGTGTGGTAAGAAGCACCAAGATGTTGATGCTCTCTTTCGCAGCCTTCTACCAAACAGTCATAGCCCACCGTCACCAATTTCCACTGCAGCATTACCCATCGCAGGTCTCAGTTGGCTAAGATCCGGCCGCCCTTCTACCTTTGTGTCGCATCAACGCGCTGACCCTTACTGCCGCTCCATAATAGCACGCTAAGAAGGTACATCCACTCCTCCGAACGCCCGACTTCACCGACAATTGAAACAATTCAACGTTTACGATGGTGTTTTACATCGCTATATTTACCACATTGAAGGAAACAAATGGGTCCCCGTTATAGCACGGTGTCTACGACGTCAGGTTCTTGAGACATTCCATTATGATCCTGCTTCTGGACATCTCGGCTATCACTAAACGTACGACAAAATACGCAGATGGTTCACCTGGCCTGGCCTCTCATCCGCCATTGCCAAATATGTTTCTTCGTGTGCCTCATGTCAACGGCGGAAACGACCCACTACTGCTCTTTCTGGCTTTCTCCAACCTCTTCCTTGTCCGACTTTGCCATTCGAAGTCGTCGGGATAGACTTGTACGGCCCCTTTTCCGTGACTTCCAGTGGAAATCGTTGGATTGTAACGGCTGTTGACCACCTCACTTGTTACGCAGAAACCGTCTCACTGCACGCTGGTACAGCCACAGAAGTAGCTGATTTTTTATTGCGTAACATATTTTTACGCCATGGAGCTCCACGTGTTCTGCTCAGCGACCACGCCAAGGTCTTTCTTTCTTCTATTGTTGCTGAGCTTCTACGCGCCGCCAACACCATCCACAAAACAACTTCTATTTATATCATCCTCAAACAAATGGCTTGACGGAACGCTTTTATCGCAGCCTCTCGGAAACAATTGCCATGTACGTTAACCCTGACCACACGAACTGGGACATCATTTTGCCATTCGTAACGTTCGCCTACAATACAGCTACGCAACGCACCACCGGCTTTTCTCTCTATTTTCTGGTCCATGGCCGCTCTCCAAGTGCAACTCTGGACGTCTCCTTTCTTTCGGCTCCTGCTACCTCCGCAGGCCCTTTATCCGCACAATTTTTGTCTCGCCTCGAGCACTGCCGTCATCTGGCCCGAATCAACACCGGCATCTCTCAGGAAGCTCGCAAGTCTCGCTACGACTCAACTCACCGTGCTGTCACCTTTTCCGCAGGAAACAAACTTCTTCAGTGGACTCCCGTGCGTGTGCCCGGCTTATGTGAAAAATTCCTCAGTCGTTTTATAGCGCCTTATACGGTGATTGAACAAACGTCCCCCGTTAATCACTGTATCTCACCACTTAACGCTCCCTCCGACCACCGTTGCCGTGGGACACAAATTGTGCACGTTTCGCGGCTGAAACTGTACAGCCGACGCAATTCCTAATATTGTCTCTCGCCCGGCCAGGAGGCCGCTTTCAGCGTGACGAAAATTAGTGTGAGCGCAGTCGCCGACTCTTTTTATCAATTGGACGTGTCATCATCTTTTGTATAATTTCCTTATCTGTAGATATCATCACCAGTGTGTGCCAGCTCAAGCTAGCCTCGAATAAAGCGCTTCCTCATAATATTTTAGGCTAACTGACTCGGCTGGTGGCAACGCCAGTGTGTACCTGTCGGAACATGAACAGTGATGTCATAAATTTTCGCAGCGTTTTACCATTGTGATTTACCATAGTCCAGTGTGATTTTGTATCGAAGATGACGGATTTTATTGCGCTCTAATATAACTGCATTATAAATTGTGACTGGGCTAGAAGACGTCGCCCCTGGTGTTTTTACTGACCTCTTCATCATTTATTTCTACTGGACTTCACCCTAATGGAACTGACTTGTTGCTTCAGACGCACCGAAAAATTATCATTAGGGTCTTGAAGACCCAACAAGCGGATGTTTCAGGGAAGACCCCTGGCTAGTTGTTGAGTAATCCCGTAATGGAGTTGGAAGGCCAGGCATCTCCGCTCGTTCACGCGCCCTGTCAACTGCCTTGAACTCATCTTCGTGATTTGAGGTCGTGATATGGGTTTCTCCACGTCTTCAATTTCGTTAAGGTTCTACCTCAGGGTACTAAGATTATGTGGGCTAAAATAGAAAATCGTTCACCGCATTTGAGGCATTGATGATGTATCTCTTTGTGGAGTCTGCTCAGAAAACTTTTCGAGAGGTACGAACCTGTCTGAAGTGTTCCTTAGACTACTACACTGTGTTCTACTTAATTTGCTAATGATGATGCTGAAAACTTTGCTGCTTCTCGTAGTACTGAGCCGTAATTTGGTGGAAAGTAAGGACAGAATCATTTTTTTTTTTTTTGCTGACAGCAATATACCCTAAGGAACAGCTTCTTTACTGCAATGCGTGTTATGTTGCCACTCTTAGCGGTGGTGAACCGGTACTTACAGTCTCTTAAGCACGTGCACTGAAGGCACAACTTGTCACATGTAATGCGCACAACAAAACTGCGTTGAATTTATCATGGAAGAACGCTCCCCGTTTGCCTCTTGGTTGGAACGTTCGGCTCCCGGCTAAACTGAAGTTGGGATACGGCCCCATTTAGAGCGATCCACAGATGAACGTAAAACATGTAGCGAGAGCTCATGTTGAATAATAATTACTTTTCTACCTCCCAAAGACCACGATATGCATCATTACAAAGGACGCCGTAGTGTAGGGCTCCGGATTATTGAACAGTAGAGAGTTTTAGCAAGTTAAACAAATCCGGTAGGCAAATACGGTAAGGCAGTGCGGTAGAGCTCTCCTTTTCCAGAGACAGTGCGTCTCCCGGACGACGCGTGTCTCGTTAGCCATGCGTAGGCTGACATACAACAATTAGTCGTGACAACCTACACGTAAATATTGAAAAAAAAAACATTATAGTGCTGGAGTGACTTCACCGACAAAGAGTCGATAACCGGGAAAAAAGGAGAGGTACCGTCATACGGTAGCGTATTCGCGTACCGTGTTTCCGTAACTTGCTCGAACCCCTTAATCTGGTGTTCCTCAACGTGCACTCACATCGTACAGTACACTGGCTTTTAACATTTCACCTCCGTTCAAATGCGGAAGGCTAACGTTGAAAGCGAATGGTTGGCATCCGTCACTAAACGTTGATTCAGAAAATTCTTCTAACACAATGAGGAACGAGACCACAAAACACACGACGCACCTGTGGGCATGGTCCAGCCTGTATCCAGCAGTGTGTCGTCTATCTATCTATCTATCTATCTATCTATCTATCTATCTATCTATCTATCTATCTATCTATCTATCTATCTATCTATCTATCTATCTATCTGTCTATCTATCTGTCTATCTATCTATCTATCTATCTATCTATCTATCTATCTATCTATCTATCTGTCTATCTATCTGTCTGTCTGTCTATCTATCTATCTATCTATCTATCTATCTATTTATCTATCTATCTATCTATCTATCTATCTATCTATCTATCTATTTATCTATCTATCTATCTGTCTGTCTGTCTGTCTGTCTGTCTGTCTGTCTGTCTGTCTGTCTGTCTGTCTGTCTGTCTTTAGAACATTAGAATGCAATCAACCAAAGGAACAAGCAGGATTTCGAACAGGCTACTCAACAATCGACCACGTTCATACTATCAATCAGGTAATAGGGAAATGCTCAGAGTATAACCAACCACTACACATAGCTTTCATAGATTACGAGAAGGCTATGACACCATGGTCAGGTGATATTCAGTAGAAATATCAGCCGTCATGCAGACACTGCTGAATCAGGGCGTCGATTAAGTATATATAAACACTCTGGAAGAAATCTACAGGGGATCAACTGCTACCACAGTGCTTCATAAAGAAGGAAACAAAATAGCAATCAAAAAGGGTGTAAGGCGAGGGGACACAATCTCCCCAATGCTATTTACCACGTGCTTGCAGGAGGTTTTCATAAGCCTAGAATGGGAACAGTTAGGGATAAGAGTTAATGAAGAGTACCTTAGTAACCTGCGCTTCGCCGATGACATTGCATTGCTGAGTAACTCAGGGGACGAATTGCAACTCATGATTATGGAGTTAGACAAGGAGAGCAGAAAGGTGGGTCTTAAAATTAATCTACAGAAAACGAAAGTAATGTACAACAACCTCGGAAAAGAGCAGCGCTTCGACATAGGTAATAGTGCACTTCAAGTTCTAAAAGACTCTGTCTACTTAGGGCAGGTAATAACCTCGGAGCCAAACCACGAGATCGAAGTAATTAGAAGAATAAGAATGGGGTGGAGCACATTTGGCAAGCACTCTCAAATTATGGCAGGTAGATTGCCACTATCCCTCAAGGGGAATGTATATAACAGCTGTATCTTGCCGGTACTCAGCTACGGAACAGAAACCTGGAGACTTACAAATAGGGTTCAGCTTAAATTGAGGACGACGCAGCGAGAAATGGAAAAAAAAATGATAGATGCAACCTTAAGAGACAAGAAGAGAGCAGAGTGGATTAGGGAACTAACGGGGGTTAAGGATACCATAGTTGAAATCAAGAAGAGGAAATGGACATGGGCCGGAGATGTAGCGCGTAGACAGGATAACCGCTGGTCATTAAGGGTAAATAACTGGATTCCCAGAGAAGGGAAGGGGGTTAGGGGGAGACAGAAGGTTAGGTGGGCAGATGAGATTAAGAAGTTTGCGGGTATAAATTGGCAGCAGCAAGCACAGGACCGGGTTAACTGGCGGAACATGAGAGAGGCCTTTGTCCTACGGTGGACGTCGCCAGGCTGATGATGATAATGATGATGATGATGATGGTGGTGGTCTATCAATCTGTATATATGTCTGTCTGTCTGCTTTTCAATCTATCTATCTATCTATCTATCTAGCGATCTATCTATCTATCTATCTATCTATCTATCTATCTGTCTGTCTGTCTGTCTGTCTGTCTGTCTGTCTGCTTGTCTGTTTGTCTGTTTGTCTGTCTGTCTGTTTGTCTGTCTGCTTTTCTATCTATCTATCTATCTATCTATCTATCTCTCTATCTATCTAGCCATCTATCCCTCTATCTGCCTACCCCTGTCTGTCACTCTCTCTAATTATCTATCTGTCTGTCTGTTTATCTATATATCTATCTATCTATCTATCTATCTATCTATCTGTCTGTCTGTCTGTCTGTCTCTGCCCGTCTATCTATCTATCTATCTATCTGTCTATCTATCTATGTATCTGTCTATCCATCTATCTAGCCATCTATCTCCCTATCTATCTATATGTCTATGTCTGTCTGTCAGTCTGTCTATCAAATGTCTGTCTGTCCGTCTGTTCGTCTATCTGTCTGTTTGTCTATCGATCTATCTATCTGTATGTATGTATTTATGTATGTATGTATGTATGTATGTATGTATGTATGTATGTATGTATGTATGTATGTATGTATGTATGTATGTATGTATGTATGTATGTATGTATGTATGTATGTATGTATGTATGTATGTATGTATGTATGTATGTATGTATGTATGTATGTATGCATGTATGTATGTATGTATGTATGTATGTATGTATGTATGTATGTATGTATGTATGTATGTATGTATGTATGTATGTATGTATGTCTTCGTCCGAGCAGTCAGCGGGAATCCCCTCGCGTGCAAGCAATGAGCTCAGGCAAGCACAATTCTTTGTTAACATGATCATGAAATCTTCAGATAAAGATTCGAAAATAAAAAAAAACTTTGATTCGGCACCTGGTGCGGCTATTCACCCAAATCCCCAAATAACTCGTCAGACTATCTTTTTTTTTTTCAAAATGAAGTTACTTCTTCTTCTTTTTCTTCATAAATGTAAATAATTACCAGTTTGTATCACGTATTCTGAACGCATTTGTTTTTGTATATTGTCTCTCGCACTACAAAGTGTGAAAAACGCAAGACAACCTCCTCATGCGACAGCATACTTCCTCAATTATCTGCACCCCGTGCAAATACGCTCTGCTCGTTTTCTTTGAGTGAGCGAGCAGTTTACCTACAGCCTTCCATGCTGAGCTGCTCCAAACACACATCCGTATGGACGTGCGGGAACCCGCATGTCTACACTCAAATATGAACGTGCCTCTTTGAACTCGGTGCTCAATGTTTTCGCCTAAGTTAGTGTGCTCAGAACACTGTGAACCGGAATTTGCGATTTGCTATCGTTGCGTGCTCATGCCAAGTCGTCAAACGCACAAATACGAAGCCTCTAAGGCAGCCTCTTCGCGGTCTCGTTTGGGCTAATTCAAAATATTTAAGCACAACACAACCGCACAAGTAATAAGACAAGCTATAGCGCTGTGCCATGTCGTCATTATTCTTGGGTCGCTAAAGGTATGATACAGAATATTTGTTGAAGTCAGGTAAAAGAAGTGATTATACATGCATAAAACCTTCGTTCACAAAAACTTTTGAGCAGTCATCGCCGCTCAGTTTCGTCAACTGAATCGCTGGTTAAACAAAGAAGCCACTTGCGCGTTTAAATGCGACGATACCAGCAATTTCGTTAATTATGCACTTAGCTGAAGTTGTGTTATTCAAACAAATTCGCTTCTGTACTTACGTTGCGACATGTTATGCACCAATTAAACAAAGCGTGTGCCCCGTATGGTTTTACCACGAGAGAAAGTAGGCATGCAACATGGGCACAAGAGAATACAAGACAGCCACCTGTTATTTAAACGGAATATGCACACTGTGGTGGAAATGAAAATATAAAATAGCTTGTCTGTGCATGCGCAGAAATCGAGCGCATTCGTTCATTACTTTTTGTTGTTTTTTGTTTGTTCCGTGACATCGGAAAGTGGAGCCCATTCCACAAGCGATAGGTCAAAAGCACAGCTTCTATCGGTGATTATCGGTAATTGCATGCAGTTGTAAAACATTGTTTGTGCCTCACGCGTAGCGTGCGAACTGAAATGAACGCGTAACAATACGCGCCCTGTAAAAATGCTTGCACAGGTGAAAATAAAAGAACGGGAGAAGATGTTTTTTTACTTAGCCCTCTTTTTTCTTGAGTGTACACCCGATTGATATTAATATGTGGGGTTTACCGTCCAATAACTACCCTATGATTATGACAAACGTCGTAGTGGAGGGCTCCAGAAATTCTGACGGCCCGGGGTTCATTAACGTTCACACAAATCTGAGCACATGGGTCTACATAATTTTTTGCCTTCACCGAAAATGCAGCTGCTCCAGCCGGGACTCAACAAGTGCACACACGTAGTGCACGGAAATATATACTGCTCTGCACTCCTTTGGTTTATTTTTCTACACGCATTTTCCTAGCCTCATTTGGATACGTGGTAGCATTGATGGCCCATGCGGTAAGCACAGGAATTGCGCTGCCGGTGACGATCGCGCAGACCACGTAGCGTAGCTTACTTTGAGTGCTCTTTCGCACAGCTTCAGTGCAATACAGAGTAGCATCTTAACTAGTTGCTAGTGCAGCATGATCGCGCCGCTCTTCTGTGTTTGAGCGCGTCGTACGAGCTCGGAGCCAAGGAACACACGTCTACGTTTCTTGTTTTCCCGTCTACCGTTACATTGAACGTAGCCTCCTGACTGTATCTACACTGCTACGACGACAACGTTTTCTTTTCCTTGTTTCGTTGTGCCGTTACCAGGGCACAGAAGATAGGTAGGACCCTCAGAGACGAAGCAGGAAGAAAATAATAAAATAAAAAGAAAGGAGGCAGCATACTTTACCCAGACGCAAGCAGCGGATTGAAATTAAAAGGGAACGAAAGTATAGAAGCGAAGCGAGAGAACCAAGGACGGGCGGTACTGGAAGTTTAAAAGGGCGAAGGCCGCACAGAGGCGCGCCCCTGCCGGAGCCGAAGTCGAGCCAGAAGAGAACATAGCCAGAGGCGAATCTGTCATTTCGACGCGCTTGTGCCTTCTCCGGCCACCCTTTCGCCCTCCTTTGCCTTCGTGCGCGGTAGAGCAGCAGCCAGCGTCCTTTCCATCTGTTTTGCGTCCTTTTTTTATTCGCTTGCCGTTTTTCGAATTCCCGCGTTTACAACAGTGCTGATCCTGCCAGCCATTTCTCTCTCGCGCTCCCTATTCCAGGTGTTCCCTCCCACGTACCCGCGACTCCATCCCACACTCCCGCAGCTTCCTTCTTTCCTCCGCGTTCGCAATCCCTTCGTCTCGTTTTCGTTTCTAAAAGAAAGCAGCGCGCAGGATTGCACCGGGACCCGGGTCCTTTCATTTTCCGGAGGGCGCATACCTCTCTGCACCAAAGCCGTACTTTCTTTATTTTTTCCCTTTAGTTTCTTCTAATTGTGCTCTTTTTTAACCTTCTGTTTCTCTTCGTTGCCCTGGTTTTCCGCTCTTCCCGATTGGTACAAAACCCCTCGATTATTTTCCGCTGCTCATTTACTCTATCGTGCGGGACATTTTAGGTTTTTTTTGTTTTTTTTCTGTAACATCGCGGAGTGAATAAAATGACGTAGCAATTATAGATGGCGTCATGATTACTTTTTGTCGCCAGGAAAATCAACACGAAATCCTCAAGACCACCGAAGAACTTAATATACAGTCAAACAACGCACGCCATGTTTTGTACAGTAGTCTGTAATCGAGGAGCACGCAAAAGAATGTACTTCATATTAGTCGATTGTGAACACACGCGTACGTAAGGTTGCCCATTGATGAGCGGGGGGGGGGGGAGGTTTCATAGGTATCATCGCAGCACTCCGCCTCACCTCTATTTCCGCCGGCCGAGTCCAAAGGGCATCATGCTTCGCAATGGATGAAAAAGACAACCGAAAATGAACCTATGGCATGCACCTCAAAATGACCCTTCTGTTCCATGGCTTTCCACAAGTGAAGATCGGAAGTTCACAGTTCTTGTTACGCAACCTCAGTGGCCTTCGGACGCCCCAATTGTCGAAATCCTCCGTGCCGTAACCTTGGTTTCTTAACAGGGATTGGTCAAGTCTGACTGAGCAAAATTGGCAGATCTCGGCCCTCACCCGCCTCCAGAGGCGCAGGCCGGTGAATGTCAATCAGATTAAGGTATTCAACGCCATTGGAAGTGCTTTGGACAAAGCATTGTGTACAGTCCTTCCCAATCACTGTACAGCTTGCGAGGCCTCACAGTATTTTAAATAAATAAATTAATAAATAAATAAATAAATACTAAAAAGCCTATAAACACACGCCACCTCACAGGCAAAAAAACACCTGAAATTGCCGGTGAAAAGACCTACTTTACAGTTTTAAAATTGCTTCAGCAGGTGGTGCCGCTAGAGCCATCGTTTGGACAAGTGGCCCTGTTTTCATCGAGGCTGTAAGCTTGCAAGAAGACTAGACCACTTGTCGGCACGTTGGCTGAATGTCTCGTTCCATCTGCACATTCTTTCTATCTCTGCAATGGCTTAGTTTTACGCGTGAATGGCTGACTATGGTGGGCTATGCGTCAACAGGGATGCTTATATTCATTCATTCATTCATTCACTCATTCACTGTTTGTTCAGACAAAAAGAATGATTGCCTAGGCTGAAGGGACTAAAGGCAGATTACCTCTGCTTGACTGAGGTCCCTCCACCCATACATTTGCTCAGGCGAAGTGGAATAAAGGATACAAATTTCATTCTGCTTTTAAATGAGGGGACACAAAATTCAAATTCAACAAGTATAACAGATGTTGACACATAAGTTTTAAAATAACACCCTACAGTCATCATCACCAATTTGCAGTACAAATATATATATATAAATATATATATATATATATATATTTATTTATTTATTTATTTATTTATTTATTTATTTATATTACCCTCAGGGTACACAGAAAATTTAAGAGCAGAAGGGAATGCACAATAATGGAAAAAAACACGGAATACAAAGCAAATGGCATAAAAATGTTGTCACTAATTAGGGTACAAAGATTATTACGCCTACCAACTCACATCATAGTAAAGCAAATGATAACACTAATTTTATTTTTATTAGATGGTGAAGGCACAAAACAATACAAATAAACAGTTCAACAAACATACAGGGGGTAATTAGGGAATCATTGTTTTAAGGACATTCTTAAATTGAATGGGTTCATTGATGCTTGTTATTGATGCAGGCAGGGAATTCCATTCATTACAAGTTCTTGGGAGATATGATTGGGCATATGTTACTGTGTTGCAATGGGGGACTGTGACTTTTTGTTGGTGATTATGGCGAAGAGAAATGAAGGGAGCAGCTTGGATTAAACGGGAACGAAGTTTCGGATTATGATAGAACATTTTATGAAACAGGCAAATGCGAGTGCGCTTTCGGCGGGTAACTAGTGGGATGAGGTTTAGAGATGCCTTCATTTGAGTGACACTAGCTGAACGATGGTAGTTAGTCAAAATGAAACGAGCTGCACGATTTTGAACGAATTCCAACATGTGTGGAAATGTTACCTGACCGGAATCCCAAACAGATGAAGCGTATTTTATTTGAGGACGGACGTATGTGGTATAAAGCAATAACTTTAGTGACGAAGTTTCTTCGAAGGTAACCCAGTGTTTTATTAGCTTTGGACGCTCTATGTTCAGTATGTAATTTCCAGGACAAAGTGTCAGTTATGTGGACGCCGAGGTACCGGTAAGATGTTACAGTTTCGAGGGGATGACTGTGAAGAATATAAGATGGACAAGTTGTACTCGACCGAGAAATCCTCATAGACTTGCATTTTTTTAAAGTTTAGTTCCATTTTCCAATTATGACACCATTGAAGTATGTTATTGAGATCAGCCTGCTGAGAATGAATATCATTATTATTAGGTATTTTACGGTAAATCACATAGTCGTCAACGAACAAACAAATTTGGAAGTAACAGTAGAAGGGAAGTCATTCATATAGATTAGGAATAGCCGGGGGCCAAGTACGATCCTTGAGGAACCCCAGAATCAACTGGTGCAGTGGAAGAATCAACATCTTTAGTGCTGACAAATTGAACACGAGAAGAAAGGAATGCACGAATTCAGTAAAAAACTGCAGGGTCAATTTTTAGAACACTTAGTTTTATATAAGAGTAGGGAATGGTTAACTTTATCAAGCGCTTTAGCAAAGTCAAGAAATATACAACTAGTTAAAGAAGCAGAGTCCAAAGATAAATGCAAATCATTAGTAAAAGAAATAAGTTGAGTATCACAAGAAAAAATCTTTCGAAAGCCATGCTGAGTTGAAGAGAAGAAGCTATTATTCTCTAGAAAATTAACAAGATGAGAAAATATTATATGTTCGATTATTTTGCATGGTACACATGTGAGAGATATAGGACGATAGTTAGATGGACTATGTTTATCACCGCCTTTACGTACTGGAATAATCGCAGCAGTTCTCCAGTCTTCAGGTAGTACACCATCATGATACGATTGTGAAAATATGCATTTAAGGATGATGGAACTGTATTCTTTGGTATTCTTTAAAAATTTTCTATTAATTTCATCAATACCGTGAGAAGACGTTAGTTTCAGGTTGTCGATAATCGTGATGATGCCATGCGAGTCAAACGTGATGGGATCCATCGCAAAATGATTGTACGACTGAAGCTCAACACGTTGGGTATAATTAGATGAAGAAAACGACTTAATGAATGTATCGTTTAGCACAGTATAACAAAGATGGTCGGGAACAGGATCGCCGGTCGGTGTAACCAATGATACTTTACTGGTGCTAAGTGGTTTCATTATACTCCGGAAACGTTTAGGGATAGTCTTCAGGATATTTGGCAGGGTTACATTGAAGAACGAGGATTTAGTATCCTTTAGCGTTCGCGAATATGCTAAAGAGGCTGTCTTGTACTTTGTCCAGTTGGGCGGTCTAAGTGAATACTTAGCGATTCTAAAAAGTCTTTTTTTTTCCTGTTAGAAAGTTGGTTTAATTATATGTTATACCATGGAGCTTGGTTATTGGAGTACACCCGGCAAAGAGGAATATGAAGATGAATTATTTCAGTTTATATATACATATAATATGCAACAAGGAGACATTTCTGACAGAATTACTAAGTACCATTGAGAAACACATTTGAAAAGAAAGAAATTGAGCAATTTTCATCTAATATGCAAAAGCACGAACGACACAAAAGAAATATTTACACTAAATAATACAATTAGGGCTCCTTACAAGGAAGGAAGTACGTCTTAACGTTTTTCTTCACACTGTTTTTAGTGTTGTGTTCTTTCAAAAGTTCACGGACATAACTATTTTAGTGGAGTAGATAAGGTGTTTGCTATGATAAAGTTTGCTTACCATATGTTGTTCTGAAAAAAGGCAATCGAAAACGATCAAAGCGTAGTTCATAGGGAGTATCGCTTGCGTAGCAATGCCCCATATAAGTGTCAACGGTGTTTCCTATTTCAATAATGACATATAAGCTGAGTTTAAGATTGTATAATTGTATATAAGTACGGTGGTGTCATGCTGTTGTAACCTGAAATTAATGAACGAATAAAACATCTATTGCGAATAATGTAGATCAACGGAGGACTGGGTGGGTTCATAGTTCGGGACTTCGTTGAATTGTTATGCTCGAAAACGTTGCAAGCCTTTAGGCTGGTTTAGGTCGGCTTCGCACAACTGCGGTTTGAAGGTTTCGTGCGGTGGCCCACCTGTTACACCATCGTATGCTAAAGGTTGTGTTTACGTATCATGACGTGTCCATGGCTAAATATGAGAAAACTCGTATTCTCGTCCAGCGACTGGTCCCAATTAGCGAAAGCTTTTATGTAAGAACCCCTTTTTTACAGACGATAGTCTCTTTGGGGTACTCCGATGCAGACACTTTGGTCTGACTGTACGTCTGTCTGTTTGTCCGCCGTAACGATACCCTAATTTGCACCAAACGATATCCGAAACGGCCAACCCCATCCGCAGTGCCCACCAATATTGCTCGAGTTTCAGCTTTCATACTTATGCCGTTGTCAATTGAAAAGCAATTATTGCGGATATCTGGGGCACTACAACGAGTCAATATTTTGTATGTGTGTCTTTATACTAGAGAAGGCACACATAATTCTAAGGACCGTAGCGTTTATCAAGCTGCGCTGACAATGCAACGCGATGCTAAAAAAAAGGCAAGTGTTTCCAACGCTTTACTAAGACGACACGGTGGTGACAACTGCCCCTCGCTTTGCGTCTACACCTCATCACCTCCAAGACGGGTTGCACGTCTTCCTTCGTTTTCGAAGATAACTGCCAGATAGCGCTCGTGTCTAACGTGACGCCTCGATGCGCACGTTTGCCTTCGCTGCATGGACCGAGACTCTTCAACCCAGTGCCTCCAGAATACAATTCGCCAATTGTCTCGCACAGAACGTCAAATAAACGTTTTGTTCGCTCTCCCCCGACGCAATATTATAGTATTTCGACGACATTTGTAGTGAAACATGCAGATACGGGGCCAATTTTTTTTTCAGAATACTGCCTTTTTGACGTTTCTTTGTCTGCCCACGCAAGATAACCATAGATAATTACTTCTATCAGAGCTGTCAGTTTGCCAAACATATTGTAAGAAAGAAACGGTTCTCAGTATGTTTTATAATTCAAGCATAAAGGAAGATAGGTGCGCAAAAGCTTTATGCGCTTGTAGCTTCATTGTTATTCTAAGGTTAGAGAAATGAATTTTCGCTGCAAACATTTCACGAGACTCAAGTTAGCTCTTTCGTAACAAAAGTTTCCTAATCAGTGACTTTGTTTTCGCACTCGATGCTTAGTGCGTCAAGATTGATTGAAAACGCTTCATAAAGCTGCAACGTTTGTGTAATGGCGCGCGCTGGAGCTGACTGTCACTTAGTTACGTCAGAAGTCAGCGTTCGTCCACTTCGGTGCCCGAGAGCCATAAGAAAACGCTGGTGAGCCTCTAAGTGACGCCGCAGGTTTCTCATACGAAGGTTCTCTTTGTAAATCGCACTGCTACATGCACGCATCACTGCAGCGACGTTCCAGAACCAAACGAGCAGTGCACGAAAATGCCCCTGGTCCGTCGGGCATAAAATGTCGTGTCACGTGCGAAACCTTTGCCATGTACGGCTTGTCACGTAGGTTGAGCCTAACGCTCATTTTACGAGGAAAGAGACCATTATTGATTTCTTAAAGGGCCTCTAAACAACCTCTGAAAATACAAATGATGAACATTAAGTTTATGTGCCTCACAAGTTGGCTGCCACAATTTTTTTTCTTTACACTTCGTCAAGTGAGAGCAGAGTTACAGGTACTTGTCGCATGCTTCAAGCGTTCTTGCTCTTTTTTCGTACCAGTGCCTCATGCGTTTAAGTTGTTGTTTTTTTTTCGAACGTGGGGACGCAACGCAGATACGTCGTGACATCGCACCATGGCCACGGAGCAATGCAGTACAATATGCTCAAATCAGCCAGTGTCCATGCTTACGTCGTGATCACCGAGGTATATGAAATCATTTGTCAATAGAAGAGCAAGGTCTTTCAAGCCGATTTGATAATAATTTCAAATTACATATCTCGTGCTGTGCTATATTATTTGGCTCGCATGTTTCTAGGGGCCTGTTCTAGATTGGTTGGTGTAATTGATAGAGAGGGTTTAACGTAACAAAATGATTATGGCAGACGCCGTACTGAAGGGCTCCGTAAATTTCGGGGTCTTTACTGAATCGGCAGCGCTTACCGGCAATGCCGAAAAAGTCTTGTAGGACGCTTTTATCACTCAGAAAAAAATTTTCTCTTTCAGCTGGCCTGGCGAAGAGCATTATACGGAATACCCATGGCGTAGATGTGTCAAAGTCGAAAAAGAAGCACTGCATAAATAAGCGTATAGGACAGTCAGAACATTTACAACTGTGTTTTAGAATGGTAGTAGGCGTTGCGGATACTGAGGAGAAGAAACGCATTTTCTGCACTCCCGACATGGTGCACTATTCAATCACGAGCTTTTTTACATACAATGTGTTCATGCTAACCGACGTATTCGAGGCACACGCATTCATACGACCATTAACAAGCGCCAAACTTAAAGAAAATTTGCTCGCGCATTATTTTCTTTTAAAAGGGTCGTAAAATACTTTTTTTAGTAATCATGACATTAGTTCACTGGAAAAGCGTACTGCCTCGCAAATTCAACGCCGCAAAAGTTTTAAGAATCCGCCCAGTACGAGCGGAGTTACACAAAGATTTGTCACATGCTGCAATCACATTATCTCTTCTCTCGTCCCGACGAAAGCGCTGGAAGCTAAGCAGGTTTGGATGGGAGAGGAAAGCAAAAAACGTCACGTGTGCCTCGTGACCTTGATCACTTTTTTTTTACTTCAAAAACGTGGCATTTTCAGTGTGATCACGCGCGAACGCGTGCAGAAGTGACGGCCTCCCCCGGCGATCTCTGTAACGACCGAGCGCGCCATGTACAAATCAGCCATTGGCTGACAGATGGGCTTACTACGAGTGATTTTTGGGCTTATTCTCTGATTTGTCAAGAGAAGAGAAAAGAATTTTTAGCTGACTTTGATAATTTATTGTGAATTCCAGGCCATGTGCTCCGCTATCATATTTGACTTGCGTGTTGTCGGGAGCCTCTACCACCGATCGGCAGCATTTTCTGACCATGCTCAAAAAGTGTTGCACAGCCCCTTTGAGAGCGAAGCACTTCAGCGGGCTGGGCTGTTGTATGCTGTCGTATGCTGCCATCGTCGAAAACTGTGGTAACTTGCCATAATGCAGGCAACTGCCGCCGTGGTGGTCTAGGGACCAAGTTGCTCGGCTGCTGTGCCGTGGGTCGCGGGATTGAATCCCGGCTGTGGCGCGGCTGCATTTTCAATGGAGGCGGAAATGCTGTAGGCTCGCGTGCTCTAATTAGCGTGGACGTTAAGGAACCCCAGTGGTAGAAATTTCCAGAGCCCTTCACTACGGAGTTTCTCATAATAATATGGGGGGTTTGCGACGTTAAACCCCGCATTTGAATCAATCAATCTTAATTCAGGCAAAACCATTTATAAGAACGTTATTTGAGGTGCACTAGCACCAAAGAGAAGCCACCTTCTTCTTGTTGATATGAAAGAGAAATCTAGTTGCCTATGATGATGATAAGAATAAATAAAAAGATGCCTCCTGCATCTTCCCACGGGGGTAACTAGAGTAAAAGCGTCACGGAGAGGGGGGGGGGGAAGGTATAACGTGGTTGTTACGTAATTGGGTGTTGTTTGAGAAGGCATAATTCTTATTTCGTCTTTATAATTCTTATTCATGTAATGAAGGAGAAGCGTTACCTTCAACGAGTTGTGGGACGCTGATGCTGGGCCGTGCCTCGCTACTGGTTGAAGGTACTGTTGCTTCCACAGCATTCACTCGGGTAAAGCAATGCGTCATCATCATCAGCAGCAGCAGCATCATCAGCATCATCATCAGCCTGACTACGTCCACAGCAGGACAAAGGCCTCTCCCATGTTCCGCCAGTTAACCTGATCCCTGTTTAGAAAAAAATTATTTACAGCATGTACAGAACACAAAGGCTTCATACCATTCCAGTAACAGAGCATATACACCTCGGCACATCTGTATTTCACGACTAACATCACTACGTTACAGTGAAGACATTTGCTCTAATATACATGACAATGTTGGCATATATGTACACAAGAACTAAATGCGATATCATGATACAATGGTATAACGATACAATAGATGCAATGAAACACGATATGTAACAAATCAAATTATATAAAACAACTCAATGGGCGGTGCTTAGCACCAAGTCGGTCGAAAAATGAGTTGTATCCTTTCGTGTTCCACCTTGACGAAAGGGCACGACCAATGCCGCAGAAAGTCTTGCTCCCCGAGGATGAAAAGCTCCTCGGAGAGGAACGCGAGGATCTCTCGTCTCATTCTCCCCAGCATCGGCCACAAAGCACGCCGGTGGCAATTGGCAGCTACGGCCTCACATCGGTTTTTCTAAAGGCTGAACAGCCCCGCAACTATTAAAAGAGCGGAGAAGCGGCTGCGCGGAAATCGGCCGTTGGACACGAAAGTTCGCACACCCTGTCCCCGAAAACCAGCATTAACCACACGCCAGAAAAGGCGGGAAACCACACATTCAAACGTCGCATGTCGATTGGTCTTTACCATGACGCAGTTAGGGCAACTGGAAGTGCGAACCACCTGCCATCGCTGCAACCGATCTCGCGTGGGGAGCAAGCCCCAGCCCAACCTCCAGACAAAGTCTCTGAGATATCCTGGCAACATTGCGGCAGGTATTGGTTTCCAAGCGCGGTTCATTACAGATTGACGATGCTGGGGCACCAAGGGCCGTATAACGGCGGCCATTGTGTCCACCACTTTAGAATCGGCCACCTCTATCTCTGGGCACGTAGCTTCCAAACGTCGGTGAAATGCCAGAAGGGCTCGATACAAAGATGGTAATTCAGTTGATTGGGGACCTTGGTTTATTTGGCTATCCGGAAAGAAGACACGTAGTGATGGGCCCAGATGGTAGCGAGCCAGTGTCTGAGCGGGCATGCCATCATTGCTTAGTATTCGTAATAGAGTGCGGAGGCACAATGTAGAAGCCGTGACGGAAACTTCGGGGAATGCAAAACCGCCTTGATCTCACGGTTGAGCTAACGCTGGACGCGATAACAATTCTGTGCCACCAGACTAAAAAAAATAAACTGATGCATCTTTGCACTTTCCTGCAGACGTGGAGCGGTGGTTTAACAGAATGGTAAAGGTACCAAAATTTACCTAGGTACACCGTTTGAGTTAAGTATCGGTATTCCAAGAGGGGAAATTCGAAGTACCTGGCTGCTTTGATATCACTTAGAAGAGATTGTACAGCGGATGACCAGATGCTATCCTGTATACCAAATGCAGTGAAAGTAACTCCGAGTATTGAAATCTCAGGAGACCACAGTAAAGTTGACGTGATGCTGATACGACCGCTGGGGTTGCCAATGAAAAAATACTGGCTTTTAGAAAAGTTTAACCTTGCACCGGAGATAATACCGAAATCATGGAATGAATCAAGAGCATGCTGCAGCGACTGTTCATTATGTACATATAGAGTAATATCATCTGCATATGCAGCGACCTTTACTTGAATGTTACCGGGTAGAGGTAAGCCACGAATCTGCGGGTGATGTTCAACGGCCCTTAAGAAGGGTTCTAATGCAAGGATAAATAACACTGGGGAGAGGGGACACCCTTGACGGACCCCACGCGTGACAATAAATGCGTGACTCTCACGGGAATCTAAGTAAATGGTACTTTCTGAATTAGTGTACATCGCGTGGATGAGGTCAATGAACTTATCTGGGAATGCCTATGCACGTAAAACATTTAGTATGTAGCCATGTTCTATGAAATCAAAAGCTTTCTCTTGATCTAATGAAACCAACAGTCCTTGCGCACATCGGCTAGTGGTGTATTGAATGATGTCACGCGTTAACCACGTATGGGTGTGTATTTCTCGGCCCGGAACAGAACAGATCTGGTGGGGAGCAATTAATGTTGGAAGAAATGGACTGATTCGGTGCACCAAAATGGTGGCCAAGAGCTTGTAATCTACATTGAGCAGTGTAATAGGGCGCCAATCTTCTGGCCGCGCGAACATTGGGTCTTTCTTGGGAACTAGTGTTATACGGCCTTTGTGGAAAGAGGTTGGAAGTGTAATATCTTGGAAACACTTGCGAATGACGCGTGACATAGTTGGACCATGGATAGGCCTGAACTGTACATAAAACTCTGCAGGGAGTCCGTCAGGCCCTGGGGCCGATCTCTTTTTCATTGCGTCTAATGCGCCTTTGATTTCGTCATCGGATGGCGGTAATAGGAGGACGTCATTTGACATGTTGGAATCATGAGGTAAATCTTTTAGCAGAGAATGCGAAGAAACGAATCCTGGGTAACAGACATTAGCACCAGATTGAGCTATTGACTGAAAGTCTTGAGTGAATTCCTGAAAGTCACGCGTACTCGTAGCAGCTGGGGTGATAGAGTTCAGTGAGTGGGCAGGCGAGCCTGGTGCACAAAGCAGAGCTCTGCGTGCATTCCTTAGCACCTCAGGGTGCGCACACGATGCACGTCTACAGCGCCAAGCTGCAGCCGAGAGTGAAGAAACGCGCATAATACGTTGGTACCGTTCAACGAGCTCCTCTTGCCATGCCCGCATTACAGTGGAAGGACTGGGATCTCGATTGGCAATGCGTATCTTCTGGATTAACAATGACGCATATTTCGACATACGGGTGCAAAGTCCTCTGCCCGACGCACTGCAATGATGGCACCACTGTTCTTTGAGGCGATCCCAAAAAGCTACATCCGCCCCAATGAGCGATGCGCGTAACGCTCGGGATAATTTCTCCGTAGCCTGAGAGTCCTGGAGGACGCGGCAATCGAGACGCCATGGTCTGTAAATCGTTGGCGTCCCCCCTGGTAGGCGGAGAAAGAACATAACCGGCCGACGGTCGCTAATGTACACTGGTGTCGGTGGCAATGACATTACCCCGGTGTCGTGAACGTAGGTAATGAGACTGGGGGATGCATACACGTGATAGATTCGGCTGCTCGACGCTGCTCGACGCCAAGTATAGGCATACTTACTGCCATGCACACTTTGATGAATGTCCATCAATGCCAATTGCTGCACTAGACGTTCGAGTTCTCTGGCATTCCAGTTTGACCGGCCGCGACCCGGACCTCGAACGTGTGCGTGTGAGTCTAAGACACAATTGAAATCCCCTAAAAGTACCACATGTCGGGAATTTAAAAGGAACGCATCAAGAGATTGGAAGAACGCGTTTGAGTTCTCGCGTGCCGCTGGGGCATACACGGTAACAAATCTTATTCTTAACGAAAAAAAGGTGCAGTCGAATGCCAGCACGCGTCCGAAGGCATCGAAGGAAACATGATGGTCACGTAAAAGACCTCGGTTAAAAATAATGACTCCGACGCCAGTCGAACGCGTGCTGGCGTACGAAAAGAAACAATCAAAATTGAACTTGCGCTTGAAAGCGAGTACATGAGAAAGCTTGAAAAAATTTGTTTCTTGCACGAACAGCAAATCACAGTGCACTTAACGTGCAAAAGCCAATACCTCAGCCTGTTTTTGTGGATTTCGGAAACCTTGAACGTTAAAAGTAATAACTTTTAGAGTAAGAGCCATGGGGAAAATGAAAACATAATATAAGACCACGCAAATGCAGGGGTACCTTTATCAGGTGCGGGAGCCGGTGCCCCGCAAGTGGCTGAGTCATTTTTTCCGGCCAGGCGATCCACCGGAGGCTCGGGGCTTCCGGGATCGCGTCGAAGTCCGCAGGGGACTTCTGTCTCTGGTGGGGGCTTCTAAGTCACGAGTAGTTATTCGGTGGCGTTTGGTGTCCGGGTTCTTGAGCGAGGATGGCACAAAGACGTCTCGACTGTCCTGGCTTATGTCACTGGGACTGGTGTCTTCGTCAATTTGTAGGGGCTGTTGCGAACCGGACGGACCGATCCCGCCGAAGCCACCACTGTTGCGAAAGACGGCGACGCCAACACGGCTCCGAAGGCGCCACTGCTTTCAACTCCGCCGGGAAGGTCACCAGCCGTTTGGTAGCGTATGATTATCAGCTCGCGACTGCTTCTGCGCAGAGCTGATAAGACGAGCGGACGAGACGACGGTGAGTTAAACAAGGTTTATGTACAGCATATATACAGAGGCGTTACAAATTCGGCACTGGGGCCGACAGAGACTCGAAGAGCCGAGCTCTCCTCTCTAATACATAGGTCAACTTTTCGCCTAAGATCGCCGACTCACACTCATGTCGGCTCTCCGACATGGGGACTCCTCTCTCGTAGGACCTCCAATGGGGTTGCCGCGCCATGCGTCAGACCACCAGACACGAGGACGCCGGCTCGCTGTCACGTGCGCCGCTGACTCAATGCACGTGGGCGAGAGAGGCGCCGCGCGTGTTCACGCCGTTGAGATGTTCGCGTCAGGCGGACTGCGGGCTGGCCTTGACCCAGATTGCCTTTTTCCGAGGCACGGACGTTTGACGAGGACTCGCTGGCATAACAGCACCCCCGCCGCCAGACAGTGCACCGGAAAGACGAGCTGCTTCCACGGCGCTCGGATGTCAGGTGCGCTCGTTCGCCAGGTCCCTCCAGGTTCGCCTCCAGGGCCATGGGGAGAACACAGCTCCAGACTGTTCCGGGAACACATCCCATTTTTGACGACGGATCCCAGCTCCACTGGCTTGTCGCCACAACTTGCTGACCAGCTTCACTCGTCTCTTCTGACCATCTTCGGTTTCAGCACTTGTCGATGGTTCTGCAACTTGCCAAGAACGGATCGACAACAGACAACACACGACACACGCAAGTGCCCTCGGTCACCCGACAGAACACCAGACAAAGTATAGTACAACATATACCTATCTACGTGTTTATCGGAATTTTGTTCCCTCTACATCAAGAGGCACATGTGGGACACAAGACTCTTAAAATGACAACTCAATTTTTTTTCCACTTACAACAACGTAACGAATTAGAATACCACAAAGTTGGCCCCTTGAGATCACTCTAAACGAGAGCGCTCAGCTAAGGTCGTGATGAGGTCAAAATTTTGCCCCGAATCGCCAGCCAGAAACCGAAAGGTTGAGAAGGTACTAGCTAGAACGCACTGCTCAATGCACCTGCATTAGCGTTTAGCTTTCCCCTTTTTTTCTGATAGCGAACGTCAAAGTTGCGCTGTGGAGCAACGTTCTCCACCTCAGTAACCGGCCACTTTTAGGCGACGATACCTATGCGGCACCAAGAGCGGCTCACACTTGCGACGTTCCACAGGAGAACAACGATACGGTTTGCTAGGGATCGGCTCCTCACAAGTTAGCTCTATATCGTGTCCGATCACCGTCGTGTCTCCGGGACGGTCCGAACACACGTCTCCAATCTTGGAAACAATCTTTCTCGGGTCCTTTTTCTGGACTTCACTTAACCTAGGCTCTAGGTTAATCTGCTCCCAGATTACTTTCGATCCCCCTTCGATTACCTCACAAGAACTAAAAATTTCTGCTTCCTCTTCCTCTGAAGCATTCAACAGCTGATTTACGACCGTTTGATGTTGAACTTTGGGTTTCATCAAGTTGTAAATTTTGTTCTGCCGCCTTCCTAATTTCACTTCATAATTCGTATCGGGAAGCTTCGATATTACATTGGCGGGCCCTTCCCAATCAACCTCAAGCTTGTTTCTTTTGAACGGCTGCAGCAGCATTACCTGATTATCAACTTCAAAAGCGCGCTTCTTCACAGATTTCTCGTAGTGCTCCTTCGACAGCACTTTTGCCTCGTTTTTCTGGCTTTCCACTAGCGCTTCAATTTGGCTTTCCACTAGCGCTTCAATCGAGAGATCCTCACTCTGCTCTCGAATGAGCGTCTCTCGATCAACTCTCGGCAGCTCGCTCCAACTTTCCGCTACAGGCGAGAGCGTTGCAGCCCTCTCGCTCTGACTCAATGGCGCCATGTCGTCTCCCCTTTCTTCGGAAACCGCGCCGGTCGGGTCGGCGACGGGCCGCTCCCGCGACTGCTCACATGACTCACGCGGAAAATTTTCTTTCTGGGGTTCCGTCGACCCGCCGACAAGGTCATTTGAAAGTTCACCGCATTGAACAAGGTCAAGCTTCCGCGAAAGCTTTCGCGCTTGCGATCGCGTGAGGGCCATGCACGCAAAGCTGGGGAAGAACGATTTGCCCTGCTCTTTGAGGAGCTGCTCCGAGTTGTTGGAGAAAAGATAAGGAAAACGATCGTTCAGCGCGGCAGACACAGCCGCTTCGGTGCGAAGCTTACCGAACGGGCCTTCAATGACAACCGTGGCGATTGGTAAGCGAACACTCTGCTCCTCGGCGACTTGCCTGATCCACGCGCATTCTCCTGTGAAGTCATCCGGAGACACCAATGAAGGATGGACAACGTCCATGGTTGCCGCTGAGTCTCTAAGTGCTCGGCACGTTTTCTCATTCACCCTAATTTCTTGGAGATACGGCTCCAACAACCGCATGTTCTTTTCTGATTCTCGGATTGTTGCGAAGGCAAATTTTTCCTGACAGTTTCTCGCGATGTGTCCTTCCTTTTTGCAGTTGTAGCAGATTAGCGGCTTCCGTTTGTTTTCCGATTCAAATGCTTGTGTGGTAGAAACCTCACTCGATTTCTCCGCTTCTGTTTGCCCTTCCCCTACACTGTCCTTCGTAAGAGACGGGTCCTTCTTGAAATTACGGTGCGGAGCGGGTTTCCGTTGATCAGGTTTCTTTGAAAAGCCCTCTTTCCTTTAATCCTTTTCAACGCGCACTGCCCTGCTATGCAACTTTCGGCGAGTATAATACTCCTCAGCTAATTCAGCTGCCTTATTTAACTGTACTTCCCCAAGTCTGTCCTGCAGCCAAAGTCTGACATTATCCTCGATGCAGCGGTAGAATTGCTCCAATGCAACGCATTCCACAACTTTATCGCGGTCGTCATAAACACCTTCGCCCTTGAGCCATTCAATCAAATCGGCTTTAAGACGAAGCGCGAAGTCAACGTGTGACTCATTCCCCTTTTCAGCATACCGGTACCTTTGCCTGAAAGCCTCGGGTGACAACTTATAACGTCTCAAGAGCACTTCTTTAACCTCGTCATAGCTCTCAAACGCTTCCCTCGACAAGCAAGTTATCGCGTCGGACACTTCGCCGGGAAGAAGAGCTAGCAGGTTCCGCGCCCAAAGAGACCGCTCCAAAGCGTTTCGCTCACAGACGTGTTCAAACTTGACGAGATACTTCGCCATGTCCTCGCCTACTACAAACGGTGGCAGTTGGTCCCGAATTCTAAAACCGCTGACCTGAATCGTCGGAGAAGCTACGCTAGGCGCCTGCGAACACTGTAGGATTGCCAATTCTATTCGTTTCAACTCAAGGCGCTCCTGTCTCTCGGCCTCCTCGCGACGTTCACGCCTTTCAGCTTCTTCACGTTCGCGAGCTTCGCGCCTTTCAGCTTCTTCGCGAGCTTCGCGCCTTTCAGCTTCTTCACGTTCGCGAGCTTCTCGCCTTTCCTCACGTTCGCGAGCTTCTCGCCTTTCAGCTTCTTCACGTTCGCGAGCTTCTCGCTTTTCAGCCTCCTCGCGGCGTGCTTTGATATCCACCCAGGCCTCATCGACTTCCTCAGCCGACACTCCCTCATCCTTCATGATCTCAAGGATCGCTTGCTTTCGTTTCACACGGCCCAAAGTAATGCCGAGTTCCTCACAAATTTCGATGAGTTCCTTCACTTTAAGGTTCTCCATCGTTCACACTAGCCTCTTGCTGTTTGCCCCTGTTAAGAATCTACTTGCCGTACCCACTATAAGCCTACTAGCAAGACGCGCAAGCAATTTTGCACACTCCCGTGTTTACCCCCTCCGCATTAACTTTGGTTTCAAAGCGCTTCGACTTGGCTTGAAACGATCAAAGCTCCCTTCAATGCTTCACACAGCCCTTCTCTAAACTACTACAACCTGAGCTAGAGTAGTCTGGTGAACTGAGGGGAAAACATCAGGCACTCACCGCATCGATGTCGCTGACGCCGGCCGATCCCGCAGCTGCCAACCACTGTTGCGAACCGGACGGACCGATCCCGCCGAAGCCACCACTGTTGCGAAAGACGGCCACGCCAACACGGCCCCGAAGGCGCCACTGCTTTCAACTCCGCCGGGAAGGTCACCAGCCGTTTGGTAGCGTATGTTTATCAGCTCGCGACTGCTTCTGCGCAGAGCTGATAAGACGAGCGGACGAGACGACGGTGAGTTAAACAAGGTTTATGTACAGCATATATACAGAGGCGTTACAAATTCGGCACTGGGGCCGACAGAGACTCGAAGAGCCGAGCTCTCCTCTCTAATACATAGGTCAACTTTTCGCCTAAGATCGCCGACTCACACTCATGTCGGCTCTCCGACATGGGGACTCCTCTCTCGTAGGACCTCCAATGGGGTTGCTGCGCCATGCGTCAGACCACCAGACACGAGGACGCCGGCTCGCTGTCACGTGCGCCGCTGACTCAATGCACGTGGGCGAGAGAGGCGCCGCGCGTGTTCACGCCGTTGAGATGTTCGCGTCAGGCGGACTGCGGGCTGGCCTTGACCCAGATTGCCTTTTTCCGAGGCACGGACGTTTGACGAGGACTCGCTGGCATAACAGGGCGCCTCACTCGCGGTGCTGTTGGAGTCCTCGTAGATGCAAGCGTCGTCGTCTTGCGATGTAAACTCCTCGATAACACCTGAACTTGTTGTCGACAGAGCAGCAACGCGAGGAGCCTCAGATGCAATATTTCCATCCGAGACGCCGTCCTCACGAGGCGCTTCGTCGGACGAGGGCTTGGCCTGCGATTCCTCAGAAATGGCCACGGGACGCGGGGAACTTAAGTTTTCAGTACCTGGAGGGATTACCAGGTCTGGAATTGTTGGATACGCAGTGGGCGTCTGGTGCAGCGTCGCGATAGGCGCATCTTGGTTGCGGTCGGTTACCACGGCTCGCGTTGACGAATCGTCGCACTTGTTCTTAGATGGCGTTCCTGGTTGAAGTGGATGGAAATCCTTGGATGCCGCCTCGGAATACGATGGCCTGATGGGGCAGGCCACGGTGGCATGCGGATCACCATAATGAATGGCGACACGGCAGCGAGCAGCCTTTCCCATCGTGGCCATAAACGCCGATCCTTCCACAAAACTGAGCTGTGCAGTTCATGCGGAAGTGCCCACTGTCTCTACATTGACGGCACACTCGCTGGATGCCTTTATAGTCATAGGTTACTCAATGGCCCGCGACATTGAGGTAGTTGGGCACCGGTGACGAAGCCTTCATTTCCCTTGCGGACGTATCGCGTCCAAGTGGTCACGGGTGGGCGCGATCCCATGAGTCCTCTGGTGATGTCCAGCACCTTCCCGTAGGGAGAGAGTGCTTGTGCGAGGACTTCGCTGGGTACGCTGCACGGCAGGAACAGGATGGTCACTTGGGTCACTTGGGGTCCCAGGGGTACGATGGCGACGCGCTCTCCTTGGATAATAAGGTGCGACGCGTCTACGATTTGGGCCAGTGCGGCCTCCCTGTTGACGGTAACTTGGTAGTTCCGGCCTCCGAAGTGCTGAACGCAGTACACTTCTTCGATTCCTACTATTGAAGACGTCGCGTCAACGACGCCTTCGGGACTAGTCCCCTCGGGGACGACTACGTCGAAGGCTAGCGCGTTCTTCGGGGGCTGGCTTGCCATTACGGGCGTCCGCCAGCCCAGGGACGCCCTGAGACGCTAACGACGACAACGCTACCAGGCAGCCTGGCAGCGTCTCCGATGTCTCCAATGTGCGTGGCTTGTGCGTCCCTCGTAGTCCTGTGCTTGCTGCTGCCAATTTGTACCCGTAAACTTGCTAATCTCATCTGCCCACCTATAACCTTCTGTCTCCCCCTAACCCGCCTACCTTCTCTGGGAATCCAGTTAGTTACCCTTAATGACCACCGGTTATCTTGTCTACGCGCTACATGCGCGGCCCATGTCCATTTCCTCTTTTTTTTATTGATATGATATATAAGGAGATGTTGGCGCACCATTATGGCGCCGGCTACTCCTTAGCCGTTAATTGAAACTTGAACACGTATCTTGAAGCAAAAACATACAAAGCAGTGGATGGAAAATAGAAAACTCAGGCACAGATATGTAAAGACACACTTATACGTACATATCAAATGGTAAGTAAATGTTTGAAAGTCATTGTAAGAAGTCTCTGGAAACAACAAAACACAAACAACAAACACAAAACACAAAACACAACAACAAAACAACAAAGCACACGTCTGGTCCTTATAAAGATGGATTCGCTCGTATGTACATAATAGTCGACACGTCATTCATTTCACAACACACACGTGATGGGCGTCACATGATACTGTATATAATAAGTACATATGTTACAAATGAAAGCTTTTTCTTTGTTAATACTTGTCAGCAATCCCGCTGTCTTGTAAAAAACGTGTTAATGCTCTTAAAGCGTGGGACTGTAAAACCCATTTCCTCTTCTTGATTTCAGCTATGATATCCTTAACCCCCGTTCGTTCCCTAATCCACTCTGCTCTCTTCTTCTCTCTTAATTAAGGTTACACGTACCATTTTTCTTTCCAATGCTCGCTGCGTCGTCCTCAATTTAAGCTGAACCCTCTTTGTATGTCTCTAGGTTTCTGCTCCATAGCTAAGTACCGGCAAGATACAGCTGTTATATACCTTCCTCTTGAGGGATATTGGCGATCTACCTGCCATAATTTGAGAGTGCTTGCCAAATCTGCTCCACCCCCTTCTTATTCTTCTAATTACTTCAATCCCGTGGTTTGGCTCCAAGGTTATTACCTGCACTAAGTAGACAGAGTCTTTTACAAATGTGTCGGCGAGGTGGCCGAGTGGTTAAGGCTTTTACAACTTGTAGTGCACTATTACCTATCTCGAAGCGGTGCTCTTTTCCGAGGTTGTTGTACATTACTTTCGTTTTCTGCAGATGAATTTTAAGACCCACCTTTCCGCTCTTTTTGTCTAACTCCGTAATCATGAGTTGCAATTCGTCCCCTGAGTTACTCAGCAATGCAATGTCATCGGCGAAGCACAGGTTACTAAGGTACTCTCCATTAACTATTATTCTTAACTATTCCCATTCTAGGCTTCTGAAAACCTGCTGTAAGCACGCGGTAAATAGCATTGGGGAGATTGTGGCCCCCTGCCTTACCCCTTCCTTGATTAGTATTCTGTGGCTTTCTTTATGAAGCACTATGGTAGCAGTTGATCCCCTGTAGATTTCTTCCAGGATGTTTATATGTACTTCATCGCCCAGATTCCGCAGTGTCTTCATGACGGCTCATATTTCTACTGAATCAAACGCCTTCTCGTAATCTATGAAGGCTATGTAGAGTGGTTGGTTATATTATAAACATTTCTCTATTACCTGATTGATAGTATGGATGTGGTCGATGGTTGAGTAGCCTGTTCGAAATCCTGCTTGTTCTTTTATTTGATTGAATTCTAATTTTTTCTTTACTCTGCTAGCAATTACCTTTGTAAATAGCTTGTATACTACAGAGAGCAAGCTGATTGGCCTGTAATTCTTCAAGTCCTTGTCATCTCCTTTCTTAAGTATTGCCACAGTCCCTTAATACCGTTCTGGTCACGAAACTTCTCCGTCACTCTATGGGAGAGCTTGATATGGTGCCAAGAGCGGCCGCTACGCGGCGCAAGCCGTCCTAGGGGGGCCATCGCCCCGCTGCGCCCGGCGGGGCGCACTGGCCGCGGCGGCAACCCGAAGGCGTTGTGTGGTGGCAGCTCGCGGTTTTTGCATCAGCGAAACGCGAACTTCATGTGCCAGTGCACCGTGCTCAAGGTGGATGGCATGAAAATTCGAATGAACAATGCCTAAGACGTGCTGTGTGACGGGTTGCAGCTCCGGATACCGAAGCAACAAAGAAAAGGCGTCGCTCTTCTGTTTCCCAAGTAGCGCCGAACTCAGAGAGAAATGGAAGCGAGCTATACCGCGATTGGAAGCTGGCGGTTTCAGCTTCAAAAGTAAGAACGTTTGGGTGTGCGAGAAGCATTTTAATGCTAGCGACGTTGTGAGAACCGACGTGCACATCGTGAACGGGGTGGTCGTGTCGCTTCAGCGAGAGAGACCGAGGCTTCGCACGAACGCCGTTCCAAGAATTTTTGACGGGCTTTCTGACAGAATTTTTGACTTTCTCCCCAGTACATGCACCATATGTGAATCTCCCATTCATAAGTACACACCTGACTACTAGGCGGCGTATCATTAGCACCAAATTTAAGATTTATTGCATGCCTTAAATCATAACCGCCCTTCCCCCCCCCTCCCACCCAAAAAATAAAAACAAATGTGTGATGAGGTACCTCGGTAGTGGCAGAGGCGGCCAAGCGGCTAGCACTGGCATCAAAAGGAACTTCCAGATTAGGCTGCTGTACTTCCGTTTCCGGAGAAATCATGGGTTGTCGGCCGGTAAATAATAATGCCCTAAACAGTAAACACAAGGAAACGTCAAGCGGCGGGTGTCCCGTGTAAACTGCGTGGAAAGAAGTGATCAATCAAATGTTGGGCACGTTTAGAGTGGTCGCGAAAGCCCTCGGCATCGAAAGTCCCCGCGTCAAAAAAGCGATCGGCGCTCACAAACGTGTGTCCACAACAACTGCGCATTTGGGTATAAACTCAATTGAAAGGTCTGGAATAAAACTTCTGGCTCAACCATTCATTTCATTTGAATACTTGGGTAGTAGCGCGCGAGAGGCGAGCCGGATATAAACCAATGTGATTGCTCCTGTACTACCAAGTCGTGTTTCATTTCGTTCTCCTTCCTCCCCCTATTAGCGGCCCTACCAGAATATACAGCTCACCTACCGCATAAACATAATCGCCCTTTGGCCGGGCGCAAATACAAACATGTTGTCGAGCAGATCAAGCAGTAGCTGCTCGCATCAAGAGCATGGATCATAAGCATCGTCTTTCAACACTTGCGAGCTATAGCTCGCAAGTACCGCTTCGAGGCATCGTAAGTGTGCATATAATTGGGCTATGAGACAATTATTGACACAATGCGTTATCGCGCGGTGTGAGAACACTTTTAATGCGCTGCTGTTTATAAGGTGGGCCCGCACTTCCAAGTAAACTACGCGTGCGTTCCAAAGTAAACAGCTCTCATTCGTCGTCGACACTGGATCCCGTTTCAACTTATTTATCTGGTGGCATTGATGCGTTCAGAGACGTTTAGAAAAAGGTAACAGGTAGAACAGCACGCACATAATCGCGTCGAAACGTCGGCCGCAGTGCGCATACAAGCCCAGCAGTGGCGGCGGCTTGTGGCCCCCATACGACGGGTGGCGCCTCTAGCGACAGATTTTGTCCCTATATCAACCTTCGGGTGGAGTTTCGTGACCAGAAAAGCATTGAAGGACTCTGGTATTGCGATGATGTTAGCGTTCTTCTGGGACTCGGGTACTATTCCCGTCAGGCACGGAGGAAGGAAAGGTAAGGAGAGGCCCTGCTCGTTGTGAGGCCAGGATGAAGCCAGAAGTCGGCCATATTGACTAGGCAAATTCTCCTCGCTTGTTTACATCCGAATGTGAAGCAGAAGGCACGACTCTATCTCCGGCTCGGAAAGCACGTGGGCTGCGCAGCGCGTGTGTCGTGACGATCCGAAACTAATGAAACGGGGCTCATTACTCTGAGCCTGCGGCACACCTTCAGCGAAATCGCTTCGTCCGAGTAATAACAGGGAGTAACAGCTCGCCGAGAGAATGCAACTACGAGAGAATGCGCGCTAGATGCACTGACAACGGCGAGTGCTTTCACGTCATTAATTCAGCAACTGTACAGACAACGCGATCGGTCGTGCGCCTTCTACGGTTGCATTCCGCCACGCGGCCGACACAGCGTCCTGCCACTGTGTCCGTGTTCCGCGTGAAACTCACCGGCGTCAGCATTCTGCGACCGTGGTGACTTTGAGCACGGTGCTAGTGACAGTTGAACGCGGTTGCTGTTACGTTGAGACTACATGCAATGCTGGTGGAGAGTGTACCAAGCGGGACAGAAAAGGTGTTTTAATACGCACATGCAAGTTGTTACTGTACACACACAACACGAAACTACATATGTGCACATGGTCCTCACGACGTCTTGCTGGGCTCAACAGCGTCGTCCGTTGTCACAAGCAGGAGCACTGCTCAACCGTCACTGACCTGCAAGGCGTTCGTCGTCATTCAGCTTCGCCATAGTGCCCAACGCAATTTCGCTGAACACTAACTGCTCCATCCGCGTCATCCGCCGCACGACACATGGATATGCACTTGTTCTACTCACTGTTGAAACCCCGTGATGGACGAGGATTTGTAAGCGTTGCTAAGAGTAATGTAACTGCCAGGAGAACACTGCGTAATCAATAACGCGGCGCAGAGCACAGATATTGTCCGCCACGGCTCAGCACGAGGCCTGGGGAGGCACACATTCCGCCGCCAGCCGCGGCCGCTTACTGCGAGACCAGCTCCACTGCGCATCACGTAACCATAGCAACGCCGCCATTGTGCCTAGTGAATATGGCCGCCATGATGTCATTTCCGCCACACTTTTCACGCCCTGCGCCGGCTGGGCATGCCCTCTCCTTACCTTTTTCCTTCCTCCGTGCCGTCAGGAGACACATCGTAAACAGGGTGGCTAGTTTTTCTAACACAATCTGTCCTCCATCTTTCAGCAGATCTGATGTTACCTGATCCTCACCAGCAGCTTTACCTCTTTGCATGCTCTCCAAAGCTTTTCTGACTTCTTCTATGATTACTGGTGGGGTGTCATCTGGGTTATTGCTAGTTCTTATAGTATTGAAGTCGTGGTTGTCCCGGCTACTGTACAGATCTCTGTAAAACTCCTCCACTATTTTAACTATCCTATCCATATTGGTAGTTATTTTGCCTTCTTTGTCCCTTTGTGCATACGTCCGATTTTTGCCTATCCCAAGTTTCTTCATGGCTGCTTTGACGCTTCCTCCGTTCTTCAGAGCGTGTTCAATTCTCTCCATGTTATACCTTCTTACATCGCATACCTTACACCTATTAATCAACTTTGAAAGCTCTGCCAGTTATATTCTGTCTTTTGTACTTGAGACTTTCATGATTTGACGCTTCTTAATGAGATTTTTTTGTTTCCTGGGAAAGCTTGCCAGTGTACTGCCTAACTACCCTGCCTTCAACTTCTACTGCAATGCGTGAAGTGAAAGCCAAGTAAAGACGCACTTGACTTAATTTCGAACGCGCCCTCCACCGCTTATATGGTGTTACGCCTGCGAGTCCACACCGAACGTCAATCCCTCTGCAAAAGGCAATCTGTGTCAAGGCCGGCAATCAAGCCCACCTGACGCGATCAACTCAACGACGTCATCAAGCGGCGGCGCCGGTCTGTCACGCAACGCACCGCGAGCTTCCTTAGCCCGCGAACCCGTTGAAGCAATCGGCGCCTTCCAGTCTGGCGAGTCTTACGCAATGCGTGGGAACGTCACTCGTCCTAGGCTACAACCACGCTCAGCAATCTGCGCCTTCGAGTCTGGCGAGTCTTACGCGGCGTGGCAACATCCCTCGTCCTTGGTGCAACCACGCGTAGCGGCGGGCTCCATTGGAGGATTCCGACATCACGGCCAGCGACGCTTCTGGTTGGACATTTGGTTACTCAAAGGATCCACCCGGTGCCTATAAAAAAAAGCCCTTTGGCGCGTCGCCAGCAGTAGACCTATGTAAAGGTGTTCTGTGCCTACGTGTCAGAGAAGCCTCTCGTTGCTTCGAGCCCCTTCGCAGTCTGCGCGGCCAGTGGCCTTGGCAGCGGCGAGTTTCGTGGCGACAATCGTAACCTCGTTGGCGGTGCGCCTCGTAACAGCATGCGAGAGAAGACATCTCGGCTCTTCGAGTCCCTAAGCTGTCAGTCCTAGTGCCGAATTTGTAACGCCTCGATTTCTATGCTGTACATAAACCTTGCCTTAACTCACCGTCGTCTCGTCCGCTCGTCTATCAGCTCTGCGCAGAAGCAGTCGCGAGCTGAGTAACACACGCTACCAAACGGCTGGTGACCGTGTCGGCAGAGTTCGTAGCAGTGGTGCCTTCGGGACCGTGTTGGCGTCGCCGTCTTTGTAACAATGCGCACCGCCCGCGTTCGGGGATAGGGGTATGGCGGGAGAGGTCTGCCCCTCCACTGCGCATGCTCGGCTTGCTGAAGGCCCGGTGGTTTCTTATCCTTTAATGGCTCTGGAGTGACAGTTTTGCGAGTGTCTTCCTGGGCCGGCACCAGACGCGAGCATGCGCAGTGGGGGTGTGGACGGTGCCACCAGTGCCCAAGAGCGACATCATGCGACTAAGCAAATGCTTTGCATTTAAAAGTATTAATCAGAAAGTTGTAAAGCCTGCACATGGCATGCTTAACGACCATTTCATAAGTGCTTATGCGGATGCATTCCTGGAATCTACTTCGGTCTCGGTTTTCCCCCCAATAACTTCAATTATATTAGCAGAACTTTGCTGTGCCCAATAGCCAGGCTCGTATCGACGTCCCAGCCAGAAATTCAGGTTCCACTAAAAACAAAAGAAACTGCAAGTTCATTTGTAAGCCGCTGTAGAAACTTGTGGTTATTGTGCCCGACTGTTGACGCAAACATCGCGAATAGTGAATGTTAAAACCTAATCGAACACCCATGATTCCGAAATGTATACGAATAGAAATACGAATCAAACGCTACTCGCCTATAGTTTTATAACATTTCGGCAACCCTCTTCAAAGCCGCACTGGAATGGTGGTGTTGTTTCAAAGCAGCTTCAGAACTGTAATTTTTGAAACAAACCAAGAATCCCATATCATTTTCTTTGAAAGATGCATTCTCTAGTTTTCAGAAAGCAGCACTATAATTACCTAACACATACGAAAAAAAAACTACTTTGTAAACTAGGACGAGCTCGTACACAGCAGCAATTACAGTTGGGGTTTAGAGCCATGCATGTACCGTTAATTCCTTGTGCAGCTGTGGAAGGGGTGAGAAACCCCTTACTCTGAGAAGAAAGGGGAAGTAGGAGGGGGAGGGGGCGTCATAATTGTGCCTTGCATTTGTCCCTGGAAAAGCGTGGTCAAACTGAAGTTAAAGCGCAATTCATACTCAAGAGCTTCTCACTAAGTTGCGTTGTCTGCAGCCCCATTCAACTCGTTTCCACCTGTGTTTGCGCTTCCGATATGCAAGCCCGCGAAAAGTATGCTTGCGTGCATGTGTCGCAGAAAGCTGCAACAAAAGCTTTAGTCGTATCGTGATAAAAGGAAACACAAGCCAACTGCTTCACCGCAAATATTAATTGTAATGCGGCAAATCATACCAAAAATCAGAGCGTGCCATTGTCACAAGAAAGAGTATGCCTAAAAAACGTATCTTCTCCCCCCTTGGCGATTGTACGAACGTCCAACATAGAGCCTTAGACATAGCTTTTTCTTACTTTGGATTAAATAGCAGGAATGACTACTGTATATAAGGTCACAGTTAGTCAACAGCTTTTGAATTTGGTTTAGGTGCACGTTAAAAACCCCAGATGGTCAAAGCTTTCCAGAGCCCGCCACTACTGTGTCTCTCATAATGATATCTGGGGTTTTTACGTAAAACCCAACATTTATTACCGGTGAAAGGTTTTTGTACGATGGCACCCCGGAAACTAGGTACCGCAGTTTCCCAAAACGTAATCCTTACGGTCAGCCACCACAAAATAGGGCAGAACAAAATATCCACAAGAGATTGAGGGGCACTCGGGGAATGGTGGCTGATAGAAATGGAAGATCGCGCGCGCGAAGAATTCCAGAAGAACAAAAAATATAAAATATTACAAAAAAACTTGGGAAGAATTCGGCCCGGGCAATTATACGGCCCTTTTATAGATTGCGCTTCGCCTGAGCGTTTGCTGAATCTTGGCTTGTCTTGGCTGGCTTTTACTCCGAGCCGTGACTCACATCCGCGCCTCTTCTCTTCCGCATTTACAGCTTTATTTTTCGTTTTTGAATTATGATTATTTCAAGACGATATCTGTTTTTTTTAACGTATGATTTCAAACACCCTGGTGGAGCTCCCTTCAGGTTTCTGCCACCGATATCAAACCTATTCGGATTTCGAGCTATATCAATGAACTTTTAAAAACTCTTTAGCTCTATAAAAATATTTTAGGTTCATGAGACCATCGCTTGTGTCAACAACGGTATTGTGTGCGTTTTGCCATCGGTACGTCTTGATTGCTTTCGCTTCGTGCTTTCATAAAGGCCCAATATCTTTTCATCCTTCGAGACAGCGTCCGGAGTAAGACAAAAAGAATACAACATGAATGTCACCAAGAACATGAGGAAGATTGGGGTGGTATGTGTTTCCACGTAAACACGTGCGTCTCGGCCTTCTTCATACCTGTATGTCGTAAGAGGAACGAGGTATACCCTCCTGAGAAATGGCCCCGCCAACGTATGACTCGATCGAGACACGTGGAGAAGGGTCAGTGGTCAAGGTCACTGTAGCACTGTTGCCGCTTGCGAGGGCGAGCCGGTTCACTGTACTTTTACTCAAATCTGGAAAATCACTCGCAGAGCACACGGATATTTTTCGTACGTTTACAGCGCATAACAATCGTCAAGGTTGGGAGGTTGCGGTCCTGCAGCAGAACTGTACGTTGGTGCTCATAACCCAGCAGGGGCGGGCTATTTCATGCTCCCTCTTCTTTTATTTATTCACATGAACGGGACAGGTAGGTGCATCTATGACAGAACCTGTCAATCTCTTTCACCTTACAACCTGTATATGTGGTACTGAAAATCAATAAATAAAAAGTGCAATAATCTGTAATACGACAGGAGACAAAAAGGCAAGCATGACGCTCCCAATGTCGACATTTCTTCGCGCACGCGCACTTAATATACCATGGCCTGTCTTCGAAGTTCCTGGGCAGATATAAACTCTCAATCGCCGGTAGCGCAGACCCGCATACCACGGCGCGTTCAATTCGGGCACGTGTCACACGTGTCTGTATTGAGGGGGAGGGTTAGAAAGGTAGGAGAGGGTTAGAAGACGTACGCGACAGGCTTTTCACGCTGTCCATGCCCTGACCAGATCGTCATCATTTCCGAACCTTCTCGAGGTATTCGTCAATCCTTCCTATCCTCCTATTAAGAGGTCTTCCCGCCAGTTCTTGTAACTATGAGACCTCTGAATGCGATAGTAATCACTAACTATGTCACAATGTATGCAAAGAAGCTGAATAAAATTGAATGATTAATTGATTGAGTGATAAGTTGATCAATCGATTGATTGATTGCTTGATTGATTGATACAAATTTAGGACTACATCAAACTAAGGAGGCAAGTACTCGAAATCCCAAGTTTATTTTTGTTTGATTGGCCTCCATGGTCTTATGAATATTCTTGCGAGCATATAGCGAAATTATACTCATGAGCATTCCTGTCTTCATTTTAAGTCAGGATAAGACGCACACACAAATACGGACGCAAGAAGAAAACACTAACACAGTCGTAAAATAAATGAATACGAACTATCCCAATCATCTTTGCTACTCCGGTCTTGTTTGCCAGGGTGCTTAGATCCAACCTGCTTGCAAATATTTTCGTCTATTCATTCTCAAAATACATCCATCCGTGCGTCCGTCCATGCATCTGTCTGTGTGTCTGTTCGTCCATCTATTCAACACCCCAAGTACCACCATCTCGCATCTTTTCATCATTTATTCTCCATATAGAAGCACTGCCATCCAGCGGACATTCCAAGGACTAAACGAGAGGTGGCACACGCACACATTCTTACGGCTTGCCCTTCGGGTCTGCTTCCCACCTTTAACCACCTCGAGTTCATGGTATATACTAGTTCACTGTATTCATGGCACTGCGGCCCAACGCTCGCTAAACCTTTCTAAAGCTAAGAAGGTTACACCCAGCGAGTATAACGTAGCAATTCTTTCTTGTCAGAAAGTGCTTTCTGTACATGCCAATGGCTGCAAAAGGGGATCGCAGCGTGAGCGTTAACTAAAAGCCGAATGCTCCTGTCTCTCATGCCCCGTTAGCAGCTATTAGCATGTACATTGAGCACTATTTTTATTGTTCAACATCACACAGAAGAAATCTCTCACCAGCACCACCTTAGAGATCAAAATGTTACACTTGTTACATACTACAACGGCTCCGAGGGACGAACAAGTGCCGCTATAAGGAGTTTCGCCCCTAGTAGTATGCGATCCACGGCTCTGTAAAGGTGAGGGGCGGTTCTTCGGGAAACGGTTCATGGAGCTAACTGGCCAGCTCTCCGACTTATCCACCTGGCCGGCTCACTGAGCCGACTGCTCCAGACGCCTCACTGAGCCAACTGAGCGACGGTTCTCTCTTTCTTACTGAGAGCGACGGTTCTCTTCGTTCGCTCTCGATCAGTGAGCCATCTGACTGAACCGCTTCGTAGCTCCGTTTCGTTCGCGTTTAGTGGGCGAGGTACATGCGGTTCTGAGTGCGGCTTTCCCGCCATCTGTTAACCATAAAAGAAAACAACTGCTGGCAGGTGTTGTTGAATGAACCACGTTGACTGGAACGGGCACCTAATCACCTCTCTGCCGGGACCAACCCTCTCCAGCTGGATGCCCGCTTTCCCCCACCTTTCTGGCAAGGCTACTGCATCACTCAACCCGTTTCTTCACCCTCCTTCATCCCGGCTTCTTAATCATTTCGTCTTCTGTATGGCGTTCAAGGAGCGTGTGCTAGCCATCCTCACTCGTCCGTTGTCAATGTGTTGCGCCTTCTGCGCAGGCCTGGCGTGAGCACCGAGGTGAGCGATACCTCGCTACATGACAGCCACCGTGGTGTACCGCAGGGTGGCTTTCTGAGCCCTGCGCTCTTCAACCTGACGCTAATCGATCTCCCCGAACACTTGCCAAGCACAGTTAGATTGTCAATGTACGCGGAAGACATATGTGTTTGGATGTCTGCAGTAACACGTATAAAGCTGCGAGCACGAATTAAGAGCGCTACCACACATGCTGCTATTTACCTGAGTAAACGAAGTCTGGGAGTTTTCGTCTGAGAAATGTGCGCTTGCGGCATTTACGCGCAAACCAATAGAGAGCTGAAGCGTGATTATTAACAGCGAAAAGATACCTTACCTTCGATCGTACACGTTTCTTGGTGTAATAGTTGGCAGACATATGTCTCATGAAGCCATCATGTACTATACATAAAAAATAGATTGACAGGCATTTATTTGTCATCTGTTCAAGTTATTCGCTGGAAGGAGATAGTGAATGTACCCTGCTACTGTGTTGCGACTATACATAGTTCTCTTCATTATATTCCTACGGTACGACTTGCCTGTGTTGACCTACGCAAGTAAAACAAGCCTAGGAACGACTCAAAGTGTTCAGGCTCAAGTACTCCAGATTTGTCTCGGCTTGCCTCAAAGAGCATTAATAGTGGATACTATTGTTATGGCAAGGGAACGCCTCATCAAAAGCCACATTGATGCGGAAGTTTTGAAGACGCTTATACGACACATTGCTACAACTGCCCGCCTTCACCTAGTCTCTCTACCAGCGGACGTACCACGCACATTCTACTGCCTAGCAGTGACCGCTCATGGTGAGTCGATACGAACTTCCTTCCCTGTTGTCATTAGACCTCTGACTCTTCCATGGTGCCTCACTGTACCAAATATCAACATTACCATACCTGGCGTCCGGAAACAAGCCGATTTGTCATCACCAGCAATTAAACAGCTCTCACTATTTCTCTAGCATGAAATGTACAGATGCTTCATAAACGTCTACACAGACGGATCTGTTCTACCTAACAGCTCAATCGGGGCAGTCGTGATACCAACGTTGGTCATGACGATTAAATTCAAAACAGCCCACGCAACAACATCGACGGAAGCAGAATTACAAATCCTCCGTAACCCGTTACAGTTTGTCATCAATCAATCAACACACAAGTGGACTATCTTTTGCGACTCGAAGCACTGCAGTCTCTACTGTCGGTGTTACGCCGCGTACCGCATGAACATCTGGTACTAGAGTCACCAGAGCTTAGGCACCATTTGACTGAGAAATGGCACCAAATTACATTTCAGTGGTTACCTAGTCCCTGATGAATGATTCGCAATAAACGGGCTGATCAATCCGCCTGCTGAGCCCACGCAGAAGACCATGAGGTACTACTACCGCTTTCTGGAACGATGCTGCACGGCTGCTCCGCTGGCTTGCTCGTCGACACACCACATCAGAATGGAATCAGTCGCACTTCATGCATGGCCGACTGCACTTGTTTGATACAACGCTAGGTCCTGAAGTCCGGTCGAAGCTTCGCCGAGCAGACGTGACCCTTTTGCGTACGCTGTGGTTTGGCGTTGCATTTAACAACACCTCAACTTTCCGCATATGGATGGCCGATACCGCCAACTGTAACCACTGTGGCAATGAAGAAATTATTTGACAAATATTTCGTGACTGCTTACTCTATAGTTCAACAACTAAACTTTTGCAACGTGCTCAACAAATTAGAAAGCGAACCTGTGTCTGAAGAAAGAATTGTACACCGTCGTCAGGATGTAACGTCAAAGAAGGCCCTGCAAGCGCTACTAGTTTTTGGCGATCGACCAGCCTCTCTGAACCTCTCTTCCGGTGTGTGTGTGTGTGTGTGTGTGTGTGTTTGTGTGTGTGTGTGTGTGCGTGTGTGTGTGTGCGTGCGTGCGTGCGTGTGTTGGAGTTTTCTGTTTTCTCTCCTGTGCACATGCGTTTTTTCTCCTTTTTTTCGCTCCCTCTCCCTGCACCAGCTTTCTTACTCCTATCCTTCTCCTCCCCCCCCCCTCAAGGCTGGGTGGCAAACTGGATGCTATTGTCCAGTTGACCTCCGTACCTTCCCCTTTATCTCTCTCTCTCTTTTTTCTTCTCTAGTGAAAATTTTTAATAATTTCGAATACTTTGATTTGAACTTTGGGAGAGCAGGGAGCCGTCCCTAGACACGGTGCAACAATGTGCTTAGAAACAGTGTGTAATGATTCAAAGTACTTCCAATTCTACTACGGGCGGACATAAAGCCGTCGCGCTCCAAGGCGCTACAGTTGTGTTTAGAAAAAGTGGGTAACGATTTAGAGTAGTTCGCGCTCTACTAAGGGAGAGCTGAAAGCCACCACGCGGGCGCCACACTTGATGAGGACGTATAGACAACAATTAGCTAGCGAAAAGCTGACGGTGAGTGTTGTCACTGTGTTTAGAAAAAGTGGTTAACGATTTCGAGTACTCAATACATGACTATGGGAGAGCATAAAGCCGTCCCGTGGATCTCATGGGAAAGCATTGTCACTACAACATGCAATGCAAGAGCTCCACAGTTTCATGAACGCGACTGCGTTTTAGGCGCCCGCTAATTAAGAGAAGTGCAGCCCCCGTAGATGCGCCGGTTATGAGATTATTTGCATGCACTGGAATTCGAAAGGACATGTTCTCCTAATTTTTTCTGTGCTGGCCATCAGCTGTCCAAGATATCGCGATGTGATTTATTTTCTAACAAACTGCATAGCAAACGAGACACAAAGAATGAACGCAAAGAGGCGCATGGGCGCAATCTTCAGGACACGCAAAAAACTGCCCGTCTGTCTCGTTTCGTTACTTCTTTTAGGAGCGAAGCTCTTCTTTGTCTAACCTTGTCCGGCGTCAGGCGTAACCTGCAGTATCTCACGAAGGGTATGCAAGATGGCGCTGTCTCTTAGAAGCACATAAAAACTGCATTTGAGTGAGAATATTCTAGATGGCGCTCTACCGCTTTTCTCCGATTGGCTTCTGCGCGGGCTGTGGCTAGGTGCGCGGAGAACAAGTGCCTCTCTCAGTCTTCTAAATTGATGTGTGGGGTTTAACGTCCGAAAACCACCATATCATTATGACAGATGCCGTGGTGGAGGGCTCCCGAAATTTCGACCACCTGGGGTTCTTTAACGTGCACCCAATTCTGAGCACATGGGCCTATACAGCATTTCCGCCTCCATCGGAAATGCGGCCGCCGAAGCCGGGATTCAGTCTTCTATATCGTCGCCGTACGTGCCACATGGTTGGTGGGGCAAGGACGAAGCGAAGTGGCGGGTGTAGAGGACCGCGGTGGCTCGTGCTCATCGCCAGACACACACACAGAGAGAGACAGACGGACACGAGGACGAACGCACGGACGTACGCATGCACAGACGCACACATGCACGGACGAATGGACGGACGCTTCGCTCCACTCGTCATCATTCACTCCGTGAATATGCTGTGATTTTAATTGTCCCGTCTGCGGTGCAGTTGGCGAAAAAATCATGCCTCACCAACTCGTCCAGCTTTCAACGCTTGTTACACACGTTTTCTTTTATTGATGACACTTGTCTTTCGAAGTAGCCACATGATATTGTTGCCTAAATACGAACCCATATGACTTTTAGCTCTTCTGGCCGTTTCGATAATGGTATCGATACCAAACTTGGTATGGTAAAACATTACTGTATGAAGAACTAGTCATAACATAAAAATCTTGACATTGATGTCATGAATGTCATGATTTACATTTCATGGTCCTGCAGCTCTTGCGGTGGTTTCGTTCACATAGTATGTTGCAAACCTGGTATGGCATAACATGGTTGCACGGCGAGCACGAGCGACAGACGCCAACATGAAAATTATGACATGCGTGTCATGTAACAACATCATAACATCTCAAGCTCATGATGCGCTCGTGGCTGTTTCGCTAGCGTCACACATAATTAAATTTTGTATTACGGTGCTTGAATGGATGAGGAAGGTATGTGACTGCATGGTGCAAACATGAAAATCATGAGATCCGTGTCATGAAACAACATGACTACATGCCATTCTATTGATGCGCTGGCGGCCGTTTCGCTAGCTTCACTTATACCAAATTCGGTATTACGGGGCGTGAATGGATAACGAAGGTATGATACTGGTGCAGCCATGATAAACATGAGATGCGTGTCATGTAAACGCACGGCTAAATGCTTCGCTCATGATACGCTCGCGGCCGTTTCGCTAGCTTCACATCTACCAAGCTCGGTATTACGCGACGCGAACAGACTCCATAGGTAAATGACACATCCAAACATTATAATCATGATATGCGTGTCATGTAACAACGCGACTTCATGCCACATTGATGATGCGCTCATGTCTGTTTCGCTAGCTCCACATATACCAAATTTGGTGTTACGTGACGTGAATGGATGACAAAAGCATACCACTGGTGCAAACATCATAATCCTGACACGCGTGGCATGTAAGAACATGACAACATACCACGCTCATGGTGGGCTCGCGGCCGTTTCGCTAGCTCCACATATACTAAATGTGGTATCACGTGACGTGAATAGATGACCAAGGTAAACGACACATCCAAACACGATAATCATGACACGGAAGTCGTGTACGGCATGATTTATCTTCACCTCGTAACGTGGTGCTGATTTTAAAGTGACATATCAACCTTTCTCATTCGTGCTTCGCATATATTCGATTCCTGCTGTATGTGGGGTCTGCCAACTGTTTTTGTTACCTGCACTAACAAAAGTGCTGCTCTGCTTAGTACATCGAATGAAGGATGATTTTTAAGGGCGAAGCTCCTTATAGTGGCACCCGTTCGTCCCTCGTAGTTATAGTTGTAGTCGTAGTGTGTAACCAGTCTTACGTTTTGACCTGCAAGGTGGTGCCGGTGGGAGATTTCTCCTGTGCGTTGTTGAACAATAAAAAATTCGTAGCGTGTGCGTTAACTAAAAGCCTAATTCATTTGTCTCTCATTCCCCACTAGCAGCCATTGGCATGTACATTGAGCACTATCTGACAAGAAAAGGTTGCTACGTTATACTAGCTGGGCGTAACCTCCTTGGTTTTAAAATGGTTTAGCGAGTGTTGAGACGCAGTGCCATGAATACAGTGAACTAGTATATACCATGAAGTCTAGGTGGTTAAAGGTGAGAAGTAGACACGAAGCGCAAGCCGTAAGAAAGTGTGCGTGCGCCACCTCTCGTTTAGTCCTTGGAGTGTCCGCTGGGTGGCGGTGCTTTTATATCGGGAATATATGATGAAAAGATGTGAGATGGTGGTACTTGGAGTGTTGAATAGATAGACGAATGGACACACAGACAGATGCATGGGCGGACTCACGGATGGCTGCACCGACGGATGGACGCATGAACAGACGCAGGGGTGGATGCATAAACGAACGCAGGGACGGACGCACAGATGGACGTGCGGACGCACGAACAGACGCACGCACGGACGGGTAAATGGACGCACGGACGGTCACACAGATGGACGCATGGACGGACGGAAGCAAGAACGAATGGACGGACGGATGCTTCGCCCCACTCTTCATCATTCACTCCATGGATATGCTGCCATTTTTTTTTTGCACGAAGGAAGCAAACATTCAGGTTGGTACACTGCACAGTGATATAAGAAGATAAAGAAATAAAGAAAGGAAGAAAAGTAATTGATTGGGAGTGCACATTGCAAGCTTCACTTGCATCTATTTGCCTGGTAGGCAAGGGGCACATTTTCTTTTATCGTTTCATCAGAGCGAACTTATTTTTTGCATTTCGTCCCGACGAGACAAATGCAATACACATAGTGCATTGGTTATCTACATCCCTGGTCATCCTGTAGATTTGAGGATTTCCTTCGCTTGCTGCCAATTTCATGTCAAAGCGCTAAAGAATATTCTCTTGACATAGCGCCTCCAAGGTGTACCTCTTGTATCACCCAAGCCCGCAAGGTTTTGCTGGTTCCAAGATGGCACCTCAACCGGACATCTTTTTTTCCGCGCAACCATGCAAACAAGCTCCTTGCCAAAAGCAATCTCCCAATATGACATTTCAAACTTTCATGCTACTATCTTCGCGAGACATCTTGATTTTGTTCTGGGAGCTGCAAACAAGTTCATCGCTTCCGTACGCCCTGCACTTCCCTGCGCTACAGGCTTCTCAGCCTTTTTGTCGAAGTCCTTTCGGGACCCGGGTCTTATTAAGTGCTGCCGGGTGTGATGTCAAACCGAAAAGCTGAACTCATCGCTACCCAGATGAGAGTAGCGATGTGAAGCATGCAGTAAAAGAAGAAATATCGGACATGGCGAGCCAACTCCATAATAATCAGGAACGCGAGCGACCTAAATGGACACTCAGCAAAGATATGCGGCTAAAGAACCAAAAGCAGGAAGCACGTCAAAAGAATGAAATGAAGCGAGAAGGATGAAGATATATGAAGTAAGAAGGAAGATATACGTATAGACAGGTGAGAGGTAAAGAGGGTTAAGGAGGGGGAGGGGGGGCGAGAGATTGGGGAATTACGAGAGCCGAGGAGTCAATATTTGCCCCGTGGAATGAGCAGAGATCACCCGCGCCTTGGCGGGGCTCGGATCCTGGGGGAGCCAAATGGCGGGTAAATCTTGAGCGGTCGAGCGTCAATACTACGCGCCACGAGCAGCCAGTGGCGTCCACGGACAGAAGGGGTGTAGGTGTATGTGTGTGTGAGTGTGTATGTGCGGTTTTGTTTGTGTGCCTGCGCTTGTGTGGTGTTGCGTTTGTTGGTATGTTGGTTTGTGCTTGTGTATGCATGTGCGTATGTGTGCTTGCGAGTCTCTGTGTATCTGTGTGATTGAATATATGTGTGCGTCTGTTCTTGTGGTCTCTACATGTGTGTGTATTTGTTTGCATGTGCATACCGTGCGCTGGCGTATATCTATGTGTATGTGTGCTTGTGAGTGTCTGTGTATCTGTGTGCTCTAATAAGTGCGTGCATCTGTGCTTGCGGTCTCTTCGTGCATGTGTGTATCTTTGTATGTGCGTACCTGTGCGCGCGTGCGTGTGCGTGTGTGATGCCGCTGGAGGCTCCTTGCAGCTCGCGCTGTCAACTACGGTTAGCATCATCAATGCGGAGCAAATACTCCCGCTAGAATTGCTCCGTTTGACGTGGTGTGGGAGAGGTAAAAATGAACGTACGAAATGTCACGTTCCTTGAAGGCCGCGAACGTTATATCTTACAACTTCTTGCAGACCTAGTCAGTGCGTAGCTTACAGAAAAACGTACATGACTCGGAAACACCAGCAGAAAGAAGGAAAACGTGAGAAGTCATTTTCTTTTTTTACGTTCTTTTTTTTTTTGCTGGTGGGTCTCTAGCGTCTAAGTATTTCTCACAGAACGAGGTATCGCAGCAGAGGTTGGCCAGCATGCTGGGGAAGTCAGTGTGAATATGATTAGCACGAAGAACTGTCTTCTTAAGAGGTAGTTAATGTACCCCTGTGACATTATTTGCTGTAGCAGAGAGCGAGTTCAAAGCAGGTGAAACACCTAATGTATGCTGGCGGTTTTCAGTAGGAGTTCCGAGTATGTTTTCTATAGTCTTTCTTATATGTTTTCACCTCCCTCTGAACTGCTCACTAATAGGCGGGCGTTTTGAGTATAACGTAGTGTGTATCTAGCTTTGTGCCGTCTGTCCCATTAATTCACAGATTGCGATCCTGTACGATTATATCAAGCGCATAAAATTTTACTCTAAAGCGATGAACCGTATATTTTACTTGCCACCACTCCACTAAAAATGAAAAAAAAATGTGACAGACCAACAAACTGGCATGAGCCACAGAAGTTTGTGTCGCCTATCATAAAGCTTAACGGCCAGCATAGACGGGTAAGTGATCCAGAAATTGGGTAAATCCCACTGCACACAACTTCCATAAAAAAAGGAGGCGGTTCACCCTGTAAGTGGCCGCGAAGCGACGGCAGCAAGACGAAGACTTCGAGTTCGTACAATGAGGGGAAACTGAAGGCAGCGGCACTTGCTAGAAGACCCCGAAGCAATGGAGAGCTTACGCCAACGACAACGTGCGTGCTTCCTGTCAGAGACTGTTTAAAATCAAACCTCTCTATACGCTGAGAATCGGCCTAGAAACTACCTATCGTCACCTAGGCCCTGAAACATTCCAGAAGGAATCACAATGATAAACAGAATCGTCCGCGGTTTCTCTGTTTCCAGGATTGATAGGCTTAAAGCTTGCTTCGCCCATTTTTTTTCTTTTTTTATTTTTTGATATCAAAACAGAAAAGGAAGTAAGCGGCAAGACTGAAGAGAATATGCTTCCACACTTCTCAACTGGAAAGTGTGCCTCGGAAAGTTCTCTCGGGACCTCCGTGGCAGCAACACAATAGGGTACTTCACCGACACCTGGAAGCAATTTTGCCACTACGGCCCGCCTATGCAGAAGATTAGGCGACGATAAAGAACGGAGAGGAAACGAAACAAATCTCGTGATAGGCGCCGTTAGTGAGATGGCGGGGTCTGGCGACTAGATGCAAATCTCAGTGGTCTACTCAGGCGTAGATCTGTGTTATTCACGAGACCGGAAAAAAAAAAACTTTTCCTCTGCAAGGGTTCCCGCGAGACACACAACCTAGCGAACAAATGCCGGCTTTTTCTTATTGTGTTCTGCTCATTCTTTCATTGTTTTAGCAAGGGTTACTCCTCAAAGCGTCAGTCACACTACTTTAAGAGGATTTCTAGTTCAGTTCTCTGTGGTATCAAGTACCACACGTTCTCACATTATTGAGGAATTTATATGTGTGGCAACAATTATTGTTGTCTCTGTTTTTCTGCGGTGCGGCTACGGAGCGCTGCATGATGCCAGTAAGTTTCTACGTCTTATAAACAGGACAGGATGGTTCGAAAATTTAAGTATATTCCTTAGCATCATTATATGGCGAAATGAAGAAAAATTTTGTATGGTCCCCAACACCACACGAAGGTAGCAGTCACCTCTTTCTTCCCAGTCAATCTTTACTCCGCAACCCCCTACAGGTTTACGAACTTAACGTGGTTATTACTTGCCGCTGTGATCCGCTCCCCTTTGGCCGGCTGGTGATTTCCTGTGATGACGTCTTCGTCTGGTGCCACGTCATGGCTTCAAATGGCATCAAAACATTTTCGTGTTCTCTGAGAAGATGACACCACAATGACGACACAAATTAGGGTGGACTCTGACGAGAAATGACGACAAGATATGACGTCATTGCTCGAACCAACCACGTGGGTGGGAAATTGTGCGCGGCTGCGCTAAAAACATGGATGAGGAAGAGATGTACGCAGGACGGATCGTAAAGAGAGCCCGTGAATGTGCGATTCGTGTTGATATAGACTCGTTTTGGCATTTCGTAATAAAGTAGGGAGTTTGCGCACGTCCTCTGTACACCTGTTTGTTGCAAAGTTTTTTTCACTTAGTCATGCCTTATGTTCCAAGTACACATAAACTAGCCCAAACAAAAGCACTGCTACATCACGTGGGTTATCCATAAGAATTAGCGAGACCGTACGACACCTTATAACCTCGTGCATATTTTGCTAACGCGAGCGCAAACATGGCCACTGATGGCGTTCACATTATTAAGGACCCTGTTTGAGCTTGTCAAGCTGACCACTTAGCGTAACACCAGTAAGTCGACTTGAAAATTGGGAACTGGGACAGGGATAATTCTGCGTAAGGTTTCTGCCGGTGTTTTTTTAGGGGCGAAGCTCCTTAGTGTGGCACCCGTTCGTCCCTCGTAGTAGTCGTAGTCGTAGCGTGTAACCAGTCTTACGTTTTGACCTGCAAGGTGGTGCCGGTGGGAGATTTCTCCTGTGCATTGTTGAACAATAAAAAATTCGCAGCATACGCATTACCTAAAGGTTGAATTCTACTGTCTCTCATTCCCCATTAGCAGACATTGGCATGTACGTTGAGCACTATCTGACAAGAAAGGGTTGCTACGTTAAACGCTCTGGGCGTAATCTCCTTGGTTTTAGAAAGGTTTAGCGAGCGTTCAGCCGCAGTGCCATGAATACAGTGAACTAGTATATGCCATGAACTCAAGGTGGTTAAAGGTGGGAAGTAGATATGAAGCGCAAGCCGTAAGAAAGTAAAAGCCGAATTCTCCTGGCTCTCATTCACCATTAGCCGCCATTTGCATGTACATTGAGCACTATCTGACAAGAAATAATCGCTACGTTATACTTGCTATATAGGCGTAACTTTCTTGGTTTTAGAAAGGTTTAGAGAGCTTTGGGCCTCAGTGCCATGAATACAGTGAACAGGTATATACCATGAACTCGAGGTGGTTGAAGGTGGGAAGACGAAGCTCGAGCCTTAAGAAAGTGTGCGTGTGCCACCTCTCGTTTAGTCCTTGCAATGTCCGCTGGATGGCGGTGCTTCTTTATGGGGATTATATGATGAAAAGATGCGAGATGGTGGTACTTGGAGTGTTGAATAGATGGACGAACGGACACACAGACAGATTCATGGACGGACGCACGTGTGGCTGCACGGACGGATGGATGCATTGATGGACGCAGGGGCGGACAGACACACACATGGATGGGCGGATCGACGCACGAACGGTCACACAGACGGACGCATGGATGGACGGAAGCAAGAACGAATTGACGGACAGATGCTTCGCCCCACTCTTCATCATTCACTCCGTGGATATGCTGCCATTTTTTGTTGAAAGCTACATCTAAGTAATGAATAAATATAGCACACATAAGAAACAGAGGGACTGCAATGGAGAGCGATACTCTTTCAATCAAAAGCTGGAGAGGTTTCCCAAGATGAAAGCCCAGCATGCCATTTCCCGTATCAGATGACTCATATGTGTTATAAAGTATGTTAAAAAAGACAATGGCATGACGACGCTGCAGACAAATGCACTTAAGTTCATGAAAATTGTTCATAAAACATCAACAAGTTTTATCGCAATTATGTTTCAGCGATTTCAAACATTTCACCGCTGTAATCGTTTCATCCGTCTTTTTCTTCTTGGCTTCTGAATAAGGCACTACATGATGTAGAACTGAGAACTGTAACAAACCAACTCTTTGCGACGAGAAGCTCTGTCTCGCGAGAAGCAGAAAATTTGGTCTTTTTTTAGTTTTATTTTTTAATAGTGGAAGAGGTGTTATGATCCTGATTCCAATGCCTCTATCTGTACCACACTTATATTATTCGCATTAACGCCGCACTCTGGCCGGCTCACTTCGCCTCCTCATCCCCAGTAGACACGGTCCCAGGATGTGGTCGTAGAGACAGGGCGAGTGACATTTCATAAAAGCCGTCGGTTCGTTTCAAACGAAGCGCGAATCCAAGCCAAGCCGACGCGTCTCACTTCTTTGTCGGTGACGCGGTGGTCTAAAGAGGAAAGGGGTGGGGGAGGGGCTGTAATGAACGACGACGACGCTTGAGAATCGACGAAACAGAAACTGAAATGAAACGGCCGCCACCATCCCTCCCCTTGCTGACAAGCGAGCAGACTCCATCAAACGCACAATTTTACGAAGAACCCGACTCGCCGAGCAGATGACAGGCCACCACTATACACCCCCTCCCCCCTTCCATCCTCCATCTTTCTACGCGGCGTCTCCCCGCTGCCGCTTTTCCTCTTTGGAGGCGGCGGCATTTCGCCTGGTATTAGCATAAGCGTTGCATCTTTCCCGTTCGTCCTCAGCATCGCTCAGTTCTCTCGTCGATTCGCCGACGCCGAGTCGGAATTTGCATGTCTCGTTTCCATTAGCGAAACTTAATTAGCTTACTAATTACCACGGCGCGAAAGAGAGGCTCCTGCTTGGGCCCCGCCAACGCAGGAATCAGAAAGATGGGTTGCTGTTGCGAAACAAACAAAAATGTAAACAGTGTAAGTGAAGGAAGAGGGCGCACTGCCGGAGGGAAAATAGGGATGCGATGTCGGCTCCTTTTCGTATACGGCGGCAATACTAAAAAAAAACAAAAAGGAGAAGGCAGCAGGCCCCTTCAAAGCAGCGTTGTAAGAGTGTACGCACAGGCGGTGGCATGGTACAGCTAGCGTCGCCTTGTGGACGCCGCTGTCAACATGAGAAGCAGTTTGGAGGCTCGCCTGGTGCGTGCGGAGAATGTTTCACTCGGATGCGAACGGCTGGAAGCTTTCTTCTACCGATGCTACGCGATAAGGTGTCTCGAAGAGCTTTTTGTTGAGCGAGTTGGTGCAGGGCTTATTGTAGGATTGTAGGAAACGAACTAACTAAAGACACGATAACTCAGCTTTATGAGCGACAGCTTCGATACATTCTGCCTGCGCGGCCCACATAGAAAAAACAAAAAAACAGTGGCAGCATATCAACGGAGTGAATGATGGAGAGTGGGGCGAAGCATTCGTCCGTCCATTTGTTTTTGCTTCCGTCCGTCCATGCGTATGTCTGTGTGACCGTCCATGCGTCCATCTGCCCGTCCAAGCGTGCGTCTGTTCGTGCGTCTGTCCCTGCGTTCGTCCATGCATCCGCTCCTGCGTCCGTTCATGCGTCCATCCATGCATCTGTCTTTGTGTCCGTTCGTCCATCTATTCAACACTCCAAGTACCACCATCTCGCATCTTTTCATCATATATTCCCTATATAGAAGCACCGCCATCCAGCGGACATTTCAAGGACTAAACAAGAGGTGGCACACGCACACTTTCTTACGGCTTGCGCTTCGGGTCTACTTCGCACCTTTAACCACCTCGAGCTCATGGTATATACTAGTTCACTGTGTTCATGGCACTGCGGCGCAACGCTCACTAAACCTTTCTAAAACCAAGGAGGTTACGCCCAGCGAGTATAACGTAGCAACCTTTTTCTGTCAGATAGTGCTCAATGTACATGCCAATGGCTGCTAATGGGAAATGAGAGACAGGAGAATTCGGGTTTTACTTTCTTACGGCTTGCGCTTCGTATCTACTTCCCACTTTTAACCACCTCGAGTTCATTCATTGTATATACTAGTTCATTGTTTTCATGGCACTGCAGCTCAATGCTCGCTAATCCTTTCTAAAACTAAGGCGGTTACACCCAGCGAGTATAACGTAGCAAGCCTTTCTTGTCAGATAGTGCTCAATGTACTTGTCAATGGCTGCGAATGGAGATCGTAGCGTGCGCGTTAACTAAAAGCCGAATGCTCCTGTCTCTCATTCCCCATTAGCAGCCATTGGCATGTACATTGAGCACTATTTTTTATGGTTCAACAACGCACAGAAGAAATCTCTCACCGGCACCACCTTGGAGGTCAAATTGTTATGCAAGGTACACACTACAACGGCTACGAGGGACGAACAGGTGTCGCTACAAGAAGTTTCACCCCTAAAATGAAATCGACGTGATGGGCGTATCAATATCATTGTACGTCTATGCGCTGTGCAGCGAGTCGTGAATAAATATTATTGCTGTAGCTTTCATACATGCACCAGCTTGTAGCGCTTTTAAACATTTTAATTATTATAAATACGTGATTATCTTTTAAAAAATACTTTCGCTTAGTTAGTTTTGAACGACTTGCATAGCGAGCAACTGCGTTATGCACAAACACAGAGCAGACGAAATCTGTAGCAAATGAACGGACCTGTTCACCAGAACGGCAGGGTTCTGCTTTCACACGAGAATGTGAGGGAATCATTGCATTGCTTGTGCCGCTCTCGTTTATATCGAACACAGTGCTATCGTGTCATATAAATTGTCTGAGAGAACTCGCGTAGACTTTCTTCCTTTCAAGAACGAATACTGCTTTACATTAAAGACTTGCGCTCATTTCTGTAGTTATACGTGCCGCCTAATTTGACTTGAAGTTCACTCTAAATTTGTTGAGAGGTGAGGTGAACATGTGCTTTCACATCTGGGCATATATGGTGGTTTCACTAACATACAATGAACCACGCTTTTTTATGCATTGGCCTAATAACTGTAGTGAAGTGTATGCTGTGCGATTAAAGGGTTGAGGTAACGATTTGTCGATGGAAAAGTGACTTTGCCTCTCTTTTTCAGCACTGCTGAGAATTGGGACGGCTCACTGCTCTCCCATGGTTTAGTATGAAGTACTCGAAATCGTTGATTTTCTTTTAATAACATCCTCACTCCCCTTAATACCTTTGGGACGGATTTATGCTCTCCCACAGTAGAGTATCCATTACTATAAATCGTAGAACACTTTTTTTTGAACACACAAGTACGGCTTTTTGCCCTTTCATAGTAATGCGCAAAGTAAAGCAAGCCGTTAAGCCTTCTTGTAAACAAATATGCCATAGATATATTTTCGTAAACAGTCACCACTCGCGCTTTTTCGCGGCCAATCAAGGCAGGGTCTTAACAACCGCTAGATTACGTACCAATGCTCGCTTCTACTTGCTAGGCAACTCATGTAATAGGCGCCTGAGGAGCATCAAGAACCAAGTTTGGCATCGAATTTCGAAATGCGAAGCATTTCTTAGCGAACTTCGGCGTGTTTAAGCGCATCTATCTATCTATCTATCTATCTATCTATCTATCTATCTATCTATATATCTATCTATCTATCTATCTATCTATCTATCTATCTATCTATCTATCTATCTATCTATCTATCTATCTATCTATCTATCTATCTATCTATCTATCTAACTGTCTGTCTGTCTGTCTGTCTGTCTGTCTGTCTGTCTGTCTGTCTGTCTGTCTGTCTGTCTGTCTGTCTGTCTGTCCACCTACGACTTTTAGCGCTCTTGGTCGTTTAGATAATGAGATTGATATTAAAACTGGTATAGCATATAATGACTGTAGGAGGAACATAATTGAATGATCATAACATTAAAATCATGATAGTTATGTCGTGAATGTCACGTTTTACATGTCATGGTCTCTGCTCTAGCGGCGGTCTCGTTCACATGACATATTGCAAAAGTGGTATGGTATCACATGAGTACACGACGAACATAAGTGACAGGCCCTAACGTGGAATCATGACACGCATATCATGTAAATCATGACTACACCAATGGTGCGCTCGTGGTCGTTCTGCTAGCTTCACGCATACCAAAATTTGTGTTACGGGACGTGAGTGAATGACGAATGTAAATGACTGCTATAAACACGATAATCACGACATTGCTGTCATGTAAGAACATGACTACATGTCATGCTCATGATCTGCTCGCTGCAGTTTCGCTAGCTTCACATATACCAAAGTTTGTGTTACGTGACGCGAATGGACGATGAAGGCGAATGACGCGTTCAGACATGGTAATCCTGACATGCGTGTCATGTAAATCATGACTACGTGTAGGCTCGTAGTGCGCTCGCCACCGTTTCGATAGTTTCACATATACCAAATTTGGGTTTATGTGATCTGAATGGATGACGAAGCTGCAAATATAATCTTCATGATTACTGGTGCCAATATGATCCTCATGAAATGCGTGTCACGTGAGGACATGGCTACATACGACGATGCTTTAGCGGCCGTTTCAGTAGCTTCACATACCAATTTTGGTATTACGTGACGTGAATTGACAACAAAGATAAATGACACGATATGCGCGTCATGTAAAAATGACATGTCAAGCCATAGCGCACTCACGCCCATTTCGCTAGCTTCACATATACCAAATTTGGTATTATAGCACTTCAATAGACGACGAAAGTAAATGACACGTCCAAACATGATAATCATTCATGACATGCTTGTCTTCTAAAACATGACTACGTTCTAGCTTACAGCGCGCTCGCGGCCATTTCGATGCTTCACGTATACCAAGTCTGGTATTATGTGACGTGAATGAATGACGAAGATATATGACTGGTGCAAACACGATGATCATGACATGCGTGTCATGTAAGAACATGACTACATGCCACGCTCGTGATGCACTCGCGGCCGTTTCACTAGCTTCGCATATACGAAATTTGGTATTACGTGACGCCAAAGGACGTCGAAGGAAAAGACATGCCCAATCATAATAATCATGACATGCGTGTCATGTAGGAACTTGACTGCATGCCATGCTCATGATGCACTCGCGGCCATTTCGCTTGCTTCGCATATACGAAATTTGGTATTACGTGACGCGAACGGACGACGAAGGCAAATGACGCGTCCAAACATGATAATCATGAAATGCGTGCCATGTAAAACAAGACTACCTTCTACGCTAATAGCGTGCTCGCAGCCGGTTCGCTAGCTTCACATATTCCAAATTCGCTCCATGGCCAGCATCATGTATCTTTGGCCAGCTCACGCATTATCACGAGCATCGAAGGCCTCATCATTACAAAGGCCGGTATCACGAAGCTTACGTTAAGATGAATGGGAATGTGGAGAAAAAAAAAAGTGGACGCAAAGGTAACTAGCCGCTGGCACGAACCGAAAGTGCGACGTTCGACTAACGCGTTCGATGCTCTGCCAACTTAGTTATGGATTGAAATACGAGCGCGATACGTTGACAGGGTCAACTAATACACCGACAAGCACCTTCCTGTCGACTTATCGCGTTCGTATTTCAAACCATCACGATTCAACAACTCGCCCAATAACCATTTTGACAACGGCAATCATCCCTTCGTCCCCTTTATAAGGTATAAGTATAGGTGCATATAAGCATGGGAGCATCAGTCATCACCGTAAGTAACCAATATGGTAAGCATTGTTATGCCTGCGAGTTCACACCGAACGTCCATGCCTCTGAAAAAGGCAATCTGTGTCAAGGCCGGCACGCGAGCCCGCCTGACGTGAACAACTCAGCGGCGTCATCACGCGGCGGTGCCTTTCTGTCGCGCACGCACAGCGAGCCCGTCGAAGCAATCGACGCCTTCCAGTCTGGCGAGTGTGACGCAATGCGCGGCGACGTCACTCGTCCTTGGGTGCAGCCACGTGCAGCGCGGCGGCTCCAGATTCGATGAGAATGAGAAGGTGATTCTTAAGAGAGAAAGGAAGAGAAAAGTGAGCCCCAAAATTGTCTGGTTCTGTGAGCGACACCTCAACAGTAGCTCACAAGGGATGGGCGTGAGGAGGAATGAAAGGGGTAGGAGTAAAGGTGTAGAAAAGAGGAAGAGACGTGAGGTGGCAAGCCAAAAGGAGCGACAACAAGCTGAGGGGATAGGAGAGATAGGAAAGATGGAAACACGGTCACAGGAGTCCGAGCACGGGGCACCACTTGCGAGAGCTCTTGTCGGCGTCAGTAGATGGCGTAGAGCAACTCCAATCGGTCAGAGCTACACTGTCGTCGAAGGTCATCGGCGTCAGGAGGTGACGTAAAGCGAGCCCAGTCGGCCAGAGCTACTCTGACGCCAAAGATAGCGAGGGCACAACCGGTCGGCACGGAATCCAGCAAGCGAGTCCCCGTTGAAAATGACGTGGCCCAGCGGCGACCCCATTGGAGGATTCTGACCTCACGACCAGCGGCGCTTCTTGTTGGACATTTGGTTATTCAAAGAATCCACCCGGTGCATATAAAAGAAGCCCTGCGGCGCGTCGCGAGCAGTTGATTTATTTGTCGGAGAAGAGAGCTCGGCTCTTCGAGTCTCCTCTAAGCTGTCGGCCCCAGTGCCGAATTTGTAACGCCTCTATATATGTGCTGTACATAAACCTTGTTTAACTCACCGTCGTCTCGTCCGCTCATCTACCAGCTCTGCGCAGAAGCAGTCGTGAGCTGAGAAACCTACGCTACCAAACGGCTGGTGACCTTCCCGGTGGAGTTCGAAGCAGTGGCGCCTTCGGGACCGTGTTGGCGTCGCCGTCTTTCGTAACAGTCGTGGCAGCGGCGAGATTCCTGGCGCCCTTCGTAACGTCGTCGGAGGCGCGCTTCGTAACTGTGGTTGGCAGCTGCGGGATCGGCCGGCGTCAGCGACATCGATGCGGTGAGTGCCTGATGTTTTCCCCTCAGTTCACCAGACTACTCTAGCTCAGGTTATAGTAGTTTAAAGAAGGGTTGTGTGAAGCATTAGAGGGAGCTTTGATCGTTTCAAGCAAAGTCAGAGCGCTTTGAAACCAAAGTTAATGCGGGGGGTGTAAGCACGGGAGTGTTAAAAATTGCTTGCGCGTCTTGCTAGAAGACTTATAGTGGGTGCGGCAAGTAAATTCCTAACAGGGGCAAACAGCAAGAGGCTAGTGTGAACGATGGAGAACCTTAAAGTGAAGGAACTCATCGAAATTCGTGAGGAACTCGGCATTACTTTGGGCCGTGCGAAACGAAAGCAAGCGATCTTTGAGATCATGAAGGATGAAGAGGTGTCGGCTGAGGAAGTCGATGAGGCATGGGCGGATATCAAAGCACGCCGCGAGGAGGCCGAAAGGCGATATGCTCGCGAACGTGAAGGAGCTGAAAGGCGAGAAGCTCGCGAACGTGAAGAAGCTGAAAGGCGAGAACGCCGTGAGGAGGCCGAGAGACAGGAGCGCCTCGAGTTGAAACGAATAGAATTGGCAATCCTAGAGTGTTCGCAGGCGCCTATCGTATAGCTTCTCCGACAGTTAAGGTCAGCGGTTATAGAACACGGGACCAACTGCCACCGTTCGTAGTAGGCGAGGACATGGCGAAGTATCTCGTCAAGTTTGAACACGTCTGTGAGCGAAATGCTTTAGAGCGGTCTCTTTGGGCGCAGAACCTGTTAGCTCTTCTTCCCGGTGAAGATTCCGACGCGATAACTTGCTTGTCGAGGGAAGCGTTTGAGAGCTATGACTAGGTTAAGGAAGTGCTCTTGGGACGTTATAAGTTGTCACCCGAGGCTTTCAGGCAAAGATTCCGGTATGGTAAAAAGGGGAATGAGTCACACGTTGACTTCGCGTTTCGTCTTCAAGCCGATTTAATTTAATGGCTCAAGGTCGAAGGTGTTTACGACGATCGCGATAAAGTGGTAGAATGCTTTGCATTGGAGCAATTCTACCGCTGCATCGAGGAGGATGTTAAGCTTTGGCTGCAGGACAAACTTGGTGAAGAACAGCTAAACAAGGCAGCAGAGTTAGCTGAGGAGTATTATACTCGCCGAAAGTTGCATAGCAGGGCAGTGCGCGTAGAAAAGGATGAAAGGAAAGAGGGCTTTTCAAAGAAACCTGATCAACGGAAGCCGCGAATCTGCTAAAACTGCAGAAACAGAAAGGAAGGGCACATCGCGATAAACTGTAAGCAAAAGTTAAATTTGCAGCTATCCGAGAATCGGAAAACAAACGGAAGCCGCGAATCTGCTACAATTACAAAAAGGAAGAGCACATCGCGATAAACTGTAAGCAAAAATTTGCTTTTGCAACAATCCGAGAATCGGAAAAGAACATGTGGTTGTTGGAGCCGTATCTCCAAGAAATTAGTGTGCATGGGAAAACGGGTCGAGCACTTCGAGACTCAGCGGCAACCATGGACGTTGTGCATCCTTCATTTGTGCCTCCGGATGACTTTACAGGAGAATGCGCCTGGATCAGGCAAGTCGCCGAGAAGCAGAGTGCTTGCTTACCAATCGCTACGGTTGTCATTGAAGGCCCGTTCGGTAAGCTTCGCACCAAAGCGGCTGTGTCTGCCACGCTTCCCGATCGTTTTCCTTATCTTTTCTCTAACAACTCAGAGCAGCTTCTTAAAGAGCAGGGTAAATCGTTCTTCCCCAACTTAGCGTACATGGCCCTCACGCGATCACAAGCACGGAAACTTTCGCAGGTGCTTGATCTTGTTCAATGTGGTGAACGATCACGTGACCTTGGCGGCGAGTCGACGGAACATCAAAGAGGAAATTCTCCGTGTGAGTCATGTCAGCAGTCACTCGAGCGGCCCGTCGCCGAAGCGACTGGCGCGGTTTCCGTAGCAGGGGGACACGACATGGCGCCATTGAGTCAGAGCGAGAGGGCTGCAACGCTCTCGCCTGTAGCGGAAAGTCGGAGTAAGCTGTCGAGAGTTGATCGAGGAACGCTCATTCGAGAGCAACGTGAGGACCTCTCGATTAAAGCGCTAGTGCAAAGCCACATGAAAGCTGCACAAGTGTTGTCGAAGGAGTACTACGACAAATCGGCGAAGAAGCGCGCTTTTGAAGTAGCAAGTCAGGTAATGCTCCTGCGGCCGTCCAAAAAGAACAAGCTTGAGGTTCATTGGGAAGGGCCCGCCAAAGTAATATCGAAGCTTTCTGATACCAATAGTGAAGTGAAATTAGGAAGGCGGCTGAACAAAATTTACGACAGCAACTTCATGAAACCATACGTTCAACGTCAAGCGGTCGTAAATCTGCTGTTGAATGCTTCAGAGGAAGAGGGAGCAGAAATTTTGAGTTCTAGTGATGTAATCGAAGGGGGATCGGAGGCAATCTTGAAGCAGTTGAACCTAGAGATTAGGTTAAGTGAAGTCCAGAAGGGGTACCTGAGAAGGATTGTTTCCGAGTTTGAAGACATGTTTTTGGATCGTCCCAGAAACACGACGGTGATCGAACACGATATCGAGCTAACTGGTGAGGAGTCAATCCGTAGCAAGCCGTATCGTTGTTCCCCTGTGCAACGTCGCAAGTATGAGCCGCTTTTGGTACCGCATAGGTATCGTCGCCTAAAAGTGGCTGGTTACTGAGATAGAGCACGATACTCCAACAGCACAACTTTCACGTTCCCTACAAAAAAGGAAAGCTAAACGCTATTGCAGACGCATTGAGCCGTGCGTTTTAGTTAGTGCCTTCTCCACCTTTTGGTTTCTCGCTGGCGATTCGGGGCAAAATTTTGTCCTCATCACGGCCTTAGCTGAGCGCTCTCGTCCAGAATGAGCTCAAGGAGCCAACTTTATGTTGTATTCTATTTCGTTACGTTGTGGTACCTGTAAAAAATTGAGTTCTCATTTTAAGAGTCTTGTGTCCCACATGTGCCTCTTGATGTAGAGGGAACGAAATTTCGATAGACACGTAGCTAGGTATATGTTGTACTATACTTTGTCTGGTGTTCTGTCGGGTGACCGAGGGCACTTGCTTGCGTCGTGTGTTGTCTGTTGTCGAACCATTCTTGGCAAGTTGCAGAACAATTAACAAGTGCTTCGACCAAAGATCGTCAGAAGAGACGAGCGAAGCTGGTCGACAAGTTGTGGCGACAAGCCAGTGGAGCTAGGATCCGTCTTCAATAATGGGATGTGTTCCCGGAACATAGTCTGGAGCTGCATTCTCCCCATGGCCCTGCAGGCGAACCTGGAGGGACCTGGCTCAACGAGCGCGCCTGACATCCGAGCCACGTAGAAGCAGCTCGTCTTTCCGGCGCATTGTCTGGCGGCGGGGGTGCTGTTATGCCTGCGAGTCCACACCGAACGTCCATGCCTCTGAAAAAGGCAATCTGTGTCAAGGCCAGCACGCGAGCCCGCCTGACGTGAACAACTCAGCGGCGTCATCACGCGGCGGTGCCTTTCTGTCGCGCACGCACAGCGAGCCCGTCGAAGCAATCGGCGCCTTCCTGTCTGGCTAGTCTGACGCAATGCTTGGCGACGTCACTCGTCCTTGGGTGCAGCCACGTGCAGCGCGGCGGCTCCAGATTCGATGAGAATTACGCGGCCCAGCGGCGACCACATTGAAGGATTCTGACCTCACGACCAGCGGCGCTTCTGGTTGGACATTTGGTTACTCAAAGAATCCACCTGGTGCATATAAAAAAAGCCCTGCATGCGGCACGTCGCGAGCAGTAGATCTATGTGTCAGCGAAGAGAGCTCGGCTCTTCGAGTCTCTAAGCTGTCGGCCCCAGTGCCAAATTTGTAACGCCTCTGTATATATGCTGTACATAAACCTTGTTTAACTCACCGTCGTCTCGTCCGCTCATCTACCAGCTCTGCGCAGAAGCAGTCGTGAGCTGAGAAACCTACGCTACCAAACGGCTGGTGACCTTCCCGGTGGAGTTCGAAGCAGTGGCGCCTTCGGGACCGCGTTGGCGTCGCCGTCTTTCGTAACAGTCGTGGCAGCGGCGAGATTCGTGGCGCCCTTCGTAACGTCGTCAGAGGCACGCTTCGTAACAGCATGGCACAGTCTTTGTTTTGCCAGTCGGTGTCATGTAACGCGTCACCTTTGAATGACGCCTCCGACTTATAGATGGACAAAAAATAGAGGTTCGCCAGCATAGGAATGAATCACGTACTCGGCTGAGAAGGGGGTAATCAGAAGTAATTTCAAAATTGAGAACGCGCCGAGATAGTGTCCTGGTAACTTACCGCTGAACAATATAGTGGGCAACGTTGTCGAGTATACGGGATAGGGGTGCATGTGGGAAACCCATGGACGTACTAGAGAAATTGATTGATTATTTGATATGTGGGGTTTAACGATGCTAGAGAACTTAAAGAGCGAATTGTATGGATGTGTACGGTTTGTATGCAATGGCTATGCAACGTTTGCGGGCACGTCTAATGACGTATTTAGCGTGAAGGATAGAAATAGTTTAACCTGCGCTTATAAGTTCTATGTAAAAACAAAAACAAAAAATACCTACTTAACCTGCTGTACTGTCGCCTTAAATAAACTGATGTAAAGTGAACAAAACAGTAGTAAAATACGTAGATAGTTTTCAATAAACATTCACTGTGACAAAAAAAATCAGAATGAACGAATCAACACGTATACAAGTGAGAAAATGACATAAAAACTAATTTTATAAAAGTAAACTGAACGCCATATTTACGTTGATGCTTATTCACAGTCGCTCAAAAAAGTGCACTCCATGCGTATTCGCACCACATATGTATTTTTTGCGGCTACTACAACAAGTCCACAATGGCAGTGTTCCGGATAGCGTAGCGCCATCGGGCTATCCTGTGCTCGCGAAAGCTTGCCGAGAACGAGAACAAGAACATCCACGCTCGAATCCACTAGCGTTATGCAACAGCCACCCGCAGCGAGCCGAGACCGAAGGACAAATGACATACGTAGGCGCCCATATGCGAGCATTCACATGGGCTAGCCGTTGCCTACAAGAATGGCGCTCCACGCAAATGATCCCCGCGACCCTCTAAATGCGGCCACTGTGGTCGTGGCCAGCTCGACCGCGAGAGAAAGACCGCACTCAAACGACTGCCATTCCCGAGAAAGGTCTAGCCTAGAACGGAAGGTTGGCGTTCCGCGGCCGCTATAGAACTATTCCAATTCTGGGGGACGACACAACTATCTTAATTGTTCGCCTCCGCGGCGACCGGAGACGGAAAGAAGAAAAAAAAAGAGCGAAACTCCCAGCTCATCAGCTTTGACTGGTCTTGACTCAGTATGGCTCGTAGTAGTGCAGCAGCGGTAGGCCGGAGCGAGCCAACCGACCGTTTGGTGGCAAAAGAGCAGAAATTAGCCGCGCGCTGTGGCATGGAAGGAGGAAGAAAAGGGGAGGACCGGTCAGTCTTTGCTGGCGAGCGAGGCGACGACTGCGCTTAACCGAAGTGGACTGTAGTTCAGACTTGGCCGGCGTCAGAACTGCAAGAATGCCGCTTAGGGTTAGCGCCATTGTCCCAGGGTCGTTCTCCCTTTCTGCCCATTTGTTATACGGGGCCCGGACGCTTGCGGCTACTTCCAGTAGCAAGTAAGAATATAGAAAAAGAGCCAACTCAACGGGATGCAGGCGGGCTTCGCACTTTTTGGGACGGGCCTCTAATTTAGTTTTCCGTTGTTCCTTTGTCAATTTGTTGTCTGCTTGAATCTCGGTTGGGGCTCATTCGTTCTGAGCTTCCACTCGCCAGTTGCAGCGAGGTCATTGATTCCGGTGAGATCGATACGCTCTTCATAAAAGCCTTCCTCAGGAGGATGCTTGCTGCAGGTTGAGTTTGTGTTTAATAAAACTCTAATTAGTGGTGAGCACGTGGACATTTTTCGCCTTACGAGTAGGTGCAATTCAGGAAGAAATCATATGCGTGGCCACGTCGGCAAGCTTATACAACGTAACGAAAGTTTTCGTTCTTATCGCGAGGCCGATATGCATGATTCGTATATCTCAAAGTTAAGCGCTCCCGGCGACAGCGTCGATAACAGAACAAACTGACTCTGTTCAACAAAAAGCATGTTGCAACACTTCGGCCGGGTACTGGCCGAAAACGTTAAGTTTTCAGTTTCTGAAAATTTTGTATAAGAACTGGAGATCTATGTACATACATGAAAACAAGCCTAGAGCCATACTAAATCAATGTAGTTCGACAAAGTTTACTCAGAAGGTGTGACGATTTCAGTCAACTTAGTGAATTATCCTTCGTGGTGAGGGCGTAGCAAACCATGGGTCAATCAGTCAGGAATCCAGAGGGCGACTATGCATGCGTTGTAGCGGACATGCCTTCCTTATCAGTTCTTGGCTCAGCTGTAGCCAAAGCTTTTTACCTTATGTTTCTCTCTTTCAATAACCTGCCTCTGTATGGCGGTTTTCATCGAAACTAAATGCCGGTTCTACCAACTTGTCAGCTAACGTCAGTATAGTGCCAAAGCGCTGTGCGTGACTAGCGATGCATGCCACACTGTAAGACAGCAATATCGTATGATGCTAGCACAAAACAGCGTTAGTTGAAGTTGTTGAACTGGAAGCCGTTGCGAGGAGAGTATCGTGGCTCGTAAGTCCACCTCCACCACATGACGACTCGGTTTTAACGAGCTTTTTTGGCCCAGAACTATATAGGAGCGAACAAGTGCCATGGATCCGGAGATGAAGCGCACATCTAACATCAATGATGATTGTCAGCCAGAACAGGTGATGACGATTGACAGCTGTTCAAATGAGGATGTAACCCATAGTAGACGGCTACAGTATCATTAAATGTGAACTGTATAATCTCGCTCCAAAGTTAACCAGTGAGCATAACACCTGTTTGCCATAGTTCGCGTGCGTGGGAGTTTGAATTTTTTGGTGACGAGTTATGCGTATGTTTTTTTTTTTACAAGAAAGGTTGCTTAAGACGTTTTTCTTTTTGGCGGCACAAGTCTAATAGCGCTTAGACAGCGTGCTTTCGTTTGTTCATGACAGTGGAGTTATGTTTAGCTCAACAAAGAATTTCATTGTGACTGGTGCACTCATGAAGGAACGAATTGCTTTTATCAACAACTATTCTGTATGGCGCGCTGGTAGAAATGTTCGGAAACCTCCATGATTGCACGCACAACTCTAGTCGTTAAGCTTCTTTTTAAATTGGTTCCATTAGCGTTAGAACCAAGAAACAGCTTGATTCGAGAATTTTCTCTATAAATCCTATCAACTGTAAATTTTGAGAAAATATTTTTCAAATCATCTGCGCAACAGAAGTACTGATGAGGGTTACTTTTTAGTGTCGCACTTCGGAGGAACCGAAACGCTATGACCTTCGCAGATATTTAGAAGGCTCACACTAAAAATAAGGCCAGACGGTGAAAATTTCCACAGCTTACCATTACGGCGTCTGTCTTCAGTTGCAATATTGTGATTTTGAGGCGTGGAACTTCAACGATTGAAATTCTTGTTAGCTCCAAACAACGTTAGTGACATTTTCCCGATGCATGCAATTTCGTTCGTTTTTCGAGGGTGCATGAATTCGGACAAGTTGTCGCGTATGCTAGCACTAATTGTTTTCCAAAAATTGTGGGCATGTTTTAGACTTCGTCCCTCTTCTGCCACCAACACCCCGTGCATATGTACCCACGCGCACAATACCTTAAATGTGCACGGTCAGCAAATCCTGGCCAACGTTGCCACTTACTTCGCACCGAATAATTGTGTCGTTCTCGCCCAAGCCAAAAAGCGTTAGACGTATAGAAGAAGTTCGTAATAGAGCCGATATTCAAAGAAAAACTGTGCTTGTAATGTCTAGGAGCGTGGTAGAGCACCTGCAGTAAGTAACAATAAAAACAGAAAGAAAGTGTAGTAAGGAAAATTGAGTTTAGCCTTTAAGCATTATAGCGTACAATATGCCGATAAGGAAATTATTAGAATCTTGGGTTGATAACGTCACACCAATATCCATGGGTATAATACCTATACCGTAGAGAATCGAAGAAAGAGAAAGAAAATTAACAGATTCGCTTGTCGGGTGGTCGCTCCGGATGGAATAAGGAGATGTAGCTTGACACTGGCGTGGGGATGGCACTTGGCGAGTGGAGACAGGGGGTATAGGGTGGTTTCGCTCCGTGAGATGTGGAATTGAGACCAAATCTTTCCCAGTTCTAGAGAGGGGCGCTTGCGCCGTACGGGTACAAAGTGCCTCACACACACATAGGCAGGCTCCGAGGCGGCGTGGCAAGACGAGACGATGCCGGTGGGGAGGGGGGGGGGGACCAACGAAAAGCTATTCATCTCATTCAGCCGAGCCAATCTAGAATCCCGGACGGGAATAAATGGGCCACAGACCGCTTCTTCACATCCTCGGTGAAACCCTCTCTCTCTTCAAAGCACCATCCTCTGCACGGCCGCTTTTGTCTCTCGACTAAGTCCCACCAGATCGCGCCTTTCTTAAGACGTTTCTACCGCGATTCCTACTCCTTTCAGTGTGTTCTTATCTTCCTCTGCGCTTCCTCGTCATCGACAGCTTTTTTATTTGGTCAGTTTTCATTCATCTTTCCTCTCTTTTCGGGCCTCACTTGCTCGTTCCAGAGACGAACTCCCCCCGCTCAAGTCCACATCCTTCGAGTTTTTCATTGTTTCATTCATTTCGACTATACCCCTCCCCTTCTGAACTTCTTGTTTCGTCTTTACTTTCCACTGCACCCATAACACCCATTCCGATCCTTTTGCTTCTGATTGACACCTTTTGCATGGCAGAGTTTTCTAAACCTCTTTTTCAGTTTGTTTATTTCAAACTATTCTCTATTCCTCTCTCTTCTCAATCTTTGTCTCTGTTTCCTAATCTCTTCTTTCACTGACGTCGCCGGGAAAGACACCGCATTTGGGCTCACCAGCATAGCGCAGCATTGTCGCCTTCTTTTGTTTTTGCTTTTGCTGGTCGATACGCTTCGTGCCAGCGTTTTTTTTTTCCTTTTGCTTTACGCCACCACGAGACACAGCTCGAACCGCGCTTTGCACTACCACAGGCACACCTCCCCCTGGCTGCAAAGCTTGAATGCCTTCGTTCTCTCGCCACACCAGCCCTCATCTCGGCGTTCTCCCGCCGAGTAGGGGAAGGATTCTCATCCTTGGCGGCACGCATTCGTCTTCGGGAGAGCGAGGCTGGAAGGGAGGGAAACCATTGGAGCGCGTCGAGGAAGCGGCGGGAAGGAGAACTGCTCTGGCCTCGAGATCAATTCGGCCGCCTATATAGCGCGCGCGGGAGCGACAATTGGCTCCCCGCGCCTATATAGCGCGCCAAGCTCGCTCGCTTGCACACTCGCCACAACCGAGGCCGCGGCTGCTATAGTGGTGCCGCATTGTCGAGGACTGAGAGACTCTCTCTCTAGCAAGATGAAGGGCACCCGCTGGTGTCAAGCGCTGGACTTGATGATGATGATTACGATTGTTAGGTATTATTAGCGCAAGTGGCGATTGGTCGCCAAAAATGGCGAGGACAATTAAAGAAGGAAGGAACTGGAAAGATAGGTGAAGGCGGGTATTTTAACCGGTCTAGAAAGGCCGGTGTGCTACCCTACAATGGGAAGAGGTGTGGGGTGTATTTAGAGAAGGAGAGAGAAGGAGAGCACGCACGTACAAAGTTGCTCAGCTCGCAGTCATTATAACGCCATTAGTCTATACCCACCGGTGCAAGCCTGGAATCTTCAACAATTTGAGCACATCCTTCGTCGCCCTCACTGGTCAATGTTATGAAAACAGCAATGAGGCGTTTAGAGGCCTTGGACGTGCATTAGATGTTGTTCGGCTGTGTGACAATGGCGGGAAAGAAGCCGCAAGGGACAAGGTAGTCCTCCACGGTGGGGTAGCGGTGGCAGTGCTCGGCTGCCATCCCTAACGTCGTGGTCCCGAATCCAACCGCGGCCTGCATTCGCACTTTGATGGAGGCTGTGTGCTAGACGCTCATGCACTGTGTGGTGTCAGCGCACCTCAAAGAGCATCAGATGCTCGAAATTTCCGAAGCACTCCAATACGGCGTTCCTCATAGTGATATGGTGGTTCTGAGCCCGGTTGCAAACCCCATATATTATTATTATTATTATTATTATTATTATTATTATTATTATTATTATTATTATTATTATTATTATTATTATTATTATTATTATTATTATTATTATTATTATATAGCTACAGGGTGACAGTTTTGGGGTTTCTTTCGTTCTCCATTCATTAAAAGTTTCTACAGTTGCAGACATAACACGGAGCTCTGGCTCATCAGCTATAGGGGAAATGTGTTCTGTGCCGCTTGTAACTGTATTCACGGGGATTGGGGCGGAAACTTCAGTCTGGCACCCCCACTTACATTTTCTTTTTGGGCGTTTTCTCGCTTACTAAGCACCATCTTGCAGCAAACATAGTGTTTTGATACAGTCAGTATGACTAGCACTATATAAATGTTTTTGCGCTTCAGTGTCTCTTTAAAGACGCCTCCAATTGAGTTTTCATGGGAAGCATTTTTAGCGAACTGCAGACAGTTCGAGCGTTTCTATCTATCTATCTATCTATCTATCTATCTATCTATCTATCTATCTATCTATCTATCTATCTATCTATCTATCTATCTATCTATCTATCTGTCTGTCTGTCTGTCTGTCTATCTATCTATCTATCTATCTATCTATCTATCTATCTATCTATCTATCTATCTGTCTATCTATCTATCTATCTATCTATCTATCTATCTGTCTATCTATCTATCTATCTATCTATCTGTCTATCTATCTATCTATCTATCTATCTATCTATCTATCTATCTATCTATCTATCTATCTATCTATCTATCTATCTATGAGCGTCTGGGCGCTCTTGTAGTCTCCTTTTTAACTTGGTCAGGACCAAACTTAGTATAAAGGGTAAGAATGTTCGACAAATATGACTGTTTGGTCATAAGATGAATGATGTTAAAATTGCGTCACGTACTACGTCGAAACCTTTTCGCCAGACTCGCGTGGCACAAACCTTTATGCCACGGGCACCGATATGTGGGTGTGCGCCCAAGGTGATTAAGGGGGGTGGGGATGAACAACAAGAGGGAATGCAGGGAGGTTAACCAGGCACATGCCCGGTTTGCAACCCTACGCAGGAGTAATGGGAAGGGGGGCATAAAGATGAGAGAGAGGGGAAAAGGAAGAGAAAGAGAGAGAAAAAGAAAAAAGGATTGTCAGTCAATCGGCTGGCGCGTATGCAGCGGTGGCACTACACAAAAGTTAAAGGTGGTCACATAGGCCTGTAGTCCTCAAAAGCACAAGACAGCTTGACTGCTTTTTGGGCCGACGAAAGGCGATGACGGTGTTCCAGTAGCATCTGCACAGAGAGTGGCCGATCGTCCAATTGTCGCAATGCGTCCGAACGCTTCTGTCTTTCAGAGGCAAATCGAGGGCAATGGCATATCAGATGGTCGATGTCTTCTTTGGTGCAGCAGACGTCGCATTCCGCATTGTCGGTCAATCCGATGAGGGTTCTATATGCTTTTGTGAAGGCAACCCCCAACCAAGGACGACAAAGAAGCAAAGCTTCACGTCGACGAAGTCCGGATGGAGGTCGAAGTTCCAGTCGAGGGTTTATTTCGTATAGTATCGTATGTCTTATGCTTCGGGTGCTCCACTCCTGCAGACACAGACTACGGGCCAGGTGACGAAGTTGCTTTGCAGCGTCAGTCCTTGACAAAGGAATCGGAAGGATGTGCTCTTCTTGGTGCGATGTGCGAGCCGCGTTGTCTGCGGAATCATTGCCACTGATCATACAATGGCTAGGAAGCCACTGAAACTTGACCTCGTGGCCTATTTCTGTGACGTGGTGAAGAAGCTTGACAACTTCGTAAGTTAATTGTTCATGGACCTCGTCGAAGGACTGACTGCATGTTCTGTAGGGCCGGTTTTGAGTCGGAAAACACGGCCCATGTACTCGGTATCTGGGATTTGATGTACTCTAGGGCGCCACGCGCAGCCGCAAGTTCTGCCGCCGTAGACATAGTGACATGTGACAGCTTGATTCGCCGAGTGATTCCTCTAGCTGGAATTACCACCGCACCACCAGAACCAAACGCTGTGGTTGAACCATCGGTGTATATGTGCACGTGGTTAACGGTTTATATATACCCAGTAATGGCGATAATAAACATTCGTAATTAAAATGTGAGAGTGGCAGTAAAAACTGACACCGGTGGTGTTGACCCGATTAATCCAAAAATTATTGTCAACAAAAATCAAACCTAAACACTCTGCGTGCCAATCAAGTATTTTACCACAGAGCCACCCGTATCCGAAAATTAATGTCAGCAGGAATCAAAAACCTAAACACTCTGCGTGGCAATTAAGTATTTCACCACAGAGCCACCCGTGGTCTCATAACTGCTTTGTAAAAAGACCTAATAGAGGTTAATGTTGGTAAAACGTTAATCGCGGTTGCAGTTCTGGCTTTATAGCTTTATAAAAGTGATATATACTCTCATGATAACGAACTTCACGTTGGGTTAACGTAAATTGTTGTGAAGTGCCGCGCACTAAAGTTAATTTATGTAGGAGTATCCAGGGCTACCATCCTCGCGATCAGCAGCACTTCATATCAGCTCACCGCTTCTGGTGTTGATAGTATACCAATGTATCTGTTGGAATTGTTACGCAAGTGTAAACAGTTGATTTTATAAATCACGCGTTATTGTTCAACATATGTCTGAACGTACATATGTAATGGAGTCTTTTCATAACATTTTGCTCAATCAAAAAATTGCGCCACAGTTGGCTTCCCTCCGATGTTCCGCATAACATCGATTTTAATGGTGCGTGGGATATGCCCACTTTTTTCGTCACTTTCCTTCTCCCTTGTGCAGAGTAGCAGGTCAGAGCGCACAAGCTCCGGCCGACCTCTCTACCTTCTAATGAACTTGCTCTATCTCTATTTCTCTCGCAGTAGATTCAACGTTATCCCAAATATTATGCTCCGATTGTAGATTTCATACCATAATGTCAACATTTACGCGGTTTAGCGACAGCGTTTTGACAGTCGCAGTTGTCCTACTGATTTTGTATCTGTGTGTGGGAAAGGTTTTTCGTCGAGTATGTTTAAACGATCAGGACTCAACTATGTCCTCTTGGTTGTCTTGAGAGCTGTCTCCCACGGGTCTCTTTAACAGCATCCAAACATCAATGGCTCATGAAGATCCGGTGTCAAAGCAAAATTACGTATCATGGAGCTAGCTGGAACGGAAGTGAACGTGGCAGAGTATGGGCGGGGCACGGAGAAAGCGACCCTCTGTTTAAGGAAGTTACTACGCCACGCATAAGCGAGGACCTGCTACTGATGTCCTAGCAATATTACTAAAGAATAATGTTCGGGCAGAACAGCGCTAATCGGCCCGACGAACGTAGACGGCACAGCACCGATGTTCAGGAGGTTTCTCTATGGAAAAGGCAGATATTATCTAGGGAGGTGAAGAAAAATCGAAAAATGGCACATACACTATCGAGTAAAACAGTGACTCGTGTACTAGCCGTCCTAAATGCCAGTCGCGTTTACACTTAGTCCGTGCACAAGCGGCTCGTACACGCAGCTATGAAAATCGTGCAAAAAATAATGTTGCTGAAGGCAACGTTTTGACAAACGGAATCGCGTCTACGTCAAGGCAGCGGAACACAAGTCCACCTATCGGAACGTTGGTTCCACTGATATTCCCTGTTAGGTATTTCTCATAATTTCAAGACGTTTCTTGAAACATTCTCCAAAACTACAGCGTGGCTTCTAACCATACTTGCTGTGATGTATTTGTCATGATTCTGGTAAGAATCGCTGGAAGGCTCAGTGGCTACGGCGCAATAAATTTCGCCTGTAAATGTATGGTTCTCAGCGTTGGTCACTTTGTTGTGAGAGTCGTGAGGAATCTCATAGATGAATTTGAAAATGACTAACAGTTTGAACACGCAATAAAGCACGCTTATTTGGGGTCACAGTTAATGTACAATATCTAGTGGAAGGCGCTATCGCCCCTGTGACTACAAGCTACAAGTGAACGGTGAACAAAATAAATGAACAAAAGGTCCCATTTATGTCAGAGATACTTCAAGATGTTTATTTTTTCTCAAGATAGTTGAGTGGCACCATGAAAAAAGAAAAAAAAATATTGGTGGTGGCGATGCTGATCACAACAATAGATACTTACAGCCAGCATAGTCACTGACCAGACCTCGAGTTCATTGAATTTTCATCCCCCCAAGCAGTGAGCTTAATTTGAACGATGGAAATCTTTGCAATGTTAGGAATTCATGGTGTAGGAGTATATTTTGGTAGAAGTTTGAGCAGCAACATACCTATTGGACAACTTACAACAACTAGTAAATCATGCCAAGAATTCTCAACATCATTGAAATGGCGTCACCCCTACATTTACTTAAAACACATGTACATCGTGATGTTATCATAGGAGGAAGTGTAGTGGTAAGAAACTTCGAATTAGATTAATATCCCCTGCGCTTCACCACAATAAAGCCCCGCGAACAATTTTCTAGACACCTCTCACAATAGACAAGTGCCAACGGCATTCTAAGTTCACCATTCTAAACACAGTCGAACATCATCGTATCCGTTTTTATACGAACACATGAAAAAGCAGCAGGCAGCGCGTAATGCATTCACCGGACGTACGGGCACCGCAGCGCCTATTTTCACCGGACTTAGTCTACACCTACGCAGTCATAAACCGTCCCGTAGTTCCATATTCCGTGGCGACCCTGATAAACCAATGAAATGCTCGCCAAACCCAGAAGCGATACAAAAACGCCCTCCCTCAGCGGCTCGTGAAAGTACACAAAAAATGAAAAAGAAAACGCACTTCCCTCCGACAAGACTAGGGGGGGGGGGGGGGGTCTTCGGCGAAGAACCACCGCGATCAAACGGGCTTCAAGCTTCCCACGTTTTTCCTCCCATCCCCTTCTCCTTCTCCCCAATTCCCTTCGGCGGCATCGCCGAGGCGTCCAGTATATACCGGCGAGTAGAACACTACGGCTTCTCTCTCTCTCAATTCCGAAGGGGGAAGCGAGCTACGCAAGAGAGCGTCGCCGAGTCTGATCCGTAGGGATGACCTCCATTTCGACGGCGGGCGAGCGAACGAGCGACGCGTATCGTTTCAGTGCCGGCTGCACTGCGTCTCTGCGTCCACAATCCCCGGCGAACGCCGCTTCATAACCACCGGACCGAGACCATAGCAGCGCCGCCAGTTTCCACTTCCTTCTCTCTCCTCCTTCCTCTCATCGGCCGTCGTATCTCGCGCGTCCCTACGCGTCCCTACGCGCCTCTATACTATCCTCCTTCGCGCGCGCACGCACACACGTACAAACACACGCATCCCAAGGCACCAGCCTCTCCCCCCCCCCTCGTCAGCATTGCCGGCGCGGTTGAAATCCAAACCTCCCCCGCACTCCTTCTCAGATTCCCTCTACTCCGTTCATTTGACAGCGCTCCCGAATTCCTATCGACCCCTTTCACGTCGCGCGCTCCTTCCCTTCACGTTCGCTCGGGCGGTTTTCCTTCCATCACTTCCGATGGCTCCCAAAAACGTCCTCCTTCCCGTCCAACCATCCCTCGCATCCCTCGGGCCACCTTTACAGCCCACATTTTCTTCCCTCAGGCGTGCCTGCAAGCTCCCTACTTCCCTTCCTTCCTTGTCCAAGCCCGCGAGCGGTCTCTGGTCGATCACGGGAAACCCACCTTTTTCCACCCACCTAACCCCTCCTGCCCTCCCGACTGTAGCCCCTCACGTGCACGAGCGCTTCCCTTTCCTCCCCACTGGTCTGCTCTCCTGTACCATGATCACACGCAGGCGTTATTTCGTGGACGAGCGTGCCTGCACTAATCCTTTCTCGTCGTGTCCTGTTTTTTTTTTTTCAGTAAGCCCCTTCCTCACTTCTTTACCCTACCTCCTACTTATTTTCGTTCCGCGTTCTCCCTCGTGGTTTAAACCCTTTCGTCCCAATTTTCTCGCTTTCTTCCTCCTCACCACGACCTTTACGCAAAGTAGTGTGAACCCCTCTTCCAAAGCACAGCGAGCTTTTGGGTTATGAGCGAATCGCGCATGAGCCCGCACGTTAGCCTACTGTTTATTCTCGATGCTCTCAGTGAGCCCTCCTGTTACATGTAGGCCTTCCATTCCACATATCTAAGGCGCCTGCCGACAATCCCGAGAAAACGCCTGCCTGCCACTCTTCTTGTCTCACATACTTTCCAAAACAGTTCTTGCTTTCATGTGACCTACCCTGCATCCCTTTATCCCTCCGTGTTCTGTATGAGGTTCTCCCTCATCTTCGGTTCCTGTGCATCCTCATTTTCCTTATTTGCGCTTCACAGCCTTGCTTAGTCATTCCGGGGCCTACTGTTGCAGTTTGCAGAATACCAATACCTAGGATACAAAAAAATCAGCATTTCTTCGGCGAAGACTTGGGCACCTTCATGTTTGGTGCAATGAAGGGAACGGGCAGAATGAAATACGTGCATGGTGACATGCCTTGTTGTATACAGGCGATCGAAAGTGTCTGCTTCACATACGGGGCTTTTCAAGAAATCTTTCTGAAATTTTCAAAGAATTAAAAATAAAATATCTGTTTGCTCATTGTCCTCATACATATGCTGCTGGTACCGACGCGGTAACAACGACGAAGTAACTCCAGGCGCGAGGAGGCATGTGCGGGACCAGCCATTTTGAGGAACCAGATATATCGCCGGAAAAGGTGTGCGGGCCATTGGCATATTACGTAGGCTAGGCAACTACCACATAGATATGAGAAGAGACACATTAATAATGATATATCGCATGTACGTTCGTCCCATTTTGGAATTTGGTTGTGTACTTTTCTCTGGAGTTCCAGCTTACAAGTTGCGGCCTCTAATTCTTCTGGAAAAAGAAGCTTTGCGCTTATGCCTTGGCCTTCCCAAAACAGTAGCCAACAATTGTATCTCGAATCGAGGGTCCCTCCGCTTTCTTGTAGAATTCGCCTTCTGACTGTTCAGCCATTCTTAAAAATTTATGAATCACCATTACGACATTCAGAAACAGCCTTTATTTCCACCCCGGAATCATTTTTTTGCTGCTAGATGGCCGCGATTTCACACGCCGCAAATTATATTTGTGCAAAATTTACTGGCGCCTCTAAACGTACGTATATGTGACATCATGCCGAGTCATGATAATTCAGCTCCGGTGGAAATTCAATTCGACGACATTGTTCCTAATAATGCCAAAATACTTCCCCAAAATATTTTGGATGGTTTACTACAAGATCACCTGCGCCGTATTACAACGAACGTTATTATTGCTACAGACGCCTCGCAATACGACGAAAAGTCAGGGGTTGGTATTTTCAGCCAGATTTTAAATTGGATTTATTCCCTTCGACTACCCGATTTCATACCCGTTTTTATGGCTGAGTTTCTGGCAGTAATGCTCGCCTTACGCAAGTTAGATACAGCAATTACATCAGCTGTCATAATAACAGATTCCCTATCTCTCTGTGCGGCACTTTCTGTTGGTGCTGATAATCACGTAACAAAGGCGTTCCGTGCACTATTACCTGCGCATTTGAGAAAAGTACGATTAGTTTGGGTGCCTGGACGTAAAGGTTTGTTTCTAAATGAAATAGCCGATCCCTTAGTTAAGTTGTCAATTAGCGAACCAATTCTACCGCTCTGTCCATCATCCGCTTATTTGACTGCTGCTCGATTCCGCAGACGTACGCTTATGCAAGTCTTTAAAGGTTCAGCACTAACAAACTCTACAGAATATCGCCATTTATTATATACCTGGTGAAGAGACTTTTGCCGCACTCGAAAACAAGAAGTAGCTATGACAAGGCTGCGTTGCCGGGTACCAAATCTAAATTTCTATAAACACAGGTCTGCTCAGGCACCTTCGCCACTGTGTGCATTCTGTGATGAACTGGAAACAATCGACCATTTCTTTTTGACCTGCAGGCGGTTTAACACATTACGAAAAACCCTATTAAAAATACCTTTACGTGGTATTAGTATGGACTTATCTCTGCCTGTCATTTTGTCTTTTGGAGCTTCCATTTCTGGTTTCTCTAATGCGACAGTATGCGCGGCCGTCCGTGACTATGTTGATGAAACTAATAGGTTGACTAATTAACCAGTTTCATTAGCCTAACAGGTACACATAATTATATACGTATCAAATCAGATTATTGCTCTATTCTAAGAATAAATTCGTTTATGTAAATATTTGTATGCATTACATTAAGCACCACACTTTCCTAGGCTATCGGTAATCTTTCTGTTAAACCTCCATCATTCCAAATCTGAACAGTAAATTTTAAAACCACTCGATTCTTGGCCGATCCCCCACAGTGGGTATGCGCCACTAACAATAGGAGAACAACAACAACAACAGATGGCTGGGCTTCCAGGCCAAAGTTCGGGCAACTACAGCGGTAACAGGTTGCAGGGCGCGTTGTTTCATCTGGTTGTCACACCATTGTAATAGGCGTGTCAGGTGTTGGTTGGCTCAGAGGAAGCCTCCGGTGGAATCTTCTGGAATGTGAATCCATGGTGCGGAATCACCACTGTAGCGGTGAGGCAAAGAAAAAAGGATGCTGCTACGTCAAGTCCGATAACCAACTGATTTATTTCACGGCCCGCGTGTGCCTCATCGCGCCTGCAGCCACTTCGTTGTCGTTGCTATGTCGCCACCAGCAACACGCGACGTATACTTTCTTGTGGGGCGGTAGACATGTTAACATGGCTAGAGACATCAATTACGGAAAGTGGAAATTGAAGGGCTCGTTTTTTATAGACACTGCACTACCGAGAGAAAATAGGAAGGAAAGTGGGGAGATTCACTAGACCTGAGCCCGGTAGGCCACCCTACTCTGTGAAGGGGGGAGAGGCAAGGAGAAAGCGGAATGAGAGAAGAGTCAAAATTAACAATCATTGCTTCTTAGTTCTCATGAATTGAGGAAGTGATTGAAGAAATTAAAATGTTAATTCGTAGGATTGAAGGTCTTTCTGTCAAAAGCTTATCTGATAGATAGATCGATAGATAGATAGATAGATAGATAGATAGATAGATAGATAGATAGATAGATAGATAGATAGATAGATAGATAGATAGATAGATAGATAGATAGATAGATAGATAGATAGATAGATAGATAGATAGATAGATAGATAGATAGATAGATAGATAGATAGATAGATAGATAGATAGATAGATAGATAGATAGATAGATAGATAGATAGATAGATAGATAGATAGATAGATAGATAGATAGATAGATAGATAGATAGATAGATAGATAGATAGATAGATAGATAGATGTTGCAGCAGCTGTTCACATATTTTGGGACGTTAAACCCCACATATCAATCAATCAGCTGTTCACATAAACAATGTAAAGGTCTTCGCATTTTTCTATGAAGAACTTATGTATTACAGTCGGTAGGCGATTTTTGGTCCGAGGTAACACACTCTTGAAAAATACTAGCCGGTAACTTCTTTTGTTGGACAGTCTGGAGAGAGCTGACAGAAAATGGCCGGTACACTTTTGTATAAGTCCGAAACCCATTTTAGTGTTTCACTTCATGTCAATCTGCGTACTGTCCTTCCTTTTGTTGCTCCTATCTTTGATAGAGAGAAGGTGGTATCACTTTCTTTCACAATTAAAATATTTAATGTTTTATGCACCGAATTTACGATAAGGTTATGGGGCAAACCGTTGTTAAGGGCTCTGCGCATATAGACAATCGGGTGTCCATTAACGTGCACTGTCATTGCACAGTATCTCGTTTTTTGTTTACATACGAACGAATTAAGACACTGAGGTGCTTAAGTCCTTGAAACTCAGAGGACAGAAAAAATGGGGTAGTAAACTGTCGTACGGTCTTCTTCTCCTTCCCCAACGCAGGGAAGCCGACGGAGCTCAGCCTGGTTATCTTCCATACCTTTTCTTTATAAGTTGTTTCTTCTCTCCCTCCATCTTCCGCCCGCTCTCTTCAAGGGGTGCTGACTGCTTGAGAAGAAAGAAGAGCATCTAAAACTTCCGAAAAATACTACGGACTCGAAGCGCGGCTGACTTTTTTGATGTCATAGTTTCAATGGCTTTGATTAAAGGTCACTCATGCTCTGTTTAGAGGTTGCTACCATGACCTGTTTAAAGGTCACCACCATAACATTTCTAAACAACTAGAAACAATAACCGCTCAGCTGGGACTCTGCCGACAGTATATGTACACGGTCTTCAAAAGCAGGGGACAAACCACAGCAACAATAACGGTGGGAAGAAGGATGGGGGAGAGGGAGCCACCTCCAATATAAGGCGCTAGCTTCGGACACTCAACCCCTAAAGAAGAGACCGAATGGGTCCCGAAACGTTGAGCTAGTTTTACATTTTAATATAAAAAAGATGTAAATTAGGATTGGCTCTGACGCTTGTTTTATTCGAGTAATTTTTAACCAGCCAGAGAGATCTCTGTCGAACATGTTTACGTTTAAATCATGCTCGCTTCGCATATAAGACTCATCTTTCGAGACCTTACTTGCGTGCGATGCCAGTGACAATCTCGTAAACTCGCTCGCAATGGCCTTATCTAGTGACTACTTCTTCTGAATGCTTGATGACGGTGAATGTGTTATGCCGGTTCCATCGTTCGCCCGCTCTCGAGGAAAGGTTGGCGTCCGCCGCGGTGGTAGAGTAGTTTCGGTGCTCGGAGCGATTTCGATCCCGACCGCGACGCTCTAATTTCGGTGGAGGCACAATACTGGAGGCGCGTGTTCCGTTCGATGTCAGTGCACCTCGAGGGGGTCAAAATTCCAGGAGTCCTGCACAACGACGTTTCTCATCGCGCGATTGGGCCGTAAGATATCGGATATTATTATTGGATGAAAAAGAAGTGGGGGGGGGGGGGGGCTCTTGCCTTTGTGTCGTCTTAGCCAAATGCACACCGGGCCATGGGATCTTTTTTTTTTACGTCGTAATATTGGGCAAACGCACTGCCATCAGTCGAATGAAACATTTCATGTCGTAGGGGTAGAGTAGGCACGCTAGTAAGTTTATTCACGTCCCGCATTGTAGAAACGTCCTGCAATGCTTCAGTGAGACTCTTTTCTAAGGAAGATAGAAGAATGCTTTGCGTACTGCCGTGACCCGTACGAATTTCACAAAGTAATGGAAAGCGATGAAATATTGGAAATTGATATTCACTGTCAAATGAGAGAGCTTCGATACAACCATTTAGCAGCAGTTTAGTTGTACGTTGATATTTTATAAATTAACTGTCTTAGGGGGTCGATAACTAAATGGTCACCAATATTCAGAGAAAAACCAACCTATTTATCATAGCCGTTCTCTTGTGATATATGGGATATAAAATTTACACAGTGTCCTTCCGGAGTTGTCTTAATGACTCATCAGCGTAGCATTACTGTATGTTTACGGGTGCCGCTGACGAATTTCCACGACTTTTTCTCCATATCTATTATGAATGTTTTCTGATTGTCGATATCTTGCCCGCTAAAAATGCTCGTAAACCGTGCATGACTACTCGCCTTATTCGACAAGTAAAAAAGAAAAACAAACTGTTCGCTGAATTCCTGAAGAGTAAAGAACGGCAGGAGTTAGCTCGATACAAGTCTGTGCGAAAGCGGCTAAACGAAGAAATTCGGGTATCGAAGGTTGCCTACTACCAGCACCTGTTTGATAAAAACCTCGCTTGCAACCCAAAAGAAAAATGGAAGAGGCTAGCAGCACTTCTAAACAGAAACACAGTCTCCCAGCAAATCAAAAGTCTGAATATTGACCGCGGGGAACTGACAGATTCCTGTCTGCCAATGTTTTCAATAAATTTTTCTGTGAAGTTGGTGGCAGTAATTACAACCCTGGTTTATACAGTTTTCTGGGTGACAGGGTGGGACCATCTCTGGTTCTTGAACCTACCGATGAAGTCAAGGTTTTTTCAGTATGCAGTAGTCTGAAAGATACCCAAAGCCTTGATTCAGGTAATGTTAGAAGCCGGCCGGCAAAATACGTGCTGCCTTTAATTGTGTCTTGTCTTCTGCATCTATAAGATAGTACTCAAGTTGGGACGATTTCCGGTTGGAACGCAACGTGCCAGAGTAGCGGTAATTTACAACAAAGGCGACAAAACTGTACCTGGAAATTATAGGTCAATATCTGTGATCCCATTTTTGTCGAAGGGGCTCGAACGCTTAATATATCGACGGTTATATAATTTCATTTGAAAATAATTTGTAATGTTTGATTGTCCGTATGACTTCACCAGAAACAGGTATACTGAGCACTGATTGCTTGACCAAAAGGAGTACATCTTAAAAAATTTTGAATCGTGGTTGCTAACATTAGGCATTTTCGTTGATTTCAGTAAAGCGTTGATTGTTTGAATCGTGAGATCCTCTTAAAGGGCCACTCACCAGACCCCATACCAAATTTTAGTTAGACAGTGGAAGTTGTTGGGTGTCCGACGAGGAAGATTTTGCCACGAAAAAATTTTTGAATCGATTCATCACGAGCGGAGAAAACAGGTTTTTTGAAGCGGCGCGAAACGAGGATGAGAGGAGGCGAGCACAAAACCCTTGCCGCTCCTCTGCGTAGTCTTCGCAAGAGAAATCTTTTCCCCACCCTCTCCGGCATTCGACCAAGAGGTGACGTGCGCATGACGTGCCCAAACAAGTCCAATCCCCGAGCACACGAGCAGCGTTGCTTTGTTGACCAGTGTTATTTTGTGGTCTTCTGTCTGTTTCTGCGGGATGGTTTGGAAACGCTAGTTAGACGCAGTAGAGTAGATTGGATTGGATAAACTTTTATTTGGTCCTCCAAAACACAGATCACTGTGTTGCGGGCAGCTCCCACGTGGGGACTGAGATGCCAAGCTCCTCAGCCGCCTCGGGGGCTTGGTGGACAGCCCAGAGCTGATCTGCCAAGGACGAGCTGCGGATTGCCGCCTCCCATCTGGCAGAGGTGATGTTCGATAAATGAGCGAATTTGGTGCACTGCCAGAGCATGTGTTCTAATGGAGCTATTTCCCCACAATGTGGACAAAGATTACTTGGGTATAGATCAGGGTACATGATGTGTAACATTTTCAAATTAGGGTACATCCGCGTTTGCAAAAGCCTTAATATAAGTGCTTGGGGCCGGGTTAGATTTTTGTGAGGTGGAGGGAAAATCCTTCTAGACAGGTAGAAATGTTTCGTGAGCTCGTTATATGTTGTAAGAATTTCCCGGTTATCCCCTTCACCGGTAGAACGCATCCCCGGGAAGGCGCGGTTGTAGAGTTCTCGCGCCACCTCGTGTGCTGCTTCATTGAGATTGGGAGGAGAATCGTTGATTTGTCCAAGGTGAGCTGGGAACCAACTCAGAAGATGATGCGTTATGTTCTTGCCTTGAAGTATTCTCAGCGTTTGTTCAGAGACCGTCCCCTTGGCGAACGCCCGTAGTGCTGCCATGGAATCACTGTAGACGACTTCAATGTTATTCATCTTGAGTTCTAAGGCGATGGCCACCTGTTCCGCAATGATTGGGTCTTTCGTCCTGACCGTCGCTGAGTTGACGACATGGCCAGCCCCATTGACCACCACTGCCACAAACGCTTTCCCATTGGCGTAGGAAGCCGCGTCAACAAATACGACCCCTCGTTCCTCGTTTGAGACTTGACGAAGTATAGTCCTGGCCCTCGCTACTCTTCATCCGGCGTTGTGTTCTGGATGCATGTTTCTTGGTATTGGAGATACCGTGATAGTCTCCCTGATGTTGTCAGGGATATCATTGTAATTGCGCCTTATTGCTACTGGGTGTTGGCCCAGCTCCTGTAGGATCATTCTCCCCGACCTTGTTGTAGATAACCTTGCAAACTGTGCTCTCTCTTGGGCTTCTTCTATTTCTTCGAGCATGTTGTGTATGCCAAGCTCAAGCAGACGCTCGGTGCTGGTATGTATGGATAGGCCAAGGACCTTCTTGATAACTTTCCTGAGGAGCACATTCAGTGTCTCGGACTCTGCTCTTGACCAGTTGTGCATTGCTGCCTCGTACGTGAAGTGGCTTAGAACAAACGCATGCACCAACCTGATGAGGTTGTCTTCCTTGATCCCATTTCTTTTGTTGGCCACTCTGCGTATGAGGTGCACCGCACTGTCTGTTTTCCAAGTTAACTTGGCTATAGATTTGCTGTTGGCGCCGGTAGACTCTATCAGCACGCCCAGGACTTTGATGGAGTCGACCCTTTGGATGGCATCCCCTTGATTTGTGCGGAGGTGGATGTCTATCTGGTTTAACGGCTTCCATCCCCTGGGCTTCTGTCCCCGGCGTGCAGTCCGATAAAGCAAAAGTTCTGACTTACTCGAGGAGCACTTGAGCCCGGAAGGGCGAAGGTACTCTTCTACGGTGTCAATCGCTTCTTGTAGAGCGCTCTCAATCTGCCCCTCACTTCCACCTGTGCACCAGATGGTAATGTCATCATGACTACAATGAATTAGCGAACGCGAGCGTTCCACGGCGGTCGTCTGCTCAATGCGCTGACCGCGGGGACACGAACGCATGCGAAACGCTGACACATTAGCCCCGCATCTCGTAGCAATTCACGAGAAAAAATGAAAAAAAATGCGCACAATTTTTTATTGCGTCTCATTATTTATTTCAAGTTTTATTAATCTCTCAAAGCAACAAATACATAAACTACTCGTGTTGCGTTAAATCATTTTTGGCATGTCACGTGTTATACTGCTGACAACGTCAGAGCAGAGTCGTCTACGTAGATGAACAACGCCACTGCATTGCCGTGTACCCATTCATACGTCCATGTCATGCCCTCAATCTCTAGCCGTGCACCGACAGAGGGGAGGGGGAGCAGCGTTCATCTTGAAATTTGACCCGTTTCCGCGACACTTAGCGTTGCATATTTTGGCAGACGTGATCATTACCGCCTCGTCTACGCATCGCGCTTGTCAGCTCAAAATTTTCAAATCCGTTAAACCTGGTGAGTGGCCCTTTAAAAAAACTGGAGCACTATGGCGTTCGTGGGCATGCCCTCAAACTTATTATATCCTACCTCAGTTCCTGCTCCCAGTACGTTGTATTAAACCATTGTCCCTCTGAAAACCTGAAGATTAGAAATGGTGTGCCCCAAGGCAGCCATTTAGGACCCCTGCTTTCTAACGTGTATATAAATGATATTTGCAACATTCGTAAGGTCGTAAAATATATAATTTATGCGGACGACACCAGCATATTCCCCTCTTCCCGCGATATTGTTTAACTAACAGGTGAGGCCATTAGGGTATTGACATCACTAACAGAATGTTCTTTCCTTAATTCCTTAAAAATAAATAGCGGGAAAACTAAGGCTATATTATTTCATCCAAAAGGGAATCAAGTCCTGGACCCGCCTCGCCTTTCTTTAGAGAATACTGCCATTGAATATGTTGCCGATTTCACGTCACTTGGCGTAGTGTTTACTACCACGATGTCGTGGAACGCCCACGTAAGCAAAATCTGTGTCGCACTTTCGAGGTTTAATGGGATAATTTGGCGCAACAAAGGCCCTTTACCTGCAAAAACAAAATTGGGTCTCTATTATGGCTTTTTTTTTATCCCATGTCAGTTACTGCTTCTTAGTATGGGGGAACACCACAATAACAAATATACAAAGACTTGTAAGTCTACAGAACAAACTACTTCGTGCGGTTGCAAACGTGTCGTATGATTCCCCAACTTTTCCTTTATACCAGCAGTATAAAATAGTGAAAATTGACCGCATGTTCGACTACAAATTCGTTGCCTTCTATAAGAAAGCAGTCAGCCAAAATGACCCCTTCTTTTCGAATATTGTAACGCTCACACATCATCACAATCCGTACCCGACTCCCAAAACAAATAAATTTGTCTTACCAAGGTGTAGAACAAATTATGGCTACAGTATGCTAGCGCACACTCTTCCAACCTATCTCCACAGGCCATTGTATGAAGCCGTGACCCGCATGTCATTTACTGCACTTCGCAATACCTTTGTAATATAAGGTGTGAATACATTTTTGTCTAAAATTGACTGTCATTGCTTCCTAAGGAAAGTGCCTTACATTGTATGAAGCCGGAAGCCCGTCTGTAAACAAAGTTTCGGTAGGGAAGCCGAAGCGTCTTGTTTCTTGTTTTTAATGTTTTAAAACTTTTAACTGTAACTTTAGCCAGTGTATCCGTTTTTAGGGGCGAAGCTCCTTATAGCGGCACCCGTTTGTCCCCCGTAGTAAGTAACAAGTATAACATTTTTGACCTCCAAGGTGGTGCCGGTGAGAGACTTCTTCTGTGCGTTGTTGAACAATAAAAATAGTGCTCAATGTGCATGTCAATGGCTGCTAATGGGGAATGAGAGACAGGAGCATTCCGCTTTTAGTTAACGCGCAGGCTGCGATCACCATTAGCAGCCATTGGCATGTACATTGAGCACTGTCTGAAAAGAAAGGGTTGCTACGTTATACTCGCTGGGTGTAACCTCCTTAGCTTTAGAAAGGTTTAGCGAGCGTTGAGCCGCAGTGCCATGAATAAAATGAACTTGTATATACCATGAATGAACTCGAGGTGGTTAAAAATGGGAAGTAGATACGAAGCGCAAGCCGTAAGAAAGTAAAAGCCGAATTCTCCACCTCTCATTTCCCATTAGCAGCCATTGGCATGTACATTGAGCACTATCTGACTGAAAAAGTTTGCTACGTCATACTCGCTGGGCGTAACCTCCTTGGTTTTCGAAAGGTTTAGCGAGCGTTCGGCTGCAGTGCCATGAATACAGTGAACTAGTATATACCATGAACTCGAGGTGGTTAAAGGTGGGAAGTAGACCCGAAGCGCAAGCCGTAAGAAAGTGTGCGTGTGCGTCCTCTCGTTCAGTCCTTGGAATGTCCGCTGAATGGTAGTGCTTATATATGGGGAATATATGATGAAAAGATGCGAGATGTTGGTACTTGGAGTGTTGAATAGATGGGCGAACGGACACATAGACAGATGCATGGATAGACGCATAAACGGACGCAGGGGCGGCTGCATGCACGAACGCAGGGACGGACGCACGAACAGACGCACGCACGGACAGGCTGATGGACGCATGGACGGTCACATTGACAGACGCATGGACGGACGGAAGCAAGAACGAATGGACGGACGAATTCTTCGCCCCACTCTTCATCATTCACTCAGTGGATATGCTGCCATTTTTTACTTCGCCTTATATTTCGTCATATGCTTGTACGAACAACTGTTTCTGATGTGTACATATTGGTTGTGAACAAATGTTTTGAATGCCTGCAATTATTCGTGCTGTTTTTGTTTCCTCTTAGTAGTGACAATTGTTTTTCTTGAAATTGCACAGTGTTGTTGCGTATGCTGACATGTACACTGTAAGTAAAAACTATCCGAGTTCGGGGTTTTTGTGGCTCATAACCTCTGAAAACTCTCTCGCGTTTAAAATTACTACCTCGAGTTGGAGTAAAAGATGGTACATGACATAGTTTTACCACCACCTGTGAGGCAGGTAGTAAAAGGATGTCAACATCCAGTTTTAACGTAGGGAGTTTTCTATCACGTGATTTTTAACCTGCGTTTCAGAGCTAATTACCACGTGACTTCAAGGTGAAGCTGCTTCGGCGGATTTCGCCCCATACCCCCCTATAGTGACGCTCTCAGTGAATCCTAATGGTACGCGAGGATCTAGATTTTTTTGTTTTTGTTTTTTGCATCGTCGTGCCTCATGACTGACCTCGAGTCAACGCACTTTCACTGACACTGGGGGCAGCATAAGCACAACGAGCGAGGACAGCATTCTGTGAACAAAAAAAAAAAAAGAGGGAGGGGGCTCTCAAAAAAAAAAAAACAGCTGTGTAAAAATGTCCTGCATATTTTCGCAAATTGTTGGCTTTTGCTTGTATACAGACGGTGCAAGAAGCTCGGGATCTGTGTGTCTGGTTGAGCTGATGGATGCCATGTGTTTCCTACATCATCGAGCGACCGTGCGCTTTTGAGCGCCTTTGAACCTACACGTCGCGGATACTTCGCTTCCGTGCCGAATTGCGAAGATCTGCCAGTGGTAACAAAATCAATCTGGTGTCATCGTCCGTGGTTGCTTCCTGGAGAAGCGATAAGCAAAACGCTTCACTTTGTCGTTGGTACCGAGCCGCGGCCGCCAGTGACCAGTGGGAGTGTGTCGCCGGGGCAGGTGAATGAAGCATCGCATATACTTGATTCCACAGAGGACGATGTCCGTTGGAGTAAAGTGCAGCCCGTATTTCCGCCCCATGCGCCAACTGCTCTAAAAAAATGTAGGACGAAGGCGAGCACGGATACGAGCCAGACGGAATTAACTAGCGGCTGCCGGTGAGCACAAAGAAAAAACGAGACGGGCCGTCTCTTTCGTTGGAAGTACATACATCGCGCCGTCCCCGTCAGACTCCGCAGATAGCGGACACGTGTTCATTTGTGTCTGAAATGACGACGAAATTCGCACAGGATGTGTATTCTGTGATCGCAAGCTGCGTTTCATCGAATAGCCGTGCTCCTCGAGAAGGCCTAGCACGCCGTCGGTAAGCAGCTTGTATGCAGGCGTGCACCGCTCTTCTACGCCCGTTGTCATGAATACGTGCTGCTACTGTGTTTGTGCACCGTCGCTCAATGAAAATCATTGAGCTGCCATGGTTTGTGTGTGCTTAGGTACATTTTATGGACGTGCGCATCGGCAGTGCTAACACGTGTGGGGCCAAGAGCTCGGTGTGCCAAGTAACTATTGGATAATCGAAAAGGTGAGATCGGGTAGATTTATAATAAAAGGTTGGTGTGACATTTAATGTGCTGCAGCCCATCTCAAGTTTACGCTTGCTCCTTCAACCGTTGTTGTTAATCGATGCAAAAAAAGAGCTCTCCTACTGGTACCACATGAGCGGTCAAAAAGTGGTGCCTGTATATACCGGATTCTCAAAGTAAAGACGATAGTTATAGCGTGGGAACAAAACGACGACGCCGAGACCTCGTCATTTTGTTCCCGCGCTATAACTATCGTCATGCCATACCAAAAGTCAAAGTACAGTCGAGCAACGCGGGTAGTCTGTTCGAGTGGTATGTAATTATGCATTTAATTAGTGTGCGAGTTTATTTGTATGTGAATAAATGTATCATCAATTCTGCCAATCATTCGATATTTAATAAATTTGTCGACTGTAGGCGAATGCACCCGTTCATTTTTATTTTTTTACCACCGGAAATAACTCACAGAAATCACCTCAAATGTTGTAAACCCGTGTGCTCAGATTTGGGTGCACGTTAAAGAACCCTAGGTGGTCGAAATTTCCAGAGCCCTCCGCTACGGCGTCTCTCATAATCATATGGTGGTTTTGGGACGTTTAACTCCACAAATCAATCAATCGAAGTCACCTCAAAAACCTTGTGAAGGTAGTAAAAATTTAGTCTCTCCATACTTGCTCAAAACTTCATTGGGGTAAATAATTACTACCCTTCCTACGTTCAAAAACTGAGTTAGCACGAGAGTAAACTTTTACTTCGATAGTAGGTGGTAAGAAAAAAACCCAGGAAAGGTAGTGCGCTAGAGGACAAGTGGTTTGCCCAGCTTTTGAGGTTATTGCAGGTCATTTTCGTTTAGTGTGTAGGGGTGGCGAGGCTCGTCAAGCAGTCGTTAATGACTGCTTTTTCCTTGCCATCCTCAGTTTGTTTTGCCTGTAAAAAAACTGCAATAAATTGATTGATTGATTGATTGATTGATTGATTGATTGATTGATTGATTGATTGATTGATTGATTGATTGATTGATTGGTGGCGTTTCTGTTCTTTCCAGAGTTCGTCAGCGTCTGGCAGGGTCCCACTGGAGGCAAATCTCGCCACCACCAAAACCTATTTTTTGGAACGGTACAAGCAGTGCTTGCATTTTATCTGAATTCTGGGCGATGGAGCCTCGTAAACTATTGATGTTACAGATCAGTGCATACTTCACCGTACCTTTACGTTTTTGTTTCTATATCTCTCACATATATATTCCACTTTCCAATTTCCTAGGTGACTGCAGCTAATCATATGCCTACGTGATTCAACTCCCTGTTTCCAACGTTTCCGTTTCACTTTTTTTTTCCTTCCTACGTGTGGCCTCAAGCGGTATAGGGCGAAGACATATAGGACGCGCAAGTTCTAGAAAAGAAGACACACGAAAAATTATCGCTCGTCATTTCCGCATCCATCTTTGTCCGAAAAGGTTCACCTCGCCCGTGCATGCATAATCCTTAGATCAGCTGTTCTTTGTGGTGATAAGCCGCAATCATTTTGCGCTTAGGTAGCATCGGTGAGAGCTGCGTGGCTGCGAACAGCATCCTGACGCCGAGTCTGAACCCGATGACTCCCAGGTGTCGTGAATGGAATCATTAAAAAATTTACAAGTATTCTTCCTATTGCTATGCAACCTTCTCACAAAGGTCTTTATTGCTGATGTGAAGGAAATAAGTGTACATTTAAAGGCTCTTTTTCTACGTCAGACACAATATTCGGCCCCTGCCTACGGCAAGTTCTCTTTTCTTCCACTTTTCTTTCTCCACAATAACATTATACAAATAGTTTTAATAACGCCCCCTATACTTTTCTTAGCATGATGTCCGTTTAGATATTATTATTATTGCTATTGTGGTTGCTTAAAAGTGTAGGGTTATATAACGTGCCCTTACTCTTTAGCTGTTGATAGTAAGTGCGGCCCTGCGGAAAGAAGTAACAGCGAGACAACAATTGACGTAGCGCTGAAAAGCTGCTTTGACGACTTGATCCTCAGTCAAAGTAGCGAAATTGATCGTTACCAAAGCGCTATTTGGCGTTGCGAGTCAGCACCATAGGTAAGAAGAATGAGAGAGAGAGAGAGAGAGAGAGAGGTTTATTTTACAAAAAGGCAGAGAGGTCGACCTGAGCGATAGCCTGCCTTGGCCTGCTACTCTACACTGGGGGAGGAGAAAGGGGAAGAGAAAGACCAATGAATGACGATAAGGATATAGAAAAGTGAGTATATACAATCATTTCTAGCTGAAAAAAAATTTTTATAGCCGCGCACATGGTCCAGTTGCTTTTAAAAAGCCTATAACCGCTCTTATTACCACATTGGCACTGTCGAGAAGTATCAGAGAATACTCACTCATACTCGTCAGCCGTGATCCCTCTCACTCTTCGAACTCACTCACAATCGCACTCACATATACGCAAGATCAGGTACTCACTCGCTTTCATGTACTCAATCTATCACAGCGACTTACTCACGCTCACACGAAGACGCTATTTTTAAATCCTTTCTTTGCGTGCTGCAAACACGTTTGGTATCTATCTATCTATCTATCTATCTATCTATCTATCTATCTATCTATCTATCTATCTATCTATCTATCTATCTATCTATCTATCTATCTATCTGCTTACGTTTGGGTGCTCTCGTGGTCACCCCTCATGACTTGGTGTGAACCAAAGTTAGCATGGGAGGGTAAGATGGTTTTGCGAATATGACGCACTGGTCAGGACATGAATTATGTCCCAACCACGTCGCGTACGTCGTCAAACACTTTGCGCCAGACAGCGGCACATACCCAGGGGCGGATATGTGCTGCTAGTATGTGAGTATGTGCCACGGGTGCTTGAGTGACAATTAGTACCAACTCAGAAACGTCGAGTATACACTTGGGTAGTTTTAACGCTTGAGCGTTAAGAAAAAGCTGACATCGGCAGCGTTGACCACATGAATGCAAATACTAAATGTCACGGTCCCAGCAGGAGTCGAACCTCCGTATTCGACGTATCAATCAAGTATTCTACCACAGAGCCACGCCATGTGTACGAACTACGTTTCAAATAGACCCTAATGTTCGTGCAACGTCCATTTCGGTGTCATGTGCTGTCTAGCTAATTTTATCAACATTGTGTATGTACTGCTATCATACAGCCGTGATGTCGGGAAGCACTACACGAAAGTCGGGGACTTGCTTCCCGCAAAAAAGGTCCCGTTGTATTGCGGGTAATTATACTTTACCGAGCATTCCGAAGTAACTCACTCAAAACTTCAAATGGCGGTTGCTAGTTAGCTTAAGCACAAGCGCTTTTGAGTAGATGCTAGTGAAAACCAGCTGGTAATTGGAGCAAATTGTCCAGCTCTCTTTAACGAAGATTACGCGCTACTTGACGCCAGCTTGCAAAGGAAGTGTTCCACACTCGCCGTCATGGCTGCGAGCAGCGCTAACTAACGCTTCCACGGTTCGCATGCACGTAAATACCCCACAAAGGTGCGGAGTGATGACCTCTGCTGTCGCTCAAATGGTAAGATTATCGGGTGCGCAATTTGAAGGTTACAGGCTCGGTCCCGGCCGCCGGCGGCATGTTGTATTTTCGCCCACTTTAATTATTTGTTCACATCTACATCACAAATAATGCAATGTGCTTTGAAAGTACCATGGGCTTGCCTGGTTACTTTATATGTGGGTTTTGATTTTCAGTAACGTTGTGCCAAACAAAGCGACGAGTCCGCGAAATTTTCTTCCTCCTATCATTAGAGTAGACATGAAAGTCATGCTCAAGTCTGAATTGTCTGTGCACAGCGCAACGTTGATCCTTGGTTTCCTGCCGCAAAAACTGCTTGGTACGGCGTGCTACGAGTAATGCTGCCAGGATGACGTCTTGAGATTGTCCGAACGCCACAAGAAAGGTAAGTACTCGGGCGTATCCAATGGTGCTTGATAGCTACGCGTGGTGACGCGATAATTACGCGTGGTGACGTGATAGTTACGCGTGGTGTATAGTACACACTTCAGAAGGTGCAAAACACAGTGTCCGATTATACTAATTCGGCCAGAGCAGCTCTTCCCCAGAGTACTTCAAATTGACGCTATATAGCATGAAGGCTGTGCGTTCAACGGCACTCCCCCGGAACATTGTTCAACCACGGCCAGACAAGAAACGCGCGTTCTGCCTTACGGCCTTCTCAGTCTAGTTCAGGCATCGTAGCGTTTCTCCGCGGTTAGTCACTGCTCAACGCGAGAGGCGCAGTGACCCTATGGGTAAAAGCGTTTTTGACTATTACTAGCAGTCTGATGATCTTTGATTGTTAGTTTTTTTTTCTTCGTTGCGCGTCTAATTTTGCGTGGCCTGCAGTCACGAACACAACGGAGAGCAATGGCTAAGGTCCCTAGATGAAACAAGTTTTTTTCACCTAGGGACTTTAGCATTGGCATGGTCGCAGCGACAACACAGTGTCGGCGGGAGGTGGAAACAGACGCACTGCAAAGGCCGTAAGACGGAACGCTCGTGTGCCTTTCCAGTCCAGCCGTGGTTCAATATTAAGCTAAGGCACTATATATGTGTATTCAAAATGCATAAGCTGCCCCGCCGTGGTGGTCTAGTGGCTAAGGTACTCGGCTGCTGACTCGCAGGTCGCGGGATCGAATCCTGGCTGCGGAGGCTGCATTTCCGATGAAGGCGGAAATGTTGTAGGCCCGTGTGCTCAGATTTGGGTACACGTTAAAGGATCCCAGGTGGTTGAAATTTCCGGAGTCCTACACTACGGCGTCTCTCATAATCATATGGTTGTTTTGGGACGTTAAACCCCACAAATCAATCAATCAAAAAGCACAAGCTACACCAAATTCACCATGTTTTTATAATTGAGTTTGGTGGACACTGTTTTTTTTTTTTGCAACGCATAAAGTTATTATTATTTATGCAGTCATTTGTGGGACACTTCACACTGTTATCGACTTAATGTTCAAGAAATTTCAGTTTTGTAACATGTCTAAACGACATTTAAAGAATAGTAACGCTAGACAAATTTTACAATAGTAAAACGCCACAGTGTTAACACGTCATGTTTTGGAATTTCTGTGTTGCCTGAAATGCATAGGAAAGCAACGATGTCAAGTCTGTTGTGCCACTCTTCTTCACAGTTCTTCAACTGAATGAGGTAGTGTACACGCAGCCATACAAGTTCCGCGTCAAGGAAGGTTCTTTCTTCTGCCTTCAAACTGAATGGAAGGCCTTCAAGAGCCCATGGACCAAGAAACTCGAATGCATCGTTGCAACGCTCATTGGGTAAGCAGCGATTGCATAAAAAACAAACATTTGGCCGTTGCTTTCATGTGCGTGTGGTGTGCTGCTGCAGACATGTCTTCCTATGGGGCAACTAGGGGCTTTCATTGCGAATTAGCTCCTCTTCTGTGGCTTAGGCAGTAACTATATTGCCGAAATAATGAGATGAGGATAATACATTTGGATACCTCTTTACCAATCTCTTACGCTGATAAAAATAAATGGGCTCTGACATTCTCATTGCACGCAGATAGACGGAATACTAAATGTGTGACTGATACGCCACGCGTTCATAGCAGTACCTTGACTCGCCAGCACTTTTGAACCATTGGAAGTGCTCTCGTCGGCTACAAGCCTTCTTAATAAAATTTTGTGAACAAGGCAGTTATGACGTAGTATAGTGTAGTATAGTTAAAGAAGTGTTATTGTGGAAAAGTGACGACGGCTATGCTGTGCCACGCACAAGGTGTTTAATAAGGAACAGTTTAAGCTACGAAATTCTAAAAGTTGCATAGAAAGCCACTTTTTCTTAAACAAAACAAAAAAGCACACCAGACAAGTGTAGAGCTGGTTATCTCCGAGAATTAGACTGAGCTGAAGGCATCAGTATAATTTGTATATTTTGTGTAGACATTGTCGTCCTTGTGTTGATTCAGTATATAGTGTAGTGCAGTACAACGCTGTATTGGTAAGTATGGTATAGTATAGATGTCAAAGGCAAGCACCATCCGCGAAAGCCCGCAAAGTGGAGGAGCGCTGAGTAATTGAAAACATACCATCTACACGACTATGGCGTAATTCTACCACTGAACTGAGAGATTTTACGATCAGGTTTTATGATGGGTCGGGCTTTTACTGTATAACTTAACTGAGAAACATCGATACCTGGCGTCCTCGTAACGACCCCGTGACAATATGGTGGTTTTGAGACGTTAAAACCCAAGAAGTATTATTGTTAGTAGTAATGACTAAAAAACATGTCTAAGAAAGACTCTACACGACGTGTGCTATCATTATTGTCTACAGCTCTGACGGTGGCTACTTGTTTCGCTTCCAAGACAGAAGTGACAGTTTTCTTCTAATTCTTATTGTTTTGAACGACGCGTTACTTACATCCTGGAACCCATCAATCTTGTTAAAGGGTCACGAACGATTCTAACAGCACAAGAAATATGCAATAGCAAATACGTGAAACAAGTGTACCAACAATTTCTCGCTCAAGTAAGACTGTGATCAACTCGCGTATATCTACCTCAGTAATAGATCTTGCCTGTAGTTTTACGTTCTGCTTCTTCATCCTAGATTTGAATTTGGTGAACAGCTTCGTGAGTCGGAACATCCTGACGGCCGGAAGTCCGGGGAACAGTGAAGGAAACGAGGAGGTGGCCATGGTGGTCAGTATGACCTTGCTGGAAGCGGACGCTGAACTTGGTGGGCAGGTGGACTTCAGTGGAATGCTGTGGCCCTTGCCTTGAAAGACCTGTTCGCACTCCTGTTTACGCGGACCACTCGCGAACCATTTCTCACGTCGAACAGATAAGAATACAGCACCTATAGACACACATGCGAAGATATTGCATCTAGTCTGTATTCACTCCGAAGTGTGTGTACGTTACCGCAATGAACGCTAAATCCCGCTTCGGTGAAGACCGAGCCCAGCAGGAAACGTTTGAAGGAACTGTCATCCATGCATCTTCCCGCGCGGTTCGCGGTAAACCACGCGGCGTGCTTGTCGTAAAGTGCATGCAGGTCTTATTATTTAGGCTTTCTGTGTTTTAACAGCGAGGTCTGCTTCTATACAGCAATGTCGGTTGTGCTCCACTATTTTCCTGCCCACAGATTGACGTGGGACCATGTCTTACAGCCGCTTTACAAGCATCGTTAAGATAAACTCTATACCTTTGCTGCGCATTCCCCGAATGCGTAAATGTGGACATCTGGAATTGCAGGCCTCAGAAAAAGATTAACTAAGGAGCACTGTGACGAAGCACTGCTGTGGCAGTGGTAGAGATCATTTGCAATTGAACTGGAGCACGTTAGAACCTGCTCGTACAGTAAAACGGGCAGAACAAGTGTCTGATTTACCTCGTTTCTGCGTCGTCTTCTTTGCAAAGCGTCAGCCGATGCCCATACTGTGAGCCCTCGAAGACACGTGATCTGATGCAGGCTTTGGCTGACACGCAGTTGGAAGTGGTACAGGAACGATTCTGTAGAAGCATGCTGTCATATTCGATGAGTCTGGTCGTGGCAGGCATGTTGGCGACCTGATGTGAGCTGTGATACCACGGAATATACAGAAACACCATTCTACTTGCGGAAAAGATAAATAAAGTTCAAACTGAGCAACAGCCCGAATCACGTATGTAAGTTTGAACGGTGTTCTTTAATCACGTTGTGTTTTAATCACGATCATCTTAACGATAATTGTTAAGGCTTTGTTCGTCACGGTCATAAATTCCACAAACAAATGGAGATATGCAGCCAACTCAACTGAATGATGATTCTGTGTTCGCCATAAGGTGTCTGTTGCGACGGTTTCATAATAAAAGAAAAAGCACAGTGATATTTCGTGGTGTATATGAGGAAAACCGACGGTAAGTATGTTCGTAAAATGAAGAACCTAATATGTGAATATTTGTGTCAAGATCGAGGTCATTACATGTGGTCGCGATGTCGTTGTTCCACGGCTTATTGTATTAATAAAGTTTCACTTTCTCCTGTTCAAGATACATAAGTTTGAAAAATTTTGACATGTTCGTTGCTGTTTTCGTTATTCTTGCACCCCTGTGTTATTGGAGGGTCGTTTGTTTGCGCGAGCTACGCGACGAGCAATTCTGTGACTGAGAGGGAAGATGTTTCTAATGAGTCTGACTCTGGGTACTCATCACACAGGGAACACACCCGATTTGATGCATTTTATTTAGCGATGGCTTGGGCATTTGAAACTTCATTGACAAATGTGCACGTGAGACACGAAGCTACCCAAGGGTGCTACTTTCTTAATCGGTGCGGTTATCGATGAGCCTTCTTAAAGCGAGTGAGTTCTGCGGAATCCCGCAAGGTAGCCAAGGCTTATGAAAAGGAGAAATGACAGCCACACATTCGTAGCATGAGCTCACGATGAAATCCGCAAGAATTTCTCTGCACAAGGATCTCCTATAGTTGAAGAAAAATTCGGCCCTGGTCCGGGAACCAGGGTGAATTCTTCTTAAAATAAGAAGAATTTTGTCTACGTACTCTTATTCTTTTGCTAATGTGGGAGAGAGATATATGAACGAAGGACAGAGGCAGGGAGGTTAAACAAGATAGGACTTCGGTCATTGGGCTATCCTACTGAACCAGAAATCCTTGGCAGAAGAACGGCTCACATGCTAAAATATCTTCACTAAATGAAGGTTGGCCTAACTTCTGCAAGTGTGCATTTTTAGCCCAGTGGCTGAGACGTTCAACATTGGAGTGGGACACCGTGGGTTCGAAACTCAGCATAGCCTCGAAGTTTTGCTTTTATACGTCTATTTATTGTTGGCGCAATAATAAGGTTGAGAGATACACACGTCTGGCAAGCCTGGGTCTTTAGCCCAGTGGGTAAGACACTCGCCTTTGCAGCGTGGGCCCCTAGGCTCGAAACTCACTGCAGCCTTGCAGCTTTCTTTTATTTGATACGTTAATTTCTTCATGGTGCATTCACGAGGTTCAAAGATAGTGTTGCTGTGCATGCCGGCGCCTTTAACACTGTGGTTAAGGCACTCGCCTTTGTAGCGTTAGCCAGTAGTACCGACACTCAACGCACCCTACAAATTTAATTTTGTTTTCTATATATCTTTCTTCTGTGCGAGTTGTATTACGTGGCAGAGAGATGGATGGATGGACAGACACCTTTAATCATCGAGGCGGCTTTTATGCTATCGACTAACATAGAAGATCCGCTCAAAGTTTCCTTTCCAAGTAGTGTAAGTAGATTAAGTCATCAATCAATCTTTATTAGTCGAGTAAGAAAACGGGTAATACAGTGCAGGTACATATGCAGGAGATGTCCTAAAGTTACAAACTGCAGGCTGGGGGTGATTATTAGGCGTGAAATTCATTGTGAGAAACTCTGCGATAGTGGTCAACTTTAGTGTGACGTCACACCGTGCAAAGATGGACCTCCTGTGCAAGTGATGCTTTGGCTTTCCTGCATCACATGTCGAAAAGCAGTCAAAAAAAGTTGGGGCTCTTATCATCCCTGATAAGGCTCAACTTTTGTCTTGCGTCATTAGATTTCTTTAGCTTTTTCCGCCAAATGCGAAACAAAAATATGCGATATTAGGTGCACTGCTTCTAGGTGTGACGTCAAACAAAAGTTTAGCCTTATCAGGGTGATAAAGGCTGCTTTTTTGACATGCATGCAGAAAAGCCTACGCATCACTGAAGCTTCAGCTCGGGAGAAACGTACAACAAGGTATATTTAAACTGGTAGCGTAACTTCTATAAATGCCCATGGATTCAGTAGTCCGCGGCTCATTCCACCATCGCCGTCTACGTGAGGAGGAGACAACTAAGAGAAAACAAAAAATGAAAAATGAAATATAACGTCATAACTGGAAGCGGAAGTGACGTCGCGCATTTGCCCTACATGGCGCGAAACGAAAATTGTTCTTAAATTCTGACCTTTTAGTGTTGTCAATTTTACGCAATTTTTTTTCGCTTTAATCGTGTCTCGCTGATTGCATGCGAGAGAGAAAAGAAGTAAAAAAAAACAAAGTTTCTGGAAGCAAATTTGTTTTACTAGCCGAATGACGCACTTTCAATAGGCACTAGAAACTTCGCAGAGGCAATTGTGAGACAACTGTTCGCAAACGCAATAGCATAACAGCTCGAAAACTTACGTTGCCGAGTCATCGGAAACCACTGCAGTGAGGCAGCAGCTTTGAAAATATAGCTTTTGCAGCCGTAGAGTACAGCATCTCGTTGCTTAGCGTGTCCTGTTCACCGTCACCAGAGGCGAGGGCACGTTGGCCGTGCGCCAGCGAAAGCAGTCGGCAGTCACAGGAGTGGCTCTCGACACATTCCGTGGGCCAGATGAGCTCTGAAATGCCACACTATTAAACAGCGCATAAAAAAATGAGTAAACTACTGAAGGTACACACGAAACCACACGTAAAAGGGAGACATGCCTCGTTAGCCTGGAAATGCACCGAACTAAACACACGCTCCAAGGTAAAACCGTTGGCTCATGTTACCAGACTGCCCGCTGTTCCTGAAACTAAACGATCAAAATTGGGCGCTCAGCCATATACGAAAGACTAAATTTTTCTTAAAGTAATTACAATTTTTTGTAACAAATAAAATAAAGCTACTCAAAATAAACGTTTAAATATTTTTTTTTTCTTTTCACTATTTCTCCTCTCCTTACCTTCTCGCACTTCAATCATCACGTGGTTCTTGATGTCTGTCGCAATAGGTTTCGGACCACTTTTCGTTCCGACTTTCGCGACCTATTGAGATTGACTTTGCGCACAGTGTATCATTCGTAGCATGGTCTGACGTCAGACAAAGGTTGAACCTTATCAGGGGTGATAAGGACCTCAACTTTTTCGACTGGTTTTTTGACATCCATAGCGGGAAAAACAACGCATCAGGGGAAGCTTCAGCTCGGGAGGCAAAGTGTGACGTCAGACAAAAGTTGAGCCTTATCAAGGGGGATAAGGGCCTCAACTTTTCCGGTAACTTTTTGAAGTGTATCGCGAGAAAGCCAGTGAATTAGAGGAAGCTTCGCCTCGGGAGACTCTAATATAAGCATAAAGTATAACCTTCGTTGCACGGTGTCACGTCAGACAAAAGTTTAGCTTTGTCAGGGTTGATAAGGCCTTAACCTTTTCGGCTGCCTTTTGACATTCAATGCGAAAAAGCCAACGCATCAGGGGAAGCTTCAGTTCGGGAGACTTTATTATAAACCTACAATATATCCTTCATTGCACGCTGTGACGTCAGACAAAGTTGAGCCTTACTAGGTGGGATAAGGGCCTCAACTTTTTTGGCTGCTTGTTGGCATGCACTGTGGGACAGCCAACGAATCGAAGAAAGCCTCATCTCGGGAGAAAGGAAGGGAGGAGGGAAGAAGTGGAAGGACAGGAAGGTTAGTCAGTCCTTGAACCGGCTGGCTACCCTGTGGTGGGAAAGAGCGCAAGGGAAGCATGCCCATCAAATCAGAAACAAAACAGAAAGAAGGAATGGCGATCGCTTTCTACATCAAAGTAAGTACCTTTGGTGTATAAGTGCGCTCATTTTCAGATATAATTGTTACCCTGAGAGCATTCAAGTAAGGTTTGCCGCGTCACTAGGTAGTTGTCCGTCTACAGCATGAGCAGCTAGCACATCTTGGAGACCATTTCCAAGTGGGTATATGTAGGATAAATCAAATATTGTGGGGCTTAAAAATGTAATAAAACTCCTGTAAGGAAAGAGTAAAAGAAAGGTACGTTAGTGGGGTTAGGTTTCGCTCCTGGGGCGTAATGGTTCAAAGGCGAGTGTCTTGACCACTCAGCTAAGCGTCAACGTTGGCCGAGTGCCATTGTATTTTACCCAATGAGTACTCTGTACCAGAGTTTGAAAGAAAAAGGAAACACTTTCTGTCAAGACATTGGTGAAGTTTTTCGTTATGCGAGAATAAAAGCCCATTCCAGGAGCATTCGCATTTGAAGACATCAGGGAAATTCCGGCTTTGATGATATGTTATTGCGATAGCAACTATAAAGACACTCTGGATTAAACTTTCCCGCCGGCGTCGCCGTCATTCACCGTACATGTACACGTAAGTATATATATATATATATATATGAAAGCGCAATAAAGAAAAGTAATCCAAAGAAAGACTCCGGCACGCGGAATCAAACGTCTCCCCTTTGAATTGTGAGTGCGAGGCGTTAGCCACTGAGCCACGAAGGAGCACCTTGTTTAGCGTCGAAGCAGCAACCTTTTCTATATCTACTACTCACCGCTGGCGATGGCCATATAGGGGAAACTATCGTGTTTTTACCATTACCAGCGAGATTGCGCAGTGAGCGCGCGTCGCATAGAGATACTGTATATGCTAACTTTAAGTAGCAGAGTTGCGCATCCCTTTTCCTTCCATCGCTCGCGATGCTATAGCTATAGTCGGCTAGCGGTGTCACGTGGTGCAAAGTGGCATCAAATGTTCATTTTACGTGGCGAAGCCAACATTAGGGAGTTTTAGAATACTGTTTGCAAGCGCTGCGCGCGTAGCGGGCGCCATATGAGTTTTAGAATAGCCTTTACCCTGCTGCAAACCGCAACGCACGGTCGCAGTGACGCCGTAATCTCGAAACCAGCGCTTGCGGGCCACAAGCGGGCCGCGATTGCCGCACGCAATTTCGGATTTTCTGTGCGCACTCCGTAAACGCCGACTCGCGTTACGACGCATGCGCAGCGGCAGCGACCGCACCGCAAGAGCTCGCGGTGCGCTATTCTAAAGCTCCCTATTACGTGCACGATGGCGCGGCTCCCACGCGTTCTCCGCCCGCACCGACTTTAGTCTCACCGCGACCGCCATTAGGGGCTCTTAGCTTGTTCATATGCGATTTGCGTTACCGTGTTATCGGATAGAATCTGTGCACCCAGGGGTCTTTACAGAACGTGAATCTTTACGTAATGTAAACTGCACGTAGGGTAGGATTTACGTTTGTGGTGCTATTTCGCAAATTCACCTTCGTTCGCAAATACTGTGGAGACTCGAGACATCGTGTCAAAATTAGGCGAAATGCGAGCGCCAATACCAATCACATTGTTGCAGCCGGATTACCAAAGCTAGAATGGCCAGAACATCGAAGCCGTAAACGCGCGAGCCCCCGACAGACTGGATAGGTTGCGCCACCTAGCTGAGTCAAAATGAACTAGGTCCTCACGATATTTTAATTGCAGAAACATTGTGCATTGTACGTCTGGTGCAAAAACCGTACTGCGGCGCTATTACGAAGGAGTTACTTTTTAAAAATCAATTTCACCTCATTTAAATAATTGTTGAATTTAACGTCCCAAACCACCATATTATTATGAGAGATGCCGTAGTGGAGACCTCCGAAAATTTCGACCACCTGGGGTTCTATCTAAGCACATGGCCTCAAGCATTTTCGCTCCCTATAGCAATATGCCACCTCACTGCAACTGTGCAATCTTGCTCAGCGCGAGCGAATAAGTCTGTGACACGCCGCTCGTGCCGGACATTGTGTCGTATTTTTCTCCTGCGCGCGCGACGAAAGGCTTGACTGCATAGCCGTTAAACAGAATGGTGGACCTATGCATAACTTTGCTCCGAGCATATACAGTAACTATATTATTGTCGTCATCGCCATTTATCGCCTAGTTTCCCTAGATGGAGCGGTCCCACAGGGATACCCACATTATGGCGGTTGGGTGAATGTACACTAGATGGCGTTGAAGCTGCAGCTGCTCTTTGATTGGCTGCTGCGCGGGGTTGTGCAGGAACTCTTATTCTCCTGGATCGTCAGTGCATGAGAGGATTGCGCTTGCCGGGTCGTGCTTGGTTGGAAGCATGGATGGACGCACGGATGGACGGACAGACGGACGCTTCACCCCACCCGACATCATACACTCCGTCTATATGCTGTAATTTTTATTCAGTATTTTGCCGACAACATAAATGTGCTGCCCAGCTTGCACACCCCTGTATGCTGTAATTTTTATTCAGTATTTTGCCGACATTGTACATGTGCGGCCCAGCTTACGCATCCCTGCGGCTAAGAGCTGGCAGCCAGTCAGCTCTTGCGTAGCGTGTACCGTAGACGCGCTCAACTTGGCCTAGAAAGGCGGCAAGTTAGCTGCCGCGGCCGTCAGAGAAAGAGACACCGTTGCCGCAGCCTGACCGGCGACGTGTTGGTTGCGCAACCCACCATCCCTCTCCAGCATTCCTCCGCTGCCTCCCCTGTCCACCGATGGCGCTCGCTGAGGCAAGCCCCGTGTTTGTCGTTGGCAAACACGCTGCTCCCGCAAGCCAGGTTTTCTGTCCAAAGCCCCCGGCGGGCACGACCGCTCCGGCATCGCGTCACTCGTCGGCTGCGTGAAAGCTGTCAGCAGCTGTCACGCGACCGTGCTACCCTCGGGTGAGAGCATGTCAGTGCTACTAGCGCTGGTGCACCAGCGCGCAATTTCGAAGCCGCGCAACGACACAGGACGACTGTGCGGTGCGCGTTGTAAGCAGGGACGCCCAGCCGGCGCTGCACGCGTTTGCGTGCGTGCGTAGGTGCGTGCGTAGGTGCGTGCGTACGTGTGTGTGTGTGTGTGTGTGTGTGTGTGTGTGTGTGTGTGTGTGTGTGTGTGTGCGTGTGTGTGTGTGTGTGTGTGTGTGTGTGTGTGTGTGTGTGTGTGTGTGTGTGTGTGTGTGTGTGTGTGTGTGTGTGTGTGTGTGTGTGTGTGTGTGTGTGTGTGTGTGTGTGTGTGTGTGTGTGTGTGTGTGTGTGTGTGTGTGTGTGTGTGTGTGTGTGGGCATGCATGCATGCACGAAAGCTGCACGAGCTTAAAGGCTCGTTTTTCTTTGTTGTATAATATAGAACGGAGACAGTCAAAACTGTTATCCGAGACCAGGTAGGAGCGTAGGCCTAGCTATCAAAATCAGCGACAGTCCGGGCCGAGCGTCTCGTGCTTAGCACTGACAATGTGTGTGCCGAGATTTGCATGACCCACTACAATCATCATTACATATTTCCCCCTCGCTGAAGATAATGCCAAGTAAGTGTTCTAAGGTGTCGTGAGGGCAAGTGGTTCGTGATATGGTTTGAGGCGATTCACATGTACGATTTCGCGGCCTCGGCGACGCATGTCCACAGTGGCCGTGAGGGGTTCGATGAGGTAGTTAACAGCGGAAGTTTGTTCTATGACGCGATAAGGTCCATGGTACCTGCTGACAAACTTTGTAGAGGTACCAGGAGCAGCACTGGGGGGCACCCACAGCCAAACAAGAGAGTTGGGCGAAAATTGGTAGTTGGACCGTCCATCGTCGTGGCGAAATTTCTGTAGCCCTTGTTCTTGGGTTGTAAGGGTGCGAGCTAATTGCCGACATTCTTCCGCATACCGCGCGGCTTCGGAAAGTGGTGTGCCTTCGGATGAGTCGGGTCGGTAGGAGAGAATGGTGTCAATTGGAGACGATGGTTCTCGACCATAAAGTAAAAAGAATGGAGAAAAGCCTGTCGTCGCTTGAGGTGCCGTGTTGTAAGCGTACGTTACGTAAGGAAGGATGAGATCCCAGTTGGTGTGGTCGGAGGCGACATACATAGAAAGCATGTCGCCAAGAGTACGGTTGAAACGCTCGGTCAAGCCATTTGTTTGTGGGCGATATGCGGTAGTACAGCGGTGAATTACATGGCATTCTGCAAGAAGTTCTCGAATAACATCCGCGAGAAAGACGCGGCCTCGGTCGCTCAAAAGTTCACGTGGAGCGCCATGACGCAGAACAAAACGTTGCAGCAGGAAAGACGCAACGTCACGTGCCGTCGCGGCTGGTAGAGCGGCCGTTTCTGCATATCTCGTGAGATGGTCGATCGCTACAATAATCCAGCGATTCCCAGCTGATGTATATGGTAGAGGACCGTAAAGGTCTATTCCAACCCGGTCGAATGGTCGCACTGGGCACGGTAACGGCTGCATTGGTGCAGTAGGACGGCTAGGATCGTGCTTGCGGCGTTGGCACTCTGTGCAAGATCGAATGTACTTTTGAACGAATGTGTACATGCCGCGCCAATAAAACCGAAAACGTAGCCTTGCGTAGGTTTTAAACAAACCGGCGTGCGCACACTGCGGATCGGCATGGAAAGCAGCACATATGCTGGCGCGGAGATGCCTGGGTATGACGAGTAGCCATTTGCGACCGTCAGGGTGGTAGTTGCGGCGATAAAGTATTCCATCATGGATGGCGAAGTGAGAGGCTTGTCGGTGTAGCGCTCGAGATGGCGGGTGGGCGAGTGTTTCAGATAGGTAATCCATCAGAGACGCAATCCACGAATCTTTGCGCTGCTCCGCAGCCATGTTGATGGGTCCTGATAGTGGAAGGAAGTTGTCTTGGATAGAGACACTCGCAATATCAGTAGAAACAGGCGAACGCGAAAGAGCGTCGGCATCGGCGTGCTTCTGGCCTGAGCGATAAATGACGCGGATGTCGTACTCTTGGAGCCGTAAAGCCCATCGTGCCAAGCGTCCTGAGGGATCTTTGAGGGAGGATAACCAGCAGAGCGCGTGGTGGTCGGTAACAACATCGAAAGGGCGGCCGTACAGATAAGGCCGAAATTTTGTAATGGCCCAGATAATCGCTAGGCATTCTTTCTCAGTTACCGAATAATTTGCTTCTGTTCTTGTAAGAGTGCGGCTCGCGTACGCAACAACATATTCTTGGTAACCAGGCTTTCGTTGGGCGAGTACAGCGCCAAGACCGACACCGCTAGCATCTGTGTGGATTTCTGTGGGAGCGCTTGAATCGAAATGACGCAGTATGGGTGGTGTCGTAAGCAGTTCACGGAGCTTCGCAAAGGCACTGTCGCAAGCTGGAGACCACGCAGATAAATTGCGGTCTCCCTGAAGTAGGTCTGTCAGAGGCGCCATGATCGAGGCGAAATCTCGGACGAAGCGGCGGAAGTATGAGCAAAGGCCAATGAAACTACGCAGCTGCTTGAGAGACGCGGGCCTCGGGAACTCGCGAACAGCACGTAGCTTAGCGGGGTCAGGAAGAACGCCATCCTTCGACACGACGTGTCCGAGAATGGTCAGCTTGCGCGCTCCAAAGTGACACTTCTTCAAGTTGAGTTGGAGGCCGGCTGCAGAGAGGCAGCGTAGAACCTGTTCCAAGCGACGAAGGTGCGTGGGAAAATCGGGTGAGAATACCACTACATCGTCTAAGTAGCACAAACACGTGTTCCATTTGAGGCCCCGTAGGATAGTGTCCATCATGCGCTCAAATGTTGCCGGTGCATTGCATAGCCCGAATGGCATCACGTTAAATTCGTATAAGCCGTCTGGTGTAACAAATGCAGTTTTTGGCCTATCATCCGGATTCATGGGCACTTGCCAGTACCCAGAGCGTAGATCAAGGGAGGAAAAGAACTCTGCGCCTTGTAAAGAGTCGAGGGCGTCATCAATTCGAGGCAAAGGATAAACATCCTTTCGTGTTATTTTGTTTAGGCGACGATAATCTACGCAAAAGCGTATCTTGCCATCCTTCTTTTTAACTAAAACAACCGGCGACGCCCAAGGACTGTTTGACAGTTGAATGACGCCTCGCTTTAGCATGTCACCTACTTGTTCATCGATGATACGGCGTTCAGTTGGCGAAACACGGTATGGTCGCTGCCGTAGTGGTGGGTGATTACCTGTGTCGATCTGGTGGCATACGGTAGATGTGCGACCTAAAGTAGCGCTGTGACTGTCAAAAGATTGTCGAAACGCGTCAAGGAGGCTCAAAAGCTCACACCTCTGTTGTGGGTTTAGGCCTTCGTCGATGACACTGTTGAAAATGGCGGTAGTGGGAGGGTCATTCACGGAACTACAGGAGAGGGCACTGACTTCCGATGATTCATCAGGAACGTCAAGTGTAGCGATGGTTTCGAATGATTCTATCGAACCAATACATTCGCCTCGAAGTAGCGTAATCGTGAATGGGAACGGATTCTTCACAGGCACGTTGGTCGCACCACCTTGAAGAGTAACGAGAGCGGTTGGGAGCGGTGATAGGTGGCGATGAACGAAAGCAGCGGAAGGCGTGAAGAATGCGGTAGCGTCGACGACGGTGGAACACGACACAGGTGCGAAGACAGTAGCGCGTGGAGGGATTTGGGTGTCGTCACTAATGACCAACTTCGCGTCGGAAGGGCGATCGTGCACTGGTAGCGCATCACCAAGGGGACAAAAGGCGACTTCGGCACGGGCGCAATCAATGACGGCTTGGTGATGGGAGAGAAAATCCCAACCTAAAATGATGTCATGAGAACAGTGCGGGAGTACTACGAACTGGACTGTGTAGGGCACTCCTTGAATTACAAGTCTGGCAGTACACGCGGCCACAGGCTGCACAGGCTGTGCAGTGGCAGTATGAAGACATGAACCCAAGTAAGGCGTTGTCACTTTTCGAATTGAACGGCAAACTTTTTCGGCGATGACAGAAATTGCGGCACCAGTATCAATAAGGGCAAGTATGGGTACACCTTCAAGAACGGCATTAATTACATTCGGCGGCGAACGAAGAGGGCTTGTGCTTTGCGACGAGGACGCAGTTCTTGCCTCGGGAACTGCGTCATTTAGTTTTCCGCGTCGATTGTAGGGGGGCGTCGGCGCATCGGGGAGGGCGAGCGTCGACGTGGAGAAGGAGATCGGCGATCAGGAGCTGGTCGGTGGCTTGGACGAGGAGCGTACAATTCGGGGTCTGGGGTGTATTGAGTGTACGTGTAATCGTTTTCGTATGGACGTAGGTTTTCACGTGAGTGGAGTGGACGGCGGCGGCACAGACGTGCGACGTGCCCAGGTAGACCACACGAAAAGCAGATCGGTCGGTTGTCGGCAGTGCGCCATGGATTAGGGACTCGGCGAAGTGGAGGTCGTGGCGGCAGGGCGGCATAAACAGGAGCAGGCTGTGGAGGCGGCGCTTGGAACGTCTGTGGTCGTGGTCGTGCTGCTGCTTCGGCGTACGTCAATGGTGCATTGACTGGTGGCACCAGCTGTGGAGGAAGGACCTCAGACACTTGATCTCGTATAATAGTCCGTAGAGTAGGGCTAAGCGGTGCACTGCGCTCCGGTAGGCCAGAGATGAGCGAGAGTTGGCGGGCAACTTCTTCGCGCACGAAATCTTTGATCTGCGAGAGGAGGACGGGGTCTTGCGAGGGAGTTAAGCCGGACATCGATTCCTGATGTGGGACAGCACGGCGGGTGACGAGACGTTGCCGGCGGAGCTCATCATAGCTTTGGCAGAGCTCGGTAACTTGGGCGACAGTAGCAGGGCTTTTCGAAATGAGCATCTGGAAAGCGTCCTCGTCAATACCCTTAAAAATATGCTTGATGCGGTCCACCTCTGTCATGTTCACATCGACGCGCTTGCACAAGTCAATGACGTCTTCTATATAACTTGTAAAGTTCTCACCAGGCAGTTGAGATCTCGACTGAAGGCGCTGCTCCGCACGAAGTTTGCGGACAGAAGGACGACCAAAGACTTCGCTGAACTTTGCTTTGAATGCTGTCCAGGTGGGAACGTCGGTCTCATGGTTCCGAAGCCATAAGTGGGCAATGCCACTGAGGTAAATGCCGACAGTGGCCCGTCTCGTGGCTTCGTCCCATTTGTTCAAGACACTCACGAGTTCATAAGTAGCCAGCCAGTCGTCGACGTCGTGGTCGTCAGTGCCGCTGAATATGGGAGGATCCCGCTGACGGACCGCGCCGGAGCACACGATGGCCTGGGAAGCCATAGGAAGAGGGCTTGTGGCAGATGCAGTGGTCATGACAGCAGGTAGAGTCCGGCTTCGCAACTCCAGGATTGCAAGGAGACCCAGCAAACTCCACCAATTATAATATAGAACGGAGACAGTCAAAACTGTTATCCGAGACCAGGTAGGAGCGTAGGCCTAGCTATCAAAATCAGCGACAGTCCGGGCCGAGCGTCTCGTGCTTAGCACTGACAATGTGTGTGCCGAGATTTGCATTACCCACTACAATCATCATTACAGTTGCTATATATGAATATTGCGTCTAATGAAGTATCGCAATATATTATTATAAGTCTAACAATATAGTAATGTTGCGAGTGTGGAACACTCTTTCACACTCGGCGACAACTTTCTGCGGCAGCACGGCCAAAGCTACGTGGGCGAAGCTTATGCACATGCGTTACTCCGCCAAGTAGTCCGTCTGCTGGTGACTTGGGTTTTGGATTTGCAAACGCAATCAACAGCACGAGCACCATACAATAAACGTTACATTTTTGGGAGAAAATAAATAACATTTTCATTTTTTAAGGAAAAGAACAAGAATTAAGCTTTAGTGAAGAATTCTGATTTTTTTGAGAAAAAATAGGCCCCATATCCACATGTTAATTTGCAAATGTCGTTGAAAGACGATAGTCTTGCGTGTGGAGAGAGTGAACAAGACATTTATTTGATGTTCTGTGCAAGAAAATCGGTGAATGGTATTCTGTAGGTGCTGCGTTAGAGCAACACCACCTAGACTATTCACAGTCTAGGTGGTGTTGCTCGAGCGTGCAGCGGAGGCGAACGAGCGCATCAAGTCACGTCACACGTGAGACATAAACGTCATCTGGCAGTTGTCTTAGAAAACAAAACGCGTGGCTCTGAGACGGGTGTGCGCGCCCATCTCAGAGGTGATAAGGTATAGAACGCAAAGCAATAGGCAGGTGCCACCACCGTCTCGTTTTAGCAAAGCGTTGGAAACACTCGCCTTTCCGTGCAAGCATTGCATGGTTAGCGCAGCGTGATAAGCGCTACGGTCCTTAAAATTACATATGTATGCCTTTTCTCGTGAAAGACGCACATGCATTATATATACGAGTTGTTATGGTGCCCTAGAGATGCGCGATAATTGCTTTTTAATTGACAATTGCCCAATATGAACGCTAAATCTTGAGCAACATTGGTGGGCGCTGCGTATAGGGTCAGCCTTTTCAAGTACCCGATGCCCTTAAGAGTGGACCAACAGACAAATGTACAGACAGACAGACAGACAGACCAAAAAAAATTTTTTTTTTTCGTCGAAGGAGCCCAAGAGGCCCCGCCGTGGTGATCTAGTGGCTAAGGTACTCGGCTGCTGACCCGAAGGTCGTGGGTTTAAATCCCGGCTGCGGCGGCAGCATTTCCGATGGAGGCGGGAATGTTGTAGGCCCGTGTGCTCAGATTTGGGTGCACGTTAAAGAGCCCCAGGTGGTCGAAATTTCCGGAGCCCTCCACTACGGCGTCTCTCATAATCAAATGGTGGTTTTGAGACGTTAAACCCCACATATCAATCAATCAAAGGAACCCAAGAGAGACTATCGTCTTTAAAAACAAAAGGCATGGCCGAGTAGAAACTGGGTGATGGGAAATCTAACGCGAAAGCAAGAAATCGTTTCGTAAATTTCAGTGCATACTGGGCCGGCATTTTTGTTCTCCTTCTTTTGGAGACGCAAAAACTTTCGGGAGATGATCACGTTCTTTTTTCAGGGGACGCGAAGGTATGTCAGTCACGACCGGTCATGAGCGGGCGTCTCACATTCACAAATCAAAGTGGATGAAACGCTGTTTTGCACAGTCAACAGTATAACACACATGAACGCGTCTGTTGCCCAGCGAAACTTTGCATTGGTAATTTTATCCTCGTAAGTCGCTGTCATCACAAAGAACCACTCCCTCCGTGTAGACGCCGACAGGTTCAGTGCTACAGTACGCGATCTTCAGCGTGATCGTATTGCCACGTTCCATTTCACAAGTTTTTGTTATCGTTCCGAAACACCACACGATTCTCGGCGCAAACCGCGCCTGCAGGTTTCGAGAAGGTTCCGGACTGTAGTAGATCATTTCGATAAGATCACGCCCACTGTGCGAACGGTACAGATTGTTCTGGAACCTACGCCACCGCCAGCGATAACGCTAGAACATTCGACGGCAAGGGTATAAATGCCGACGCGCTTCGCCGCTTGTCAGTTGTTGATCGAAGGCCGACGCTGCGTTCGCCGCTATCAGTCCGAGACTGCTGTATGTGCAAGACTGCTGCTGTAATTAGACTTTCCCTTTACCGGGCACAGGTTCGCCCAAATAAACAGTTAAATCCCAACACGAAGTTTTCTGTCTTTGGCCACGTCATGACCCCGTGACATCTGGTGGAGGTGCTGCTTCGTTCATGTACCGGACGCCCCCGTCAAGCCGTGAACCCAGCCCCCGTCGCGGAGAAGACACCGACGCCAACCAAGAGCAGCGAACGAGCCGCCGACAGCAAGGTCTCCCACCGGAGTACGGCCTTCTACAAGACAAGGCGCGGAAGACCAAGACCATGACCTCGACTGCAGCGACAATGACAACCGGAGCGTCCCAGCCCGCGATCGTCATTCATCAACCCAGGGAACCACCAACGTTCCATGGCTCATCGTTTGAAGACCCGGAAACCTGGCTAGAAACATACGACCGTGTGGCTGCCCTCAACCACTGGGACAACGAAGAAAAGCTCCGTCGTGTGTACTTCTACCTGGAAGACACCGCAAGGACCTGGCTAGAGAATCGGGAGTCCACGCTCCGAACGTGGGATGTCTTCTGCGGCGCCTTTATGCAAACGTTCGCAAGCGTCGCTTGCAAAGAGAGGGCCGCTGCTCTACTCGAGACCCGGGTTCAGCAACCAAATGAAAAGGTTGGAATTTTCGCAGAGGAGATGACCCGCCTATTCCGTCACGCTGACCCAGACATGCCTGAGGAAAAGAAAGCTCGTGAAACGATCCGAGCGATCGTGCGGGAAGAGCTGCGCAAACTGTTGCCTTCGGCGCAGCCTCAAGTGGATTCGATCGCCGACATTGTGCGAGAAGAAGTCCGGCAATCGCTTCGAATTCCCGAAACACCGCCGCCCGAGCCAGAAACTATGAGCTACGCCGCTGCAGTGTGCCACAACGCTCCTCCCCGTCCACGCCAAAACGCCACCCCGTCACACTTCCGTCGCCAGACGCCACCACCGCCACCACCCCAACCGACGTCCTACTGTTCCCCAGCGGGCCAGCGCAGTGCACCGAAGAAAACGGACGTGTGGCGTGCACCTGACAACCGCCCGCTCTGCTACCACTGCGGCGAGGCCGGGCACACATACCGCCGTTGCCAGTACCGACAGATGGGACTGCGTGGCTTCGCCGTCAATGCACCGCGTCCGCAGCCAGGAGATCGGCCACGTGACATCTCCGACTACCTGGCAGGAACTCAATGGACACCACCACGAAGTCCTTCCCGTTCGCCGTCGCCCAGCCGCCGCATGTCACCGCACCCCCGGCAGTACTCTGGCCCAACGCGGGGCCGGTCTCCTAGCGCGTATCCGGGAAACTAAGGGCAGCAACCGATGGATGTGCGGTTGCTGTGCGACGAACTACCGAAGATCCTCCGACGCCGACGCCGACGCGACGGAGCTTTTTGAACACAACACCAACCAGGCAAAGCCCTGAAGACAAAAGCTCACTTACCGAAGGTGGCCGGACGACGCAACATGGAAGCAGCGGAACAATCCGACGCAGCCGTGACCCGACGCCACGCCCTAACTGTAATGCGAGACGGCGAACTAGCGACCTCGACGTTCTTATCGACGGCCACAGTGTGACTGCTCTCGTCGATAGGGGGGCCGACTATTCTGTCATCAGTGGGTCGTTCGCCGCGAAGTTAAAGAAAGTTAGGACTGCTTGGAAAAGCCCTGAAATCCGCACAGCCGGAGGTCATCTCGTAACGCCTGCAGGAATCTGCACAGCGAGAGTCACCATTAACGGCCGTATTTATCCTACAGACTTCGTAGTCCTACAGCGTTGCTCGAGAGATATCATCCTTGGCATGGACTTCTTATGCCTCCATGGTGCTGTCATCAACCTAAAAACAAGGTCGATAACGTTATCCACAGAAGAAGCACTACCGCTGCGCACGCCGTCGGGACATCATGCCTTGAATGTGCTGGAAGAACAAGTCACCATTCCGCCTCGCTCAAGCGTCATTATTTCAGTCAGCGCTCCTAAATCACCTGACTTGGAAGGCGTCGTTGAAGGTAGTCAGCATCTGTTGGTCACCCGAAATATTTGCGTCGCAAGAGGACTTGTAGAGCTGCGGGGAGGCAAAGCAACGGTTATGCTCACAAATTTCAGCAATGAGTACAAACATGTGAACAAAGGAACAACGGTCGCATACATCGAAGAAATTGTGGAAGCCACCAGTGCTTTCGCCCTCGCCGATTCTGCGTAACCTACTCAGAGGAACCAAGCCCCTCCCATAGCTTTCGACGTCAATCCCAGACTTCCGAACGATAAGCAAGAACAGCTCAAGGCCCTGCTGCTGCAATACGAAGATTGCTTTTCGTCGTCATCGAAAATTCGGCGGACCCCAATCACGAAACGTCGAATCATAACCGAAGAAAATGCCAGACCACTCCGTCAGAGTCCGTACAGGGTTTGCACTTGCGCAACGATGCCAACTGAAACATGCGTATTAGCAACACCAAAAGCTGATATGAAGCGCTGATGCTCGCGAAGATGCTTGCCCTGAACACTGCTACATAAATAAACTTCAGCGCATGGCAACTACCCACACCTGACGTTAACCCGACGTGACAGCTGTATCAGAATAGTACATATGTAATGTTTATAAAATTGGCTATGGGCAGCACTGAAACCACTATTAACGTTTCACGAAGATTAGCATCTATTTGAGGAGTATAGTTCCGAGACCTAGCGTAGCTCGGTGGTAAAATGCTTCATTGGCACCCAGAATGCTTGGGTTCGATTCCAATTGGGACTCGTCGTGTCGACGCTATCGACGTCGGGTATTTTTTAACGCTCGTGCGTTAAAATTACCCATGTGTTTTCTCGTCGTTCCTGAGCTGATACCAAGTGTCAATCACCTGTGGCACATACCCGCATACCAGCGGCACATACCAGCCCGTTGGTATGTGCCACTGCCTGGCAGGACGTGTTTGATGACGTACGCGATGGGATTGTGACATTATTCATGTCTTGAGAACCGCGTCATATTCGTCAAAACATCTTACCCTCTCATGCTAATTTTGGTTCACGCCAAGTAAATGGGGTGACTACGAGAGCACCCAAACGCAAGCGGCTAGATAGATAGATAGATAGATAGATAGATAGATAGATAGATAGATAGATAGATACGCTCAAAGTCACCGAATTCTGCTAAGAAATGCTTCGCATTTAGAAGGGCGTGCGTGGGCTTCATAGCCTTCGCTTTGCTGCCACAGAAAGTTGTCGCCAAGATTCCACCGGGCTTACGTCACGAAAATGTGGTGACGCTGTCTTGGTATAGGCAAAAGACGACCTGCCTACCGCAGTCTCTGCTGCGTTTTTAATGGTGCATGTGGTGTTCTCAGTAAAGCAGTGAGAAAAAAAATGGTATGCCGACGAGCTGCGCCGTGATAGGATGTGAGTCGCGTCTCACAACGTCGTTTTGTTGGCGCACATCGCAGCCCTCAGCTCTTATGGCGGAAGTTGCGTGCGAACGTCGCTATAATTTTATCCATAATGTCGACATCGGCCTACCTGCGTTTACAAACATGGAATGGGTCTACATAGTTGCCGTCCGGCGTCACGTAGCACGTCATCTTTCCACTCGTGCAGCACGTGCACGTGTCTGTTGTGCGTACTTGTTCGGTAGATGACTCAACCTTTCAAGAACTTCGTGGACGGGACGCATGAAGGTGTTAAGTCACTTCGGCTGACTGAAACAGGGCATAGTGGGAAAAGCTGCACCGGCTGCTTTTCCGAATAAGTGCGATGTCATCTTCCGGCTTTTCCTTAACTCTTCGTAAACTTCTCCCAAAATTAGACCCATCGAGGCCGCAACGACACCTCCTATATGAAGACACAATACATCTGTTAGCGGTGGTTTCTTTTTTAAGATAATCACATTATTGTGGTCATACTCTAGCTTGTCGTTCATCTGTCTAGTCTTTTCTTTCAACAGCGAGTGCTTCTTTCGGAAAGCACTGTCAACCTGTCGTAGCAGTAGTTGCTTTGTCGCTTTCACTGTTATGTTATCGCGCTCTTTTAGAATTTTACGGTGAATCGGTGATTGAAGCCTTGCTGACTGTTGCCAAGTACGATTGGGGACGCGAATGCAGCAAGGACACTCTGGTCTCCTATGGCCAAAACACGTGCAGCAGATAAGTTGAAGAAAATGAAAGGGAAATCTTTTTAGTATTGTTACGTGGAAAATAACAGTCAGCAGCCTCAACGCAGCTCACCGTTTGTTCGTTTGTTTGTTTGTTTGTTTGTTTGTTTGTTTGTATCCTCTAATCCATGGCTCATACCCACTCTGGGGGATTAGCCAAGAGAACATATAGTCTCATATGGACGATAACTGCATTATTGCTTACAACGAAAAAAAAAAGACCGACAACGTCCACTTCTTCACTCTCAGTCTGAAGCACCTTTCTTGGGTATGTCCCACTATGCCCTGTTTCAGTCAGCCGAAATCACGTAATCACGTAACCACACCAGACAGCAAAATTCTGCATGCATGTGTTGGCTGTGGTTCTCCGAAAACATGCAAATGAAGCTTTACGAAACTCTTGTAAAACGCCTTATCGGACAAACCGTTCCATGCGTCAACGATGGACCACGGGAACACGAGTTATCCGTTAATGCTAATTCATTTCTTCATTTACCTATGCACTGTACACTCTAAGAAAAATGAGTTCTTTGACTAGTTTCAAGAGTTTTCTCTTGCCATATATACGACCCTTTTTAAAGAGACTCGTCAACTTTCTTCATGAATTACTATACTCTCATGGGAAAGTCGTGAGACCCACAATAAAATTAACGTGCCTTTATAGATACAATCATGTATGTTGCAAGGCAACCCGATGGGAACCACACATACATATTTTTTTCTTTCCTTAAGAGCATAGGACCTTACAACCTGTTCATGTGAGCTATGGCTGAGTATTCAAATTATGGGCGAAAGAGGGGATACGCTTGCCCAGGGACTTGCCCGAGTTCATCATATTAGAAAAACAGCACCGTTGCCATTGACACCTCTGTTGGGGTGCACAGCCCGACAAAAGAGAGAAAGAGAGAATAAAATGAGAGAAAGGCAGTGAGGTTAACCAGAAATTGGAGCATCAGATTTGCTACCCTGCACTAAGGGAAGAGAGAATGGTGAATAAAGATGAAAAAAGCAAAGAACGAAATAGACACGCGAAATAGAAAAGAAAAAAAGTGAGCTGGTATGCTATTGCCTATTCAATAGGCCACTACCACGCAAAAAGTTCAATAGGCCTTCACTGATTTTCTGTGCGAAGACAAATTATGTCGTCTTTCAAACACTGACTGTTCTGACAAGGATCTGTCGTCAAGGCGAGCTAACGCAGCAGCTAGCTGCCGTCTTTGTACGATGTAACGAGGGCAGTGTCAGAGAACGTGCTCTACCGTTTCATCGCTGCCGCAATGATCGCAAGCAACACTGTCTTCCGTGCGGACAAAAGACTTCCTACAAAGTTTACGATCTGTATTTGTCTCCATCTTCCGATATATTATCGTTGTGCGACTGTAACTGGCAGTGTGCCTGCGCGGGCTAACGCGGCTTTGTATACGAACTATTTTATCTGAGACATATGCGCGCTGGTATATTGGGTTCTTAAGCCGATGGTTGCTTGTTTTTCAATACCGCGACATGAAATAATATGGCCCTGAAACATCGCATGCACCAACCCAATCATTTTAGTGCAAAGGCGCCCACCGCTACGGTGTTCTTTCAGTGGTTAAATATGCAAAATAAAAAGTTTAACAGCTCCAAATTGCGGCGCTGAAATACATCCTTAAAATAGTTTATACGCAGTGAAACTTTTCTAGATCAAGCTTAGCAGCCAGCGGCACTTGTCTAGTGCATCAGTGTCCATTGTCCTGTGTCATATTCACGCTATCCAGTATTTAACACAAATGTCGCATTCAATTCGTACTCAGCGCTTTTATATCCTCAATGCACAAGTATTTATCTTGGCTAATAACCATACTAAGTAGCTTTCAATGCGTCACCTCTAATTTCTAGGTGCATCGCACGCTTCAGAGTCAAAGTAAAGTCGTGTTGAATGTTACCCTTCGAATAAGATATTGGAGAAACGAGCACGTCTTACTGCCGTCATCGGCAAAAACGAATGAAGGAAACTATTGAAAAGAATGTCCATTTACGTCTTGCAGTAATCCCAAAAAGATCACCCCGGCTTTGGTCAGAAAAGACGGAAGCGTTCGTTCTACAGCCAGGGCACACGTATAATCTCCAGTAAGTGCACTAGCCGAGCCAAGCCACTTGGGTGAACGCTTATGCATTTCGCTTCACTCTCGCCGAACACCATCAGCCCAGTATCGAGGATTGGTAAAAACACACGTACAATACCACCTAAGTGGTTGGCTTGGTTCATACCACTTCAGAAAGCACGAAGGGCAACAACGTTCGCGGCACATTGCGAGAGCTGTCGTTGACAGGGTTGTCGAGACGTGTGGATTATGTTGCGATCGCGCACATTATAGGCTCATGATTCTGCAGGCTCGGATCTCCTCAATACATCAGCACACTTTTCCGCGCTATTTGTTGGGGTTTCGAAAGCCGAGTGAGTGATCGTTTCAACTGAACACCACCGCTGTTTCTGGTGCAGAGCCTGTTGCTGCACAGAGGAATTACGTATTGTATATCTTCGTGTACCTGTCTTTTTTGTTCTTTTTTTTTGCTGTATTTTAATTCGTGCTCCTATAAGTACCACAATAACGGGATATTCCCATTTTCGTTATACCACCCATACCACAAAAAAGAAGGTGTTTTATCTACAGTATTGGGGTGTACACCTTTAAAGAGTGTCTAACAGAGTTTGTCAGCGTACATTTACATAACACAGGTAGTTTTCTTACAATTTCTTCATCTTGCTTTCTACTTTGTGTGTAAGTGCAAATGCGAATAGTACCATTATTTAAGTCGTTTCCACATTATTCATTTACTTATTTATTTGTTTATTTATATATCTTTTTTAATTTATTCATTTATGTTGTTAGTTCATATGTTTTTATAATATATATTACAAATGATGCTGCAACCTCTCATAATCGTTTTTGGAAAGAGGGAGTCCGCCGGTGTTTTTAATGTATTGCTGTGTTAAGGGGACGCACGAAAATTTCCATCCTCCCAATATTTGCGAACGCGTTTTCCCGTGTAAATAAGTAAACGTGGAACGTTACTATGCCTACCACAGAGAAAATATTTGTGCATATTTATAACTCTACACTTGAACATATAGGGTGAATACCAGCCTGCATGGTTTCAATTGCTACTGAAGCCATGCGAAACGTCATCAAAGCTGTTTATCGCGATGTGTACTAAGGTACGCGATGCCAGCTGTAAAAGCGAGAGTTGTATGAAATTATGATATATATCTGAGGGGATGTTCACGCTAAAGTTGGTTCGCCCGAATTTCGTTTAAGGCCCACACAAATATATATATAGGTGAGCTTGCTGCGTGCACCTGTGCGATTACTTGTACTTCGAAATGCAAATGATGTCCGACGCGTTCAGTGTCCACCTGTATACACAAACAAAGCTGTTTACCGATGCCTAATAAGGTACGCAACCCGTGTTGCACAAGGGAGCATTATCTTTGCGTAGCGTACGCGGTGAAACTACAAATGCGTTGCTTCGGACAAATGTGGTTTAAAGGGGCCATGACACCCAGATTTCGCTCACGCTCTGCTATATGTGGGTTGATCCTTGTGCATTTACAAACAAGCTGGCTATATTTCAGCGCATGTTGTCAAGAACTTTATTTATAACGACCATTTTTGTGAGCACTCTGACGGCTCGAGAATCTCGCAACAGTGGTACATTCGCCAGCCGCAGCGTAACAAGCCGCTTGCACAACAAGTGGCTTGTTACGTCACGGCTACTAACGCAATACACCACGTCACGGTGTATTGCTTCGCCGTAAGCTGCACGTGCACGTGCAACGATATTGCTTTCTGGTAAGCTGCACGTGCAATGGAGCTCTTAAAGCTATTATTATATTCGGCATTGGGTATACTGAACAGTTTGTGGCGGCTGAAGCTTAGGTAGGAGACAACTTATGAAGCATGTGACGTCACACACGCCACAGCAAAGTGGCGGTCAACGGCAGTGGGTGGAGTTTATAGCCAGCAACTTCTATAGGGCTCATTTAGATGATGATGCTGATGATCGCCTAGATGTATGGCTCACATCCACTGGGTGAGTGAATGAGAGCCACACAGCCGCTAGACCAGACGCCGCGGTGGTCTAGCGGCTAAGGAACTCGGTTGCTGACCCGCATGTCGCGGGATTGAATCCCGTCTGCGGCGGCTGCATTTTCGATGGTGGCGGAAATGGTATAGGCCCGTGTGCTCAGATTTGCGTGCACGTTAAAGAACTCAAGGTGGTCGAAATTTCCGGAGCCCTGCACTATACGGCATTTCTCATAATCATATGGTGCTTTAAGGACGTTAAACCCCACAAATCAATTTATTATTATTATTATTATTATTATTATTATTATTATTATTATTATTATTATTATTATTATTATTATTATTATTATATGCATGCGCCAAAACGTGCGTGAACGATTGAACAGTCTGTTTCTGGATCTCCTTATTTGCCTATACGCTCTCGAAGGAAGATCTCAGGAGAATACTTTTGAGTTTTCGTCCAAATAAGCAACCAGGAATTGATGGGATAGCTTTGGCCACACTTCGACGGAACTTCGAAGCATTAGCAGATATATATACTTCTCTTCGCGTTGAATGGATTTTTAACCCGTGCATTGATTCCCGAGAAATTAAAAACGGCAATAGTTAAGCCATTGTTCAAAGCAGGGGGAAAAGATGATATAAAAAATTACAGGCCGATTTCTATCTTGCCTATAGTCTCTCGGATACTAGAAAAATTTTTGCTTGAATGTATGACGCCCTTACAGAATTTCTTCCTACTAACACCCTGGCAATTTGGTTTCATTGCTAATCGCAGTACTATAACATTATTGGAAGAGTTTAGTGATGAAATATATTCGGCTTTAGAGAAGAACCTGTTCTGTTGTGTTCAATTTTTAGACTTGGCAAAAGCGTTTGAAACAGTGAACCATACCATTTTGTTAGAAAAACTATTTCGTTTGGGCTTTATGGGGCGTTTTTATGAAGTACTCTATAATTACTTACAAGACAGGTCACAGGTCGTTATGAGATGTAGGGAAGTAATTAGCAGGACTGATAGTTGTGATAGTTGGTGATACATTATGGGCAGTACCAGCGCACAAACTCACGGGACGAAGAGAAGAGACACAAACAAGCGCTGTTTGTGTCTCTTCTCTTCGTCCTGTGAGTTTGTGCGCAGGTACTGCCCATAAAGTAATTAGCAATAGAAGATATATTACTGCTGGTGTGCCATAATAATCTGTGTTGTCACCATTGCTACTTAATCTATTTAGGAATTACTTCCCCTTGGGAATTTGTAAAGCCAATGTGTACCAGTATGCAGATGATACGGTGCTATTAACATGTCACATACGTCATGAAGGGGCGATTAATGCTCGTCAGAGTGAAATTCATAATGCAATAATATGGTTTGAAGAAAACTCCGTAAATATAAACGAAAAGAAAACAAAACTTATCTGCTTTCGAAGCCCTCTAAAAACACAAAAAATGGATATACCAATTTTTCTTCACACAGAGCATTGCAACCCATGCAAATGTTCTGCAGTGGAAAATGTCGAAACATTCAGACGCCTAGGCGTAATTTTTCATAGTAGTATGTCTTTGCTGCATCACATGGCATTTATTTGTTCCAAACTGACAAGTGTCGCATGTCTGCTTTTCAATATAAGAAGCTTGGTGCCTCTACCAGTGAAAAAAAGGATAGTTCATTCGCTAGCATATCGTGTGGTGAGATAAGGGATTACAGTTTTCGCATTTTGCTCGGAACAATGGAAAACACACATTGATAGTTTACTTCGAAATATTTTAAAAAGTGTAGCCTACGGTAGTAAGGTAGATGCCAGTACTATTTTTTTTTTCGGGATTTGGGCTTTTGTATGCACCAGGATTTGTTTATTGAAATAGTTGTGCTGATATAAAATTGGTGTGATGACTTTAATGTGCCATATGTAACACGCCAACCCCTGAGAGAAAAAAAGCGTTTTATAGTACCCCGGTTTTCTAACAAATATGGGGAAGCATGTAGAAGTGTATATATTCCAAAAATTTTCAATGCAATAGCTGAAGAAATTGTTTCAGCGAGTTCAAAAAAGCAATTAAAGAAATTACTCGCTAGGCTGTAAAATCACATGGTCTATTTGTATGTCACGTATGCTCTGGGTCCCTCCTTTGCTTTTTTTTTATTTACTGCCTGTAAAAAAGCAATCAATAGTCTGTTCGTTGGCAAAGAAGCAAAAATAGTTTTTGTTACCTTGTATCCACCTCGCTATAACCGGCTCTGCCAGGCCTAGTCGCACAAGTCCTTGGGACTTAGACAGGCCCGTTTCTTTGTATTTCTTATGGATGAGTACAATAAATTATTATTATTATTATTATTATTATTATTATTATTATTATTATTATTATTATTATTATTATTATCATTATTATTATTATTCATCCGCCACGAAACACGCAAGTACGCGGAATTTTTTTTGTACGTGTGCACGTGCTCTATACAGTGTTCATTAATTCAGTCTCGCGATTGCGTGAGCTGGGTGGCCAGTTGTCTTGGTTTTTTTGCATCCAGAATTAACATGTCCTAAATAATTATAGTGTAAATAATTATTAATTATTAAATTGTTGCGTCTTGCTATATCCCCAGGAAAACATAGTAGTACAATGTGTTAGCGGGGCCGGGTCGCTGAAGTGAATGAACACATAAATATAAAACGGCAATACACCCTATTATTATGAAAGAGTAATTAGAACGCTAATATGAACCCCGAGAAGGCACAAAATTTGAGGTTTCGAAAGAAACAGCTCTAAGAGCAATGAAATCACCGAATAACGCACTCTAATAACACAAATTAGTTGACAGCAGTACTGTATGGATGGGGATTGGTACAAGCAGCGACCAATCTTGGTTAAGGAACAAAAAAAAATGTAAGAATAAAATAATTTTATATTGAACACAGGGTCATTGTTTCGACATCACCGTGATCGCCTGCCGCTTTCAGTTGTCAGGATGGCCGAGCGGTCTAAGGCGCTGCGTTCAGGTCGCAGTCCGGTCTTCCGGGCGTGGGTTCGAATCCCACTTCTGACAAATTTTTTTTACGTCTCTTTTTTTTTTTTGACGCGGTTTAGTGCAATCAACAGACCAGTTTTTGATGTTCGCATATCAGAAATGATGCTCCGTTGAGAACTCGGGTAAGTGAATTGATATTTTGGAACTTCCACAGGACAACTCGTTATTCCCTTCAGTGGTTTCACAACATCTCGAAGTTTTTTTCGTGTGTGTTGTTGTTGTTTACCATTAATTATCAACATGATCAGCCTGACTACGCCCACTTAAGGAGAAAGGCCCCTCTAATAATCCGCCAATCAACCCAGTCTTGTGCTTTCTGCTGCTACGTTATACCTGCGAACGTTTTAATCTCATTGGCCCACCTAAGTTTCTGTCTCCCCTTTGTGCGTTTGGCTTCTCTGCGAATGTAGCCAGTTACCCTTAATGAACAGTTGTTATCATGCCTACGTTCTACAAGCCCGGCCCATGTCCATTTCTTTTTCTTGATTTCACCTATGATATCCTTAACCCTGGTTTGTTACCCCAACCATTCTTCTTGTCTCTTAAGGTTACACCTATTATACTTTCCATCTCTCGCTGCGTCGTCCACAATTTAAACTGAACCCTCTTTGTAAGCATTCAGGTTTCTGCTCTGTAGGTAAGTACCGGCAAGATGTAGCTGTCGTATACCTTCCTTTTGAGGGTTAGTGGCAGATTACTAATCATGATTTGAGAACGCTTGCCAAATTGGATCCACATCATCCTTATTCATTGAGTTATTTCCCTCTCGTGGTTCGGCTCCGTCATGACTACCTGTCCCACGTAGAGATATTCCTTTTCAACCTGTAGCGTCTATCCACCTGTCGCAAAGAGCTGTCTGCTGCCGAGGCTGTTGCACATCACTTTAGTTTTGTGCAGGGGCGTAGCGAGGAATCTTTTTCGGGAGGGGTTCACACCAACCCGGGAGACACCGGCATCAGCTTTTCTCTGTGACTATCAGCGGCAGTTTGAGCAGATTGTGTACATGTACTCGTACATCAAGGTCCTGACGCTGCGACCTTCTCCCCATGGTTGTACTTGCAAAGAGAGTAAGTAAAAGTAAAGTCATCACAGTGAAATACAGTAAACGATCGCTAATTGATCGATTTATATGGTCTCTGGGGTTTTTTAAAGTGCACCCACATCTTAACCCATGGGCCCACAATTATTTCGCCTCCATCGAAAATGCAGCCGCCGCAGCCGGAATTCGATCCCGTGACCTGCGGGTCAGCAGCCGAGTACCTTGGCAACTAGACCACCACGGCGGGTGTGAACGACAGGTAAAGTGACCATTTGGAGCAACGGCCTCCCATCGCACCATAATGGGCAAGTGTTCGCAATGCATCATAGCGATGACCCACCCGACCGGAGAAGACATATCGTTATTCGTTAATATCTGTTAAGCGTAGATGACGTATATTCTTCGTCGTGGCGAAGTGCGTTTCACAAGTAAAGGATGGCTCCACTTACAACGATGAAGGAGAGGTATACGGAGCATGTTTTTGTACATTCAGGAATACATTTCGGTTTTGCTTACGTTGCTGAGCGAATTATTTCTTACTGTCGATGTTTGCGACAGCATGCCTATGGGAATGATTTTTTATGTTAAGCTCAATATGTCAAGCAGCCCTGGCGCAGTGATAGCTTTCGATCAACGTTTTTTTTTTAATTTACCGTGCGCATCAAAGCATGCTTACGATACGCAATATGATTTTTTGTTGTAAGTTATGCTGCACGTTGGCAACACGATTTCGCACGCGCTAATGTTCAGGCAGACTTTCTCGCAACCTTGGTTGACATTGCAGTTGCACTGTGACTTTCGATAGCAATGAGGTACTCCAATCATAGAGGTCTTATCGTTCAATTTGGGAGGGCAAGGTAATCATTGTTGAGAAATGTTCAGTTGGTCCTAATGGAAAATGCACCTGGGACCAGACTATACCTACTCACAGAAATAGCTAGCTCGCTGCGTATAGCATTGGAAAATTTACATACGCGCAAAAACGTGTAATGTTCTCTTTTTTCTTTCGTAGATTTTGTTGCTTTGCTGATAGCGTTGCGGCAAGGTGTCTTCCGTTGTTTTTAAGTGTGCAGCCATCATTTCCTTTTATGTCAACAGATTCAGAACTGTACAGAATGTTTTACCGCGCAGCATGAATATGACATGTATGCATTTTTCTATCTAGTACGCGCATTCATGTTTGCAGCACTTACGCCGGCGCGAACAGATGCAGCCTCGTACCGCACAAAATCTCGAGTGATCGGTTCACTATAGTGATGAATAAAATGAACTCCGGTCTTCCTCAGAGCGTAGTGCACCATAATCAATTTCTCGGAACCTTTGTTCTCCGACGAGAACTGCCAGGGTATCGAACACGAGTTTACTTACGCTGTAGATGCGCCATGCGTGCCTGCCAGTTGTCTCTTTCGGGCATTATGATGTGAGTCAGCGGAACTTCACTGCTGGCATCAGCTCCTTCGCGTTCATTCCCGTTCGTGGTATGGCGTCACAACGCAACAGAGCCTACCAGCCTTCTGTAAGGGCGCAATCACAAACGCGAGACGTTTCGCGCACAGAGTAAGACACTTGGCAAGCGCGACCTTACTGGTATACCTGAAGGAAAGTGGAGGAAATGCGTACCCGTGAATATTTCCGCCAGGGGAGAAATAAGCGCTAGCGTTTAAGGCGGAACATTACGAGCCGACATGTGATCGTCGCTGAAAGTCAAGTTTCTCGGATTTAGTGTCACTGCTTTTGCCGAGCGCGTTGCTTCCTAGCAATGCGAAGTCGCCTCCTTGACGTACACTGCCTACACGTATTGGTGGGTAGTTCATGTTGTGTGTCAATCAGCGCCTTTCTATAAGACTCGATGGCTGCGCCGACACGCCGTAAGGTTACGCTTGATTACTTCTCGAAAGACGACGCTGCTCCCAGTTCACACTCAGCTGACGAAAAAGCTACAGTAGCCGAAAAAAAAAAACGGTTCCCAGTTATACAGCGTCAATTTTTTTCCCCCGCGCAGGCCACACGGGAGCACGTGGCCTGCGCGCTCCCGTGCTCCAGCGGCTGCTGGCAGCGCATTCAAGCGGGAGCGAGAGCAACCACACTCTCTTGTCACGTCATCTCGCGGTGAGCAAAACAACCGTTAGTTGCTGATATCGATTTCTCTATTACCGGATCGATAGTATGGATGTGGTCTATTGTGGAGTGGTCTGTACGAACTCCTGCTTGGTGCTTTGGTTGATTGAACTCTAATGTCACCTTAATTGTATTAGCTGAAACGGTGGGTTGAACAAGCAGGAGGTAACTCAGTGAACGAGAGATTTATTTAGCGCAAGGGCTAACTGGATGCAAGCCTGCAATCACTGTGTTTGTTTGTTTGTAGCCTGGAATTCTTGGCACATACCTACTCTGGGGGATTGCCCAAGAAAACATGGACGACAACTGCACTATTGCTTACAAAAAAGAAAGAAAAAAGATGTAGAAGAAAGACGTTATATCACAGCACGTCTCCTTCTTCTTTCTACACACAAACTCCATGTCCCCTGCCCTCGTTACATAGCTATTATTTTTGTAAATAGTTTGTGGAGAACAGACATTAAGCTGATGGGCTTGTAATTTTTGAAGTCCTTGACGCCTCCTTTCTTATGGATTAAAATGATGTTGGCGTTCTTCCGAAATTCTGCTACCCTTCGTGTCAAGAGACACTTTGCATAAAATGTGGCCAGTTTTTATAACACAATTTCTCCACTATCTTTGAGCAGGTCCATTGTTACCTTATCCTCATCAGCGGCAATGTCGTTTTGAATTCCTTTTAGGGCTTTCTTTACTTCCCTGTTTAGCATTACGTTCCTCTAAGTAACGATGTGAGGCGCTTGTCAGTCATCGCTGTCACTCACATTACCTGCTCCTATTTTGTGCATTTATAAATGAAGTATGGATATGCATACAAATTTGCTGTATTTATTGAAATGGTAATTCGAACTGCGTATTTTTCTGTTTCAAGTGTGTTTCGCTTATTCTTTATGTCTCTGCAATGTGCTGCTGCCATTTGCAAAAAAGGGGCAGGACCCCTGCCAAGCTGTATTAACTTTTAGTCCTGTCTCCTCTCTTTCAGTGGGAAAATAAAATAAAAGTGCTTGATTGATTGATTGATTGGTTGATTCATTGATATTTGGCGCCTGTCATGAAGGAGTGATCAAAGGCGAAAGGGGCAGTGAAGAGTCTTTAGTTCAACATCAGGCATGGTGACATTATCTCTGGTGGGGCCGATAAAAGGCGAGAATAAAACCAAGTGTCACAGACAATCAATTATGACAGAGGGCAATGAACAGATCTCGGTGATAACCCCCGACCAATGTTCATGCATAATATGGTCATGAAAAAGACGCAACGCAGACACACTATTTTACTAAGGTATATTTAAAAGGGTTTCCTGCACCCTGCTTTAATAAGAATTATTCTCAGATTTTCAAGTCATGAAACCATGGTATATGGTTGTGAGGGACGCTGTATTGGGGGGGGGGGGAGAGTCCGGAAACGTTGATTATTTGGTATTTTTTAATGTGCACCTTAATCTATATACACGGGCTTCTAGCGTATCGCATCCATCGATATGTTGCCACCGCAGCCAGGATTCGCCGATATCAGTTACCACTCGGGTTTAGCACGGCAGCAAGAGCTAGAACGATGGTAGTCACCCTCTTTACAATTTATTTGAATTTGTCCTCCTTAACTTCCACCAGTGGCGCGTAGCACAATTTAGCAATGGTTAGAAAAGTGGGCCGTTTCTTCTTTTTTTTGATGTAGGTTTCGGTTGTCTTTTATTATAAGCATAGCTTTTGAGGCGGGCTTTAAGTCATTGCATCAGTTTGAACGGTGAGCAAACATTTACTTACCTCTCATTTGTGGTGTGAAAGGTGTCCGAGATGCAATGCAAATCTTCAAGTCGTACAATTTTCGTTAACATCTTTTCGAACGATTTACATTGAAAACACAACAAAAAAACTCACGTGTTCAGTTCAGCCGATTGGCATGTTTTGGTTCATTTATAACTTTCTTTTATATTTAAGCACATTCAATTGGGTTGCTGTTCGAAATAAAATGCCATTTGTGCGTTCGCAGTTACCTTTTATTCTAAAGCTCATGACATCTGGTCGCCTTGTGAGGTTGTCCACCTGTTTCCAGGCAAGTTTCGCCGAGAGTAGTACCACTTTGTAATTCGATGAGCTTTTTTGAAGGCGTTTTTGTTAAATATTTTACGCCCGAAAATTTACATAGGTTTTGCGAGCACTATGCCCTTTGTGGTAGATTTATTGGGCGTTAGTAGCACTAAACATATGAAAAAAATGGAATAGCTATCCTCTTACTGTGAGACTTGTCTGACTTCCCTGTCGCCAATATATTCCAAATTTTTTTACAATTTGCGCATGCATATGTGCGCGTATAAAAACAAATACGCACACGATTCTACAATAATGGCAGTGAAATTTCCTCCCCCAGTCATCGAAGGAAAATCCGTTTACGCATACGGTGCACTTGCCTAGGTACACACCAACTAAATAGATCACGTTAAATATAGTTCTCCGTATTTATTTTTCATTACCGATGTCACTCAGAGCATCGAAACACCAACTACACGCATGCTCAATGACTCATCTTACACAATGCATACAAATAGAGCAGCGGTAATGGTAACTGATGATCAGTTGGTGGTCTACTTTGCAGATCCTGATTTGACGAAGATCATTGTTACCCGATGATGCGCTTGCTATGCAGCCAACATGTCGGACGACTTGGGAAGGCCCGAAAAACTGGCAAATATTTTATGCCGGTTTACAGAAGAAACGAGCACCTGGCAACATGAGGACGAAAACTGTTATACCGGAACAAAACAGGCCACGTACCAGTCCTATATAAAAAATCTTACCACATTTGCGCGTGAAATCCTCACACGTAGGAAGACGTGGAGTGTCTGTTTATACTAAGTGTGTGTTCTGTTTTGTCATTCGTTGAACCACGTGACACAATCAACTTTTCATTGGTGTAAAACCATGAACCAAATATGTATGATCCATTACGAACATGTATAAGGTGGTATATGAGCAAACAGAGAGGCATCAGCAATTACAACACTAGCAAGCAATCAGAAAGGCTGTAAAGGCCACGAAGGCTCAAAATGCAGCAAATGCACTTTAGTTAACAGGCTGCTTGGTATTGCTTCGTATCAAAACGTCTGACGGCAGGTATTAGGAAGCAGTTCACTCGGAAAATCTGTACATATACTATTACCAATAACCCTGCCACCCTTCGTTGCTCCTGGAACTCACGTAAAAAACGAAACAAATGCATGTCTGGTGAACACTTCCGTTCCTCTTGACGAATATCGCCACGCTGTGGAACAGGAAAATGCCTATGACGCGTCGTCGACCACCGCACCACCGTGAACACATTCATTGAGTTTTGCGTCAAACACAATCGCGAGTGCTGCGCGCTTAAGTTCGAAGCGCGAGCGTGTCGTCCCGGTCAGTCGTGTCGAGTCGAGTTGAGTTGAGGACTCGAATTCACGCCGTCGCAGTGAGTGGTTACAGCGAATTGCCGCTGCTCTCGTCGTTTACATGACACTGCAGAGGCTTGCGTACATCGACTCACCACGCAGAGTGATCATCGAAGGCTGTCGGCTCAAGTCGTCGGCAGCCTCAGGCTGAAAGCGTAAAAGAACAAAAAAGAAAAAGGCACTTTGCGTATCTAGCTTAATCGCTTATTAGACAACTGTGTATCTTCACCCTCACCCTAAAATAACATATGCTTTTAAAACTATCAATGGGAAGTAAGCTGAAGAACTCGTGTGAAACATTAGTCCGGTATCCCCCAGAAGCTCCTATAATAGCCATAGTGTGATACTCTCACCTTCCAACACCAAGATTTATTTGAAACTGATATATTTACACCATACAGAGAGAACTGAGACCTAAACAGTTCCGCATATGCATACATGCTCATGTCTTTCGAGCCCCTATCAGTATTCGCCAAAACATTCCGTCTTACCACGCTTGGCATCAAGACAGAATGTAACGATTCGAGAAACCGCAACAATGTCTCTACAGAGACATTTTTGACAATGTCGCTACATGCCACGAGACAATGTCTCTACATGCCATATCAATGCGCACTAGTTGATTTCCTCTAAGACATCCTTAACGCTTTTTCTCTGAGCTCCTCTGCTATCTTCTCTTCCTTTAAGGTTACTGCTATTATTTCATTTACATGGATTGCTGGCTTGAACCCTCTTTCTAAGCGTCAACTTTTCCGCCCCGCAAATAAGTGCCGTTAAACGCAGCAGTCATATACCGTTCTCTTAAATGTACTGATAAACTGCCAGCCATATTCTGGAATGGTTGCCAAATGCTTTACACGCCTTTCTTCTAGTATCCGCAACCTCACGGGTGGATCTGCGGTAACTACCTGCCCAAGGTAGAAATATAAGTTGGGCTTAAACTGGCAGCTCGACTCTCTGACACCTATGTATCGGAACCTCTGTGCGCCGAGAGCATTCTATCAACTGTCACTCTGGTTTCAAATCGATACATCTTGTACACAGAGATGGCCCAGCGCACCTTAGTCAGTATGATGATCAAATCTGAAGGTTTCTGGCACATTATGGTGCATTTCAACTCGTAGCTGAAGCCACTGACCAGACCTTTTACTATATGCCTGTAGTCTCCTTCTCTATTTTGAGTTATACAAACCAAACATTGTTTGAACCTAAATTTAGCCCTGCCTAATTGTATAAGTAGATATACTTATCTTCATTACGTTGTCAAAAAAAGCACAAAGCTCCTGTCCAGTGTAGGCAGTGACGTATGCGTAACAAGTGTGATATTTGGAAAGTTCTATAACATGGGGTGTCATTTAGCTAACCTAAAGTTTCAACGTGTTGTTTTATTTTCAGCAAGGCTGTGACTGTAGACTTCGAGGCTGTAACTGAGTTGCAGCCCTGAAGGTATGACCATCGTGTGTGCACAAATTTTGCATGACTTCAAAGTTCTATCTTTCTTTCAACTACTGCTATATTCATTTGTGACATTTATTACTGGAGCTTGTACTGTTTGTAGACAGCTTACTTTCCTCGCAATTCAGCGATTTCTTGTTTGTATCAAGAACTTCGAGGCCTATGGTTCTTTGGTGCAAGTGCTTCTTTTCAGTGCATTCGTGGTATGTTCTTACCTGTTGTCTCACCCGACTTTGATTCTGAACGAGACGGTAAGATATACTTTTGCGAAATGACATTTGTGCTTTTTCTTCGTTCAGCGAACTGGGAGCGCAGAGAAAACACAAAGGACGAAGCGAGGAACCACACAACACGAGCGCTCATGTTGTGTGGTTCCTCGCTTCGTCCTTTGTGTTTTCTCTGCGCTTCCAGTTCGCTGAACGAAGAAAATGAATTACCAACTGGCCCACATTTTGATCCTTTTGCATGAGCGCTCGTGTTGTGTGGTTCCTCGCTTCGTCCTTTGTGTTTTCTCTGCGCTCCCAGTTCGCTGAACGAAGAAAATGAATTACCAACTGGCCCACATTTTGATCCTTTTGACATTTGTGCTTCCGGGCATTTTTTTTTTCCATGGGTATTGTAACCTAATAGTCAACTTTGCTTGCCCCGTTTTTTCTTTACTTGTTACACATAATCTCAGACTATCTAATCAAAACGCTATGTGGTATTCCTCATGAACACATCTCCGACCGGCGTCTTAAGTTACGTTTGCAGATAAACATATCGTAGCAGTGCGAAGCTTGAAGGAGAAACACAACAGGAGAGCAAAGTACCTGTCTTCCTGTCCTCCTCTTTTTCTGCTTGCTTTCTTTTTTCAGTTTTGCACTACTACTATATGTACAGTGAATAGAAACTTTCCCAAAAAGCAGTTACACTTAAGGGAATGTATAGCTCCTCTTTCTTGAAAGCAGTGTACGAGGTATAAAAAAAAAAACTTTAGGGCATTGTTTGCGGTGTGCAGGTCGAGAGTTTCTGTGTGACCAAAGCTCCACATACTCTTTTTGAGTGGACACTGCACAGATACAATGCCAGTTTTCTTTTTGAAATTTCCAACAAGAAAACAAAGACAACTCCGTGATTCACGGTCATCATCCACTAACAGCTCTGGTTTACTACGTTTAAGGTTTGTGGAAACGCGTCTATGCTTCAAAAAAACCAGCAAACTCCAAGAGCGCACAATTAGTAATAGTTCCGTAAGCGATAACTCATTATATTTTTTGTTCATGTGTGATAGTCTGCGATATATGTACAGTTTGTGATGATATAACCAGGTCAAGCAATGGTAGAGTGGATGGCAAGAAGGGCTACTCCGGAAGTTGAGCGCATGCAAAGTGTGCCAAGTAAACTCAGCTTAGGATCAAATTTTTTTTCTTGCTCGACAAGAGTAAAACCATGTGATGCGAGAGAAACGGAACGTCCAAAAAACTGTCTTGGTTCAGGTAATTGTTTGTCCAGATTCTACGCAGGTTATATAACTTTATTTTCTGAATAGATGGCGTTCATGTTTGTTGGGAATTCCAAATTTACACGTACATATCTGCTGTGTCTTTACAAAAGGTTAGAATTGGCACAAGGTGCCTGAATAGGTTTCAGTCATATTTGAAATATCTTAGCCTGTAATGCAACCTTTCACAGAAAATTATTTTATTGCGATGGCAATTATATGGACACTCCTGGCTGGATTTCGCTGCCAGCATCGGCGTCGCCGTCACTCACCGTATATATATATATATATATATATATATATATATATATATATATATATATATATATATATATATATATATATAGTTACCTACATATATCAAAATGCAAGAAAGAAAAATAATGCAGAAAAGGCCCCGGTGTGCGGAATCGAACTTGGGGCCCCTGAAATGTGGGTGCGATGCGTTAGCCACCGAGCCACGAAGAAGCACCTCCTGAAACGTTCAAACGGCCCGCTATTTATATCTACCACTTACCACTAGTGACGGGCACCTCGGGGAGAACTACCGTGTTTTCAGCATTACTAGCAAGATCGTGCAATGAGCGTGCATCGCCGAATCATCTCGACATGGCAGCGCACGCTCTCACCTCCCACACGTACTTTGCCCCGCGGAGAGGGGGCAGTGTGAACGCTCACGCGCGCGCTTATCTCGCGGTGAGGACAATCGTACGTATTGGCTGGCTTTGGGCTTTCACCAGAACAATTCTGTGGTAGTTACCGGGCGCATAATAAAGGTCACTGCAATCGTTGCACAGTCTGTTTGCGAAAAGGGCGCGTGTTTCAAACACAACGAATTAACAACTGCGATGCTTATTCGCGTTCATCTCTACCTGTGAGTATGTTTCGTGCGTCATTTGGGCGTGAAAAATGCGGGACACGTTTCAATCTGCTTGCCATTCTGCGCGTGACCTTCCAATCTGTTGCTATCGCGTTCATTGCTTCGCCTTTGCGGGAAAGCTGCGACTTTTTTGAAAATGCTTAGCAGTACCTTCGACCGAATAAGTAATCTCTATTGGGCAGTTATTGGAAGCCAAGACATTAGTTATTTCAAGTTTTTTAAAAGTAAATTTTTGGGTTGCATTTGTAGTATAGAAATGATCTAAAACATAATAACAGCCAACACTCTTGCCAAGAAAGCTCGAGCATTCTTGAAACTGCAATTGACACCAAAATTTATTCATTTCTGCGACTGCTCTACTTTTTTCGGTACCATGGCCCAAGATACTTTGACAACAGTCCCAACTTAACGTTGTGTGATAGATAGCTCCAATTTAGTTCAACACTGGTGAGCTATACAGGAATGTAATACTTCACAGCAGAGCACATCCTTCAGAACTTTTGTAATTTATATCATTACGATCGCTTAAAAATGGGCGGCGTTTCTGGAGTCCTCAAATGACGTGTGCTTCATAGGTATTATATCTTGATTCTGGCATGCACAACCCCAGATTTTATTATAAAAAATGGGCATTAAGTAAAATGTATGATAGACTAATGTTTACTAGGTGACTTCAAAAAAATACTCGCAGTATGGTTGCTAAGCGATATGACAATAGCTCGAGAGAAGATTAGAAAAGTTCAAATAGCACACTGAAGCAACAACAACCCTTGCAAGACATAACCACAACATGCACACAACAGAACATATGTTAGGCTTTATTAAGAAATTACATGCTGTTACACAAATCTTCACACATGTTCAAACTGTAAAGCACAAAGAGTCACTCTTTGCGTTAGACACATGCGAACTGGTAAGGCTATAAAGTGACATGTAGCTCCTATTTGTTTATGAGATGGCTGAAAAAAATGCACCTGATAAAACGACATGCAAGTAAACGTGTAGCAATTAAAAAAAATATGGTTGGAAATGGACGAACAGCACTCACAAAAAATGGGGCCGTACTCTTACAAGAACGAAATGCTCTGATGTTTAGTAGTAAAAGTTGAGATCTGGAAGCACAACCAGTAGCCGAAAAAACGTCAACACGCTTTTGAAACGTCATGTTTTATTCTTACCTTCTATTCCCAGCTGCATACGTGAAATAAACCCAGACATCTTGACTATAAAATTAACTCGTTTAATATGACAGCTTTAGCTGTAAATGGTTAAGTAAATTTTTATTACGCAGAGTCCATTATACCTGTGGGTCATAGATTGTACTTTAGCGTGATGTCCTCTGTGCACTACGCGCAATATGGCATGTTTGCTTGTAAAACTAAGCACTTATTTATCAACAGTTCTCTAGAAATGAACACACATTGTGCAACAGGGCAGGTAGCGTGCCCTCTAAAAATATTGGAATGTATGACATTTGCACGTCTTATCATGGCGCTAAAACAACAACACAACATAGTGAATCTGAAAATTTTCAAGTGTTATTTCACTGAGTACTTTGAACCCAAGAAGTATTTACTAGATAGTATTTCGATTGTGAAAAGTAAAGTAGTGTGATTGTAAGGTACATCCGTTAATATGATACCTTATGGTTAACAACAATATACCTAGTAAAATCTATGCACTGTAACTAAATGTGGTGCCACACTAGTGGAAGGCAGTGATGTAGATGGCGAAGTTCAACATCCCTGCGACAGGCTCAACAACTTGCCGTGACTGAGCAGGCATAAATGATCGTGTCGCATAGCCAGAGTGTTAGAAAAAGACATTTGCTTTCTTTATCACACAACATTTTTTTGAATGCCACGTTTTATTTTTACTATGTCTGCCGATAGTGTCGCGATTATTTATAGTGCGATCATGCGTAAAAGGTCTTTATAGCAAAGGACCTTATATATCACAACTGCAAAAACATTACCAAGAATTTTGCAATCAATATTGATACGACCGGTATAACTGAGAACTCTTTTATGTGACTGCCTTCCAATAATTTATGGAAAATGCTCAGCTACAGGGATAAATGCATTGACAGGAATGCCAAGGTGGGCTATTTAGGGTTTTAGAGTCATTTCAAATTTATTAAGTAGCGCACAAATTGAGAGAGCATGGGGTGTACGCCTAACTCCCTCTTCACACATTCTGTTTATTTGCTGTCTTAGTTATTGTATGTATATATGCCTCATGAATGAGACAACATTGACAATCCGCCTCCTCCGTCGTTCTCTCTCGTTATTTATGAAAACTTGTTTATTAGCGTTAACTACTTTAGGGCACTTTGTAAACTTGTTCTTACATCAATTGTTTGTAACATAACCAATGGGTATTGCAAATGGTTGAAGCACTTGTAATGTAATATTTTTACAGCAATAATCGTTGTGAATTAATTCACCAGATAAAAGTGCGCAGTGTCGCAAAATACGTCAACGAAGAATTGAATGGAAAACTTGGCTTAATTTAAACAGCGGAACTAAAAATGTAAAACTGGTATTTTGCTATGTCTACGCGAGGGTAATAGACGTCTACTCGGTCTGGTCGCACTACTTGTGATGTTCCACGTCTTGCCATCACGTCAAAGTATATAAAATGAAGTGAGCCCATATTTCTTTCTAAATTGTTCACAAGGCACAATTGCTTTATATTGAGATGCATTTACAAGTTACGGGGCCCATACTAATATGACTAAGTCAAACAATAAAGAAGTACATGAAATCTAAGGTGAACTCACAACACACGAAGGTAAGACTAGCCGCATGCTAAACGATAAAAGCACTGCAAAACTGCACTTCTCTGCATAGTCTGTTCATATCTGCAATATTCACTATTGTAGCTTGCATCGATAGCTAGCTATAAAAAATGTATTTGAACCAGCAAAGTGTCACAGCGAAAGTTCAGGGGGTCTTCGGCACAAAAGGTCAACGCACACAATACACCGTCTTCTCAAGTGACCGGCCGTTCTGTAGATCAAGACTTGAACTTGGCACGTGGGCAGATAGGGCAAAATATGGAGCCCCATGTTGAACATGGTCATGATTTGCGCTAATGATTTTTGGTTCTGCAGTGATGCCTTCCGATTTCGTTATTTGTTGGAGGGCATCTTGATACTTGGGGTTGTAAGCACTTCCAGTTGGACATCGAATTGCTCAGGCTCGCAGTGTGCACGTAGTGAAGGCGAAATGGTTCCGTAACAGACACGTTTCAATCGAACGGGAGGGGCATGTGATTGCATAGCAAAAAGTACTGTAATAAAGGCCCTCTTGGCCAAAGAGACATAGTCACGTCACCTTGAAAGAACGTCTTGTCGCGCAGCTCGCTCTTTTGAAACAGACGTAGTGATGCCGTCATCACTGTTGCACATAAAGCAGATGAGCGTAGAGATGACCTTCTAAGTCTTTAAAATAACGGCGAGCAAGCACAAATGCGGGAGGAGTGTCCTTGGTCGAACGTGGTTTATGAGGCCACTGGTACTACGCTCTTCTACAAAGAAACGACACTTCTTTTTTTTAGAACACACAGGAAGGATGGGTCGTTCAGAGTTGGTACTCCACAAGTGAGCGTAGCAGACCTACTATTCCATGGCACTCCTCGTTTTCTGGAGGGACGCAATTGTCCTGGCACAGCTTGTGGCGACGGATCAGGCTTAACCCTAACAAGGGCTAGCAGCCATTGTTCTCGCTGTAGTGCCCGCGTGGAGCGCTCTGGTCTGCGCCGCGTTCCCTCCTCAGTCGGACGGAGAGGCGTAGGGGGCATTGGTGAATATCAAGCTACCGCTATACGCTCCCAGTATGTAGGCGTTAGACGGCTGCAAGAGAAAGCGACGCCACAAGGGCCGAATCACATGAAAGTGCGACGTTTTTTACAGAGTATACGACACGAAGTTCCAGGCTCTTTTTTTGTTTGTTTGTTGTTAAAGCGAGACATGCACTACAAGTTTCTTCTGTGCGGCAGATTCGACGAACACTGGTACGTCCGTCAGTTGCTCGCGTGAAATTTGAATTTGCGATGAAAAAAGAAAGCAGCGGAATGAAGAAAGTGAAAGTCTCGCTTAATGCCAGCTTTGCCAGTAGGCGAAAAGAACCTGAAACGACGCGTAATATCATTACATTTCATTACGTCTTAAGCCTATGGAGCCAAGTGTATCGCACTGTGAACACGCTCTACAAAGTATTGTACAAAATAAAACCTCTGACGTCGTTAAGCTTCCAACATTTGCTGTCTTAATAAATTTTCAAATCTTAACTTTTTTAATGTCATTTCCACCAACTATTTGATCACGAAGACGCTTTGTTCTGACACATGTTCGTCTCAGTGATAAAGCAACGCCTTCTTTATGATCAACTGGAATGACGTTGTCCTTAAGCTCAATGTGTTGTGCCACGTGGATTAGGGCAACTGTTCAAGCCGGCACCCTTAACGGGCTAGATTATGCCTTTGCACTGATCTGAACGCACTCACCAATTGACAGAAATTTGTTTCGTGTTATGTGCCTAAGAAGTCAGTTCTGTTAGGTGCTCTCGCGACCAGGCAACTCGCAACCTTAGACAATCCGTGCTCCCCGTGTCCGGCACATTTCATGGACAAATGCGAGTTCGCTGCAAACTTCTCAGACATCCAGAGCGAATCGTGCCCCTGCAACAAAGGCTCACGTCACCTGCTAATCCTACATCTAGAGGCCCGTAAATCAAGGTATACCTTGACCTTTCGTTCTATTCCTGCACACAATAACAACACTAATCCTGCTGCTGTATACCTAAATTGTTTCGTAGTAGGGTTCACAGAGTGAAAGCAAGCAAAGGTGTTAGTAAGCGGAAGTATTCCCCAAAGCTCTAGCAGACAGACAAGCAATAGAGGATGCGTGGTAGATGAGGAAACGAAGAGTTATTTATTTTATGAAACTTAACGTCAGTAAGAGATCCAGAGTAAGAAACATTCCGTGGGCAATATCATATGAAACTTGCCTTTTGTGAAGAGTTATGCCGAAAAGGAGATACGAAACCATCTTCAATGCACTTCATATGTGGCGAAACAAATGAAATATTTGAAACAATATTTCGAAATTTAGTTCTGCCAGCCATGCTGGACAGCGCCTGAATTAGGAACCGGACAGTTCACATGAAAAGTCGTTGGTTCTTGCTTGGCCCCCAAACGAGGATTCATTTTTTTTTCAGCTACAAGCTTTTTTTTCTGAGCAATCAACATAGATTTCCTTGTGACTTCGTGCTACAAGTGGGTCGCCGTCAATTGTTTCTTTTTATAAAATATCGTTTCATTCATTGTGTGCACTGAGCTGAATACCACTGTTCCTATATAATAAAAACAAAAAATCAATCACGCCAAACAACGAGTTTCGTTGAAGATTTTTAATTTATAAGATCGGTGCTATCGTGATACATGACGTGGACTGCATTCGTCAGTGCTGCTAATATAAAAAAAAATATCGTGACTTGGATATATACACACTTTCTGTTCTCAGCTCGTGCAATGAATCATGAAATATGGCGTGTCGTTCTGTGAACTGTGTGAGGGTGCCATAAATATATGAGACTTCACGTACAAACAGAACATAGCACCACACTGCGACATACGCTCACAAACACAACAGTGAAGAAAAAGAAGAAGAGTGTGACAAAGAAAGACAAAAAAAAGATACACTACAAGATGCAACACACAGGACAACGTCAGCAGGTGATAACATAAAGCATAGAACTCTTGTAATACTCTCCGTCCAAGTAGTAAATTCAGACGCCTACAGGAGACTTCTGATGTAGGCGTGGAACATCTTAGGAGGAACTGGCTTACAACAAAATGCGAAGGTGGCTGAAGTGTGTTTCCATATCCTATACAATGCAACAGCGGAACTTCCTGGGACCATCACAAGAATAGAAACGGCACATGTGACGTCATACCACCATGCAAAGCTTGATTGAAAGAGAAAGGTTCTGCTTTAGATCACGTAACTATCACTGTTTTGACAGTGTTAGCAGTTACCACATGTCACCAGAGCCCAGTAAACTATATACTCAGTAATTGGTCAGCTTCGCTGCTTCAGATCCAGAGTCGATAGCGACATGACACACTACGAATGACGTTATTGGTAACGTTTCAGCTCATAGCACGTGACCATCCTGTATGTGACGTCTACCGGACGTTCCAGTGTCGCACTTTTTGGGATATGGAAACACGCGACTGTGAACCTGTCATTGGTCGATATAACGCACTCTGTATCACAGGTTATAGGAATAAACTTGGAATCAAGAAAAAAAAAATATGGTTACGATGCCCACTGAACGCTTGCTGTCTGGAATGAGCGTAGGTAGCCTTTAATCGCATGCCACTAAGACATTATTCAGAAGTATGCAATAATTATCAGAGACCAAACTTGCTACTTTAAACACTTCATAACCGAAACGCCTATTTCCAATGAAAAATTTCTGTATTTGACGTTATCACGATAACTGTGGTAAAACATCGTTACCTAGGTAATCCATTGTACAACGTAGATTTCACTTTCATGATATCGCACGCATAACTTAATGAGATGCATGAATGTGAAAGTCGAGCTGGGAGCTGCTCACACTCGAAGAATGTGATTGTTGACTGGCACCATTTCTGACTGCGCAAGAAAACATTTCTTGATGCTGTGCTTGTATTTTGGAGAACCCCTCACAGCTGCTCTACCAGTGCCACGCCACTTAATAGTCGGTCAAGCAAAATCTCTAGGTGAACCAGCTGTTCAATCTGTAAAACCGCTCCACATATTTAGTTCGCTTGCTTCGCGAATCGCTCATTTGGGACGTAAAAGTGATTTCCGCTCATTTCCGTTTTTCTAGAAATGGGGAACATCTCCAGTGAATTTTTTTCTCGATTAATTTTTTTTTTGCAAATGACGCAGTCCCCGATTTACTACTGTTTTTTTTAAGGATAATGCAAATTATGAAGTGTCTGTATGCCTTGCTAGCATGGTCGTGTAGGGCGTACGAAGACTCGAACTCGTCTAAATTTATAAGCATTACAACCCTTTCTTGATTTTGGGACGAAAACCTGGCATTCTGACTGCACACACGCCACAATGATAAAGTGGCCGCACTTGAAAATTTTTCTAGTCATTATAGGGATACAGGGCACAGAAACGTGTGTACATTAGCGAATCCTTCTTGTAGAAGAAACAGAAATAACAAAAGCTAATCTTGTTAGCTGTTGCCAGAATTATGAGCATTAAATACTCATACACTGAATATGAAACAATTCACTTTCGATTGGTTGTGCCCTCACTTGAACCTCAAGTCTTGAATATATGTTATACTGAATAATTAAAATCGTAAGATGACACGTGAAAACTCGTTAGCCTACATTTAATATGAAAAATCACTCCACAGGGCTAGCTGCTACATATTAAAACAAGAAGAATATATAACGGAAACGTGAAAGACAGAAATCAGTACCTGCTAATTTTCTGTCTTTCTTATAACATTTTTATTCTTACGTTTAAACTCTACACCAGCGTTGAGTCTCAAAATTTTGGTCAGCTTACATTGCCCTTCCAAGTCGGGAAAGAAGGATTTTTCCTCAGAAAAAGTAGAAAGAGCTACATAAGAACGAACTAAGCGAAAATAGTTTTCTGTGAACTTCACACGTAAGTTCCAGATAGGCTGTTCCAACAAGACTCAGTGCTCAATAGACTAAGCACAGTTTCTGCGCCCTGATCGAATAAAAAAGAAAACCGATGGAATATCAACTCGATGAATGACCGTCAATGCTGACTCTAAAAAGAGGCACAGCCTCTCAAAAGCTGTTGATGGTGACTTCACTGGTAGACGCAATTGGCGCGTAATACAGAGGTCGCCTCTTTACCATCGTCTCCGCATTGCCCGCCTTCCTGGGCGTCTCGGGAAAGTCTTCGTCATCACCAAGATCCATGGCACTCAATTCCTTCAAAGAAAAACACACGTTCGCTCTTTTCAAGTCGGTGGCGCCACCTCGCAGAAAGGCGGCAAACTAAACGCTTCTTTCTGAGGCCTTTGAGGGGGAAAAAGTTCGAAATCTCTATCTTTCAAAACAGAGTTGGAAACACATTTGCACAAAAACACACACTTCCGTGATACAAACAGACAAATGTAATGGTTAGTGAAAAACACACATCACAAAAGACAGTACGTTTAACGGCAACAACCAAACAGAAGAACCGCCACCAAAAGTGCAAATGGCCTAACAATGAGCGCTGAGATTGTGAATTGCTTGAAGGCAAGCGTGTCGCAAATAGTTGTGTCATTTCCGCTGTGTGGGTTTCGAAGACTATGACTATGCATTTTTAATTCATTAGGCGTACTATATATTTATTTCATGAAACGGCGATATAAATACCTTTCTGCAGTTCTAAATTTCTTTATGTCTTAGTAGATCGAACTTTAGGTCTAGTTGGTTCGGCAAAATGAAGTACGAGCAACACGACATTGTACACTAGCACTATGTTTCTTCTTTTGTGTCCCCGTGTAGAATATCGGACTGTTCGTACTTGAAAACCCTCCATGCCGTACATAATCTTTCATGCTCAAATGTTAGCTTATGTTTGTTGGCAAGAAAAAGTTGTCTGATCGTATATACTGATGTGGTTTCTGAACCGGTAGTTTTCAGTGTTAAATGAAAGTCCAGGATGCCAGAACCATAAAAAAACACCAAAAGGTTCTAGCAGAGCCGGTATGATTTAATACAACAGCTTCTCAACCGACAGTTCCAGATTCCTTTTCTCTGGAAGTTACACTTTGAGGTAATCTCAGGATCCTGAAGGTGGAGATGCGGGTGCAACACATAACTGACGTTTCGGCACTTGCGGCGGGTAGCTAGCTGCCGCATCGGGTGTCATGTCTAATATATTCACAAGTTATATCGTTCTTGAACTCGAGATGTACTTCAAGACCACGCAGTGAGAGAGGAAAATGAGAGGTGCAACAAAAAGACCATAATAAGGATACCTGATGTTCTTGTTGACGTTAAGAGAAACATATTTACGCAGAAACGATTGTTGGTAAAGTTGCTAAGGTCATTTACTTAGGCTACTTGGCTATCAATGATCGCTAAACGAATAAGCTCTGAAAATCAACGAGCACATAAAAGGAGAGCAGACAAAGGACTAGCATTCTCCTTAACATTTTCTGCACTCCTTTTTTTTCATGCTCATCAATTATCGGTGCTTATTTCTTCAGAATGAAGTAAATAACATGGCATTCGTTGGGGCACGAAGTGCGCGTACGAAAGACAATCGGTGCCCACTTAGCGAAACTGAATGGATACCAACAAAGGCGTAGTCAGTGGTCTCCATCGATGGTATAATTGCTGAAGTAGGGCCAAGGGGTCAAATTTCTACCGCAGCTTCCCCTCGCTCAACGGTGGACGAGTCCGAAAAAAACAATCATTCTAATGCATACGAAAATGCAAATGAGTCAATCACATACTGCTCACAAGGGTCTACTATCGGTCCTCTGCAAACCAGAGACTTGGGGGGGGGGGAGGAGGGGGTTAAAGGAGGGAAATAAGCAGTTCTTGAAATGCAACATCGCGAATCCTCTGCTGCTACTCTCTTTTGAAACCTTAATGCTCATGGCTCATAAGCCTGAACATTGCACAATCACAGGTCACATTGAGCAAGGATCCCAAGTGTTTAAGTGCGCAAATAAGACAGACTAAAAAAAGAGACGACGGCACAGTGCGCTTTGCGTGTCGTCGTCTCTTCTTTAAGTCACATAGTGCAAACTAGTAACCATGGTTGGTAGTGAGTGTGGCGTCGTCTCTTCTTTTAGTCTCTGTCTTATTTTGCGCAATCGTTGGTAGTGTGTGCAATGTTTGTCATTATCTTTTCTTCTAGGCACAAAACGCAGGCTCCCTACCATGGTTGATAGTTCCCACTCGTGTGTGCCGTCGTCTATTTTAGTCACAAAGCGTAAACTACTAAGCATAGTTAGTAGGTCACAGCTCGCACATCATCGACTGTATTCTCTCAACTCATTTCTACGAGTGTGGCTACCCTCTGGTCCTTCCAGGGAGCAAAGTACAGTGTTGTGCCGTCTGCGTCCGGGTGTAACCTTCACCGATGCCTACTCAATTAAGAATGGGACAACCAACAACGCGAAGTGCAACGACTGCTCTATCGATGAGACTACTGAACACCTTTTGTGTTACTGCCCGGAATACATAAACGAGAGGCTTCACCTGCACAGTGTTTTATATAACTGGGCAGAAGTGATTTCACTGTCGAGAAAGTATTGGGACCATGACACTGCCCATCCAATTTCCGAAAGGCAACGAAATCACTGTTGCATTTTTTCAAAGATACCGGCCTGTTTCATCGTTTGTGATGTGAAACTGTTACGCGCCGGCCCAGTAAGTGTTTTTCTTTTCTCCTCCTCTATAACTTTCCTTCCCCCTCTCCCCTTCCTTAGTGCAGGGTAGCCTACCAGGACTCAGCCCTAGTTAACGTCCCGGCCTTTCTCCTTATTTTCTCTCTCTTTCTTTCTTGCGCATTCGCAAGCCGTCGTCTCTTCCTTTAGCCTGTGTCTTACTTGCGCAATTGTTGGTAGTTTGCGCTCTGTGTGTCGTCTTAGCCACATAGCACAAACTACTAACCATAGTTAGTAGTTCATGCTCTGTGACTGAAAGAAGAGACAGGGCACGAACTGCCAACCTTGGTTGGTTCAACACTTAGGATCATGAGCCAACACGCCCATCTATAAGCCATCCTGAGTAAAGACATGGCTCAGATTCGGCGCCCACCTTAAGTGATTAGAGAGTAGGCCGATTTCTGCACCTCTACCGACACCAAGCGCATATTGGAAGGGTCTCAAACACACGGAACGCATGGCTGTCTTCACACAATATTTTCTTTTGATTTATAGGGGAGAAGCTCCTTATAGCGGCACCCGTTCATCCCTCGTAATCGTAGTAGTTGTCGTAGTGTGTAACCAGTCTTATATTTTGACCTCCAAGGTGCTGGTGAGAGATTTCTTCTGTGCAGTGTTGAACAATAAAAAATTCGCAGCGTGCGCGTTAACTAACAGCCGAATTCTCCTGTCTCTCATTCTCCCTTAGCAGCCATTGGCATGTACATTGAGCACTATCTGACAAGAAAGGGTTGCTACGTTATACTCGCTGGGCATAACCTCCTTGGTTTAAGAAAAGTTTAGCGAGCATTGGGCCGCAGTGCCATGAATACAGTGAACTAGTATATATAATGAACTCGAGGTGGTTAAAGGTGGGAAGTAGACACGAAGCGCAAACCGTAAGAAAGTGTATGTGTGCCACCTCTCGTTTAGTCCTTGGAATGTCCGCTGGGTGGCAGGGCATATGCGGAATATATGATGAAACGATGCGAGATGGTGGTACTTGGAGTGTTGAATAGATGGACGAACGGACACACAGACAAATGCATGGACGGACTCACGAATGTCTGCACCGACGGATGGACGCATGGAAGGATGCAGGGGCGGATGCATGGACGAACACAGGGACGGACGCACAGACGGACGTGCGGATGCACAAACAGACGCACACACGAACGAGCGAATGGGCGCACAGATGGTCACACAGACGTACGCATGGATGGACGGAAGCAAGAACGAATGAACAGACGGATGCTTCGCTCCACTCTCTATCATTCACTCCGTGGGTATGCTGCCATTTTTTAATAAGTATGTTAGTGCGCTGCGTGGGCGTGAGTGATCTAAAGCATTGTTTTTGTGGGGGCACCCGCTGTACTCAGCGGGTTTTGAAATATGACCTTAAAGCAGAAGCTATATTTGAGAAACGACACCTAGAATTCAATTATTTTTGAAATCGATATTGGCGTGTAGTTCTTTCTCACGAAGGGAAACGTTTGACGACAGTTTATCTATTGAACCCTTCTTTCCCTGTGGAGTCCCAGTCTGTGCTTAACATGTCCAGAAACAGTAGGTATTCGTTGAGAAAATGTTCACAAACCTGTAAATGGTTACAGATTTTCAATACTAGGTACTCTATGTAATGATGGCGATCATCATATGGGTCACGGCACGCCGTACAGAAACAGTAAATAGCGAAGCTGAAACTTGTGGTCCTAGTGTTCAGCACTGGGTTAATCAAATTGTTTATTAATGTCATTCTTAAGCACTAGTGACGCCTATATAAAAATCTTGCTCAGTATTTGCAACCCGGTGTTCCCTTCTTCACTTTTAGTGGACAAGTGGTGATGAGTAGCTGCTTGCCCGATTTCTGCAGCTCCTACGAGATGGGAAGTTCTCCGTTCACAGAAAGGAGAAATTTCCCTTCCGCGCATACTTCGTTTCATGCTTCAGGTGCAACACTATTGAAGCTAAAAAAAGTTCGGTCAGCGATACGTGTGACTAAACGCACCTCATGCTTGGCTTTCATCGTTGTAAACGCTCGTGTAAAACGAGCACGAACGTGCATGTGCAGCGTTGCAAATAAAACATGAAGAGGTTAAAAGTCACACTTTCACCAAAAGAGCGAAGCAATGAATGCAATAGCATCATATTGGAATGTTTTACGAAGCAAGGCTAGCATTTTTAGGAGCAATAATATTAGTAGTAAACATGCGTATGCTAAGTAACCAAGTTTTCTGCGGCGCTGCCACAGTAGATGACCACAACAACGCTCGTGCGTTGTGACGGCGTTGATATACGAAGTGAAGCGGCAGTCGACTCATTTAGATTCGATCTCAGGTAACTCTACAAAATGCTGGTGCAAGAGAACACGGCCGCTCCATGCAGGTACACATTTGGCACCATTTTGTGTGTGCGTGTGAGTGTGTGCGCGCGCGGTGCTGCTGCTGCGAGGTGCATGCCCCGCGCTGATCGCTGCCGCGATAGCGCGACCATCGTAAGCGCCCCAGATAAGCGCGCGCAAACACCCGGCCGGAAAAGGTGATAAGCTTGCTCCGCAGAATGAGTAGACTGGCACATCCTTCCGCGTATATATATATATATATATATATATATATATATATATATATATATATATATACATATATATATATACACACAGCCATATAACAGGGCGTCTTTATCTCCGACGCACAATCATCCTTATTCTTAAGCTCAAAGAGGAAAAGAAAATCATGTCTCAGATGAAAAAAAAATTATCGAACTATTTCTGAGTGCGAACACATTCACTGCAAGAAGTCTCGCTAGCATCCACAGCATTGCACCTGATGCATAAAACTGAATAGAGCCAAACACAGCTTCACTGCTAACGGCGACCTTGCGTGAGGGTGAAGTGCCGAAACGTCATTATGTCCTGCTCCCGCGTACGCACCTTCTGCGTGATTACGTCACGACACGTGGTGATTACGTCATAATACAGCGTGACTCTCGGAAACAAGGACGAGAGAAAATGTAGAAATAGGATTTAATCAGCTGGAACGATGCGATGCGTCATAGCATCGTTCTGTAGCTTTCAGGGCCTGGACGTCCATTTCGTGGAAAACGGAAAGGATATTCTCGCTACCTTTTTAGAAACTGAGCTCGTTTATAATTCGGAGAACAAGCAGATAAATACAGCAAACCGGCCTGAGAGCATAAAGTTTATCAAAAAACCTGTGAATAAAGTAAGCTAAGCTCTGTTATCTGTGCTGCAGTCCAGTTTCTTACTCCAACAAATACACATACCTCGCGATTTCTACAGTGAGTCGTAACACCTGAAAATAGCAGTAGTTTTCTTATCTTATCGCGCTTGAACTAGAAGCGCCTCATCACAGTGAGCGGCTGATATATTTCTCAATGAGATATGTTGAATTTAAGATTACCGCTCGTGATTCTTAGCAACAAACCTACATAATTTCACAAATTACTGCTGCTTTAGAATTTCAGTTACCATTTCACCCATTGACTTCTCATGTGCTTCGACTATATTCTGTTTTGAAGAGCTCTTAAAATGCCCCTTGTCATTTTTTTTTTAATTCCCTTATACGAGCGCACTTACTATAGATGGTTTCAAGGTTGCAAGCGTTGTACCCCAGAATACTTCTAGTCACCTCACTTACCAGCTCCTAACGTCGAAACTGAAAGCATGTTTTACCATTCTCTTCAAAGATAAAAAAGGTCTCTATCTCGTTTTTCACATAAAAGAAACATGCGTAAAGTACAAGGAAATCCTTTATAATTTTTTGTAGCTCGAAAGAACATCTATTTGAATATATTTTGCCAAATAAAGGAAAACAACTGTAGGAAATCAGCAGGATATTTTCGAAAGCTCTTTTTGTTTCCCGATGCGATTAAGGCACAGCGGTGGACAAAACCAGATGTTATCAAGGGCATGTCGCTTACAACCTCAGAATAAATACAAGTGCCATCCCTAAAACTGCGGCTCACCTGCCATACTCTCTGCGAGAGAGTCCTGCTACGTGGATCCCGTTCAAACCATAAGTACTTTTTTTCTGCTAGCAAAAATACTAAGCGCAATACTAACTAAAAGCTCGTCGTCTATACTTTGAGCATGACAGAGAGTGATGTCAAAATTTTTGCGATAAAGGCGCAGGGAGTCAATATTATTTTGCACCGAAAACCAGCGGCAGGAACGTGTGTCTGCATCGAGAAACAATGACCTGAAATTCGGTGAATGGCGCCTAGCGTCACAGAAATGAGCAAATGTAGTATGATGTGCCACTTATGTAATTATTGTTTGGGGGGGGAGGGTGAAAGAGTTATGGTTGTAGGTGGAACATATATATTTATTTTTAGGTTGAAAGCGACTAGAGTGCACTAAGTCTTCTTACTCTAAGTGCCCATCGGACAAATTTAAAAATATTGATCTGCCTCTGCACTTAGAAAATTTTTTTTGCAATTACATATGTTGAATAATTTAATGTCTCATTTTAAATCTAATTTAATCTTATGTATTCATCTAGCATCAACTTACCGAAGAACCCAGAAGATCGTTATCGGCTGCGGGATCCCATTCGAGTTCCTGGGATGCAGTTGATACGGGTCGCTTTGACTTATGCTGACCTAGAAATAAAAAGAAAAAGAACGCAATACCTCATTTCTTATATCTCTAAATCTGAGCTTGTTAGATAAAACCACATTCAGTAGAATCCATCAATCATGCAGCTTTGTAATTGAATCAGCACACAGGCATGTCATTTCAACAGTGTTTTAGCACTCTGTATGCTTCAATTTAAGTTATGTTATGACACTCGTTTTAGAAAGTTCAAACACGCTTATTTGTAAGAAACTTCCATAGAACCCCTTTTAACGTCGCACAATACAGGTGTATATGACATATTACCAAGATATAGTACTTTGAATCATGTACCACAATTTTGCAGAGCTCGCAAAGTAAGTATGATGCGGTAATTGCATGTGCCCATATATGATACACGTACAACACAGACTTTTAAATTATAAACGAACACGTTTGCGCCGGAAATGATTGAAGGAGCTATTAAACCAAAAGCATGTACTTTTAGTATTCAGTGTTGCAAGCCAGAGTACAGGGCCATAACTCCCATGATATGCGATTTGATATACTGTTTTCATGCCATCTAAATTCAATCTAGAGAGGAAAATTTGATGCGTAGCAGAAACATGACATTTCTCCTGCACTGGTGTAATGTCTCAGCTTTACATAGTACAACACACTTCGTACCAAAGGATTAGTTAGGTTAATCATAATCACTAAATCTTCATATAGATACGGAGATATTGAAAGTATACGTGCAGATCGTACTTCCATACTACATACGGGTGCAGTCAAGATAGCAAAAATGACTGAAAGCAATCACGCACTTGCTAGCTTTTCTCGATGTCCTCTTACTAGATGGCGCGCCGCCACCCGAGGCGCCGGTTTTCGATGGCCCTCGCGCTCGCCTCCTCGCGACGACGTCCACGTTGTTCGCGTCACTTTGTAGGCCCGGAAACACGTGACAAGTACCTACCATGCGTGTTACATACTGGTATCGATATCCTCCCAAGCCCTCTCACCTTCCTGCTTTGAACCCCGTTGAAGAAGGCCTGACAGCTCCACGTCTGCCATTTATGAGCGTTAGGCATTTGACTCATGGCAACGGCCAGCATGGCATAAAGGGCAGGTGGTTAATGTGCCGATCAAAGTGGCCAACACTTTGCAGCGGCGGCCGTGAAACGTGGCTGACAACGCTGTCTTCAGGCTCTTCTAACATCATTCACTTTGTGGATATGGCGGTGATTTTTTTTCTATGTTCGCCCACTCAGTAAACATGGCGGTATTGAAGGGTCATGCACACAAAATAATTATCCCCATGCAACCGACGCGCCCGCGAGGGACCCATCTCTTTTCACCAGGGAGCTGGGTTTCTAGCGCACGACCAGTATCTGTAACTCATAACAAGTTGTGTCTGAAATAAAAATTTTCCCCTCCCCTGGAGAATTGTGAGGAAATGCCGATGCATTTCTTGCGTCGTTAGTACACGGCTTAGTAATATGATGGCGTAAATTAATGACGAGACGAGTATTTGTACTGTTAGCATTCATTTACACATTCATCAGCCAGCGAACCATCGACGTGAGGCACGCGGTTCATTTCATTTTATATACGTACGAAAGTGCGCATGGGAGAGTGAGGCGGGAGGAGAGACAATGAACGGCGAGAGAAAGAGAGGCGGAGCACTGCACCTACATTCTCCTATGCTGCCTCCACACACACGGGAGCTCCACTGAGCTCCCGCGAAGCGAACGCCCTCACAAGCGGAAACGTGCTCCTTCTCTCCACTCACTCTCCGCTACTCTGCCCGCACAACCTGCTCTGGTTGCTAGAGGTTGCTATAGGCGAGGATAAGCGCGCGCGCCCGCAGCTGTTGCTATGGAAGCCAGACGCCTGAAGCAGCCTGACTAAGAAATAGATTCGCATTTTAAATTCTGACGAAATCCTTACCTAGGCCGTTTACGATGGGCGACACTGCTGGAGTCGAGTTTCGGTTGTTCAGAATAGGCTTTGGTGGGGTGGCGTTGACCAGAGGCACAGAATTCGGTATCATAATCTCCAGCGACTTGCGAGGCGTCGACGAGAGCACTTCATTCTTTGTCTGAGGCACCGGCTGGTAATCGTTGCTCATTCTGCTGAAACTCACAGCTGGAAATGAAGCAAAAAAATGAAAGGTCATAAACAGAAAAAAAGACATGTACACGCAAAGGGCAGTTCATTTTAACAAGCAATAAGAAAGCGAGCAAGTTCCTGGACGTATTTTGAGGTATTGCAGTCTAATGGACGAATGTCCAACAAATCAAATTGAATTTGTTTTGTATTTTCGCATGTAAACACCAGAATATCGTTTTTATCACTACGAGACATGCCATAGTGCAGAATACACTAAAGTGTGTAATTAGTGCGAATTCAATAAATAAGTTTTAGAACAAGGTGGACTTCTTTGAGGTGTGCAAAAATGTCTGCGCATGAAGTCTCTGCCTTTCGTTCACATAAAAATCTGTGTGCTGACACACGAAATCAGACCCTGCCCTCGAGAGCTACAGCGCAACACACGTGAGTGAACTTTGCTGGGTGTCTGGCGATGACACGCATTCGATGGGTACCTGGCTAGTTACATGTCAAAACCGGCAGCTCTAGTCCATCTAGCCTGCCACGGGCACGACAGTCAGGATTCGCTCTTCTAGAGCGAGAATACGTAGAAGCGAGTTCCACTGCTTCTAGCTCAGCTTGATATATCTCGACCTGAACTCCTAGAGCATGTGTGCTAGAATGATCGTCTGCGCACAAGACGGGCAGGCGTCATCGTGATATATGATGGCGTGTAATTAACCCAAAAAAGCCACATACCCGGAAACATGCTGGTCTACAGAAGTCTAGAAGAAACAGCTTGCGCCCTATCAAACCCGGCAGAAGCAGATATTCACATTTTGGGCACCTATTCCTAACTTCCATGAGTTAGTCTACGCGGCTATTAATTTCATGCCCTGATGTGACAGTACAGCAGAAGCCCCAGCCAGCTGAAATGAACGACAGGAGACTGACGTGCTTGTCACGAGATTGATTGCTACGTAAGCGCGTCACAGAGGTAAGCATTCAGAGAACTAACGCCGACACAGTATAACAGAGCTTTGCTTGGCCTCTAGCGATTTCTATTTTATTTAGGAACTTGCTCGTCGAGCTTCTCATGCTCGCGCCTTGTCCGTTGTCGGCGGCGTATACACTAGTTCTTGTTGCTCCCGCTAGAGGCGCCATTGTGCTCTCTCGTAGCTGCGCTCTCTCCGGTGAGTCACGCAAGCGGTACGACTGAGGCGACGCCGTGTGCTCTATGTTTAGGTCACTGCTAGGCACGCATTCTCTTTGCTGGGAGCTCACTGTTGGTGTATTCGGTTGTGCATTTGCGAGCGCTCTGGAACACTCTGAAACGTAGCCGCGCATTTGGTTCGTAGAATTCGAGCACTCACACTACGTTCGGTAAGCTCGTTTAGAGTGTTACGCTCCGATTCGGAGCACTCCCGAGCACTCTGACTTCGAAGTCAGAGTGACGCTACACTGTACTAGAAGAGGGCAGTGGGCTTACTCCACAGCTACTCTGATGCTTTTGGCGTCACAGAAGAGAGATGCCGCCACAGGCATCTTCAATGGAAGCTTCACCTGCAGAAGCTGCTCGCCGATGGCCGCTCGTAAAAGTTGTAACGTGCATTTATTCGATATTTGTAATAAACTTGCATGCTTTGACTGCCCTCTGATTACATTAAGAGCTTCTGGTGCTTTCGCTTCACAGTGTGTTCCTTTTTTTTGCGATACAGCTTCCCGAAAATTAGTCCAATGGCAGCCGGTGCAGTCTGTGCATTTTCCTTTCTAGTGCGACGCAGCTAACACTTTGTGTGTGTGTGTGTGTGTGGGTTTCAGAGCGTGTATGCTTGAGTTAGTAGAGTATTCCTGATAAGCACTATATTTCTTCAGGCCACATCGTGTTTCCTCAAATATAACACCTCGTCGAAAAGGATGATGTATTCCACAAATTATATGGTTTGATACAGTAACCAAACGTACGGTTCATGCTGTGTAGACCGAACCTAAAAAGAATTCGCAACAAGATTATGCCCACCCTTTCAAGACATAATTAGAAAACAGTGCACGTTCACTTCCTAGTTAAGCTTTAACATGCTGGCGTGCTGGCTGGGTTTGTGCCTTTACTATAAAGTGAAATCGTAGTGTTTAAATAATTTTTGTTCTGCTTCAGTTGTAGACCATGGCACAACAGTTTTCTGGGGGTTAATAATAATCATAATTATGCAAATACACGTATGTTAGACATATGTAGAGCGACATAGTGAAAAACTAAATAAAGATACACATGAAGCTCTTATTTGCAAGAACTGAAGTACACCATCTAGCCACTGATTTACACACCTTATTCACTTCATGTGTGACGGCTCATCTTCAACTGCTTGGCCCTCTGCCACTTCCCTGCCTAATTGTCAGTGTTGAGTCCTTTCAAACTGAATGAAGACGTGTGACAACGTAAAACTAATTACTTTCGCTTTGAGGGTAGCTGCGTGCACACTGCAACCAACTTCAATCGAGACTCTGCGCTGAACAATTGCCAGTATGTGCATAATGCTGTCAGTGTGCAGCTTACTCTGGAAAAATCATACTGTAAAAATATCCTCGAGCTTTTTCATGACACTGTACAGCTGACTCGAGGGATGAAGGAGGCCTCCTCGGTCACAACAGTTGGTCAGCCGAACAAGTTGAAAACAGCCTCGGCGTGGATGATGGGTGAGGTATGCGCACTTTTTTTCCATCGATAATATGCACAGACGAAGTGGAGTTCGCAAACTGCGTTGGTGTCTTCCAGAAGCTTGTCCGCTCTGTGCTGGTTCTTCTCACATTCTTTCGGCCTGTTTTCATTTTTCAGGGCGCCAAACAATGATAGGTCCTGCTTACTCTTCACGAACACGTTGCCTGTTAGACACCCAAGTGCCTAACAGTGGTTTTGCCGTTGTCGCGGCATGGTTACAGTATGCACTGTAAAGCATACTGTCATCTTGCGTGGTGCGTAACGCTCAAAGCTGACGGCAAAAACTCGGCGCAACAATGTCCATAGCCACACAACATGACTCAAACTCTGTTGCTCTGCAGGACTTGACCGGCTCACAACCGGCTCAGCTGCAAAGTCCCTCCCCAAATTCTTCCATTGATGGCGATGCCAGCGCCGCCACTCATGCGACCAGAGAACCACAAACGTGCTACATTTCTGGAGCCACCCCTCTGCATACCCCCTGCCAGAGAGTGAGCCCACTGTCCCCTTCTAGTACACTGTAGTGACGCTCAATCTGACCGGGAAGACTGTTCACGTGACACAAACCAGCAACCATGTGGTTCCTGGCAAGTAATAGCGCAAGGACGTAATTCAAGCATTTCAAAAGGAGACAATGCTTCGTCAACGTACACCTAGCAAAAAAACGATAGGAAGCGAAGATGGAAGCTTGCGATAAAAGCAAGGGTTCTGTGGAGCGGACGTTTCGACAAGCCGACTTGTCTTCCTGAAGGCTAGAACAGAACTGATTCTTTTAGCGTTAGGGCATGTCTGCTTTTCATATCCATTGACCGGAGTGGCCAACTGAACACGCCATTAGGGAACACTCTTCGTTACCTCTCCACAGCATTAACACCCCAGAAGTATAGGCACTATACCAGAAGCCAAGTCATCAGCGAAGTGGGCTCGCAACTCAGCAGCAGCTTGGGCTCGCCGCTAAGACTATGTAGTGAGAACCCGGGAGGCTGAAGCGAGAAGTGGGCTTGCCGTCAAGCAAGCCCGTCACTTTATATTATGGTAAACCAATGTGTACGAAGGATTCGCGGGTTACCTGATCATCTCTGAGCAAGTTTCTCTAACATTCACTTTTTGTACATGGCGGTTATTTTCATGTGTGCGTTTAGAAAAAATTGTGAACGTTTTGGCGTTTTATACACACGTCGGTGGGCAGGTGCTCGATTACTGGAACAAGTGAGAGGAATTCGCTCCCGGCTTCAGTTTGGAGCTGAATATGCAGTGCACCGATAGGTAATACGCTACCGCCGAGGCCATCATGCTCCAAGGCTGGAGTGTGACGGGGGCGTGGCGTCGAAGCAGCGCCGTGCAACCGATTTGAACCTCACTTCGCACTTCACTTTGCAACTCATTGATGAAGAGTTTGGAATATTAGCACGTTCCTTGTTTTTATAGCCCATAACAGAGTTATTGAAAACTTACCTGGTCCAGGCACATAGCACCGTGCATGCAGGGACTGGAGGCACACTATGTCAGGGTCATATGAATGATCAGTCATAAATATTACTTTAACGTTTCTTTAAGCAGGCAAATTGAAGCACAGAATGATGCCCACAAACCCTACGAGACATAAGGCTTAACCCCTTCCTCGAGACCATTTACCTACTAGACTGCCTTTCGCTGCTTGTTCAGCTCACAAACCATTGTGGCAGCTCAGTGGTTAAGTAGTTGCACTGTTATGCTCGATGATGCAGGTTTGACTGCCGGGCACAGTGGCCCCATTTAAATAGGGAAGAAATGCACAGCATTCGTGCACTTGGAGCTCCATATACCGGGGCGATGGGAATCAAGGCACACAGCGCGGCGCCATAGTTCTCGGCTGTTAGCCTTTGTTCTCATTGCTCTGTTACCTTGCGGCCAAGAAAAACCCTAGAGTCATACTTGACTGCAATCATGAATGACTTTAACGTGTTGTAATTGCCAGCCTGGCGGCAACCACGTGAAACAAAATGCGAACAGTGAGGTGCATATAACGCCGAACTGATAGCGTTTCTTTCCATCGCAACATTAATGAGAACTAACAGAGAATAATGTCGGGAAAAGTATACAGGCTGTTATCAGAAGTAATCGTAATGTAAATAGAAAGAAACAAAAGTGGATGAAAAGATTACTTGGGACCGGCAGGATCCCAGCATGCGACCTTCGAATAACGCGCCCGGTGCTCTACCACTGGGCAACGGCGTCGCTCAATCCTCCTTCTATTTTTTAGGGTATATAAGGGCATTTAAGCGTAGGAGTTTCAGTCAATGCCACCTGTTGCCATTTCAGTGAGTGTGGAACACTTTTTTGCGTTGTTTGGCATTGAGTAGCACTTGATCTTATTACAAGAAGGCCACTGACCAATCAAACGAACTTTTTTTCTTCACATTTACATATTACGATTACTTTTAGCAACCCTTACACGTTCTCTGGCATTATTGTCTGTTAGTTCTTCTTAAAATGTAGTCTAACGAAAAAAAAGGAGCCCTTGAAATTTACATTTTTCTCTATTGCAATAGTACGTTAGAGAAGCCCAGCTGCTTGAAATCAAACGCGAGGCACCAACCACGGCGTATACCCCTTGTATCTGTCGTGATTCCGACGCTCAGAATCCCAGATTTTGAATTTCAGTTCAAACCGACCTTTGACGGGCGAGTTGACCTTGCGCCTTGGCGTCGGTCTCGCCGGATTGTAGGTGGATCCCTGCCGGAAGTAAGTGATGTCCTCGCGCAGCTTCTGGTGCTTGTGACGCTTCTGCAGTCGCCAGGCATAGAGGAACACTCCGATCAGCACCACGATCAACACGACACCCATGATGACTGCCACCCCTGAGACAGCAATGAAGACCACGTCGGATAACAAACATTAATTTATACCCAATGACAAAGTTGTGTTTAAGCAGGTTTGTCTCCACGATAAGTGTAGAAAGTTTGCGCGTGCAGCTTGCAAATAATAAAACAAAAGTCTTGCATGCCTGACGAGTCAAGAGACTGGCATTCAAAAGTAAGATTTAGATTTGTATATATGAATATGTTATGCAGTAATTGGTTGATTTTAAATGCGAAGCATATGATTCCGTAATACAGATGCTTTTAGCATGTATTTGTATGTATCTATCTGCCTAGCCACCTCGTGGTCCCCCTACTTGACTTGGCGTCAACCAGAATTAGTAAGAGAGGGTAAGATCGTTTGACGAAGATGGCTCGCTTGTCTTGACATGAACAATGTGACAATCCCGTCGCGTATCTCACCGAACCCTTTACGCGAGACGGGTGCAGCTCATATCCGTATATAACGGGCGGGAGTGTGCCACGGCTATGCGGGCATGTGCCACGGCTACGCGGGCATGTGTCACAGGCGATCGACAGTTTATATTGCTACATGCATGTTGACATTTTGCTGGACGATGCACGTGTGTGCCTGACAAAGAGGACGAAGGGTGGTCTCCGCTCGATCGCTGGTGAACCGGTCACGCCATTACTGCTGGTTTTAAATACATCTCATCCACAGCTGCATCGATACGGCGTTGCGTCTTTCCGTAACAATATTGTCACGAGAATAACGAGAGGTCGGCTCATGCCCACTGCCTCGTAACATCAATTCAGGAGCATGGGGAATAGACATTGGGGACTTTTTAAATAGAAGCCCCAAAGAAATAGCTTCAAGGCCACTGCGCATGCGGAGAACCCAAACCAAGTTTAGGTTTTGGGTTGGGGACGCTATTTCTCGAACTTAGCGAGAGCACCAAAGCCTGCCCCAAACTTTTTGGGTCAGACAAACGTGACGGCACCCACTGAAGTGACGACTCTTGGCCAAGACTAGAGTGACAAAGAATAGAGGGAGTGTGCAAAGTGCAGCAGACCCCATTAAAAAACTCATCGCTCTAGCTTGACTGGCTTTGGGGCACCAAACTTTTGAAGCCTCTGTATACTCGAAAACTCCCTACTGGTATTTTCAATGCGAGAGCGTTAAGAAAAAGTTTAGATCAGAAGCGTTGAACCGACGAGCACAAAGAAGATGAGCTCAAAGTACTCTGCGAGGCACTCAAGTATTCTACCACAGAGCCACGCCAGGTTTGGCAACTGCTTTAAAAAAATACCATAATGTTCGTGAAGCGTTTATGGTGGTTGCAGTGCTGACTTTCTAATTTTATAAGCATTAAAATATGTACTCCTATGACATAGCCATGACGTCGGGTTAACGTGAATTGCAGTTCAGCACAATCCACTGAAGCTGATTGAAGCAGCCTTATCATCGGCTACCGTTCTCGCGAGCATAATCGCTGCATGTCAACTCACCGACTCTGGTGTTGCTATAGCGCAGTCGGGCCCTGTTCGACTCACCTTCTTAATTACCAGCCTAGCTACGGTCTCAGTGTATGCCTCAACCATTTTAACCTTGCTGTGCGTGCCACACTGGCTTTTTCAAACTATCGTAGAATGTCTACTGCAAGTCCAATTGTCAAGTGCCAACTACGCCATAATTGTTCCTGCTGCGAGTCCACGAAGGGCTCTCTACGCATGGTAAGACAACACGCAAACATATGTTTGAGCACTCTATAATGGGTGCGCCTTTAAAATACCCACTTGTTGAGCATTTCAAATATTTTGACGTCTGGAGCGGTTCTACGCTTCTACCACTTCATATAGCGTGCGTTAAAGAGATTCTTTTCATTACATGAACGAAAGAAGAGTAAACATAAGGCCTCGCTTTTTTGGTTGGACACAATATTATGAGTTCTACTACAGGACGTTGATATATAAATCTATATATATATATATATTTCGAATTAGTCTCGACCATTGGCGAGCATCTATGGTGGAATATCTCATTGCCACGGAGACAGCCTGGATTTGATTTATACTTTTACTGAAGTTGCCTATTGTTTATTGTTTATTTTGCTGCCAAGTTTCTTGATTTTTTTCTTTTCTAGGGGTGAAGCTCCTTACGCCGTGCGTCGTATGTCCCGTGTCGTCGTAGTAGCCAGTTGCATTGCATGGCATGCCAATAAAAACGGTGTCACAGGATATTTATGGGGTGAATGATGATGATGGGGGCAAAGCGTCTGTCAGTCCGTCCGTTCATGCATCCATCCGTCCGCTTCGCCCTACTCATCATCATTCACCTATTGGATATGCTGCAATATTTTTTTTTTGTAATCGACTAGATGTTTTCTCACTCCCTACCGAAGGCGCCGACATCAGGATTTCTGCGAAACGAGCTCTTTAACGCTATCACGTTCAGATCATAATATGCAGTGAATAAATATTTTAAATATAAGTACCGGTAAAGAGACAGTCGTTCATCTGACAACGTAATTTGAGAGCATGATGAAGGCACACTCTAAAGGGTAGTTGTAACGTCCAACAAAAACTCCAGGCCTGCGCGGAAAGCGCAGCACAGTCACAGCGAAAGCTAGAAGAGCGGCCTTTCAGGGCCTTTTCGGAACACTCATTTGGTAGCTACTGCAAGCACACTTGCTTGATACCCACTGGGCCACTATAAATAAATTTATTTGGGTAGTATATAGGCCGGCATTCGCTATGCTATTTTTTCGTCATTCTTCTGAGAAGCGTGGTATCCGCTAAACACTTGCGGGGAATTTTGTGCCAATTGTCTATGCAGTGGCTGACGACAATGAGGAATTATGGCTGTAGTAGGTATGCACCAAGGTTAATAGGGAAAAAAGAACAAGCTCTTGCGATGAGTTGGGTCATTACACTGCCCACTCATAACGCTATTCGCATTGTGTGACGACTGATTGTTCGTTCGCTGTTTTAAGAGGTTTTCTAAGTCGTATTAATGCGATTGGTTTCCCGACTTCAAGCCTGCCTAAGGCACGTTTGACAACTATAGTCACAAGCACCGGTGTAGCTCCTGGAAAGGTCAGTATAGTCACTGGAATTAGATCATTCCAGCGACTATAGGTGGCGCAGCGTAAGGTTGAACTGACAGATGAGACGGTGATGTCGCGGACGTTTACGTCAGCGTCGCAGAACATGAAGACCTGTTCATTGGTTCATTACTACTGAGAGACTGAACTGCGTCGCAGTTTTATCACCGTAAGACAGCTTTGCGGCATGACTACATGGCGCCGCCTGCGTCGCTGGAATGACCGAATACTAGGCTGGCACACAGCGGACCTGGGTTCGAGCCCCACTGTGTCATTGGTGCTAGGTCGAGCCTGCCTAAGGCAAGTTACAAGCACCGGCGTAACTCAGTGGTAAAATATCCAGTGAAGCCGGGTTTGAGCCGACCTGTGTCAATGGTGCTAGGTTTTCTTTCTCACTTCGCGCGATGTGGTTACGGACACTGGTGGCGGCGGCGGAGAGTTGCGCGTGACCCGAGCTTTGGCTGTAAAATAACCCAGAAGAGTGACCGGAGGACCTAAACAAGTTGAGACCGTCTTACTATAATTTAAAATTTTGTTGAAGCGCACTAAAAAACGGACGGACAGAAGAGACTGACAAGGACAGCGTTTGCTCTTTGTCAAAGAAGTGCTTGACAAGGAAGCGCTGTCCTTGTCAGCCTCTTCTGTTCGTTCATTTTTTAGTGCGCTTCAACAAAATTTTCCATTATGAATGTAATCCAACTGGCTCAACTTGCCATCTTGCCGTGTTACTATAGCCGAGGTTTTTAATTCCGACATGATCAAGTGAATCATTTGCATGTCATAACTTGTTCTTGATATGGGTATAAACCAAGTCATCTTCACTGTGGCAGATCTCTAAAGAAATCCGACGCAATTAAAAAGGTGGGAGCAAGCCCTGAAACACAAAGATGCAAAGCTCACTGCCTAACACAAAGTCTATAGCATGCAATTCGAGAAACATCGTAACGAACTACAGTCATGCCCCCTTTTTTTGAGACCAGGAGTTTTGATCTCGCACGGAATGTGGCAGCTCGCGCCCGGTACACTTCCGCGCTTGTTCCCAGCATGTCCACTCCATATATCAAAGCCAAAACGTTCCTAACTAACGCGCTAATCTCCACAAAACGCATGGCACCCTTCGAATTTTCAGTACTCCTTTCGTAGATGTAGATGCTGCCAGAAGTAGAACAACAAGATGAAAGGCATGCGACTAAGAACTCAGTATAGGCGATCCACATATGTCAGCTTATCTAATCTCAATCTAAATCCGAATTTGATTTTTGCACTGCCCAAAGCCCAATACAGTGCAATGCTCATGCGAAAATGGGAGATCAGAGAAAAAGCTGCACTTGTGAAGCTTGGCTATAGGCTCTGGTCCCCCGTACGGTGCCGGGGCTTGTGAGGTAACTGCGGACTTCATTTTCTCGGTCACTTCCCGATCTTGGCAGTATATATAAGATCCGAGCAAGACGAGCAGCCTGTTCGTCTGAAGTGAGTTAACGCAGGGCGACGTTCTCACAACGGAACAGCCAAGCAGGTGATGGGCCCAGCTGAGGGAGCTTCGTGGGCATGAGTGGGCATGCATTTTCCAACTACATCAACAACGACTAGCGCGACAGCTGTCAGTCAGTAACAGTCAGTCACAGTCAGTCAGTTACAGTCAGTCAGTCAGTCTCATGAAATAGAGGCGGCTAAAAAATAGAGGCGGCTAAGAGTGTAGCTGTCATCGATGTCGCTACCGCTACCATGTGTACATCTCCTAACTTCAGTAGTATGCCTTTGTTTCCAGGCCACCGGTACCTGAGTCTCGGGAATTCACTGCGCAATGGAGATCCGGTGGACGAGGACGACGGCATAGCCAAGTCGCACGACGAAGCCTACGAGCGAGCCACAAATGACGAGGACGCCTTTGCGGCTGACCAGGCATCTGCAGCTCTCTTCTTGAATGACTTTAGATGCGCTGGTAACTGAGACTCTGCACTAAGTGCAGTCGGTCTGGGCATGAAGAATATTGTAGAACGATGTGTTCTGGGCCTCAGCCTCTGTGGAATGCCAGGAGATATACAGAAACGTGTACATAACGGACAATCAGATAGAGCAGACGCAAAGCGATACCAGCCTGACTCAAGCACCAGCAACGCCGAAATGTCGGCGCAGATGCAATCGGACGCTCCCGTCCATCCAGGAGGAGCAGGAGGTGACGGTGAAAATTCCGCAGAACTCGTTCAGCAGATTTTGCGCGCACATTGCAACCACGTAGTGGTCACAGTGTTTCGTGACAGCAAAATACTCACCACGTGGGCCTATGCAATGCTGAAGACGAATTTAGTGTATGACACCGAGAAAACGTTTCCAGGAAGTCCAACTAGCCTCTCACGCTTGCCAGTGGAGTGACTTGGTTCCGTCATACGGCGCGAACGCACAATTAAGTCGGAGCTCGCGCACAATTGTTAACAATTTGGGTGGCTATACGTACGTGCCGGGGAATCACAGTTTCTGTAGACGTGCGACAAACGCACCCCAGCACGATCCGAACGCGCGGATGCGTCGTGTCACAGCGACTGGCAAAGCGCGCTCGGTGGCTCATGCAACCGCCCACCTGCTGACGTAGAGCTAGTGGAAAGGGCACAAAACTAAGGCCGTAATGGGCCTGTAAAAAGAGCCTCCTTGATGTGAGTCTCGAAAAGTCTGAGGTAACCACGGTACGACACACAGAGACAGCGCAGGGATGAATACGCTGAAGGTGGGCTAGCCCTCTGGAGAAAAATAATGCGTGCTCAGCGGAGCGTACTCACGCGTGCTGGTTGCCTTGGCATAGAGGAGCTTGGTTGCTTGAGGATGGAACGAGTTGTGCTTGTAGGGAACCAGTACGGGGTTTGTCTTGTGCCACTCCGGTACACTGACCTGAGGACAAGCCCTCGAGAAAGTGAAAAATATGCACGAAATGCTCGGTATACATGCGTTCAAACTATTAGCTTCAAAGCTACGATAATAATGAGATCTAACAGACAATCATGCCAAGGAAAGTATAGGGGAAGTTATTGGAAGTAATTGTAATGTGACTGTGAAGAAGGAAAAGTGGACGAAAAGATAACTTCCAATAGCTCTACTATCACGGCGGCTATCTCCCGTTCACTTTATAGGGCATATATGTGCATTAAACGTGGAAGCGTCAGTCAGCGCCACGCCCACAGCTGGTAGCCACAAAGCTAGTAGCCCACAAAAGCAGAACCTTTACATTCCAGTGATAGTGACCCCCAAGATATTCAATTACCCAAATTTGTGTGGCAGCAGAATCTTAGCCATCTCTCGGCCGAGTCCTCCCTTTATGCTCTACTTTAGATGGCCTTTCTGGTCCAGAATACAGAATTCCTTTCTATGGATATGGGCCGCAGTCACGAAATATGGTTTCGCGAAGGCCAGGTCGGGAAAACAGGTAAGGGTGGGGGGTTAGCTGATATGCACTGTCAGCAATCGCATTACCATCGAAAAGTAAATCATTGGCATATCTCAAATACGGGCCATTTCTTCAGATTGAGGCCAGTATTTCATCTAACAACACGTCCATACCCATGCTCAAAATGAGCAAGATCTAGACACCGGTTCTGAAACACTGTTTTTGTTTCGTGGTTACGCTTTAAGACATTGTGACCACATGGCAACGACCTTACTAAAACAATGCTTGACATCGATCATGCTGTTGTAGCCCTAAATGGTTATCTTTAAAAAATAGAAATATGGGATGAAAGAATCAAGTGCGGGCCACGGACAACAAGCAAGAGGTTCGCGGACCACGTGTTTGATACCCCTGGTGTAAAATACGGCAACCTTTAGAGTTCATTTACGTCCAGTGACACCCTTTATTAATTTTGACGCTATCGTCTTTTGAATATTTGCACCAAATTCATTTCTACAACAAATGCCATACGTGTTTTCAACGTTGATCAGCATTACGAACAAAGCGCCTAGTGTCACAGCCTCTGTTCATCATGAGCCTGCTGACAGTGTCCACTGCAGGACCGAGACCTTTCTCATTTTTCGCGAAACAACGCCGTACTGCGCTTCCTGCGGCCACGTTATCTCCGCAAGCTGTTTAATCACTTTTCCCCACCTATCATCCCTCGCGTGTTTGTCTTCACTTGGAATATTGCTGACCAGCGGTTGTACCACTTGCTGATGACGATGTTCCTTTTATCACACACCCACTATATTGCCTGCTATTGCCCGCTTGTCAATTCTTCGATATCCTTCACCCCATTTTCTTGCCTGACCCACTCTGCTCTCTCCTTGTCTCTTAGGATTAAACTTTCTGGATATTACCTCGCATATGTTTGGTAGTAAGCATGAGCAGAAAACAACAAAGGTCACTCTTTTGAGGGTGAAATAAACCAGAAGAAGAGTGATATTTTTGAAAACCCGAATGCTCTACTTGAGTAAAGTAAAAGAAGTTTACCGCTGGTGGCTTAAAGATGGCCTCGGTTTTGTCCCCGACGATGGCTGCAAACTCGGCACATCTTCCTTCTCTCAGCGTGCCGTACACTTTGACTTTCTCCAGCGCCCCCTTCTGATAGCCGAAGTAGGTCTCCAGTGGCCGAATGTTGAGCGTCCGCAGCTCTACAACAACGTCTAGAGCAGACAAAAAAGCAGACAAACAAATGAAAGTCCATGACTTGCGTTATAGGTTGGGCCTCCGGGGCCAGCTAACAAAGCCACAAGTCCATTGAAAAGGAGACAGGATCAGTGAATTAACCCACCGTTCGCTGCTTAGCTCTGTCACTTAACACGGCTATGTCATTATTTACACTCTTCCTACTTCTTTCTTTGCCACCCTCACACACGCACTCCTCCAGCCTCTGACTTCCCTTTCCCACCCTCTGTCTACACTATACCGTGGGTGGCTGTGGTATGCTAAGAGCTGCTTGGCACACACGTACACCTTTCTGGGGCGCATACCTGCTGAATTCTCTGTCTAGGACACCAGCCCAACTCCGGTCTTAAATAGCTTCTGTGTGAAAAAAATTGAGAGACCCTTATGATTCGCCTTTAAAGAGTCGAACGCGACAGCGATATTCTGTTCCTAGTGAGTACTTCTAACGTTCAGTGTACGAAATACTTCCGAATCTGCTATGCACCTGCTACGTGGCCTTAAAGGTGCAGTAACGCGTGTGCCTTTTGTACTTGGTGACTGGCTTTAAACTGTGAAGTCATGACAATCCCAAGCTCTGACGCCCGATAGGAGTGTACGCTTGTACGATGTATTATTACGGCAATACGTCCTGTTGCATTGCGGTATATAAAGGAAAGGTGTGTAAGGAAAGCACAGTTGCTTTCAACACACTCCCAAGCAGAGGAAGTTATTTTCACTGTATTCACAAGCAGAGGCGTGGCTGTGTGGTTGAACACCTGCTTATCACAAAAACCACCCCGGTTCGATCCCCAGCATGACCCGAAATTTTTGATCATTTATTTGCATCCTACTAATTTTTCGGTCACGCAAAGATGATTTTTCGCTCACAACTAATGACGCCGACACCGACACCGGAATTTCTGCAAAAGGAGCTTTTTAACGCTATCGTGTTTAATGCGTGATATAGGAACATCCCAGTCAGAATAAGCACTGCCACACGGTCCTTATCAATGCCCCTAAGGCTACACCAATGCTCAAGCCATCATCCCCTTCTTCTGCATCTTCTCGGTCGTTTGTATTGACCCTGCCAGAAAACTTTGCTCCAACACAACTTTGTACTAGGTACGTGACTCAGTTATGTAAAACCAAGCAGCTCTGCAGAATCACAACACAAACTGAACAAGCCGCGAAAGTTGGAGCAGTTGGTGTTTGCCTTGAAGTTCGAAAGAAACAAAAGCGCGAGGACTCGACCAATGAAAATGAAGACAAGAAAAAGAGAACGCTATAAAAAAAGCTATTTGACCTTTTCTTTTTGCGAGTACCAACTTGTTACCACTATGACTCTCTTTAAGGCCACACGAACTCTCTGGTACGCGCATCCCTACAGAATACTGTTAACGTTTCTCTTTAATAGAATCATATGACTCTCTTTAAAGACCCATGAAATGTCTGCATAGTTCATTATGCTCTCTTAGGAGAGTATAGTGTATAGTAAGATTCTGCATGCCATTTAAGGGAGTCGCTTGTGGCAGACCAGGATTCAGAAAATAAAATCGAAGGACATCGTTCTTGTATACCGATTCGAGAAGCACGTGATTCAGTATTTCAGAAAGCAGCATCGGATGAGTGCAATGGGCTCCGAGAGATGACAAGCCAGCGGCGTACAACGATAGGAAAGCAACGGATCGCTTACTGGAGACGCATCCTTGGAAGTCACCATAGTCACCAAATCGCGGGTCGCGCTTGGTTCCCCCTACGATGACGAGGCTGGAGCTGATGTCCACCGTGGGTCCCGAAGTGTCAGGCGTGGTACTGGTCAAAACATACTCCTTGCCGTCAACCTGGTTAACGCGCGAAACGTATGCGTGCGTCTCAACAAAGGCATTCTAACACCTAACATCTACCCCGCTTGCATTCTAGCCCTGCATGTACTTTGGAATGAATGACAGAGGTAGCTACCCTCACCTTTTTTTTATAGTTTGTATCAGTGAGCTTAATTAAAAGCAGCTGCATAGGATCGTTGGTGCGACATATTGTAATAGCACCACTTTATAACGCGAACACAACATGAAGGTGGTATTACGCGGGCCCTTGTTCTAAAATGCTGCTTGCGGGCCATCAGCTCAGCAGCGAAGCATCTGACAGAATGTGTACATTTTGTGATCGTTACGTGTTTTACCGTCTGCCATCACTGAGAATTCAGCAGTGCAGCCTTTATAATCCATTATGTTTTCACGAAACCTTACCCAAGGTTCTTTCAGTATATAATCATATTATACCTACCAGATAGACAAGCAGAGAATACAGTATGCTCGTGCAAGTCAAGGGGATAGTATACCCTCTCACATTTGCAATATGATTATAGAAAAAGACACCTCGACAAACACTGATTGCCAAAACTTTCCACCAGTCTCTGCAAAACTAAAGGAAGCACTCACCACCACTCGGGCGTCACTTTCGACGCGTCGGTAGAGGAGCCAGTGCCTGAAGCCGTCCGCGAAGTTTCCCATCTGCTTTCCGAACACTGTACGAAAGGCTTGTAAAAAACACGGTCAATGACTGAAATGCGCCTCATGCGTAATAAAATGGTCTACCTTTAGCCGACGCATGATTCTCTTGAATCTGCAGCGCCCCTTCCGGCGTCACAGCCACGAGTACGTAGTGTTGGCTGCGATGTGAGAGGGAATGAATTAAATGCATGTGACTGCGAAAAGTAATGGCGACTATAAGAAAATGATTCACGCTTTGAAATAGCTAAAGAAACTCTGGCATTCAGTCTATTTGACTATTCTCTTGATCAGTGAAATCGCAATTTCCCGGTCTTCAGAGCGCTAAGAGCCATTGAGGCATATTGAGAAGTTGTGTGAGGCACCTAAATTTGAATCATGCATGGAGCAGTAAACTTTAGATCCAGTCAAACACCACGTAATTTGACACACTTTTTTTCACTGACCTAGGCGCAAAGTCAAACGGCGCAAGAAAGCACGACCACGGAAACCAAACACGCAGGGCAAGCGCTCACTTCCGACTAAATTTTTATTCATATGAAGGTGTCATATAGGTATCTGCATCAACCATAACACTGAAAAAACAGGAAAATTAAGAAGAAGAAAAAGTGCACTTTCAAGAAAACAAAAAAACACACAAAACAAGATTAACGACCACTATGAGCTGCAGCCAAAATACCTGCAGTTTGGTCATCGCTTTCTTTGTGCGTTTAAATTCCACGTCCGTGCTTTTCTATTTTACTTTTTTTAGCACTGCTTAACTTTAACATCAGTGTGAATAATCTAGGGCACAGTGATTTTACATCTTAGTTATCTATTCGCTTCTCAAAATTTGCGCACGATGGTCGCGCTACCTCGCAATATCGAAGATAACATTGGACTTTATTTTCGACGATTTTCTCTCATCAACCTAATAACTAACGCAGATGCAACGATTAAGGCCGCTTCATAAACACATGGCATGCACTCTGGTCGTTTGAGACAAATGAAAGTTCACTAACCTCTGAGCGTACTGTACGAGCAGGATCGCTTGTCGTACGCTTGCCTTCGCCTTGGTTGAGAAGGCTAACGCTATGGATATCCGGTCTTGCCCCGTCGACTCGGGTGTGAACATGTACTCGATCCAAGCCTTGCCATCAAAACTGGCTCCAATATCTGCAGAGCACATAGCAAGCATCGGTAAGCGTAAGTGGGCTTGTCTGCATGCCGCTACCACTCACCGGTCTGACAGATGTCTCCTTGGTATGACGTCATAGAGCAGTCACAGCTCGTCAGGTTGTTCTTCCAGTCTTCGATGCAGAGACCGCTGTGATGACAGGGCTTGGAGTCACACATCATCTTGCAGCCGGGGCGTATTTGTCCTAAAATGCACACGAGCCAGAAAAAAAAAACAGCATTTCCACTACTTTCCATCTAATAAACATCCTTCAGAGCGTTCATCGCGTAAGATTAGCTCAATTTTGGAATTTTTCATTCAGTTCTACAAATAAAAACTAATATAGCTATAAGGAACACAACCGCGACACGAATTTTTTTAGGACCGCGGCAACTTGTAATTCATGATTATCGAATTCTTGCCGTGCAGTTCGTGTACTTATTCTTCGTATTGCTGTCAAGTTTCGCTTGTCATATGACTACCCCCCTCCTATGACTACCCCCCATATATATATATATAGAGAGAGAGAGAAAGAGAGAGATGTATACGGTGAATGATGGCGGTGTCGGCAACGGCAAAAAACCAGCCGAGGCTTTTCATATAATTGCTATCGCAATGAAAGCCATCCCCGCTCGGCGCCCAGCTCATCACGATGCACTAGCGCACGCTTATCGCCCACGCGTACTTTGCCCCGCGAATGAGGGGGGGGGTAGATTCTTGGAAGAACGGAAAGATTGTGTTGTGTGGAAGGGCCCTTCGCTTACTTTACAGGCCCTGTTCGTAAAAAGAGTGCACTTTTCATACACAGCGAAGTATAACAACTGTGACACTTGTTAGTTTGCACTCATCTGTACCTGTGATTGCGTTTCGTGCCTCGTTTTCGTTTAAACAGCACGTTGAGTGTCGAGCGGTAAATGTTGTTAGTTCGCTCTCGTCCTGTCTATGTTTTCGTGCGCCGTTTGTGTGTGAGCAGCGCATTGCGCGCTTCGACCTGCTTGCCGTTCTCAACGTTACATTCCAAGCTGTTGCTATCGCATTCATTGCTTTGCCCTTGCGGCAAAACCGTGACTTTTTTTCTAATTCGAGATAAAGTGAATCAGCATACCATTATAGTTGTTCAATTATTCGGAACTCTCGAATATTCGCACAAGCCTACATATTCCCCTTCAACTTACCAGGCTTTATATAACGAATTTATGCAGGGGCATAAAACGCTCTGCTATTTCGGACATGAGCACCGTGACTGATAAATTTCAGTAAGTATATTATACATGGTTATTGTCCGAGTTTGAAAACACTTATATCATAGACGAGGAGAAGTGAAAGAGAAGGGTAACAAGGGCAGTTACCTTTGGTGACATTTTGATTCGCGACGTCTTTGATGAGATCCACCTGAGTGGTTCCGATGCGTAGTCCCTGCAGACAGCCGACAAGACCGGGCAGGTTGGTGGTTGCCCCGACGAAGTCGACGCCTCCCAAGTACATCTGGCTGTTGGGAACACTCTCGAAGGTTCCTCTGGCTGGTTTTACGAGCTCTGAGTGCAGCAAAAGCAGAAAAAAACACAGACTAGTTTTTTCATTTGTTTTAGGTGGCGCCAAATGTCGCAATCATCATCACATTTATAATCATAAAGCCTGGTATTTGTGAACCTAATGAAATCACGCAGAAAAAAAAGAAGAAGATAAGCACTGAAAATAGGCATGCAAGACTGCAACAGAATGTCACACGTCTTGGAATGCAACTTAGACACATAGATAAAATATGTTGGTGCGCTAGTTGGTTTGCATCCATGAAGTGTGAGTAAGCGTCAACAGACAAGGATGTAGAAGAGAACAGACACGGACGGAGCGCTACTTTCAACTGATCTTTTATTTTCACACGAACTGCTAAATATATACCGAGAGAGCGGAAATATCATCCCCATAAAAAAACATTTCGTGAATTCACATCGTTGAACTGAGCACATATACAATGAATTCACACGACATAGCAAAAAAGTTTCATGCCACTGCATAAAATCAAGATAATGAAGCTTTCTTTCAGGAAGCGATACTGAAGGTTGGCTAACGCACATGTCTGGTAATCGCTCCATTTCATACGCCTGCATAATATCCCTTGCCATCTTGCCAGGTGCCTTAAATAAGATTGCCGTTTTTTTTTTTTGAACAAGGGCTTGCATCGACAATCTCTGCAATGAATGCCCAAATGACCCGAGATTGCTTTTGTGACATTATAATGATGCTCTTTCAATCTCGGATTGGTATATTGATTTGACGCAGTGACATAAAATGTTTTGCTATGTCATAATAATGCATTGTAAGTGTACTCTGTTCAACGACAGGAATAAACGAAGTCTTTTTTTTTTAATGTTCGTGTTATTTCTGCTCGGTCTATATATATTTATCGGTTCGTACAAAAATAAAAGATCATTTGAAAGTAGCACTCCCTCCGTGGCAGTACTCTTCTACGTCATTGTCTGTTCGCGCTTACTCACAATTTGGGAATGCGGCTTCGTTGATGGTCGTGCGTGGATTTAGCGCTGACAAAAGGAAGGCAGGCCGAGTATCACGCACTATTCTCCTAAATGAGGGCAACGTTTTGTCTCAGTTTGTAGAAGTGAGCGCACTGATGGTGCCTGCAAAACCCCTGCCTGGGAAACACGGGACCTCCGGAACCGACACCGGAGCGAACAACTCGGTACGCTGCGACTCTAAGCCGCAGCAAATCACTAAAAAGAAAACGCTATATGAATAGTCGGCGCACTTTTAAAGAAGTTATTTGGTGTTCTCATCTCATAGGAATATTGCTTCCGGTTTCAAGATCGTTGTATTCGGTTTAAGACCACAAAGATTATCAGCAACGCTCGGTGCAGACCTCTCATCAGTGTTCAAGATGCTTCGCAATTGTAGTAGATTAGTTTCTTAAGATGTGCCTAGGACGCGAACAACGAAGATTATCCTAGAGCTTACGCAGCTTCTAGCGATAAGGCAGGGCCCTTCGATGACACATGTGCGAAAGTCGGCACGCTTTAACACTTGTCAATTTTTATCGGCGGCCGACGCTGTGTTCACCGATGTCATTGTACAGCGGGCATTGCTTGTGGCAGATTGAGTTTGACCTGCCGTGTTGGTCTTGCCTAAAGCACCCGGATGCTAAACCGCAGGTCACGAGATTATAATCCCGGCCGCGGTCACCGCATTTTCGATGGAGGCGAAATGATGGCCCACGTGCTTCTTGAAGAACCCCGGGAGGTTAGAACTGGTCATAGTCACATGGCGGTATTGGGACGTCAATCCCCAACAATTATTGTTAGTTAGAGTTAGCTTCCCGGCCGCTAGTTCGGCCAAACAAAGCTCCATCGTGGACACACCGATCGCCGCATTCGTCAATGTCATAACTCCGTGACAATGTGCTCATGAAGTCTCTGCACATTATTTGTATGTATATAATATACAGACCTGGACACAATCGAGCCAAGAGAATGCCCTAAAGTAAGGCTATTACAATGTACCATCGGCGTCAAATGACAACCGAATAGCGGCCACCCTTCGTGACAATATAGTGCGTGCCCTCCACTTGTCACCATGAACAGGCACACATTTATGTGCAGAGATGCCGGACAGAATGCGCGCGCCTGTCAACGGTGATAACTGGAGGGCACGCACAAGGCTTACCGCAGTTCGGGTTTCATTTGATGCCCATAGTACTTGCCTGTAAACGAAGTACACACCTGTGAAGTACTTGAAGCTGTGCTTGCGAGTTTTAGAGAACACAATCAAAGAGATTGTAAGTTAAAGATGCAAATGACAGCGCTGAGTTGGAAAAGGAAATACAGTAGAATCTTGTTATAACGAAGCGGGATATAACGAAATAATGGATATAACGAAGCAATTGTAATTCCCCTTGAAATTCCCATAGACGCCCATGTATTTAAAACCTCGTTTTAACGAAGCGAAAATTTCCTCACAATGGATATAACGAACCATTCTTTGACCACAACGAGCATTTACTGATCATTTTGGTATACGTGAATTCAATATCTTATAGCGCGCGCCGGTTCATGTCCCATCACGGCAGCGGTAATTCAAAACTCGCGCCTTGCGCCGCCTGCCAACACGCACGTGGGTGCACGTCGCCCTGCCTCCCCTTTCCTCAGAAACTAATGGACTCGCCCGCGCAGCAACTCGCGCGAGCGTGCGCGTCAGCCGACCTCCCCTCTCCTGTGGAACTCGTTGACCCACCCGCGCATCTGACCTCCTCCTTCCCTCAGCTCCACGCTGGGTCGGCGGAGATTGCGGCTTTGTTGGCTTTGTGCTTGGTTCCTTGTCGTTCGCTGTGGAAGAGCAACACCCCTCCGCCGCTAGACATGGACAACGGCAAACGTAAGCGCAAAATCATCACAATTGAGCAGAAGTCTGCAATGTTGAGAGCCGTTGAGTACGGCGTCAAGAAAAAAAAAGTGGCCGAAGATTTCGGCGTATTGTTCTTTATTATTGCATTGTTCTTTATTATTTTGCTAGTTTTTTGCCTTCCGACGGCCGTTTTTCTCTGCGCGGCGGGCTGCTGTGATATTCGGTGGTGAGTACATTCTCTCTTGCTGGCTAATTGTCGGTAGAAATGGATATTGGCTATAACGAACTAATGGTTATAACGAAGTAATTACGACTCCCCCTTCAACTTCGTTATAACGAGGTTTGACTGTACTCGAATTAGCAATAGCACTCTGGCTTGAGTGATTTGGTTCATGCTTAGAGGAAGTTACACGCCATCCGAATAAGACCAATAAAAAAGACACGCATGAACGCTAATGTAAGTATAATTGTATTTTGCTTTACCTAAGTTGGAGTGCATGCAACTGAGTACCCTCATAAGGAATTACAGTATGCTATAATTCACGCAGGTTCTAAATTGCTTACATCAACGGGAAAAAGCGATGCATCGGTGAAGAATAAAACGTCATCCCAAGTGTCATGCCCGTCACAACAAATCATCTGGCACAAAGTGCTTGTATCAGCTGTGGTGCAGTACTTACCGAGCTCCTCTCCTTTTATCCACGGATCCTTGTAGTAAGTGCTGAGAAAAGCCATGGGGTGGGGAATGGTGACGTTGTCCCCGTTTACTTGCAAGATAGTGCGGTCCGGATGTCTGTCCACAAACACTTGCACGATGCGGCCAGTGGCCAAGTCTGAAAAAAGAAAAGTTCAAGATGCCACATAATTTTCGCACCCAATGCGAAGCAGTGACCCCATGGCTGATCCTATGTTAGACGAGACAATGCGTGCGCTAATTCGTAGATGGTACAGCTTGTGGAAAACACTTAAAAACACCATGAATGCAGGTTAGTTGTGCAGACACAGAGACACAAGAGAAGAAAATCAGGCCACATAACGACATGGTGCTTGTGTTGTCTGTTCGTCTTGCACCTTTGACTACTCTCCTTACTGTACTTAAAAAAATACCGTATATTCTCACATATATTCAACGTCTTCAAATAATCCGCATCTTTAACTTCAACTTTATACGTAACAAGTAAAACGCGCGATTTCTAGCACATTTGTTTCTTTTTTTTTTTTTTGTCCAGGTTACATGTGAGAAAATACGATATGCACACGCTATCACAGCTTTCCGTCGTTTCAAGATTCAAAAATGTGCACAAGCTTTCTACTGTTCAGAATAATAATATTGACGTGTTCAATACAGGCTGTACAATCTACGTTATCTTCCATAGTTTCTCAGTTAGATTATTTGAATGCTGCCATCAAGAGTGACGCTAGTCAATACTTGCTCCTTCTCCGACGCCTTTTCTTATATGTAGTGTTGATTCAGGTGTCCGTTGTACATCCATGCTAGTAAACTTTATAACACCAAGTCAGCTGCATTCTGTAGCAGCTGTAATTCATTTACATGCATTACCTTTATTACAGAGGTGCTCTGATAGACAACTGTTGACAGTTCATATAACAAAAGCTTGGGAGAATATGTATTATAGCTTGTGCTTTGCAAGATGCTCATTAAATTACTTTTGTGGCTTTTATGTTCTCAGTCGACTGCAATAGGGGCCTCCCTTTCCCTACTCTGTTCATAAGTTTTCATCCGGTGTAGCATTACCTCTGGGATGGGCGTAAACGTTTCTTCGGGGAAGCGACAATGTTATCCGAGGATGTCATCAGACAACGTCACTAAATAATGTAATTTGGCGTCCGCAGTAGGCAACCTTACTATCTTTACAATTTGCCCAAACGATGACGCCATTTTTTGTGACTGATAAGAAATATAATGGCTACGTCTTTAATAAATCATCCATTGAAAGCTCTAGATGATGCCCCAGAATTTTCCCCCATAAAATTACACAAGTCTTTCTTAAAGCTCGCACTAAAACTTCAGGTGGCTTTAAAAAAAACCTGCGCACTGGTTTATCATACATAACCAAGCCACAGCTTCCCACTACTTAGGTTTAACCTCGCCTAGCCACGCTTGCCCCAATGAACCACCGCCAAGCCACGTCCGTAGATGGACACGTTCTATCTGTGGGCGTGGTTGAGTTTACTGAGCATGAGCACGAAAGGGCCGCGCCTTTACCGGGGGTGCCACAGCTACGTTTTCTCGTTAGTTTCTGGTGCCAAAGTTTGAACGTTCTTGAACGGGCTGTGACAGCATGTGGTTCAACTCAACTGTGCCTACGCCAAGAAAAGCCCTATATCAGCTAAGAAACCCACTTTAAGCCCCTAAGTTCGGTCAGCTTCGCTGTTCTTTAAGCTTTACACTGCCAGTGTAAACTTATTTCAGGGGCGAAGCTCCTTAAGGCGTATGTTTGTCTGCTGACGTCGCCACCCCTTGTATATGTTATGCTCACGATAAGGCGAAGGCGATGGCCCATAGGAGACAGACAGACAGACACACGGATGAACGGATGGCCGTCTTTGACAATGCACTGGGCAAGATTCAAGGATGATTAAGGGTTTTACCGATGAACCTTCAAAGCTTCGACCACTCATCATTATTCACCCCGTGGATACGCTGTGACTATCTTTTATGATTTCAACGTCGATTATTCAGGGTGGAGCATAAGCTCACCGGGAGCCTCGACAAAGCCTTGCACGATGGAGCGCTGCGAGTTGAAGGTGAAGACAACGCGCTTGCGTTTCTCGAAGTGCAGCTGAACAAAGTTGTTGAGGTGGTTGAACGAGTAGAGGAGCAGGGCCTCGGACTGATAGGTGCGGAAGCTGAGGAGGATGTCCTGCTCGAGAACTGGATCCGACACGTTGCCCAGGGTGGCCCGGTGGTAGCACGAGCTGGACGTGATGAACGTCATTGAGTTCTCGTTCAGGTCTGCGTACAAGTGCGGGAAGGGGACAAAGAGAGATATTTACAATAAAAAAAAACAAAAAGAGAAGATATAGCGAAATGTGGCCATTAAAACAACAGTTTGAACGACCTACAAAAGCATCATAAATGGAATCATTAGCACAGCCAACTTTGTGATTTCATACCTTAATCTATCGCTGTGTTGCATTTTTATCAACTAATTGAATGTGTGGCTTTCAGTAAACATATCGCCGCATTCCTTCCTAAGTTGTGTAACCACCCCGTTGCACTGTCAATAATTCTCAGTGCAAATGAAGACCGTGGCTTCAACCGCAGGCATGATAACAACCGCCGAGCCATCTGCACCAATCGTACTCCGGCAGCCCAAGGAACCACCAACGTTCCGCGGATCATCAGTGTTAAACCAAAAAAGCTGGCTGGAGACATACGACCAAGTCGCCGCCTTGAACTGCTGGGACCCTGGTGAAAAAGTGCGCCACGTCTACTTTTATTTAAAAATGCCGTGAAGACGTAGTTCGAGAACAGAGAGTTCACGCTACAAAGCTGGGATATCTTTCGGACAATGTTGCTTAGCATGTTCACGAGCCTCGTACACAAGGAACGTCCCCCTAGTATCTCGGAGACACGTGTACAACTCCCCAACGAAAACATGACCATCTTCACTGAAGAGATGACCCGGCTGTTCCGTCATGCTGACCCCACCATGGCCGAGAAAAAGAAGCGCTGATCGCTGATGCGAAGTGTCAAAGCAAGAGCCGTTTGCAGGGCTTTTGCCCTACCCGCCCAAGACTGTCGAAGAATTCCTCACCGATGCCACGACAATCGCGAAGGCACTTGAGATCTGCACGAGGCAATATAACCACCATTCTTCAACAGTCAACTACTTCAAAGCTCATGCCCTCAGCACCGATGACCTGCACGAGACAATCCGACTGATCGTGAAGGAGCTGGGCAAGCTGTTTAACTTCAGCGCCGCCTCAAGCGGATTCGATCACTGATATTGTTCGCGAAGAAGTTCGGCAATCGCTTCGAATTCCCGAAGCAGCACTCTCGCGGCTGGAAGTTATGAGGTGCACTGCTCAAGCGCGCCGCAACGCTCCTCCACGCCTGCCTCAAGACGCTGCCCCACCGCAGTTCCGCCGAAAGCCACCGCCACCGCCATACCGTCCACTCACCGGTCAGCGCAACATTTCAGAGAAAATCAACGTGTGGCGTGCCCCCAACCACCTACTTCTCTGCTACCACTGCGGAGAAGCTGGCCACACCTACCACCGCTGCCAGTACCACCAAATCAGATTTGGTGGTTTCACCATCAACGCGCCGCATCTGCAATGGGGCGGTTACACAACTTAAAAAGGAATGTGGCAATATAGTGTCCACCTGAAAGATATGCATATAGATAGGAAGATTGTCATTGCTGGCCATTTGGTTTAAAATCCCGGCAATCGGCGCTTTGAGTCGGACAAGAGAAAAGTTAGCGTGGTGTCGGTGTGACCTGTCCTCTTACCTTGTGTTGGAACCCTTGGTACAGTGCGGTGTATAGGAGCAGTAATAAAAATAGTATGCATACTGCCACTGCCTCTTTTAAAAATGCAGGAGCATTTCATTCACTGCGACCCCCCCTCTCTCTCCAAAACATTGACCTGGCGGTCTGTCTCCTCTCAATAGCTGTACCACGCACTTCTTTTGTTCGTTTTGATCCCCGCTTTGGCACTAATATCCCGATCGCCTAAGGTGATTTCGAAAATCTGGCACGTGTGACGAATCAGGCTGGGGCCAGCAGCATAGTTGGCGAACTCCTATTTACTGCTATACGTCACAATCCCGAAAAAACACACTGTCATTTCATACACGCACGCTTCAGGCACTGAGGGCGAAAAAGGCTAGCAAGACAACAAAGCGCAAGCTCTGTCACTCTCAGTTGAATCACCTCCAACTCAAGTTAAAATGTATGTATTATTCGAATTGTTCTAGTATAATTTAGACAATCAATGTAAAATGATATATATATTTGCAAATATATAAAAAAAGAATGATCGTATTAAAGGAGTAAAACTGCAAGAAGCCGGCACCACTCAACTGTTCTCGCAGTTGAAACCGCTGTGCGCGAGGGCGTTCTCGCACTCGCAGTTGTACGAGCCCCAGTTCTCATGACAGGTGGCGCCGTTCTGGCACGGGTTCGAAGAGCACGACGGCTGGCAGTCCATCACGATGTCTGGCACCCTGCAACCCACCATTACCATGACGACAGCGAGAGCATAAAGAGAAACAAAGGAGTCCCATTGAGCACAAAGCAAACCACAGAATGCCGTGCGAACAACGGTAGAAACGGAGAACGAACGGTTTCGCTGAAAGGTTCGAATAGATTTAAAGAAGCAAGAAAGGTGAGAAATAGCTGAACAGGCAGGTCAGTGAGTTATTTGGAAACTGCAGCATATGTTAATGGTAATAACACTATAACTGTTAGGGTCTAACTTTCCAAAACCAGGGTATGATTATGAGCGACACTGCAGTGAAGTGCCCTGGAAATTTCAACCACCTAAGGTACTTTAACATGCACATAGGTCCAAGGACATGGGCCTCAAGCGTTCTCCCCTCCATTGAAGGTGCGGCCGCCACAACCGGGATTCGATACCACGTCCTATGGGTCAGCACGAGCAGCATAATCATTAGATTACTGTGGTGGGTGAGACCATGTTTGTTTACAATTACTGATGCTAAGTCTAGGCTCCTTCGTAAAATGTCCAAATTTCAGCAAGTATTGTCTACTGTTAACAGTAAAATACATTTCCTAACTAGGTACCAGTGTTCCTTAATTTATCACCATTTATGGTCTCTGCGACAAAGTACGCTTAGCAGCATTCTTCGGTCAAAACCACAAAGATAATTTCGCATACAACTAATGTAAAGGAGCAGTGACACTAACGTTACGCATATCGTGTTTTTTGCCTTAACATGTAGTTTTTTTATCCCTTAGTAAAAATTCAGTACCAATAATTCAACATGGGGACAACTTCATATATGTAATATCGATTAGTATGACCCGTATCAGACCCAATTTAAAACGACTGTAAAGCCCGCCAATTTTCAGCGCTGCCAGCGCTTCCAGTGCGGCCCTATCTGATCACGTGGCAACGCGAAATGGTGACGCGACTTTCAGTTGACCTTTCGTCTGCTCGGCGCGCACGTGTATAGGTATGTCTTCACCGCCTTATTTTCGTCATCGCCGTCATCAGCGTCCACAAGCGACGATGGAAACATGGAGGAATATGAACTCGTGGTGATTCGCGACGTGTGGCGAAGGATCTTCGGTGCGATCGTCTTCTGAGAAGTGATCCTTAAATCGACACCGGACCGAGCAGTGGCGAGGCAGCTGGAGACGCACACCTCGGCTACGTTTGCTGGTGAGACATACAAATGCCGCTTGCGTTTTACTTGTTCTCGATGACCGTAACTTCAATTTATCACATTTGCGATCACAATTACACCACAAATCTACCGAAGTGGCACAACAAAAACGCTGGATTCACTCGAACGGGCTATATAAATAAAGCGAAACAAAGCAAGTGAAGCCGTTGCTAGGCAGCCAGGCGTAGCCGCCAAACGGTACCGAATGTGTGCACCACGATGACTAGATTAAAATTGTCAACATCATTAGGGAGTTTTATAATAACACACCATGAGCCCTTGCGGTGCGGTCGCTGACACTGCGCATGCGTCGTAATGTCAGTCACCATTCGTGTTCACGGCCCGCCCGCAAAAAATCCGAAATAGCGTGCGGAGATCGCGGCTCGTGAGGCCCACGAAGTGTTGTGTGTAGCTTCCATGCATATGGGTTTGTGGTCGGCGTGAAAGTCCCTAGACTTTTCTCTAGAGGATGCGAACGCTATGCTAAAGCTCATATGGTGCCCGCTATGCCCGCAGCGCCAGCAAACGTTATTCTAAAGCTCCCTATTGCTGCTCTCTCATCATAACTCGGTTCCTGAGGTGTGGACTAGGAGTTTGCTGAACACGTTAAAATAAATACTGTCCATGTCTCATAGCTGAGAACGCGCCGATGAGCCTTGGATCTTCTTTGCACTCGAAATAGAATAATTTCTACGTAACGGATGCGATTCATTTTTCACTAAACAAACTCATGCTTACCAAGCAATCGAATAAATGCAACATCTTGAGCTCGAAATTTTGTGTCACTGTTCCTTTAACAAAATACAATATTCCATCGCTTAAATTGACAATACCATTATAACTGAATCTTATGCTCCAGCTTAACTCAGACGATTGCAAAGAATTTTGGATTGGGACTACATATTTTAACACACGTACATGTATATGTCGCATCTCCCCCCCCCCCCCCCCAAAAGGTCTAACCTTCAAGCGTGTATGAAGTGACTGAAACTATCAGTATAGCGCACGCAATGTGACAATTTGAAGACACAAGATCAAGAACTGTCTCAAACTAATGCTCAGAAAGTTTAGCAGTGGCGCTAATAAAGTACAAGGACCATATTATGGAACGCTGTGTAACCTGCTCAAATACATTTTCAAGTGTCCCTTTCAGCGACAGAGACCCCTATGATATTGTGAATTAAAGCTGTCTGTGCGTGATATGTCGCAGATTTTCAGTGACCAAGCTATTTTTAGGAAAACGTAAGTAACAGTTTAACTAAATAGCACTGCATTTGTATCTAAAAAAAAGTCATGCTTTGCTGCAAAGGTGAAGCAATGATTGCGATATCAACAAATGGGAAGGTCACACACACAATGACAAGCTGATGAAAACGTGCCCTGCGTTTCTCACACACAAATGACACACAAAACGTACTTACAGGTACAGGTGAATGCTAATAAACATCTCAGTTGTTACTTTGCTGTGTCTGAAAACCGCGCCTTTTTCGCAAACAGAGACTGTGCAATGACTTCAGTGACCTTTGTGCGCCAACTAATACAAAATCGTTCCGTTGAAAACCCAAGGCCAGTCAAGACGTACGATTCCCCGCACCATGAGATGCGCGCACCCGTGAGCGCCCACCTTGACCCCTCTTCGTGTGAGGGAGGGGGGCGGGTGGACGAGCGCAATGAGCGTGCGCGCTATCTTGCTGGTAATGCTGAAAACGCGATAGTTTCCCACAAGATGCCCGTCACAAGCGGTTAGTGGTAGATATAAATAGCTTTCCGTTTGAACATTGAGAGAGGCGCTCCTTTGTGGCTCAGTGGCTAATGCCGTGTGCTAACAATTCGGAGGTACCACGTTCGATTCCACGCGCCAAAGTCTTTTTCTGAATTATTTTTCTTTTTTGCGTTTTCATATATATATATATATATATATATATATATATATATACACGGTGAGTGACGGCGACGCTGGCAGCAAAATCTGGCCGAGAGTGACCATATAATTGACATTGCAATAAAAACGGTTCAACATTGCGAGATTCATTGAGGAATCCATGTGTTGATAAAATGACACGACTGAAAATGTGGATGATAATTAAATGCCTCAAAATTATAGTTTTACTCGAGAAAGCAGCCATTAGTAAAAGTACAAGTTGGTTCTGCGATAGAAGCGGGGCTTCACTATTGCTTTCGTTTTAAGACTGTTCAACAAAAAGTAACACTAAGGACTCTTAGTCTACGATTATGATCTGGATACAACGCAATTCCAGACGGGTTGCCTTCCCTTCGAAAAGTGATCCAAAAAGTTGACTTTTCACCCGAAGACCTTGATGTCTACGCTAAGTAATTGATTAAATAGCTTGCAAGCTGTTCTCTATTAACATGTATCTATGCGTGCACAGAACAATAAAGCAGTTTCTAACTGCTTCCGACTTATTTTTGAATTCACACCATCGTAATGAAAGCTAAGCACACGGAAACTCCCGCTTAGCCAGAAGTGTGAGAGAAAAAGCAGCAAAGCTGAATACCTCACTGGTCGGCATCAGTGTGTTGCGCCTTTAAAAGCCCTTAGCTCCAGTTCTTGGCTGTCCTTCCGCAGCTCGCAACCAAAGACCTTCGCGATATGATTCCCAAGAATTCTTCGAAATATATTTCCACACTTCTTTTGTGAATCTCACTTATTATATTTTGATGAGCACTTGGAGTGATATCTAAAATAAAAGAAATTTAAGAACAAGGGCCAGAAAAGAAGGTGTCTGTAGAGAAGAGAATGTGAGCAAAGTTTCGTTTGACGTGCAATTTACTTAGTCAGTATTAGTGGATCTATTAACAAGTGCGAGAGGCTAATCATGCGTGCTGGTTAGTCACCATGCTAAAGTTTTGGCGATCTGGGCACTCACCAATCTCTCGTCCTATAAGAAGGAAAAACAAGTAAAAAATTGATAAAGTATAACATATACAAATTACTACACTTTGTGAGAATTCCATCGAAAAAATCACGACTGTTTTAAACCGAGCTCACGAAAATGGGAAAGCGATATCGATAATCGGAAGTCCCAAAAAATGGGTAATAGTATGATCATTGAGAAAAACCCATTGTGTACTAATGCCTACAGTCCTTGTGCAGCTGAAGAAAGAGGTAAATTATGGATGCAGCAGCAAAGACAAGCTAAGCCCATCCATGAGACCTCAGCTAATCACGATTTACTTCTTCGCAAAGGCACAAGAAGGAAACGGTATCTTCAAGACACTCATTTGAGAGATTATGAGTTGTGATTTGTCAGTGTTACTAAACAGTGGGTTGCAAAGAACACGAATATTAGAAAGGCTTGAAACAACATGTTAGAAACCACATGTACAGCTGTACTCACCTGCGACTTAGATGGTTGTAAAGGTTCACGACGTGGTTGTTGATAATCAGTCCTCTGAAGCACCCTATGAAGCCTTCGGTGATGTCCGGATGTGTAAGCAGGTCCCTGAAACGAAGCAAATAAACGTGTTAGGTACTCACGCGTATATGGTTGGCTTAACGACATTGCAGCGAAGGACGTCGTAACTACGAGTTTGTATTAAACCAAACGTAAAATCAATACTAGCACTCCTCAAAGTTTTTATTTTCCTTACGAGGTTACAAAATGAAAGAGGAGCGTGCGGTCACTAGAGTGCTTTCGCATCTTCGGCAAAAATGGATGGTAAGAATAGTTCTACAGAAGGGATGAAACCAGCTGATGTAGGGAAGCAAGAGACACTGAACAGCTTTGTGTTTATACCTGCGTGCTAGTCTACAGTGATTTAAGATGATGATGATGATAAGAGTGCAGATTGCAGCGATCATTACTAATCTGCGTAAACGGGACAGGGCAAGCTATGTTAGCAATAAAGCTGCAGTGCAATAGTGATTGTACCTAAATCATAAGCAGGTGCTGATAACTTTACATACAAACATATCATGATCATAGCTAATTTTCATGCACAATCGATGAAGCGTTAAGTAAGGTGTCATAGGAGCAGAGCATGCCGAAATAAAACTAGTGTATCTTTCATAGCAGCACACCAAATTTCTCAACGGAATTCAGTGCCCGCGAAATTTCATGGTCCGAACGAGTTACTCACGTGCTTCACAAAGAGGCATCTTGAAGAGACAACTACTTCAAAAGGGTACGATGCAGCCTTCACAACTAATCTACCTCAAACATAAAGTTGCAGTCCCCCCTCCAAAATTAAACATAGAGAAATATCAATGCACAAGACGATTATGCAACTTAGAGTACGTTGAGTAATTGGCTCATTTACATCGTAGCAAGCACTCACGTACATGTACAGAGAGCTATACGAATTGACAACTTTGGACGCATCTCACAAAATAATTGCGAGGTGTAGTGGTCACAGCTACCCTATCGTAACAAACAGCTCGAAGTTGAACAAGTGTACTGCGTTGCCTCTAGTTTCTTTTCGAGTAAATGATCCCCCAACAGTAGACGTGCAGTCCACAAGAAGCGGTCAGTTATCTCATCTCTTACCGCCAAGGTTGTACGCAGAATTCTTTTTGGGGGGGGGGGGGGGAAGGGGGGGGTGATAGAGGCATTCCTTTCATCTAAAGAGGCAGCTGGGTAGGCAAGTGGTCTCTTCGCCATATGTACACACGGCGAAAAAAAAAGATTTCAGGTGGGAGAGGGGAGGAGGGGGCACGTGCCTAGAGTACCACCCCTCACTACGCCACCACTCTCGGTCTTTGCATCGGCAGTGGGTACTAGCACTAAAGTTTTATTTCCTAATTTTTTGCATCAAATGAAAGCCCAAGCCCTCGAGAGCCTAAAAAATATTGTAATGCCCTGCGCCAGCGCACCCAGAAAAAGTAATTACAGTGTGTTTTCAAAAGATATTTTTGGTTGCTACTGTACCCTGACGTCAAAAGTCACAACACGGTATCAGCTTCCCGTCACGTGATCGTTCATGGTATAGTGACGGTTCTACGACCACACCGCCCCGTGGTTCTGTTGGTGACACACAATCGGCCATCTTGCAACTTTCGGTACCTGACGTCATTACAGCTAGCCAGACTGCAGCGTGAAGTCACTACTGTAGCTTGATGTCAAGCTAGTGTCAGTGTTGGTAGGTGCGCCATGTGAAAAATTACTTTGTTATCAAGATAAAATATCTTCTCAGCATTTTATGGGCGTCACACCTGCTCAGAGTCGTCCCTGTATGCAGATTTTTCACGGCGGAGTAAGCTAGCCTTTGAAAAAAAAGGTGTCAGTGCCCCTTTGAGAGACAGGGCACGTGGACAACCGTTTATCTCAACCACAGCTGCCGAGTGATGGTCACTTCCTGCTGTTCTGACTTTACGCCTAAACTTCACCCTCTTTGGAGAAGAAGAATTTCTTCGTCTTTGCAAACCCTGACGTTTCTTTTTGGTGCTGTTTTGCTGTAGCATAGGGCTTCTAATAAAAACCGTGACAGCTCCCGCAGCGTAGGATTTCGAACGAGATGGTATTAACGTGTTAGCATTAAGCAGCTCGTTTCGCAGCGATAGCGAAGTCGGTGTTGTTGGTTGTGAGCGAAAAATCAACCCCTTTTATGTAATCGAAAAACCGAGAGAGATATGCAAATTCAATAAATCATAAAAAAACTTTGGTGCAAGTGAGAATCAAAAACTCCCAAGCATTTCCCCGAGGGTGAACATGATTAGGTGCGAATGCACGGGGTGATGCTATGAGGGGGAGTAAAGTTAAAATCCGCTGGAATTCGCCAGTGATTGAACGTAAACTCTCCCATGTGATCACACTGCGATTCCCAGGAATCATTAGACCCTCTCTTAATCTGGGCGAGTTTACACATATATGTGAGAGTAAATTCGCTCTATAATGATGTTTATGAGCGCGGCCCGCTTCGCCCGCTTGCGCTTGGCATCACAGGCCCTTTGCCCTGCTGCCTTGTCTTCAACCGGTGCGACATCTTCAACGACGCTTGCAATGCTCGCATTCGATCGCGTTGTACTCGTTGTTGGAGGTATTGCAGTCGAGGTTGATGCCTGGGATGGATCCATACCTATGACGACTTGCCGATCTCAAGCAAGTCGTGGCTGCGTGAGCACAGAGCAGAGGGCGAAGCGTGCCCAATCCCATGGTGTGTGACGTCGCTGCGCCGTTGCTACAGACACTCCTCTCCGCTCCTCGCGCCGTTGCTAGGGGAGGGGAGGAGGGGCACCACAGACTGCGGATTCAGGGTCGCTTATAAAGTGCATTCGCACTTAAAACCAGGCCAACTATATCGCAAGCCGTTGCTCAACCATAAAGTCATGCTACTTTTTTTTTCTTTAATAATATTATTACAAAAGAGATTACTGGGTATAGTGGTTTCAAGATTGCAAGCGTTGTGCCCCAAAAGAACTTCCAGTCACCTCATTTACCAGCTCGTAAGTCGAAACTCAAAAGACATTTTCATGTTTTTTTGATGGTAAGGAAAGTCTCTTAATAGTTCTTCAGATAAAAAGAACATGCGTAATATTCAAGGCAAGTTCGTGTCGTTTTCATGTAGCTCAAAAGAACATTTATTTTAATATATTTTGCCAAATGAGAGAAGAGAAGTGTAGAAAATACGTGGGCTATTTTCTAACGCTCTTCTTGCCTAACGATGCTAATCAAGCACATCAGTGGACGAAACCAGATGTAATCAAGGGTGTGTACATAGCTTACAAAACAACTCCAGGTCACCTCCAAGAGCGTACTATAAGCGTTACAAGGCACATTTCATACATGGCTCTAAATGAAGTCCACTGATCTTTAGAGCCACAATACTGCTTCCAACTGCTTCGAGAAAAAAAAAGGTATGTATGGTTGTCATGCAGGGTAAAGAATCACCTTGAGTGGATACTGAACAAAAAAAAATACTGAAAAAAAGAAAAAACATTGAAATTCTACTCCGAAGACGCCACTGTTCCAAAGAACACGATTTATTTTTGAATAGTTGGCTGTATTTTTCTGTAAATCGTGAACGCACGTTGGTTGTTGTCAAACGTCAGGCAAAATGGGCGGCATGCTTGCGGCACGTGTAAAAAGGTTGCGCCATCAGCGTGCACCTACCATTACCGATTTCGGCGACAGCGACCAGGGCATATCTTACGCAAAAATTAAACTCCCCAGTGCTTTGGATTTGGAAAAGGGCGCTCGGTCAGTGCGGATGTGTGTCCACATTGGCTTCCTGTTCTTGGAACTTTTTCGACCTCTTTTATCGCATCACTTGTTTTTCGTGTGCACCAACTGTTTTTTGTATGCACCAGCTTGTTTGCAGGAACAAGCCGTTAGCAAGTTTTTATCAGTGGGTGGACTTTTTGAACATTTAGGAGACTTTTAGGGGCAAAACTTCTTATAGCGGCACCCGTTTGTCCCTCGTAGCCGTTGTAGTATGCAACAAGTATAACATTTTGATCTCCAAGGTGGTGCCAGTAAGAGATTTCTGCTGTGCGTTGTTGAACAATAAAAAATCGTTCTCAATGTACATGCCAATGGCTGCTAATGGGGAATGAGAGACAGAAGCATTCGGCTTTTAGGTAACGCGCACGCTGCTATCCACATTAGCAGCCATTGGCATGTACATTGAGCACTATCTGACAGGAAAGGGTTGCTACGTTATACTCGCTGGGCGTAACCTCCTTGGTTTTAGAAAGGTTTAGCGAGCGTTGAGCCGCAGTGCCATGAATACAGTGAATTAGTATATACCATGAACTCGAGGCGGTTAAAGGTGGGAAGTAGACCCGAAGCGCAAGCCGTAAGAAAGTAGAAGCCGAGTTCTCCTGTCTCTCATTTCTCATTAGCAGCCATTGGTAAGTACATTGAGCACTATCTGACAGGAAAAGGTTGCTACGTTAAACTCGCTGGGCGTAACCTCCTTGGTTTTAGAAAGGTTTAGCGAGCATTGGGCCGCAGTGCCATAAATACAGTGAACTAGTATATATGTTGCTATGATGACTGGGAGACGTGGCCTGCCTCATACGCCATGTTTATTCTGTTCTGACTTCTTCTTCATCAGCTTCTACCAACAATCGCTTCACGTCACATATATACCATGAACTCGAGGTGGTTAAAGGTGTGAAGTAGAGCCGAAGCGCAAGCCGTAAGAAAGTGTGCGTGTGCCACCTCTCGTTTAGTCCTTGGAATGTCCGCTGGATGGCGGTGCTTCTATATGGGAATATATGATGAAAAGATGCGAGATGGTGGTAAGTAGAGTGTTGAATAGATGGACGAATGGACACACAGACAGATGCATGGATGGACGCATCAACGAATGCTGGGGCGGATGCATGGACGAACGCAGGGATGGGCACACGAACAGACGCACGCACGGACGGGCAGATGAACGCATGGACGGTCACACAGACGTTTGCATGGACGGACAGAAGCAAGAACGAATGGACGGAGGAATGCTTCGCCCCACTCTCCATCATTCACTCCGTGGATATGCTGCCAATTTTTTTCCACCGCGTCTCATTGCCATGTAGCAAGGCCCAACGTGACTTGCCTGTTGGCGCGCCGAGGCGGGCGGTGGGCTTAGCCTTACGCATAGCACAGATTGACAATGGCGTCCAACGACAGCCTCTCGACGGCAGAAGGCATAGATATCCACTCAGAGGAAGCGGATTGCTCAGGATGAATAGAGGTCATGAGCAGGAAGAAAGTGCTAGCAGAAAAGACACATCTTTTTCAAGCTGCGGTGGAGCAGGGAGACGGCTGTGGTGGCGTCCGTACTGCCGCGCAATCGCGAGGCGTGATGAGACGCATCGTCAAAGCCTATAAGATCTCGAATCTACCGAGGGAAAATTTAAAGACCATTGTCCAACCGCGAGGTGGACCGGATGTCAGGAAAGCAGACCTCATTGCATTCAAGAGAGCACTCACCAAGGCAGCTTCCTTGATGGCAGAACAGACCTGTCAAAATACATTGCGCGCCAACTCTTTTCAAAACATCTTGGTCGTAGCCACGCCACAGGAAAATAATGTGCGAACCTACGGTAAGGTGTGGCAGGTCTGTATTAAAAGCATCACCACCAAAGTAGCGGCTTATGCGGCTGCGTCTGACGACACCTGCAAGGGGGTGATCCGTGGCATCAAACCAAACATCAGTGAAGCAGAACTGACAGACATGATCATCAACTGGAGGAACCCTGCAGCCTATAAGAGTACCAAGAATTAAGAAAATGCCAACAGTAATTGTGCTGTTCGACGGACTAAAAGTGCCCCAATATGTTGTGTGCAATGGTGTCTGCTACCCCTGCTCTCTATACCACAGACATAAGACATATACCATCGACATAAAGGACGCCTGAGGGACACTCCGGACTCCGTTCCAAGTCCCATTCTTGTTCCCTGCCAAGAGGGAGCCCAGGCAACAGGCACCAGTCTGGTTGAGGGGGACGCGGAAACGCCAGACGCCCTCGCTCAAGAGAGCACTCGGCCTCCACCGTCCGGTTTCATGAATCAAGAACGCGGGCGGAAAAAGTCAAGATGGGTGCTCAACCTGGTGCACAGTTAACGCTGTGTAATTCGCCAGAGCATGGAAAAGAGCAGTCCAAAATTCGGGCTTTAAGGAGAGAAAACAAAGAGTTAAAGAGGCTTTACAGGCACTGAGATCGGAATTCGAGTGCTTTCGAAACTCGCGCGAACCTCGTGAGGCGGAGTCTTTCCGGTTACGGCGGGTGGACCAAATATGCGTAAGGCCATCTCATCACCAGCGCCATCAGAAGGAGAACACACGAGGTTGGAGAGTACTCCTAGTAAGCCCAATGATTCAGAACCGAAGCCACAAACATCGCTTTCTCTGATTAGCGAAACCCCCGAGCAAATTAGAGAAGCCATAGCCACACAGTCGAACGCGATTGAGCACATGAATGGAAATCTCACTCACTTAACACGCAGAGTAGGAATATTGGAATCTAAAATGAAAATGGTAGACTTGGGCAAATTCGTTAAGGCAAAAAAGATACAACAGGAGCCTGATCGTGAGGACTGCATGCAGTATGGGGACTCGTCGCCGGCGAGTCCGTTAACTCTGTAATTATCAAAATGGCGGGTCAAACAGGTAGCATTATTTTGTGGCAGTGAAACTGCGCAAGCTTCCTAAAACTTGACGCTGCACTGCTGCAGCTGATCAAGGCACAAGAGATAAGGCCGCACATTCTACTCTTGCAGGAAACTTTCAGTGAGAATATAAACCTTCTGGGGTACAGATCAGTGTGTCAAAAACTGGATATGGGCAGAGGCATAGCTACCTTAATACGAAAGGACACCTCCTTCATGGTGCACAAAGTTAATATCTGTGAGGCGGACTGGAAGACTGGCCTTGAGGCACAAGTGATAGAGAATAATCCCAATGGAAAAATTCGCCGGAATATTTTCATCTTAAACTTGTACAGCCTCCTTTTAGCTCAAAAACACAATCTCGGGGCCATCTTAAGTAAAACTGTATCAGTAGTGAAAAATAATCCCTGAGTGACAGCCGGTGATTTCGATTCACCGCACTTTGCATGAGGATACCGTTAAACCTGCTTATAACAAATCTCTATATAACCAATTCCTCGATATAACGAAGTTTTTCTATTCCCCGCCATTGCTCCATAGAAGCACATGTATTTGCGACCCCTATGCAACAAAGTAACAGCGGGAGATAACCTTGATTCCCCACGGACAATCTAGGAATCTTGCTCCGCATTTTGGTAGGAGCATGCATCTTCCGCGAGCACCTCGCCACCGATGGTGGGAGTGATTAGAAGATGAGAAAAGGCACCTAATTTCTGCAACCCGGTCGGGAACACAGCGCAGTGCCTTCGCCACCGATGAAGCGCGAAGCGGCGGCGGTGTGCACGGCGCACCAGGCGAGGGTGAGCGCTTGTTATTGCGTGCGGGTGAGCGTGAAGCGTGCAGGTGGGCCTGCACTGCACGAGCAATGCCTCATAGAATATTAGGAGGTGTTGGCACGAGCCGGCGTTGCCGCTCTCACCGCCGCTGGTGCATGCGCGGGTGTGCGAACAGAGGCGCCCAGGTCTCCACGATGCGCCTACGTGCGTTTAACTCCCATGCATACTTTCCTCCTCGAACGAGGGGGGGGGGGGGTAAATGCTTGTGTGCACGCACTCTTATCCTTCGGTGGGGAGAATCGCGGGCCTTGGACTTTGACCTGAACGATTGCGTTTAGTTGCCGGGCGCACAAAGATCGCTGGACAGTTGCCATTTGCGAAAAAAACTGCGCTTTTCAAACACAGCGAAGTAACAACTGGAGCACATGTTAGTTCGCACTCATCTCTACCTATGATTACGTTTCATTCATCATTTTTGTTAAAACAGCGCGTTAAGTGCCGAACGGTAAACGTTGTTAGTTCGCTATCGTCCTGTGAGTGTTGTTCTCGTGCATCGTTTGTGCGTGAGCAGCCCGCTCCACGTTTCAATCTGCTTGCCATTCTCAGCGTTACATTCTAAACTTTTGCTATCACATTCATTGCTTCGTCCTTGCGGCGACACTGTGACTTTTCTTCATTTCGGGCAACTGTGTCGTCACCACCGAGGGGATGTTAGATTAGGCACTGATGGAAACTCTCCGACACCACGGTCACGATGGATCTTCGGAGGTCGACTCGTCACGCGCTTCCGTCTTGCACCGCGCCGAGAGTTTGCAGGCTGGTAGCTTTCGCCGATAAGTTATGGCAACATGATTGCGAGTTGAATGCAATGCAATGAACGCGATAGTAAAAAGTTGTAATGTTATAAGAACTAAGGCTACCAGCCAACTTTTTCGGATCCGATATCGCCGAACTCCTACAAAACGCTGGTGCGAGCAAATACCACCGCTCCACGGAGAAGCGCTCTTTTCACACAGTTCCTTCGCGTTGAAACCGCACTGATACTCACCGAGATAGCAAACGCGCTCTCGATCGCGACCGCCCTTAAAATCCAAGTTCATTAGTGCTACTCAAGCGATCCCCCCCCTCCAAACTCCTCGCGTTGTTTCATGCTCTTTGAAGACGGGTGGTTTACTTTCTGTTTGAGCACTCGGCGGCACTTCAGCACACAGAGATGTTATCTTACACACTTTCCAGGCAATAGGGATGGGCCAACTCATTTGATCTCTGCTTCAGCAGCGCTCGCGCGCTTTTACTCGCTCGTGATCGTTATAATACCCGGAGCATGTTATCAATTTGGACTTGTTACGAAACATGGCGGTGATGGCAAAAACCCACCGAGACTGTCCATGTAATTGCTATCGCAATAATAAAGCAGTTTTTTTTACAAAATAGGAGTTTTGCATTAGCTCTGTCTTCAGTCTCCCTTTTGTTTAATTTGTACGTTTATTTCCCGAATTTGTATGAACCTGCATATAACGAAATCCCCTCTATAAGGAACTTTATCGCAAATTTATCAATTTCATTATATATAGGTTTAACTCTATACGATACGGTCTAAGAAAAACGACAATTTCGTTGCTGGGGGCTCGGATTTAGATCTTACACTTACCTCAGACCCACGTCTTTCAACTAGATTACGAAACTCGGTATCCAGGGACACTATGCCGGATCTCTGTTCTCCAAAAAACGCTTCAGCAAGGTGGTCTAATCTGCAAGAAAACCTGGAAAGTGACCATTCTATAATAAAAAGCATGCTAGATATACAGCATTCACCTCCTAGACGTTGCAAATATGTAGACTGGGATCTGTTCAGAGAAACTCGAGGTGAAGATGAAACGGTATACAATCTTGTTGACCTCTTCGCTCAGGTCTACAAAGGATATCACGAAAACCTCTCAAGTGATCACAATGAAGCAAAATGTACCCAGCATGGATTCCCGACTTGCCCATCTAATGGAGGCCAAGCACTATCTAATTGAGAGGTGGAAAACACAGAGGTTAAATCATAGGCTAAGAAAGTTTCAGAAAACAACAAACTTATTGAAGAGCACAGTAATGAGTTAAACAAACAACAATGGAGGGATGTTTCTTTAGCAGCCGATGGTAGGATGCGAAAGGGAGGTAAATAGACACTCCTTGGACGTTTACTAGATGATGGGCCAACCAAGGGAAATCAAAGACCTGTGGTCGACCGGATTATTAACAAAGCCAAAGCAGAGGCTACTTCAGATGTAGACCTCCTCCAAACTCTAGCCAACGAATATCTCCAGCTAGGCCTAAATTCGAGTTCTCGCTTTTCACTCCACAATGAGGGCATTATTGCCCCGGAGCTGGATGCCCCTTTTGTGGAGGCAGAAATTAGAGAGGTGCTACACAACCTGAACCGTAGCTCTGCTCCGGGACATCATGGAGTTAGTTGCAAACTCTTCAGAAACCTGAATGATGATTAATAAAGTTCAGGAGAACGAACTGGTCCCCTTAGACTGGAAGATGGCCGCGTTAATCCTAATCCCAAAACCAAGTTGGTCTGCTGGCTTAGAGAACCTCCGGCCATATCCTTAACCTCATGCATCGGTAAGATTATGAAACATGCAGTGCCCAATAAAATATCTAGATACATTGAGTGCAAGGGACTCATCCCGTGCAATGCGATAGAATTCCGACCAGCTCTTTCCACCCAGGATGTTATGCTTCTGCATAAAACACAGTTTAGACTCGCAGAGCAAAGATCTCAAGGGAATACTCTCCCTAGATTTAACCAAAACCTTCGACAAGATCACTCATGAATGCATTCTTAAAGTCATATCTGCTTGGAACTTCGGAAACATTTTTTTAGGGGCAAAGCTCATTATAGTGACACCCGTTCGTCCCTCGTAGTGGTTGTAGTGTGTAACAACTATAACACTTTGACCTCCAAGGTGGTGCCGGTGAGAGATTTCTTCTGTTCATGGTTGAACAATAAAAAATAGTGCTCAATGTACATGCTAATGGCTGCTAATGGGGAATGAGAGACAGGAGCATTCGGCTTTTAGTTAACGTGCACGCTGCGATCCCCATTAGCAGCCATTGGCATGTACATTGAGCACTATCTGACAAGAAAGGGTTGCTACGTTATACTCGCTGGGTGTAACCTCCTTAGTTTTATTTCATTTCATTTCATTTATTTATACTGTTAGCCCAGAAGTGGGCCGTTACAGGGTGGAAGTACAAACAATTATTTGCAAAAAACAAGTACCGTACAGGTCTCGAGATAATTTCTCGGTATTATTGTGACTAGCAACTCGAAGTTATACATAACATACATAAATGGAACACACATGCGATGCAATACATGCGCGCAGAACAGCACATGACGCATTTGAGGCGGCACTTTTGCACTGCGCTGAAGATTTGAAAGACAACTACTGCAGAATCATGCAACCAACAAAAAGTACACACACACGCCAAGAAAAAAAAAAGAAAAACATATGTCACTGTTATTCGGAAAATAAACGTTTTAGATTCTGTTCAAATGATGTAAGCGAGGAACAACCAATTATAGACTCTGGCAGCATATTCCAATCTTCAATAGCACGTGGAAAGTAACTGAACTTAAAGCAATCGTTACGTGGGACTAGGGGTGGTATATACATATTATGGCGATGTCTGGAGTGTTCTTGTGTGTTGACCTGGAAGTAATCTGAATAGTTTAGTTTAAAATGATTATGAATTAACTGGAAGAGGAATTTCAGACGCTCAATCCTCGTCCTAAGTTCAGGACTATCCAGTCCAGCTTTTTTACAGAGTTCAGTAGGAGAATGATGTCGGCGATATTTATTAAAAATAAATCTCGCACCAAGTCGCTGTATTTTTGTTATTTTATTGCAGTTTGTCTTTGTGTAAGGGTCCCAGACAATTTTAGAATATTCGATAATAGGTCTGACAAGAGTTTTGTAAGCAAGACACTTTATATCAGATGGGGCGGTATAAAGGTTACGTCTAAGGCTATACAATGCCTTGGTAGCCCTGGAGCATACATTATCAATATGAGTGTTCCACCGGAGGTCGGGCGTGAACCATAACCCAAGATATTTATAGTTTTGTACACGCTTGAGGAAAGCATTGCCAATCTGGTAGTTGTAATCTAGAGGTGCTTTCTTTCTAGTTATAGTCATAAAAAGGTTTTAGAAAGGTTTAGCGAGCGTTGAGCCACAATCCCATGAATACAATGAACTAGCATATACCATGAACTCGAGGTATTTAAAGGTGGGAAGTAGACCCGGAGCACAAGCCGTAAGAAAGTGTGCGTGTGCCACCTCTTGTTTATTCCTTGGAATGTCCGCTGGATGGCGGTGCTTCTATATGGGGAATATTTATGAAAAATGTGAGATGGTGGTACTTGGAGTGTTGAATAGATGGACGAACGGGCACACAGACAGATGCATGGATGGACGCATGAACGGACGCATGAACGGACGCAGAGGTGGATGCATGGACGAACGCAGGGACGGATGCACGAACAGACGTACGCATGGATGGGCAGATGGACGCATGGACGGTCACACAGACGGACGCATGAACGGACGGAAGCAAGAACGAATGGACAGACGAATGCTTCGCCCCACTCTCCATCATTCACTCTGTGAATATGCTGCCAATTTTTAAAAATTTTGTACGTTCATTCCTGGAAAGTAGAACAGCAGTCATACGCATGGGGTATTTTACATCAGAAGTGTACACGCATGGAAACAGAGGTACCCCTCAAGAGGCGGTTATCGCCCCCCTTTTATTTAATATTGTCACGAGCAAACTACCAAGAAAGCTGGCAGCTGTACCGTACATCGGTCATGCATTATATGCGGATGATATAACAGTTTGGTGTCCAGGAGGTTCAGAGGCTACTGTGGAACAAGCTCTCCAAGATGCTCTCGATGCAACTGAGTTTTTCCTAGCGGATACAGGACTTGGGCTCTCTCCGGAGAAATTAGAACTTCTGCTGTATAGACAAGCACGACGGGGAGCTAGGAGATTAACACCCCTTAATGAAGTACCCATCAGTATTTATACCGGAGATGGACGTGACATTCCACAAGCAGATTTCATTAAGATATTGGGTCTTGTAATAGATGCCAAAAGATGTAATGTCAGGGCCATAGCTTATCTAACCACAAAAACAGAAAACATAATTAAGCTAATAATGAGAGTTTCCTGTAAGAAAGGCGAAATAGGCAAAAACACGCTGCTTCGCGTTCGTCAAGCTTTCGTTATGAGCCACGTGAACTACATAGTATCGGCTCTCAATAGGACACAATCAGAAAAGAATAAGATAGATACACTTTTGTGCAAACGTATCAGGAAAGTGTTAGGTATCTCGATAACAACCCGTACAGAGATGCTTTTTAAGTTAGGGGTCCACAATACCATGGGTGAGCTAGCAGAAATTACCTATAATGTAAATGCAAGGCGATAAGCGGTAGCAGCGTCAGGACAGAAGCAACAAGAGCTGGCCGGATATACGAGCGTCGTCGCAGCAGCAACCAGGCAGTCCCAGCACCCGTCACGCGCCAACGTGTCGATGTCGCTGCGGTAGTGGGGATTCCTCTTCACTATAATATCGTCCCTCGTCGGAAAAAGAGCCATCCTGGCTCTCAGGGAGAACAGACTACAGGCGGATCGTAATATGGTTTCGACCGCTGTACGTGAACGGTTTCGCGACCTCAAAAGCGCTGGTCTGTGGATGGTGTCAAGGGTTCGATGATGTAGTTAATAGGTGAAGTCTGCGAGACAACGCGGTAGGGTCCCTGGTATTTTGAAACAAGTTTCGAAGGAAGGCTTGTAGGGACAGCTGGAACCCAAAGCCACACAAGGGTGTCCAGAACAAAGTTAGGGTACGGGTGGTTATCGTCACGCCGAGATTTTCATTTCCATTGGGTCGATGGTTGTGAACGATTGGGCGAGCTTATGGCATTCCTCGGCGCGGTGGGCAGCTTCAGAGATAAGCGTAGACTTGGAGGAATCGGGGTGATAGGGCAGAATGATATCTAGTGTGATGGAAGGGTCTCAGCTATATAACAGGAAAAATAGCGAAAAGCCCGTAGTTGCCCGTGGAGCAGTATTGTAGGCGTATGTTACAAAAGGCAGAATCAGGTTTCAGTCGGAGTGGTCTGAGGCAACATACTTTGATATCATGTCGCCAATGGTACGGTTGAATCTTACCGTCAAGCCATTCGTTTGGGGATGGTAGGCAGTGGTAGTCTGGTGGATGATATGGCATTCGGCAAGGAGTGCGTTGACGACTTCACAGAGGAACACACGTCCTCTGTCGCTGAGAAGTTCACGCGGTGCGCTGTGACGGAGAATGAAGTTCCGCAAGAGAAAAGATGATACGTCGCGTGCTGTGCCAGCAAGCAAAGCGGCTGTTTCTGCGTGTCGCGTCAAGTAGTCGACAGCGACAACAATCCAATGGTTTCCAGGAGCCGTGAATTGAAGAGAACTGTAAAGATCGATTCCAATGTGGTCGAAAGGCCTGGCTGGGCAAGGGATTGGCTGGACCAGACCAGAGGTGTGATGAGGCAGAGCTTTTCATCGTTGGCACTGCGGGCATGACTGAATGTACTTGCGCACAAAGGTGTACATGCCTCGCCAATAAAACCGGGAGGAAAGGCGAGCGTAAGTTTTGAAGATGCCCACATGTGCGCACTGATGGTTAGGGTGGAAAGCTGTACATATTGCAGCACGAGGATGGCGAGGTATGACCAGTAACTGTTTTCGGCTGTCAGACTTGTAATTCGTGCTATAAAGGAGGTCATCGCGGATCTCAAAGTGAACCGCTTGATGGCGCAATGTTCGAGAAGATGGAAAAGTCTATGGATCTGAAAGGAATCGCTGAAGAGTGTTGATCCTGTCATCCTTACGTTGCTCAGATGCCATGTCACAGTTTGCTGGAAACGCAACCGTTTTGTCCACGACAGATAGACAGGCAGAGCTTTGCGATGATACAGGTGAATGCGATAGGGCGTCGGCATCAGTGTGACGTTGGCCAGACCTGTAGACAACACACAAGTAAAACTCTTGCAACTGCAAATCCCAGCGAGCTAAACGACCGGAGGGGTCCTTCAACGTGGATAACCAACAAAGTGCATGGTGATCGGTGACTACGTCGAAAAGGTTACCATATAGGTACGGTCTAAATTTACCTAGAGCCCAAATAATTGCCAGACACTCCTTCTCTGTTACAGAATAATTCTTCTCCGCTTTGGTGAAAGTACGGCTTGCATAAGCAACTACGTACTCCTGGAATCATGATTTGCGGTGAAAGAGCACGGCACCGAGTCCAACACCGTTTTCATCGGTGTGTACCTCAATCGGAGCAGTTGGGTCGAAGTGTCGCAAGTTTGGCAGTGAGGTTAACAGGTGGCGCAAGTTTTTGACGGCATCATCACAGGCAGGTGACCAAGCGTAACTTTTCGAGTCATTCCGTAAAAGTTCAGTCAAGGGGGCGATGATCATTGCAAAATTCTGAATAAAGCAGCGGAAATACGAGCAGAGGCCAAGGAAGCTGCGCAGATCCTTCTGAGATGAGGGTTTAGGGAACTCTGCAACTGCCTGAAGCTTGGCAGTGTCAGGAAGGATACAGTCTTTAGAGACAACATGGCCGAGGATCGTGGGCTGACTTGAGCCGAAGCGGCATTTTTTCAGCTGAAGGCCGACGTTAGTTAGGCACAGTAGTACTTCATCTAGCCTGCGGAGATGCGTGGGAAAATCTGGCGAAAATATAACCACGTTATTTAAGTAGCACAGGCATGTTTTCCACTTGAGGCCTTGCAAAAGATTGTCCATCATCCGCTTGTATGTTGCGAGCGCGTCGCAAAGACCGAAAGGCATGACGCGGAATTCGTAGAGGCCATCAGGTGTGACAAAAACCGTTTTAGACTTATCTTCAAGTGCCATAGGGGCCTGCCAGTAGCCGCTCTGTAAGTCAATAGAAGAGAAGAACTCCGCACCTTGAAGACTGTCAAGGGCGTCGTCGATTCTCTATAAGGGGTAAACGTCCTTTCGAGTTATTTTGTTAAGACTACGGTAGTTAACACAGATTATTAAGTAACAATCTACAGTAATCGGAAACCTTATCGAAAAATGATGCGTAGTTTGCGCTGAGTATTTCTGACAGCCTTTATGGGCGAAAACCGAATGAAACAAAAGTGATAATAAGGAACGCGCGTGGCAATATATACACAAGATGTAATCATTTACATATTGATGCACTTATATAGAAAGATCACATTACTGATTACCAAGCTTTGGGACGGGATGCCTTTTCCTTCGAAAATTACAATTTTTCGGTCAATGGACTATGTGACGAGAGATCTTGAATCGGAGGTTGCAGTTGGGGAAAGCAATGTCGATACAGGTGGCGTGTCGACATTCTCTTGCCGCTGCTTGTGCACCCCCTTTTCTTCTCGGGCTCTCACTTCAGAGTCCACCTCTCGACGAGCATTCTTCGCAGCACATGGTGCACATAATGCCCCACAGATGTGTAGTGGGTACTTCGCCAATCAGCAGAATGACGATGAATGTTTTTCTACTTCATGCAAGTTACAACGGGCGTGTAGTGGGTACATTGCACAGCTGTGCCTCTAGTGTACACGCTAAAAGGCAAGCCCCGAGCGTAAGAAGTTTGGCGAGCAAGCTCCTAAAAACAAACCTGTGTAGGGATTGGCGTAATTCTGCCCCGAATTCAGCTCCACTACTGTGAAACTTTAGCAAGTGTGTAGTACGGGTACCCAGCGATTTTCGTTCGTACAGTTCCCACTGCTCTGTTTACCAAGGCATCGATCGCGTCAATGCTTAAGGTTCGCGTGTACAGTGTCTTCAACCAATATAATCGTGTTAGGGAGATCCGAAAACTCGGTGTGTGACATCTACGGTAATTCTTGCTGCGTTTTGTCGGCTTTCTGCTTGTTACAGCCGTCATAATACGTGTTGCGTGCAGCGAACTCTGTCATGCCATTTGCCGATTCATATTTAGCGACGAAGGCGCAACCGAAGCGCCGGTGGAAGGAGCAATCGCGCGCTCGGTGAGCCGGCGGCGCCCTCTCTTGCACGACAAGACTGTCAGCCGCATGTCTCCAAAAAGTTTTTAGAGATACTCAGTTAGCTTTTGCGATTACTTCTAGGTTATATCTACTAAGTAAATCATTTTATACATTGTTTGTTATTTTAAATCACTTTTCGTTATTGACAGCCTTTTTTACGACCAGTATTGACCACCGGCTTGATTTTGAGTGTGGTCAAGTCACATGGTTTCAACAAAAGGACGAAAAAACGGGCGCCTAATGTGATATGTACTTAAAGAAATAAAAGCAGCAGGTCAAGCACGAACAGGGATCGCTTGCCCCCATTGGCCTAATAGGGGAAGAATTGCTACATGTTATTTACTTATTATTACCACAGAAACTAAAACGAAACGTTCGCACGGTTGGTTTCAGACGCAACCAACATTCCCTTATTGCGACATGCAGAGAAAAATATATCTGGAGCGCTTAAGTGGCCTATAGGGAGTTTTCAAATAGGGGCCCCATAAGATTAAACCTCTAAAGCCAATTCCCTGTGCTCACTTTGGGTTAAGCAAGAGCTATGAGTTTGCGAATGGGTGAGCGGCACTTTGAACACTGCCCCTATTATAAGTTATGCTAGCCATGGCAGAGGGCAATAATTTGATTGCGTGCCGTCACATTTGTTTACGCTGAGCTTTTTGGGAAGCATTCGGGGTTCCTGCTACATTTTAGAAATAGCGTTCCAAGCGCAAAAGCCGAACCCTGTTTGGGTGTCACACATATGCAGTGGCCTCAAGGCTATTTTTTCGGGAAATTTCCAAACAAGTTGGGTTTGAAAAAGTCACAGCTTTGCCGCAAAGGTAAAGCAATGAACGCGATAGCAACAATTTGAAAGGTCGCGTGCAGAATGGGAAGCACATCGAAACGTGCCCTGCGTTTCTTGCGCACAAATTACGCACGAAACGTACTCACAGGTACCGACGCACGCGAATAAGCATCTCATTTGTAACTTTGCTGAGTCTGAAAAGTGCACGCTTTTCACGTACGGAGACTACAATGATTGCAGTGACCTTTGTGCGCCTGGTAACTACAGCAGAATCATTCCACGTAAAGCCCAAGGCCAGCCAGGGCGTACAATCCTCCCCTCTTCACCACCACGAGATAAGAGCGCGCGAGGGAGCGTTGGTTCTCTTATCTAAGCTGGGCAAAGTACGCGTAGAAGATTAGAGCGGGTGCCGCTGCGCAATGTGGCGACGTGCGCTCATTGGGCCATCTTTCTGGTAATGGCAAAAACGCAGCAGTGGTAAGTAGTAGATATAAATAGCCTGCAGTTCGAATGGTGAATAACGTTCTGCAGGGTGGCTTAGTGGCTAACGCCTCGCTTTCACGATGCAGAGGTTTCACGTTCGATTCTCCGCGCCAGAGTGCTTTTCCTAGATTGTTTTTCCATTCTTGCCTTTTAATACATATATAAATACATATACATATACGGTGCATGACATTGACGCCGGCGGCAAAATCCAGCCAAGAGTGTCTGTATATTTGCTATCGCAATAAAATTCCTATTACCAAGGAGCAAAAGTTAGCGCTCACTTTGGTGCGCCGCCGATGTAGAGGGGACCTTCGAAGGGCCCGACGCCTTCGTCCTTCGCCAAGTCGACCATGACCGAGTCCAGGTTGACAGTGAACCGCATGTGGTGGGTGTCGTGGTCCAGCCACACCTGCTGCCACTCACCCGTGTTGAGGCGGCTGCGCGACAGGAGCTTGACGATGCGTGGTTCACCGTTCACAGTGTACTCGAACGATAGCTCGTAGTCTGCGATGACAGAACAGGTTGTTGAGTGAAGATTAGAGCAAAATGGCATGAAACATGCTGTCTATTTTAAGATTATTTTCATCCCATCTGCGACTTTATGCTTGCCATAGGTGGCCCAAATAGATCTCATCTTGGATGCAGAGCCGGCAACAAAGCATCACTTGTCAAGCACACCAACGATCTGAGATGTCGACACGCAGTAAACTTAAGTTTAAGTTTCAGTCACAAATTAGGATGAATATCCGTGCGAGTGTTATACACCATCAGGAAAATTCTCACTGCATCGAAAGAAACACGAACGGCCAGGTGGAGGCAACATGGATTAGCGCCGACTTACAGCTAAAGTTATTTGGCAAAAGACACATGTAAGTAGTGGAAAAAATATCGAAACTGCACAATAAAGCAGGACACAAACACTCCGCATCAAGGCAAAAAGCGTGACAGGATTACGCACAAGAGCGAACTAACAACTTTTCAACAGTTTTCTTTTGTGCTCAATGCTTTTCTGTGCACAATGCTTTACTTTTTTCTAAAGTTTTGTTGTTTTAACACAAGAGAGTTTTATGCTGTGGTCCACCACGGCTCCGTGACTTTTTCGGTTGCAGATGCTACGTTGTGAAACATTTACTGTACAATGGAAAAGAAAAACATCAGAAGGAAAAATTCTGCAGTGAGGCGTCAAACCAGCCACCTCGCGTGTGCACCTCAACGTGCGACGCTGCCCACTAAGCCACGGAGTGACCCTTGTCGAACTTGTTAACGCCAAACCATTTTACACCACGTACCACTGGCGGTCGTCACAACTCAGTAATTTCAGTGCGTTTTATTCATTAGTACAGAGATGGCACCGTGGGCGCACGTTGGCCGGACGCGCTCTAAAAGTTGTCTTGCCATGCTATTCCGCGCGTCGCTGTGCGTGCGCCTCCGCACGGCGGGGTTAAAATGCGTATAGATAGTCTCTATATAGCGTGATGTCTGACTCACGCACGTACTTATGACAGGTTTCGGGTGCATTGTATCTCTTGCGCTACCGCATGTTTGTTTAGGAGCACCGATGACATTTACCTCGCTGCCGTGGTTGCGTTTACGAAAGGAGCACGCTGCTCACACACGAAGAAGTGAAAATCGTGACCGTTGCTCGCATTCGTCCTGTGTGTACCTGTCCGTTCATTTTGTCGATCTTTCTTTCTCTTTCAGCAGCGTGCTCTAAGTGCCGAGCTGTGACAGTCGTTTGTCCACGCTTGTCCTGTGTGAGTGCGCTCATTTCGTGTGTGCTTCCTTTTGCTTGAGGCGAGTGCTGCAAGCTTCTAGCTGCTTGCCGTTCTTCGCGTGACATTGCAATTTCTCACTGCAGCATTGATTCCTTCACCCTTGTGGCAAAACAATGCACAATCAATGCTCGATTACCTCTACGGAGACACATTTCATTTTCCTCTTATACGGATTTCTAAAAAGAGGCATCAATCACGTTTTTTTAAATACGTACTCATAAGCCTTTTTTTTCGCCATATAAAATCTTAGTTGGATTTCAGTGCTAGTGTGTGTTGCCTCCCTCCGTCAATCAGAGTGTTTTTACGTGTTGTTAAGGTTGTATTTTCAATGACCGCGAAGTTCATCTCTTCTCTAGTTAGTAGCTAATTAGCTCAATACCTGCAATCGTCTTAAAAAGTGCCGGTTAAACATTTCGAAGATTTGCACCGAGGCTACAATCTTGTATAGTTCGCGAATCTTGACTAGAAGATTCAAACGACATGAATGTTGTAGCAACGTCTACAACTGCGCTAGTGGGCATAGCTCCACATTATTTAAGGTCACGCAAAAGACAGGACAAGTAGACATTGCGAAGCGTTCGTAGAGTCTACTTCATGTCCTGTTTTTTGCACTATTTTATATAATCTGCAGCGATGACATAAAGCTTAGAGAATGAGCTTCACGCACAAGAGGTCCAAGGTTTCAATCCCGGCGCCACATAATTCCGCGCCAATTTTTTTGTAAATAAGTATCCCCATGAAAATGGAATTGCAATAAGAGGCCTGGAGTGCGGCTTTTCACCGGTGACCACCGGCGGTAACGCGCTTCCTCACCAGAAAAGGATTGGCTCTTCTAGTGCAGCATCTGGCCACTTCCTCGCACATGAATCCACCAATTAACTTTCGGCCTTTACCCCAAACGGCTGTGAAACAATTGACTATGGTGGCGGTCCAATCTGCGACGCAGCAGCGGGTTCTAAGGCTGTCATTGGAACCCGAACTTGGCAACATTTAACGCTATAACCTTGTCTAGTGAGAATGTCAAGCTGTGCTGTTCGAGGAGCTAGAGAGTGTTAAACTGGATAGGGCTCAGTGAGGTTAGGAGGACAGATGAGGCCTATACATGGCTAGAGAATGGGTACGTCTTTGGCTTTCGCGACTTGGATGACAGAAAAGAATGGGGGGGGGGGGGGGGGGGGCTCCTTATCCAAAGGCTTCCAAAGAGGGTTTATATCATACATGAAGGGTTCAGTTTGGTTTGAGGACGACGCAGCAAACAATAGAAATGAAAATGAGAGGCGTGACCTTAAGACAAAAAGGGAGCATAGTGGGTCAGAGAACGAACCGGTTTTAAGGATATCATAGTCGAAATCAACAAAAAGAAAAAATGGACATGGGCTAGGCACGTAGCACGTAGGCAAGATGACCGCTGGTCATCAAGGATAACTGACTCACTAAGGATTCGCAGACAAGACAAGCGGTGGGAGGGGGGCAGAAAGTTAGGTGGGCAGATGAGAGTAGGAAGTTTGCTGGTATAAAATGACAGGAGTAAGCACAGGACCGAGTTGTCTGGCGCAACATGGAAATGCCTTTGTCCTGCAGTAGACTTTGTCAGGCTGACGATGATGACAAAATAACATAGAGGTTGCGTGCTGAGAAGAAACCCACTCACCGCTCGTAATCATGGCGAGCAGATAGCCATGCTTCTCGTGCAACGCCGCCTGGTAGAGGACGACAGCCCGCTTGCTGGACGTGCGGAAGCTGAAGGCCAGGTCTCCTCGGCGCCAGCCGGTCTGCACCTCCAGGTACGAAGGTGCCGTCTTGAAGGTGATGACGTACTGCTGCGTATCTACACAGAGACACAGAAGGTGACAAACCTGACGATACCGTAAGGCCTCAAAGCTAAATATTGAATATTGTACAGGTATTCAACTCTCGAAAACAGCAGCAATATCGTGGTTCGACGCCGTTTGCCAGACTGATTCTTCAGACGAAGAAGATGCTCACAGTCATTACGATTATGTACAAGTGAAGATAAAGAAGAACAAACGCAGTGAATACTGAGCTCGCATAACACCCACACACATATATATATATACGCACGACAAGTTATTTTTTCACCCACTTTTCTTCTTATTTACAATACATTGGTTCTAATAACTTCCCTTATACATTCCTTGGCATTATTGTCTGTTAGATCTCATTAAGATTGTGTCAAAATACGGCAATAGGAGCCCTTAGGTATGTATATATATATATATATACACATATATATATATGTATATATATATATATATGTGTGTATACTATATATACTATATATATGTATAATATACATTATATATTTATATATAGTCGGGCCGATGGGCCCTTATCTGTAGCACGCACGGTGGAAGCAGAGCGAGGAGAACACAGGCGCATTGCACATGCGCAGGACGAGCGTCAGCATCCAAAAGGCCACAGGGGAAGGAAAAGCGGAGGGAGATAAGAAGGGGTGCGAAACAAGCCCAGAGGCTTTTCGGTGGGAGGCGAGCGATGAGATTGTGGTTATAAGAGGGAAAAGAAGAGAAAAGTGAGCCCCGTAACTATCTGCATCAGCGTGTGACACTAAAACAGTAGCTCACAAGGGATGGGAGTGAGGAGGGATTAAAAGGATAGAAGTAGAGAGAGAGAGAGAGACACGGTAGGACAGCGAGCGACGACATAAGAGAGATAGGAAATAAGGAAACACGGTCACAGGAGTGTGAGGACGGGGCACCACTTGCAAGAGCTCTTGTCGGCGATAGGAGATGGCATAGGGCTAATCCAGTCGGCCACGAGTCTCTCAAGCGATGGGATGCGGCGTCAGTCGCGCTAGGCACGAAGGGTGTTCCCGCTGCGTGTGCCGCAGAGGTGAGGGCTCGCCTCTTTTGGGGGCGTCAGCTATAAGGCGAGCCGATGGACTGTAGTCTACGGCGAGTTGTGTGTAAGTTTTATTTCTTGCTGTTATGTTTCATGCTGATTTTCCTGCCGTTGTTTTGCTGCGTATGTCCCAATGACCGCTAGTCAGCGGAGATTGTTTGTTCCGGGTCTTCGGTATTCCTTTGTGCATCAGTGCCGTGTTGAGCCGGCCTGTTCAGAAAGCTGTTTGTGAATATTTTGAATCATACATTGAAGACAGTTCTCGTTCTCTACATTGCTGGCTCGGGCAATGTGAATTTACCCTGGAACGGAGGCGGCGCCCTCAATTATATAAATATATATATATATGTCATCGGACTCCTGTGACCGTGTTTCCATCTTTCCTATCTCTCTTATGTTGTCGCTCGCTGTCCTAGCGCATCTCTCTCTCTCTCTCTCTCTCTCTCTCTCTCTATATATATATATATATATATATATATATATATTGTGAGAATTCATTGTACGTCATCTTTCTCATCTATCAATTATCATCATCAGTCTTCGGCACGTTCCTCTTCATGATCGGCGCCATTTTGCTGTTGCTTCAAAAAAGCGTCAGCTGCACCGTTGTATTTCAAGTGGTGGAGGTGCTTCCCGATTTCTTCGACCTCTCTCCATCCAAAGCCAGCTCCTGGAGCTCCGTTCGGGACGTCGCTTGCGCCAGCAGAGCACCATGGCCCAAGAGCAAGCCCAACCGAACCACTCGCCGGCGCAACCACCAGCCGCCAACCCTAGCCCGGTCAACAACCCCCCTCGGGAGCCTCCAATCTTCTCCGGTCTGCCTGGCGAAGATGTCGAAGACTGGCTCGACAACTATGACCGCGTAGGTGTCTACATTAACTGGAACGAGGCATCGAAATTAGCACGCGTCCAGTTCTACGTCTCTCAGGTTGCCAAGACGTGGTTCCTGAACCATGAGAGCGACTTCCGCGATTGGTCTTCCTTCAAAGACCAGCTCCGACGCATTTTCGGTACACCAACCGTCCGTTCAGAAGTTGCTCACAAGAAACTGGCAGAACGCGTTCAACATTGCGGTGAGTCCTACACTTCCTATATTGAGGATGTGCTTGCACTTTGCCGCCGTATCGACGACACCATGCCAGAAGGTGATCGTGTCCGGCACCTTCTGAAGGGTATCGGACCTACCGCTTTCAACGCCCTCGTCGCACACAACCCTTCGACGGTTTCCGACGTCGTCTCGGTATGCCAGCGGCTTGATACCCTGCAGTCAATTCGCCTACGACCCGACTTCTCTGAGAACCCCCTGGCAAACAGTATGGAGCTCCGAACCATCATTCGAGACATTATTCGTGAAGAATTGCAAGCCTACACTTTACCTCCTTATAACAACGTTCCCGTTCAACCCGCCTCTAGCGATCTGCGTGGAATTATTAGGGAAGAAATGTCAGCGTTCCAAAGCATTCACCGTGCTCCACCATGCGCCCAACCCCCCTCGTATGCACAGATCGCTGCAATGCAACCCTCGCCGTCTCAAGCACCACCACCTGTACCTGATCACAAACATCTCGCACCTCTAGTCGCCCGTCCACCGAACCCTACCTACCATTCTTCCTGGCGGGCCCCACGTCCTATTTGCTACTACTGTGGAATTCGAGGACACATTTCCCGGGTCTGTCGACGTCGGCAGCAAGATGAACGTCGTGGTTATGCCGCTTTTGAACGAGACGACACATATGCTCGAGGTTACTACCGTTATGCCGACAGTCCTTCCAACCACCGATCACCGTCTCCTGTGCGCATTTCCAACACGACCAACAATACACGTGCATCCCGACCACGCTCCCCTTCGCCACTCCGACGCTCTGTTTCACCCCTTCGGCCTGTCTCTCAACTGGCTGCCCAGCGATCGGAAAACTAAACAGTGCAGTTTTTGGAGGGAAAACTGCATCGCGGCGAAATGACCCAAGTCCTCCTGAACGACCGTCAAACATGTTATTGGTAACTGTGGAAGGTGTGCGGGTGTTGGCTTTGGTGGACACGGGAGCAACTATTTCAGTTATGCGTGCCGACTTGTGTTCTCGATTGCGGAAAGTGAAGACACCCTACCTTGGATCATCTTTGATTGGGGCCAATGGAGCAATAATTAGACCATCGGCCCAATGTACAGCGCGTGTCTTCATTGATGGTATTCTTCATCACATCACCTTCGCTGTCTTAATTTCATGTGCTCATGAACTAATTTTAGGCTGGGATTTTCTCTCATCAGCATCTGCATTAATTTCTTGCCGTCAACGTGTAGTCGAAATGACCGAGACCGATCACTGCAGCGAACGCGTCGACGAAAGACCATTGCGTTTCTTCATAGCTTCCGAATCCATACTACTCCCGGGTCAAGAGCAACTCATCACCATCACTTCTCCGAATATTGCCAATGGTGACGTCCTCATCACCCCTTCCAGCAGCTGTCTAGCTCGCGGCGTTGTAGTCCCCTCCAGCCTGGTGCGGTTCAAAGACAGTGCAGCGATAATCATTGGCCTGAACCCTACCCCAGAGCCCGTCCTCCTACCCCAAGGTTCTGCAGTGTCATGTTATGTGGATACCCAACCGGTTTCTTTGGTCTCTCTTGACGCCTTGACAGCTCAGCCACAACAGGCCCAGTCTGTTACGTCCTCCTCCTTTGCTCCCGGGATAAATCCTGACCTTTCTGCTTCTCAGCGTGAGGCGTTGCTGAATTTGCTCAGGAAACACCAGGCCTCCTTCGACGCCAATGCTTCGGCACTAGGACAGACCACAGTTGCGCATCATCGCATCGACACTGAAGGTCAGACTGTTGTACGCCGTCGTCCCTACCGAGTCTCCTTGGCCGAGCACAAAATCATCGAGGAGAACGTGACCGATATGCTAAACAGAAACATCATACGACCCTCTACCAGTTCTTGGTCATCACCCGTTGTGTTGGTACAAAAGAAGGATGGATCGGTACGATTTTGTGTTGATTACCGCGCGCTCAACAAGATTACCCGAAAGGATGTATATCCGATGCCCCGTATAGATGATGCACTTGACTCATTGCAAGGCGCCCAATACTTCTCCACCCTTGACCTTCGGTCCAGGTATTGGCAAATACCAATGGACGAAGCAGACAAAGAAAAGACCGCCTTTTCTACGCCGGACGGTCTTTACGAGTTTAACGTAATGCCATTCGGTCTATGTAATGCGCCCGCCACATTTGAAAGGATGATCGACACTGTTCTTCGTGGCCTCAAGTGGAAAACTTGTCTATGCTACCTCGATGATATCGTCGTGTTTTCTTCCACTTTTGATGATCATCTGCAACGCCTAGATCAAGTGCTTACATGTCTCTCCAACGCTGGACTTCAACTAAACACAAGGAAGTGCCATTTTGGCAACACAGCTATAAAAGTACTAGGACATCTCGTTACTAAAGATGGCATCCAGCCCGATCCGGACAAAATTTCCGCAGTCCTCAACTTTCCGCGACCCTTTCGCTCCAAAGAACTACGCAGTTTTCTTGGACTCGCATCGTACTTTCGCCGCTTCATTCGCAACTTTGCCACTATTGCCGCTCCTCTCCACAAGCTCCTTGCTAGTACCGGTTCCTTCGATTGGAATGATCAATGCGAAGCCTCATTCCAAGAACTCAAGCAGGCACTGACATCCCCACCGGTGCTTTGTTATTTCGATGACAAGGCACCTACGATATTACACACTGACGCGAGTGGACAAGGAATCGGCGCCGTACTGCTCCAGCGCGACCATGCCTTTCGCGAGAAAGTTGTCGCGTATGCAAGCCGCACTCTGACCACTGCAGAGAAGAGGTACTCGATAACCGAACAAGAGTGCTTGGCTGTTGTCTGGTCCATCCAAAAATTTCGTCCGTACCTACATGGTCGACATTTTACTGTTGTGACAGACCACCATGCTCTTTGCTGGTTGTCCACAATCAAAAACTTGTCGGGACGACTTGGCCGCTGGATTCTCCGATTACAATCTTATGACTTTGACGTCATCTACAAGACTGGAAGACAACATCAAGATGCCGACGCTTTGTCACGATGCCCTTTGCCGCAGTTTTCGGTGCACGTCACATCCCCTTGTCAAATTGGCTATACGGAGGACGCCTCGTCGATATCATCCATTTCTTCCCTACCTTCATCCACCCGTCCGTCAGCACTTGCTACTCACCAGCGAGCCGATTCTTATTGCACTGACATCATTGGTCGGCTTACCGGTGCTTCGTCTTCCCCTAATGCCAGGCTCCGGAAACAACTCCGACTATTCAAGTTGGAGGACGATGTGCTATATCGATACATTTTGCACCCGGAAGGCCACCGATGGGTTCCCGTCGTACCACGCGCACTACGCACTGAAGTTCTGCGCGCTTCCCACGACGACCCGACGTCAGGACACTTGGGTTACTACAAAACATACGAGCGCATCCGCTGTCGATTTTTCTGGCCAGGTCTTTCCACGACAGTAGCTAAATATGTTGCCTCGTGCGCACTTTGCCAACAACGCAAGCGGCCCACTACTCCTCCAGTCGGGACCCTACAACCACTTCCTTGTCCATCGGAGCCGTTCTCTGTCGTCGGAATTGACCTCTTCGGGCCCCTCCCAACTACATCAGACGGCAAGAGGTGGATAGTCACCGCGGTTGATCACTTGACCAGGTACGCTGAGACGGCCTCAATCACTTCAGGAAGTGCTTCAGAAGTAGCAACTTTCTTCTTGAATGCTATTTATCTACGTCATGGAGCCCCTCGTGTCCTTTTGAGCGACCGGGGAAAGGCATTTCTTTCAAGCACGCTCAGTGAAGTTCTTCAAGCATCAAAAACAGTTCATAAAACAACATCTAGCTATCACCCGCAAACCAATGGCTTAACGGAAAGATTTCATCGCACGCTGTGTGACATGCTGTCCATGTATATCTGACCGGACCATCGCAATTGGGATGCCATACTACCCTTTGTCACGTATGCATATAATACGTCAGTTCAACGAACCACAGGCTATTCTCCATTTTTCCTAGTATACGGACGCCAACCGACATCACCACTCAACGTTTCATTCTTTTCTGGCCCCGTCAACTCTTCACCATTCGTTTGCGACCAGTTTCTGTCCCGCGTTGCTCGATGCCGTCGTCTTGCCCGCGTAAACACCGAAGCTAGCCAAGAAGATCGCAAACATCGTTACGATGCCACTCACCGCGTCGTTCTCTACCGCCCTGGCGACAATGTACTTCTGTGGACTCCTGCGCGAACGCCTGGCTTATGCGAAAAGTTTGAGTCACGCTATCTTGGCCCTTACAAAGTTATCGAACAGACCTCACCGGTGAACTACCGTGTCACACCTGTTCATGTTCCCACTGACCAACGCTGCCGCGGGACAGAGATTGTGCATGTTTCGCGTCTCAAGCCCTATTGTATGCGTTCCACAGCGTAATTCGCGGCCAGGCTGGCCGCTTCCGTCGACGGGGGAAATTAGTGTGAGAATTCATTGTACGTCATCTTTCTCATCTATCAATTATCATCATCAGTCTTCGGCACGTTCCTCTTCATGATCAGCGCCATTTTGCTGTTGCTTCAAAAAAGCGTCAGCTGCACCGTTGTATTTCAATATATATATATATATATATATAAAAATATATATATATATTTTTATATATATATATATATATATATATATAATGAGATATAACCGACAGTAATGCCAAGGAATGTACAGGGGAAGTTATTAACATTAATGGAATGTAAATAAGAAGAAAGAAAAGTATTTCTTCTTATTTACATTCCATTAATGTTAATAACTTCCCCTGTACATTCCTTGGCATTAATGTCTGTTATATCTCATTATTATTGTGTTAAAAAAACACGGAAAAACGAGCCCTTAGGTATACACTTCTTTCCCTTATTTCATTGAACGAGGGTCTTGTACTGGCAGACTTGGTGTGTTTAGGTTGTATAAGAGGGACAATTAATCAGCTGCCCGCTCATAATAAGTTCACGTGCTACGTGACGCCAAACATGCGAATAAGAGTGTTTTCACACTCGTTGTTTGGCTTATAGATGGCGCTGACTGTCGCTCCTACTTCTAAATTCACAGATAAACCCAAAAAAGTGGATGGAGGGAGTGCCGCTGTAATAGCTCAGTGGTTAGAGCATCGAACGCGTAATTCGAAGGTCGTAGGTTCGATTCCTGCTTACAGTTGGTAATTTTTTCATCCACTTTTCTTTCTTCTTATTTACATTCCATTAATGTTAATAACTTCCCCTGTACATTCCTTGGCATTACTGTCTGTTATATCTCATTATTATTGTGTTAAAAAAACACGGAAAAACGAGCCCTTAGGTATACACTTCTTTCCCTTATTTCATTGAACGAGGGTCTCGTACTGGCAGACTTGGTGTGTTTAGGTTGTATAAGAGGGACAATTAATCAGCTGCCCGCTCATAATAAGTTCACGTGCTACGTGACGCCAAACATGCGCATAAGAGTGTTTTCACACTCGTTGTTTGGCTTATAGATGGCGCTGACTGTCGCTCCTACTTCTAAATTCACAGATAAACCCAAAAAAGTGGATGGAGGGAGTGCCGCTGTAATAGCTCAGTGGTTAGAGCATCGAACGCGTAATTCGAAGGTCGTAGGTTCGATTCCTGCTTACTGTTGGTAATTTTTTCATCCACTTTTCTTTCTTCTTATTTACATTCCATTAATGTTAATAACTTCCCCTGTACATTCCTTGGCATTACTGTCTGTTATATCTCATTATTATTGTGTTAAAAAAACACGGGAAAACGAGCCCTTAGGTATACACTTCTTTCCCTTATTTCATTGAACGAGGGTCTCGTACTGGCAGACTTGGTGTGTTTAGGTTGTATAAGAGGGACAATTAATCAGCTGCCCGCTCATAATAAGTTCACGTGCTACGTGACGCCAAACATGCGCATAAGAGTGTTTTCACACTCGTTGTTTGGCTTATAGATGGCGCTGACTGTCGCTCCTACTTCTAAATTCACAGATAAACCCAAAAAAGTGGATGGAGGGAGTGCCGCTGTAATAGCTCAGTGGTTAGAGCATCGAACGCGTAATTCGAAGGTCGTAGGTTCGATTCCTGCTTACAGTTGGTAATTTTTTCATCCACTTTTCTTTCTTCTTATTTACATTCCATTAATGTTAATAACTTCCCCTGTACATTCCTTGGCATTACTGTCTGTTATATCTCATTATTATTGTGTTAAAAAAACACGGAAAAACGAGCCCTTAGGTATACACTTCTTTCCCTTATTTCATTGAACGAGGGTCTCGTACTGGCAGACTTGGTGTGTTTAGGTTGTATAAGAGGGACAATTAATCAGCTGCCCGCTCATAATAAGTTCACGTGCTACGTGACGCCAAACATGCGCATAAGAGTGTTTTCACACTCGTTGTTTGGCTTATAGATGGCGCTGACTGTCGCTCCTACTTCTAAATTCACAGATAAACCCAAAAAAGTGGATGGAGGGAGTGCCGCTGTAATAGCTCAGTGGTTAGAGCATCGAACGCGTAATTCGAAGGTCGTAGGTTCGATTCCTGCTTACAGTTGGTAATTTTTTCATCCACTTTTCTTTCTTCTTATTTACATTCCATTAATGTTAATAACTTCCCCTGTACATTCCTTGGCATTACTGTCTGTTATATCTCATTATTATTGTGTTAAAAAAACACGGAAAAACGAGCCCTTAGGTATACACTTCTTTCCCTTATTTCATTGAACGAGGGTCTCGTACTGGCAGACTTGGTGTGTTTAGGTTGTATAAGAGGGACAATTAATCAGCTGCCCACTCATAATAAGTTCACGTGCTACGTGACGCCAAACATGCGCATAAGAGTGTTTTCACACTCGTTGTTTGGCTTATAGATGGCGCTGACTGTCGCTCCTACTTCTAAATTCACAGATAAACCCAAAAAAGTGGATGGAGGGAGTGCCGCTGTAATAGCTCAGTGGTTAGAGCATCGAACGCGTAATTCGAAGGTCGTAGGTTCGATTCCTGCTTACAGTTGGTAATTTTTTCATCCACTTTTCTTTCTTCTTATTTACATTCCATTAATGTTAATAACTTCCCCTGTACATTCCTTGGCATTACTGTCTGTTATATCTCATTATAATTGTGTTAAAAAAACACGGAAAAACGAGCCCTTAGGTATACACTTCTTTCCCTTATTTCATTGAACGAGGGTCTCGTACTGACAGACTTGGTGTGTTTAGGTTGTATAAGAGGGACAATTAATCAGCTGCCCGCTCATAATAAGTTCACGTGCTACGTGACGCCAAACATGCGCATAAGAGTGTTTTCACACTCGTTGTTTGGCTTATAGATGGCGCTGACTGTCGCTCCTACTTCTAAATTCACAGATAAACCCAAAAAAGTGGATGGAGGGAGTGCCGCTGTAATAGCTCAGTGGTTAGAGCATCGAACGCGTAATTCGAAGGTCGTAGGTTCGATTCCTGCTTACAGTTGGTAATTTTTTCATCCACTTTTCTTTCTTCTTATTTACATTCCATTAATGTTAATAACTTCCCCTGTACATTCCTTGGCATTACTGTCTGTTATATCTCATTATTATTGTGTTAAAAAAACACGGAAAAACGAGCCCTTAGGTATACACTTCTTTCCCTTATTTCATTGAACGAGGGTCTCGTACTGGCAGACTTGGTGTGTTTAGGTTGTATAAGAGGGACAATTAATCAGCTGCCCGCTCATAATAAGTTCACGTGCTACGTGACGCCAAACATGCGCATAAGAGTGTTTTCACACTCGTTGTTTGGCTTATAGATGGCGCTGACTGTCGCTCCTACTTCTAAATTCACAGATAAACCCAAAAAAGTGGATGGAGGGAGTGCCGCTGTAATAGCTCAGTGGTTAGAGCATCGAACGCGTAATTCGAAGGTCGTAGGTTCGATTCCTGCTTACAGTTGGTAATTTTTTCATCCACTTTTCTTTCTTCTTATTTACATTCCATTAATGTTAATAACTTCCCCTGTACATTCCTTGGCATTACTGTCTGTTATATCTCATTATTATTGTGTTAAAAAAACACGGAAAAACGAGCCCTTAGGTATACACTTCTTTCCCTTATTTCATTGAACGAGGGTCTCGTACTGGCAGACTTGGTGTGTTTAGGTTGTATAAGAGGGACAATTAATCAGCTGCCCGCTCATAATAAGTTCACGTGCTACGTGACGCCAAACATGCGCATAAGAGTGTTTTCACACTCGTTGTTTGGCTTATAGATGGCGCTGACTGTCGCTCCTACTTCTAAATTCACAGATAAACCCAAAAAAGTGGATGGAGGGAGTGCCGCTGTAATAGCTCAGTGGTTAGAGCATCGAACGCGTAATTCGAAGGTCGTAGGTTCGATTCCTGCTTACAGTTGGTAATTTTTTCATCCACTTTTCTTTCTTCTTATTTACATTCCATTAATGTTAATAACTTCCGCTGTACATTCCTTGGCATTACTGTCTGTTATATCTCATTATTATTGTGTTAAAAAAACACGGAAAAACGAGCCCTTAGGTATACACTTCTTTCCCTTATTTCATTGAACGAGGGTCTCGTACTGGCAGACTTGGTGTGTTTAGGTTGTATAAGAGGGACAATTAATCAGCTGCCCGCTCATAATAAGTTCACGTGCTACGTGACGCCAAACATGCGCATAAGAGTGTTTTCACACTCGTTGTTTGGCTTATAGATGGCGCTGACTGTCGCTCCTACTTCTAAATTCACAGATAAACCCAAAAAAGTGGATGGAGGGAGTGCCGCTGTAATAGCTCAGTGGTTAGAGCATCGAACGCGTAATTCGAAGGTCGTAGGTTTGATTCCTGCTTACAGTTGGTAATTTTTTCATCCACTTTTCTTTCTTCTTATTTACATTCCATTAATGTTAATAACTTCCCCTGTACATTCCTTGGCATTACTGTCTGTTATATCTCATTATTATTGTGTTAAAAAAACACGGAAAAATGAGCCCTTAGGTATACACTTCTTTCCCTTATATATATATATATATATATATATATATATTTATATATATATATATATATATATATATATAGGAAAGAAGTGTATACTTAAGGGCTCGTTTTTTGTGTTTTGACACAATATTATGAACTCCAACAGACAATATTGCCAAGGAAAATATAAAGGAGGCTATTAGACCAAATTGTAAGGTAAATGTGAAGCAAGAAAAGTGGGTGAAAAGATAAATTGCCTTGGGCAGGAACCCAACCTGCGACCTTCGAATAACGTGTTCGATGCTCTACCACTGAGCTACCACGGCGGCTATCCTCCCAGCCACTTTTATTGGGTATATATGTGAATTTAAATGTGGGAGTGTCAGTCAGCGTCATCTGTAGCCATAGCGGCGAGTGTGGCACACTCTTTTATGAGCCTGTGTGGCGTCACGTGGCACGTGAACCTATTACGAGCTGGCAGCTGACCAATAGTCCCTCGTACACAACCGAACGGCACCAAGCCTGCCAGTACGAGACCCTCGTTAAAGTATATGGAAAAGAAGTGTATACTTAAGGGCTCGTTTTTCCGTGTTTTGACACAATATTAATGAAATCTAACAGGCAATAATGCCAAGGAAAGTATAGGAAAGGTTATTAGGCCGAATTATAAGGTAAATGTGAAGAAAGAAAAGTGGGTGAAAAGATAACTTGCCATGGGCAGGAACCGGACCTGCAAACTTCGAATAACGCGTTCGACGCTCTACCGCTGAACTACCACGGTGGCTATCCTCCCAGCCACTTTTAATGGGTACATATATGAATTTAAAAGTGAGAGTGTCAGTCATTGCCATCTGTATATATGTATATATATATATATATATATATATATATATATATATATATATATGTATATATATATATATATATATATATATATCATCATCATCATCATCAGCCTGACTACGTCCACTGCAGGACAAAGGCCTCTCCCATGTTCCGCCAGTTAACCCGGTCCTGTGCTTGCTGCTGCCAATTTATACCCGCAAACTTCTTAATCTCACCTGCCCATTTAACCTTCTGTCTTCCCCTAACCCGCTTCCCTTCTCTGCGAATCCAGTTAGTTACCCTTAATGACCAGCGGTTATCCTGTCTAGCGCTACATGCCCGGCCCATGTCCATTTCCTCTTCTTTATTTCAACTATGATATCCTTAACCCCCGTTTGTCCCCTAATCCATTCTGCTCTCTTCTTGTCTCTTAAGGTTACACCTACCATTTTTCTTTCCATTGCTCGCTGCGTCGTCCTCAATTTAAGCTGAACCCTCTTTGTAAGTCTCCAGGTTTCTGCTCCGTAGCTAAGTACCAGCAAGATACAGCTGTTATATGCCTTCCTCTTGAGGGATAGTGGCAATCTACCTGTCATAATTTGAGAGTGCTTGCCAAATGTACTCCACCCCATTCTTATTCTTCTAGTTACTTCAATCTCGTGGTTAGGCTCTGCGGTTATTACCTGCCCTAAGTAGACATAGTATTTTACAACTTCAAGTGCACTATTACCTATCTCAAAGCACTGCTCCTTTCTGAGGTTATTGTACATTACTTTCGTTTTCTGCAGATTAATTTTAAGACCCACCTTTCTGCTCTCCTTGTCTAACTCCGTAATCATGAGTTGCAATTCGTCCCCTGAGTTACTCAGCAATGCAATGTCATCGGCAAAGCGCAGGTTACTAAGGTATTCTCCATTAACTCTTATCCCTAACTGTTCCCATTCTAGGCTTGTGAAAACCTCCTGTAAGCACGCGGTAAATAGCATTGGGGAGATTGTGTCCCCCTGCCTTACGCCCTTCTTGATTGGTATTCTGTTGCTTTCTTTATGAAGCACTATGGTAGCAGTTGATCCCCTGTTGATTTCTTTCAGAATGTTTATATATACTTCATCTACGCCCTGATTCCGCAGTGTCTGCATGACGGCTGATATTTCTACTGAATCAAACGCCTTCTCGTAATCTATGAAGGCTATGTATAGTGGTTGGTTATACTCTGAGCATTTCTCTATTACCTGATTGATAGTATGAATGTGGTCAATTGTTGAGTAACCTGTTCAAACTCCTGCTTGTTCCTTTGGTTGATTGAATTCTAATGTTTTCTTTACTCTGTTAGCAATTACCTTTGTAAATAGCTTGTATACTACAGAGAGCAAGCTGATCGGCCTGTTATTCTTCAAGTCCTTGTCATCTCCTTTCTTATGTATTAAGATGATGTTAGCGTTCTTCCAAGACTCTGGTACCCTTTCCGTCAGGAGACACCTCGTAAACAGGGTGGCTAGTTTTTCTAACACAATCTGTCCTCCATCTTTCAGCAGATCTGATGTTACCTGATCCTCACCAGCAGCTTTGCCTCTTTGCATGCTCTCCAAAGCTTTTCTGACTTCTATCATTACTGGTGGAGTGTCATCTGGGTTACTGCTAGTTCTTATAGTATTAAGGTCGTGGTTGTCTCGGCTACTGTACAGAGCTCTGTAAAACTCCTCCGCTATTTTAACTATCCTATCCATATTGGTAGTTATTTTGCCTTCTTTGTCCCTTACGGCATACATCCGACTTTTGCCTATATATATATATATATATATATATATATATATATATATATATATATATATATATATATTTGTGAGTTGAAAAATCACCACGAGCCCAGGCACGTAGGCGAAGCAGCACAAAAATAAAAAATTAACCCTATTGATAACTTATTAGAACACTATTTGGCGCAAACTTTACGCTCTGTTCACGAAATCATGTTGTTCAAAGAAGAGCACTGTTGGGTATGTTGTAGGCATCCGCGGCTGTTTTACAGAGTATACGCGTTGTGCTAAAGACATCGACGTTTATTATGAGCGGAGCGAACTAATTTATTCAAGCGAGAGGAGGGTACGCTGCTTTTCATCGAGTCACCTTGGCACTCAGGCAGTTTATTTCTGCGTCAATGACAATATTAACAAATTTCAATGCGTTTTTTTAAGCGAAACAATGCTATTACGAAATAGCTTTAAATATGTTGCACCTATGCAGCCCACCGTACACTGTGTACAATGCAAACTTAATTGCACCTCGTCGGGTGTGATTCCGTCGTAGTTTAGCTCAGAGTGGTTGAAAAGTTTTCGAAGATATATTGTTCTGCAACAATAATCATCATCTCTATTTATATTCCACCTATCCGTTTTCCCAGCGCCAAGACAGCCACTCTGTGTTCTAACATCATCCCATTTTCGCCGCTCATATATTGTGTCTCATAACTATCAAGTACAAAAAAAGCTATGAAAAAATTTACCAAGATGCCTTTTGTGAATTCAGATATGCGTACTGGAACACATTACCAGAAGTAGTTGTCAAATTTTTATTGCGAACGAGATATGGCGTGTAAGACTGAGAATTGTTCATCGATAGTATTAGTCCTGTCAATCCATGGCCAGTTCATGCTTGTCTCCCTGTGCGAAGCATACCGCGGCGTTCCTGATCGGAAAGTCCCTTACGATTGAATGCCTACAACTTTCGAGCGGCAGAATGTGATTTCACACGGTGTATAATGTTAATTTCTTAAACATTTATTGCGCACCATTATAAGGGCTTGCGTAAAAGCGTTGGCATGCTCACAAACTAAGAGATTCGGATGCAAATGCACAATCATGGACACTGAACACACGAAACTCATACAGATCTCTTCAACTGAGAGTGATCCACATATACGCATAAATTGGCACTCGCCGTAAAACGTAAGGCTAACACTCACTCGTATCGGTGCATTCGAGAGGTCCCAGAGTCATCCGGGCTTCGGCGTCGTGGGCCAGCCCTTTGGGCTGGAGCATGTATACGCGTACGATGCCCAGGTCCTCGGGGCGGTCGTAGATGCCCTCGTCGAGCCTCCAGCGGCCGTCGGCCACGTCGCAGTTGCAGAGGCGCGAAGCGTTGGAGCAGCTTCGCGTTTCGGCGCACTGACACCAGGCCGGTCGGCCGCTGCCGATGCTTGTCACGTAGTGGCGGCCTGACGACGACTGCAACCACGTGTAGCTCTCCAGTCTGGGTCCCGCATAGAACAGTGCGCAGAAGCGCGTGCAAATGAATAAAAAGACAGGTTAACACAGTGAAAAAAAATGGGATTTAAATTTAGGTGAGTTGTTGATGAAATAAAGTGAGTGAATGGGTGAAAAGACATGAGGCAATGCCTGTCTAATCTGTCACTGATCTATACAAGAGAGCATTGAGAGCAAGCGTGTGCACTTGTACCTGCACCCTTTTTACCCCTGCTCTTTACTTTGAAATGTGCCTAACACAGTAGGCCGACAGCTAGATGCACTATAGAGGAGGTGCTCGTCGACGAAAAATCTGTCCCCGGCCTAGTTGGCACTGCCGTGGATGAAACCCCCACAGCTCCCCGGCTGAGCCATCCTAACTCAACTTACCTGAGATAAAAGAAGACATGGTGAGAGCATGAGAACCCCCTCTTTTTATCTTTTTTTTCATCCCCATGAGTCACCAATTGAGTATACAATCGACGGCAAGGATGACTTTATCTGGCGACGGCGCAGCTGAAGCTGTTAAAAGAGAGCAAAGAAGATAAAAGTGAGTCCCGAAACTGTGTGCATCATAGTGTGACACCTCAACAGCAGCTCACGGGAGATGGGGGTAAGGCCCACATACGGAAGTAAAGAGAGGATAGAGAAAGATGGGGACACGGTCGCAGGAGTCCGAAGACGGGGAACCACTCAGCGAGAGCTTCATGGCGTCAGGAGATGGCAAAGGGCGAGCCAGTCGGCCAGAGCTGCGCTGTCGTCGGAGATCGTGGGGGCACATCCGTTCGTCACGGAATCCAGCGAGCGAGGGTGGATGCACTCCGCTCTAGGGGAGTCTCGTGTTTCAGCGTGACAACGCCGACGCAGGCTAGTCCATATTGCCACGCGTGTTTCTTAGTTACACTTTTGCTTCAGTCAGTTTTCTCCTGCAAAGTTCGTCATGAATGCTCAGCGCGAACCGCACCTCATTGGCTCAGCCGCGGTGGCCTAGTGGCGGCTAAGGTACTCGGCTGCTGACCCGCAGGTCGCGGGATTGAATCCTGGCTGCGCCGGCTGCTTTTTCGAAGGAGGTGGAAATGTTGTAGGCCCGTGTGGGCAGATTTGGGTGCACGTTAAAGAACCCCAGGTGGTCGAAAGTTTCGGAGCCCTCCACTCTGGCGTCTCTCATAATCATATCGTGGTTTTTGGGACGTTAAACCTTACATATCAATCAATCAACCGCACCTTATTGTTCGAGAAGATTTGCGATCATTGTAGATCGTTTTGTTAAGATTGCTCGCAATACACAAACGCTCGTGATTATTCCAGAATTTGCCCGATGACCAGTGATAAGACTGCAATATCCGACGGCATATGTACAATTGCCGACGTGTTTCGCCACTTGTGAATTCATCGACGGCCGACGCTCTGTTCGCCACTATCAGTGCCCACGTGTTACTGTAATCCGACCTTCAGTTTCCTGGCCACATGTTCGGCGGAATAAACAGTTTTACCTGAGCATCGAGCCTGCTCCCTTCGTCCACGTCACAACCCCATGGCAATACTAACTTCGCTTGAGTATATTCCGCTCAAGTGACACGTTTCGACATAAGAGGATGGTCTACAAAAATGAGTGTTTGTAGGTAAAGCGATCTTACAAGGAGTAGCTGGCGATTTGTGGTACTAGGTGTTTAGGACAAATGTGCGACGATCCAGAGTTCGATGCACTCAATTTCTATGGGAGAGCAATAACTTGTACTAAGAATGAATTCTGAACGCTTTATAGCACTATGCACACTCTATGTGAAAGCCATAAGCTGTCCATGCAACCTACTACCTGGTTCCCATTATCAATCTAAGCATTTGTTTCGCTCAACATGAGTATCGTGCAGCACGTTACCTTATCCTAATAAAAAGAACCACAACAGCCATTCTGGTTTGCCTTGAGCCAAAACCATAAAGATACTCATTTAGCTCTAAACATCTGTTATGCCCTCAAGTAGCATAGGGAAGCGTCACATCGGCGGTATAGATATTTTAATTTGCTATCTGTGAAATTAACAAAAAAAAATTTTGGAAAATCCCACGTACCTTGGGAATCATTCTGCGAAGCATGCGGAGGGAGGGTGACCGTGTTGTAATTTTTTTTATTGGGCGACACGTCATTAAATTACGAACTATATGTACAAATTTTGCCCGCACAGGCATATGTTGAAGAATCGCAATTATTTATATAACCATTCATTTTCACTTGCGCAACAATACCAACAAGAACATGAGTATTAGCAACACCAGAAGCGACAAGCTTATATGAAGCGCTGCAGTGCTCGCGACAATGCAACATAAATCAACTTCAGAGCATGGCACCTATCTACAATTGAAGTTAACCCGGCGTGACGGCTGATCATAGGAGTAAATATTTAATGTCTATAAAAGTGGATCGTCAGCACTGCAACCACAATTAAAAAAAATGAGAACAAAACGATTTTTTTATTTAATCACGTCACTCCCCCTGCATTCATCACAGCCCTCTACGGGCACAATATGTGAATAAAGATGTGTCAACAGCAACAACAACCAAAATTGCCGTTTTACCAACATTAAGGTCTATTTGAAAAATTAGTTTCGAGACCTAGAGTGGCTCTGTGGTAGAATACTTCATTCATAACAGTTCATGCTGAGAGCTACTTGAATTGACGTAACCACCCCGCTGGGCGAAAACAGCCTGGTCAAGGGAATGAAGATTCTATCTCTCTCTGTCTCTTCAAGACAAATGTGTTCAAAACAAGTGCCCCTGCGATAAAATTGCGTAACCTCCATCAAAAGTGGGTCATAAAAAGAAGTTCGTAACGCGAACACGACTCGCACTACGCTCTGGTCCTTACCCAAGGGGAGCCTTGAAGCACTCGTAGGTGATGTGCTGGTAGCACTGCTTCGATGCGTGGATTAGAGACTGCAGCATCTCAGGCGTGAACTCTCGGTAGGTGATGTCCATGTAGAAACCTTCCAGACCATATTTTCTCACGACCTGCAGCCACACGACCCGAAACGAACGTGGGAATGTTCTTGTTCTTTGAATGGCCAACAAAATGGTTTTCATTCAATCAGTCAAGCAAGGAAGCAATGCTGCATTGAACAATAGCGGAAAGGTAAGGAGTATACTAACCACTTGGGCCACCAGCCCTTTCGGCTGACATCAGGTCTATTGCAAAAAGAGCATTGTAGGTCAGCCATAAATCACTTTAAGATATAGTAACTAAAACAAAAAAATCACACATTTGTAAACAAAGCGCAATAACTTAGTCAGGATGTCAAATAGAAGGCAAAGGCATTTACATGTCAGATGAAAATTTCTCGCAACATTTACGTCAATGGGCACGTCATCCCAGATTACAGCCCCGAAAAATTCCAGCGAGTGACACAATGTTTCGGTTTGGAAGATTTCGAATACGATTAGTTGCTTGCCTAATATGCAGACGCATGATCGCCGATATTGCATTAGGAAAGGGGAATGTACTGTTGAGTATCAAGCAGGCGTGCTTATAGTTTCGAAAAGTTATAAATGAAATAACAATCGAAGCTGCGCTATGAATATGGTTAGCCGGCAATTTGCGTTCATAGCGTGGACTGCCGCTAATTTCTCTATCTATAACTCACTTATATGTGCTTCTCGTGAACCTACCATTTCGCGCTGCATGTTGTGGTTGACTTTGGTCGCGATGGAGCCGTCAGGGCGCTGCATGTCACATTCCACGTGTGCCGGTGGAAGCGGGCCGTTCCGGTCGATGTCGATCTTGTACGTCCCGGACTTGCGATAGCCAACCAGGAACAGTTCCTGGCAAGTACGTTTGTACGTCGCTGCGCGTGGAGTCAAATAATCAGTAACGTTGAAAGCTTCGCGAAGTTGCGAATTCCGCCATGTTGTCAGATTTCGCCACTGATCGATGCTATAAATGGCCAAGTGAGCTGCTACGACCTCCTTGATTTGCTTAAAATGCCACAAAATTACAAAACCATTACAAAATTTCACAATATGGCGGAATTAGACAGTGTCCAGAATAGCACCCGTTGGCTGGAATTTAAAAGGCGTCATAACTCAAGCCAAATGTAGCCAAAGTAGTGATGTCTCCTAATATTGTAGCCAAATCAGTAGCTAAATAGAGCAGGGGCATTATTATATAATTAGAGTCTTTACTAAAGATGAATAAATAAAACCATGTTGAATAAGTAAAACCGGGAAGTTAAAAATAGCCAGCAAATATACCATGAAAATTTTCGCCACCAAACGGATGAAAAAAGTAACCACTTTGGCGCAAAGTAGCCACCAACGGCAATTCTGGACAAGGCGATAGTTCATGAAGCTAAATATTGAGAAGAAATATGAGCAACTACACAAAAGAAAATTTATCGCAACAGCTTCGGCGGCATTCTCAGGCAAGCGCATTCGATATATATTGTGCGACCCTCGATACTAACTTAAACACACACCGACAGGAAAAAAGAAAATATGCTGCCAGCAGTTACTTCGATGCATCCGATACAAAATAGAGATCGTGAAAGCGAAACAATCACATCTTCTTAAAGGAGTTCCCTGTGAACAACGCAACCTGAAATGCAAATATGCTGTCGTATATGTGTATCATTCAAAAGTGCGACATGATATCGAGAATCGCTGCAGAGTAGTATTGTGGCCACCTCGCATTTTTTTTCGCTGCACATGCATTGTCTTGCTGTTCACCTCCGTCAGAGCGCAGCTGCCTTAGTTGAGAGTCGAACTCATCTTCGAGGTAAGCAGCGTGACAGCATAACAAACCTCACTAAAGCAGATACGCTGACGCGCGGGCACCGTTGGCGATTCTGCTGAAAAAAAAAAAGTTCAATTTGTCATTGTTTTACCAAGAACATCCTCGATGCTGCTTTCGGCATTTATTTCAAGCGTGAGACAAGCAAAGCGTAAACGCTGGCAGCGCAACGGCTTACGATCCGAGCGTGTGATGTATACGCGCGCCAAAGCAAGATTCGAAGAGTCCAAATCGGGACGACATGCAAGCCTCCCACCAGACGGCACTATTCCTGTTCTCGGGGCTAACAGCGATATCTGACTTGCTTCTATGATTTCGCGGGTAAGATTATCTCGTCATTTCCGGGCGACACAACATAGCTCGAAAAGCATGCATTTCATATCCGCGTGAATCGAAGTACATTGCAAATAAAGCACGCTAACAATATAAAGATTGATTGATATGTAGGGTTTAACGACCCAAAACCACCATATGATTATAAGAGACGCCGTAGTTGAGGGCTCCGGAAATTTCAACCACCTGGGGTTCTTTAACGTGCATCCAAATCTGAGCACACGGGCCTACAACATTTCCGTCTTCATCGGAAATGCAGCCGCCACACCCAGGATTCCAACCCGCGACTGGCGGAACAATGTAAAGAGAATAGCACTTAATTTGTTTGTTTGCAATGTACTTCGGTTCAAGCGACTGCGAGTTAGCTTATCCGTGTATAGTTCGTAGAAAGCATGATGTCATTACTGGCTTCGGCTTGCATGAGTGCTTAATTATTTCTCCCCTCCTTCGAAACATGCATTAGATATTTCACACAGAGAGTATCAATGGACCCAAGTAGGTTGCGTACGTGGATGCGGCAAACGGCAAATCACGCGCCGGTCACCTTGGTAGTCGACAGCCAAGATGCCCCCGTATTGACCGCCACTATTAGAAACAGCAACACGGAAACGGCTGGAGAACTTGCGATAGCGCTCGTTTGCGTTGAAACGGAAGCTCACTTTAAAATCAGTGGTAGCAAAACGGCAATTCGGAATTTCGGTAAAGATACAATCTCGCCCGACACGGCAAGTGTTCCGTACGGTACACGGCCAAACAGAAAAATTAGCCTGTAGTTTGGAACCCAGTGCACACATCTGTTCGTAGCAACGAGGCGGCCCAAGAGTTAGCTTGAGCTCTTTTCTTTCGGGTGACTGTAAAGCAACCTATACTGCCAGAACATGGACGAGCGTCCAAAAAATTACTCTAAGATCGCTGAAAATTATCGGCTACTTCGGAGAGGTGTGCCCCCTTCGGATGAGAGCCTGCACTATTAATAGTGAGGTAGTCGCATGGCGGCGTTTGCAAGCTGGCAATTTCGTAAACCCTGTCTGGGCATATCAGGCTCAAAAAGATGACAAAGAAAACGATAGATGCAAGCACTGTGGGGCGAGAGCGACCCTCGACCACAAAATATGGCGGTGTGATAACTCCCTAGGCACTAAATCAAATATAAATTGTAGAGAGGTCTGGGAAACCCTGCTGCGAAGCGAGACCCCTGTTTCACAGCAACAAGCCATCCACCTGACAGAAGCCGCGAGAAGCGAGAACCTCTTCACCTGCTCCTAATCGCAGAGGTGCCGGCCGCCATGACCTATGGGGAGTAGGGGCATGATAATATGTGGTAGCGCAGACAAGTAGTAGACAAGGGGTAGGGGGCCTCCTTATCTGGCGGAACAATAAAGTGTTCATCCGTCAATCCACTCAGCCGTGCTTTTCACCCTTTTCTGAGCCCGTCGCGTGCCAGCTCATTAACGATAAAGGTGGTTATTACTGTTCAGTTTACAACGCAAATCTTTCAAGTTACCTATAGGTGAAATGATTCATAACTAGTCAAAGTTATTTAGGCTCTACCAAGTTTTGACGATAGGCCTAGGATGGGCAAACTCCCGTCTGAACGGGAGATTAATTGGGAAAATCGTGATGCTGACGTTTGTTGTTTTCAATGGCTACTCCAACGAATCGGTGCTATAAAAATATGCTCTTCGTGGATTTAATTTCAATACTACTAGAGTAGCCTTCGGGATTAAAACATGTATGCTGAAATATTGTAAATGAAACTTGGATGTATTCAATTAATTAACTGCAATGCGGTTTAGCATGAATGTTATGACGGCCTTTGCAGAAAATTATAGCGTGATTTCATCGAGTGTCGTTTTATCCGAAAGGACACTTCACATCTATTGTCTCTCAAGAACAGTACTCTAACATATTCGGAAAATTACTCAAAATAATGCGGCAGCACACACAATGATTTTGGACATGCTGCCCTCTCCCTTTACTCAGGTACTATGCACAAATTTCTTCTCAGCTGTCACCGGAGATTATGTAGTCGTAAACGATGATTTGTGTGAAATGTTAGTCCGATGTATCGTTCCACCATAAAGGTCAACGTTGACTTCAGGTACGAGTATCGCAGATATCAACGTTTGCAAAAGAAGCGCTGTGGTGCAAATGAATTTTTACGATGACGCAGTCAGTTATAACGTGGCCCACATAATAATTAAACATCAGTCGCCTCGCTGAGGTGACAACTGGTCTTACACATTATGTCTACCGACAGGTTCGTGCTCAAGAGTAATAGAGTGAAAGGAAATCCTATTCACGATATGGCTATCTCAAGTGGTACTTACGAGCGTACAACAGTGATGCTGCACGATGACATAGTCTGACAGCAATAAAAACTTTCGCATTTGACCTCAAACACACCTAACCTCAGTAATTTCGGTGGAACGGGACACCGAAAATATTGCAAGAAAAACATGACACTAAAGAACTTTGGGACTGAGCAAGCATACGCGAAAAAAAAAAAGGACACAATAGCTGCACGGTATTCTAAGGTGAGCGCTTTCGAGATATTTTGCGAGACTTTACACTACACGTGTGCGCGGTGCTTGGCACACAGACAAAAGCACTGTCCGTGGATAAGCGGATGAGTTCGATACAAATAACCACAGCGCAGACCAAACCCACATATCTCTTAAAATCACCCGTGAACAGCTTAACCCAATGATGCAAACATGCTGTCTTGCGAGTTCAAGTCACAACATGATTATGCAGCAATCATTTTACTGTATTCAAGAAATGTGTCCTTGTTTTCCACCTCATTGGCTTCCGAGGCCGGGAATGAAACCCATCCTTAGCAGCGTCATACAAACCTGATTTCAATTTTCGTATGACCGAGCACGGGCGCCGTTGCCGACAGCGAAAGGAAACTTTTTTGAAGTCTTACAAGGAACGTTATTGATGGTGTTTTTAACATAGATCTGTAGGTTGAGAGAAGCGAAAAGCGAATGCAAACAACGAAACCGTGTACGAACAAGCGAGCCCATGTACCCCGCAGTAGGAGACGTCGAAGAGTCCTTGCCGTGACATCACCCAGGTTTCCCCCCAGGCGGCGCTACTCGGAGCTAATACAGTTATATATTCTACTAAGAAGGCGACAGCTTATGTAAAAAACATTACATTCTACACCCGTTTACCTAGCTTCACCTAGTAGCTGTTGCGCACCCCTGGTTAAGGTGTTAAAGAAGTTTCCTCTGTGTTCAAGATGTTTTTACATCGTCTCTTTCTGTAGCCGTGTTATTTTAGGGGTACATTTGCTAATTATAATAGCATCTAGAATACGTTCCAATACCACCAACTAATTATGATGAACGCTGTAATGGAGAGATTCGAAAATGTTGACCACTTGGTGTTCTTCAACATGCACTGACATCTAGTAGACGGGCCTTTAGCATTTTGATATGACAGAAATACGACCGCTGCAGCCGGGATCGAACCCACAACCTCTCAGTTAGTAGCCCACTACCATAACTGCTACACTACTCTAGCGAACCTGTTTGCTAATCATGAATCTTTGGCAATTGTGAGTCACCACTTGCCCATCAGCGAAGTATCGGCCAGTTAAAAGCTAGAAAGTGACCTGCTTTCCGAGTTTGGCCTATCATCCACACTTCTTGCACGTCCTTTTCACTCTACATGCCCAATTTGCGGCCCTTCCACGACAGTCGTAAAGGGACCCTATACACCGCCTATGAGTGAACAAGACCTCGACTCACAGAAGTGGCACGTCTTCCCTGTGTATCCGGTGCCGTTGCAGTTGCACTTGAAGCGGGAGCCGTCCAGGTAGCACTGTCCACCGTGCTCGCAAGCATTCGGGTTGTTGCACGGGTTGATGAGCTGACAGTTATCCAGCGAGACCTCGCCGTGCGCGTACTCCGTGCCGACCACCTTGCGAGGGTCCACCCACTCCTTCTCCACGTAGATGTCCCGTATGCAGCCCACGAAGCCTGCAGCATGTGGTACGATGGAGATGCCACGTGCATACACTCTTAAGATAGTTTGTTTATCTGTAACCTATATGTGACTTTAACCTAAAGGACCCAATCGATTACATCATGACAAAATGAAGTTTAGGTCTACCTTTAAAAGCTCCCAAGAAATCTCTGAAAATACAAAGAATGAGCACGTTATTCTTTTCTGACAATTCCAATCTTCTCGGCTTAGCTCGAGACGTCGGTAGTCTGTTCACATAACGTCATGAGAAAATAAGCTCTCTAATAGTGCGAGTAATGATTGATATCTGTAGTGAATCATCGCTCATCATGCTGCAGCTCACCTGTTTACTATGTCTGGCATGACTATTACGCGCGATCAACTGATTTCAGTTCGTTTTGTGCATTTTTTTTTTGCTGTGCCAGTGGAGATTACAGCGCGCAACGGAAAAGCGCGAAATGTTTATAGGCTCAACGCTTACTGCCGACGTTGACTGCAAGTTTATAAAAAAATAAGTGGCAGAAGGGTAGTGAAAGCGAGAATGAGACCAGTTTCTTGTCTTAGAACACGGAGTAGTATAATGGCCTTTTAAGGCTTAACACCGACTGTACTTGCCTAAACATCTTACACGAGAGCGTTGAAGCTGTAGATGTGAAAGCATGAACAGCAAGGCAGTTTATTACATGATGTTTCTTTGTAGTGAACGGCCATAAACGCAGAACTTACGTGTCACGATTATCACCAAGAAAATGCAACGATAATGTGTGCTCACTTGAAAAACAATCTTTCCTACGAAGTGTACGTGTTTCGCCCTGAGACAAACAAGCTTAAGTCTCTATGCTGTGCTCGAAAGTGCTTATGTACACCGTGGCGTTTTACTTTCAGAGGATTAACAGTGCAAAACAAAGCAAACATGAGACTGAGTGACTGATCAACCAGTTTAGCGATTGATTTTCAACTCCTGCAAGATAGGTACAGCCCGAAAAATCTGAGGTTGAAGAAATACATTTCTTTGAACTGCCCGGTTTCTTTTACACACCCGCAATTAGCTTGACACAAGAGTGCGCATTTCGATTAAATTTATAGCACTCCTACCGCAGCGACAAGTCACTCATCTAATCTGTGATGTCGTTCATAACCAGGCAGCCATAGATGTTAAAAAAAATGGCAGAATATCCACGGAGTGAATGATGGAGAGTGGGGCGAAGCATCCACCCGTCCATTCGTTCTTGCTTCCGTCCGTCCATGCGTGCGTCTGTGTGGCCGCCCGTGCGTCCATCCGCCCGTCCATGCGTGCGTCTGTTCGTGCATCCGCACGTTCATCTGTGTGTTCGTCCCTGATTTCGTCCATGCATCCACTCCTGCGTCCGTCTATGCGTCCATCCGTCCATGCAGCCATCCGTGCGTCCATCTATGCATCTGTCTGTGTGTCTGTTCGTCCACCTATTCAACACTCCAAGTACTACAATCTCGCATCTTTTTATCATATATTCCTCATATAGAACCACCGTCATCCAGCGGACATTCCAAGGACAGAACGAGAGGAGGCACATGCACACTTTCTTACGGCTTGCGCTTCGTGTCTACTTCCCACCTTTAACCACCTCGAGTTCATGGTATATACTAGTTCACTGCATTCATGGCACTACGGCCCAACGCTCGCTAAACCTTTCTACAAGGAAGTTAAACCCAGCGAGTATAACGTAACAACCCTTTCTTGTCAGATAGTGCTCAATGTACATGCCAATGGCTCCTAAGGGGTAAGGAGAGACAGGAGAATTCGGATTTTAGTTAACGCGCAACGCTGCAAGTTTTTTTATTGTTCAACAACGCACAAAAGAAATCTCCCACCGGCACCACCTTTGAAGTCAAAATCTAACATTGGTTACACACTACGACTACTACATTTACTAGAGGGACGAACGGGTGCCGCTTTAAGGAGCTTCGCCCCTAAAAATACAGCTGCTCAAAAGAAGAAAAAAATCACAGCCTATTCACGGAGTGAATGATGATGAGTGGGGCTAAGCGTCCTTGCGTCCGTGTTTCCAACCATCCATGGATTCATCTATTCACCCATGCTGCCGTCCGTCCATCCATGATTCTGTCTGTCCATGCGTCCATTAGTCTCTGCTTCCGTCCGTCAGTCCATCTGTCTGTCCGTTCATGCTTCCGTCCGTCCGTCTGTCTGACCATCAGTTCATGTTTCTATCTGTCCATCCATCCTTGCGTTCATCCGTCTGTGCGACTGTGCTTCTGTCAGTCCATCCGTGCCTCTGCCCAACCATCCACCCACCCGGACGCATGGATGGATGGATGCACGGACGAATGGACGAACGCTTCGCCCAACACATGATCATTCAATACATGGATATGATGTGAAAACCATTAACGCCATCTTGTTATATTATTCCCAAGGACATATACACACAACGTCATCTATATGAGCAAGTCATAATCAAAGGTGGCTACATACTACCATGGCCGGACTATAAACGCGTGTTCTGTCTTACGGCCTTCTCAATCGAGTTCAGAGCAATGGTTGCGTTACTTCGTAGTTAGAGTCACTGCTCAACACGAGGGGCGCAGCGACTCTGCCATGAATAAAAACAAGTTTCCTTATTGCTTGGCGTCTGAAAATCTTTGTTTTTTTTTCTTCGTTGAGCGTCTAATTTTGCATGGCCTGCAGTCACGAACACAACGGACAGCAATGGCTAAGGTCAATAGATTAAACAAGTTTTTTCATCTAGGAACCTTTGCAATGGCAGGGTCGCAGCGACAACACGGCGCTGCGGCGGGAGATGGAAACAGACGCACTGCGAAGGCCGTAAGACAGAACGCTCACGTGCCTTTCTAGTCCGGCCGTGATACTACATACAGAGAACGGAACAACCCAGTGCCTAAGGAGCTTTGCCCCTAAAAATTGAGTACTTATGCCAACAAGTCTAAAATCTCTAATAATAATAGAAGACATGCAGGCAGTACGTTTTCAGCGGAAGTACACTCTCAAAATGCCACCTAATAATGACCACACGCATTCAGGGGTGCAGCCTGGTGTTAGCTTTGGGTAATTCCGGCCCCTTTTAGTAGCTTTTAGGAGCTTGCTTCTATATGCTTGAGCCTTGTCCATCCATCCCACCGTAGTGGCCACGCTCCCTCTGAAGCAAATGACAGGATCAGAATGGAACGCGATGCGCACGTCTCTTTTCTGGCATGAGTGGGCACGATGGGCAAAGCGACGCTACGCTAGCAAAACCAGCAAAACGTGAGGTCCTACGCAAGACGCAAGTCGAAACCCTCCTTGGACGAAACCAATGCGACCGGCATTCGTTGCCGCGCTAGAATTTGGCCCCTTTCCCGAAGAACGGGGCGCTTTCGACTTCCGGTCAAATCCGCCAATTTTCGCGGAGTAGGGGAGGGAAGCGCTGCAACAAAGCTTCGTTATTACAATAATAATTATAGTAATATTATTATTATTATAAGAACAACAAGAAATATTGATATTGATAATAACAAAGAATAATAATAATAATGATAATAATAATAATAATGTTTAGGGTTTAACGTCCTGAAACCTTCGCTGCCCCTGATAGGGCACATCTTCATATAATGGTTGAGTGGATGTACGGAGGATTCACGGTTTTACCTGATTTAACCTCCTGGGCAAGCTCCCTCATCGTTGTCTTCCCTCGTATGGCGCCTTTTTTTTCGCATGCGGCTGTTTGTATGTGTGCCTATATGTACAGATACTTATAAAATGCGGAGGGAGGGGGGGGGGTTCAACCCTAATGCAGCACTCTGCTCATGCCATTGCTACAGTTGTTGGCCACACTTCCTCTCAAATGCTATACCTAGCATCATCAAAATAATTATTTTGACTAGACGACACCCGCAAAACTACTGCATATGTTCTATATTTTTTTCACATCTGAGCCAACGTATGGTTACTGTGCCACTTATAGATTTACTGAAATTTTGAGAAGAACAACTATCGATTTTATCACGTTCAGATATGTACGCCGACCTCGGGCTCATAGGAAAAACGTAGCATTCGATGGGAAGTGCTTTGCAGCTATCATACGCGTGCTGGGGCAAAATAAGTGCTCGGGAACGTTAGGGTCTCGTCTCACATGAGGTCGCTCAGACGAAATGATAACTACGGCATTCCTTAGCTGCTTACCCATGACGTGTTGCTTGGGGAATCCTCCAATCACGAGCGGCCCTACGAGCTCCACGGGACGGGGGTAGGTGTCCTTCAGCTTGCGGTTGAAGTCGATCGTCAACTCCACATTTCTAAAATATCAAGCGGCAGACGTAAGAAGGACATTCAGTCGTCTCACGAAATCACCCACACTTGTTGAAAAATGCATTCTCGTATACAAGTGCGGAGAACGTCTTCAAACAATAACGCATTTACTAAGGCACAGTTTCACACTACTAAGACCTCGACAACAACATGTACAGAATGACAATCACTGCTTCATCACAAGCACGAAACAATGAATTTTGTAGTAACCGAATGGAACTCTATACCAATTAAGGCTAGAAGCTGGCTCCTTCAGTAACCGATCCCATGAAATTCCACAAAACACTGGCATTATGAAACACGGCCACCGTCTGTCGCTGCAACGAAATGTAAGTGGTGGGAGCAGACACGTACAAAAAAATTTGACGCATTCTGCTAATGTCTGTCACAATAGGATGTGCAACCGCACCCCTTTCGCAGTTAGTTGCTGCTCAGCGACACAGCCCCACCCGGCACCGTTTCATGCTCGTTCGCCCAACGGAGCCATCCGGTGCGCTTTATATGTGCTTGAGCCTCGCCCGCATGCAACGTTCGCAAGCTTTCAATTGCACATAGAACATATGACGCACGAGGTGATTTTATCAATTTGTACTGCATACGGAGCATAAGGACGACCGCAAAAGTATGTCTTGAGTGTCCATGAACTAATATATGAGGTTTTATTTCCCGTGGGCTTCATGCGTCATAACGTGTGCGTCATGCGATGCGCCATCCGTTGCGAAAATGTTTCTTCCATCTGCTCGTGTGAATCCAGATTAACCGACAAATGCTGTGCCGAAAGTGTTTGACGCCTGCGTGTAACAGCCAAAGGATGATAGCATTTTTTCACTAATGTGACAGCACGTTTTCAAGTTTTTCTGAAGAGTAAGAAAATATCTATGTAGTTTTTAGATAAAAAGAACATTCGTAAGGTTCAAGGAGATCTCTTGTAATTTTTATGTTGCCAAAAAAGACATTTGTTTGATAATACTTTGTCAAATAGGCGAAGGCAACTGTAAAAATCAGCGGGCTACTTTCTAAAACTCTTTTTTCCCACCAATGCTATTAAGGCGCACTGGTGAACAAAACCGGATGTCATCAAGGGCCTGTGTTTGTAAACAGTGAAAGAGTTTATAGTGCTGTAAAGCAGATAATTTAGCCAAGAATGATCCCATGGTAGAGTACGTACTCTGAATCTAACATATTTTCCAAACAAGCGGGCACAAGGAAGTGGCCGGTTCATGTTTCATTTCCGTTGTGTGATAGGGACAGCTGATTACAGCTATTCCCCAGCGCAGTAGTGCGAATCGTCTACTATACGTTGTAAACACTACATTAGAACAGCTGAATGTTCTTCCTTAGAGAGTACGTCATACTGTCAATTGTCAACCATTTAAGTGAGCATAACCTTCAGGTGGCACCCAAAACACAGCTGAATTTAACGTCACATTTCAGGAACGGCTTATACGCTCCCATGTTATACAGTACGCAATACTCGGTCTCTCTTTTTGAGCACAGCTCTTACGCACTCGTTGCTGCGCCGCGTCACCATTGTCGGCGTAATAAATAGGGCAGGCTGCTCCGAAGAGTCTGGCGCCGTGCATAGCCAGCAAGCTGCTGCGTTACCATCAGACTACTTGAATAAATGCCAACAGCACTGTAAGAGGCTTTGAAATGTTCAAGTAACTCTGGGCTAAGCCGCCGCTGTGCATGAAAACAAATTTAAAAAAAAAACACGCAAGTACGCGGTGCTCGTGCCATGGAGTGAAAAGTATGAACGTGAGATAGACGGTTTCATTTTGATGTGAACATTTTTGTGTGACATAGGTTGTATGCATGCCACCCGAACGTGCGGGACCATTCACGTGCAATGGCAGCCGTTGGCTGTTTCCTGTACATATGTACAGATGGCGCTACAACAAGTTCTTCCTTTTTGGAACTCGTCTGTGCCTAGCGCCGATTAACCACGAGTTCGAGCAGAGTCACCGCTTGGCGGCAACTGGCCGAAACAATGAAGTGTAGCTTGCTCCTTGCGTCGTCTGCTAGCTACATCGTGTTTCTATGTGCGCGTACGTCATGCAAGTTCTTAAAGTGTGGTTTGTATGGTCATGTCAGCACGAGTGCAGCTGTTTCTACATATACCTGCAACGACGTACGAAAGAATTTGGTCTTGCTCGGCTGCTGACGCATTGTATTAAGATCGGTGAGTTCAACTTTTCAGAGTGCTGTTTATTGTCGTTGTACCCTTCATTCAAATGAATAATTTCAGAGTTGGTTCCGCTTTCTGTTTCAAGTACACCACAAAATGCTCTTGACATCCTATCAAACATGAGAACTGTTAAATTTTGTGTGAACGCAGTGTTTTATAGCAACTTCATACTAAAAAAATTTTAAAACACAGGCTCTAGACCATGCACTTGTGTGCTGTTGGTAGGTGTAGAACTATGGCACTGTAGTTCATCGGTCACGAGGAGCTTTAGTTGTGTTTATCTGGCCGTGGTACCACTACATAGAAATATTACTATCACACAAACTGCCAGACTTCGATGCTTACACTTTACTTAAAACAGAGTTACCGTGCACAACCATGTGCTTAGATTTAAAAACGCTTTAAAAACCCAGAGGTTGAAAATTGATTGAGACAACATGCCTTTTATATATTATCGTATAATTTCACAGAAAACTTCATCTTTCTTACATTGTTTTCAGCGTTTGTGTGCCATTGTTAATTACTGACGAATGGCAGTGGTAATTTTTTGTGTAAAAATCATGCTCGTCTTATTAACCAGGCCTTTGATGTAGCACCGTCACGCACGTAATCCATCGATGAGAGCTTCCGGCCGAACTCTCAGACCAGATTTTTACTGTTGCAAGAACATGTGTGTACACATGGTAAACGCAGTGTAGCGCAAAGCGCCATCAGCCACTGAGCTTTGCTGACTAGGATTATCGGCTGTCCCACATTTAATGTTGAACAGAATGAGAAAAAAAATCACATGACATATAAGGTGTGAACGGTGGCACTGAACGAATCACACAGATATGCGGACTTTCTATTATCTTTCTCCTTTTTTGTAGTATGCAGATGACCAAGAAATAAATGAGTAGTTCAGTCACGCTACAGCAGTGTGTAGCAGGCGGAACACTAGCTAACCACGTACAAATAACACATGAAAGGCGTGATTTAGTGCGAAAGCGTGAAGATCATCCAGGGCGAGCATCTCTATGAAAGACAGAGTGCGCCTTACTCGCGGGCAATGTCAACGTTGCATGGGCGTAGTGCACCGATTCAGAGAGAAGAGCGTGGATAATAACTGTAAAGTATAGTCAACGCACTTTATCCACAGACAATCGGATAAGACCTCATTGCGGTGTAAGAATAAGCTATTCTTACACCGTGAATCGCACGCAAACGAAGCGCCGCTGCTTGTATTTGTACACTCCAAGAGGTGAAGGAGGAAAAGGTGTATCGAGGTTGCTCCTTTAGCGGAGTAACTGACCTGCCACACATTACACCATTTTAGGAGTAACTGCGAAGGAGTAACCGCGCTCTCGCGGTTACTTCTCAAAAGAGCAACAGTTATTCTGTGCAATCGAAAACAAAACGTTTTGGTTGACTTAAAGAGGCCCTGAAACACTTTTTTGAATAGGCATGAAATTAATTCACTGGAAAAGCGTATTGCCTCAAAAAATCAATGCCGCAAAATTTTTAAGAATATGTCCAGTACGAGTGTAGTTACAAAGAATTGTCACACGCTGCAATCACATTCTCTCTTCTCTCGTCCCGACGAAAGCACTGGAAGCTAAGCAGGGAGAGATGGGAGGGGCAAATAAAAAATGTCACGCACCTCCTGACCTTGTTTTCCTTTTTTTTTTCGAATGCGCAGGTTTTTCAATGCGATCGCGCGCGCACATGTGGACAAGCAGCGGCCTTCCACGGTGGTCTGTGTAACGACCGAGTGCACCATGCTCAAATCAGCCAATGGCTAATAGATGAGCTTACTACGAGTGATTTGGGGGCTTATTCCATGATTTGTCGAGAGAAGAGAGAAAAATTTTTAGCTAACTTTGATAATTCATTGTGAATTCTATGCCGCATACTGCGCTATAATATTTGGCTCGCATTTTGTCGGGAGCCTCTACTACCGATCGGCAGCGTTTTCTGACCATGCTCAAAAAGTGTTGCAGGGCCCCTTTAAACGAGCCTTTCGAAGTGCGTTCGGGTATTTCATTAGATGTACGATTGATGCGCAAGAATCACATTCAGAAATAAATTTCAGAAAATTTGTAGCAAATACGCGACATTCACACTCGCGACCACTCAGTTAGCATGCGCGTACACTAACCAGTACCACACAATGCTACGGCACCGTCATAAAGTAAACAGGCTTGTGTAGACACAGATGGGTGGTTTGCACACGGCACGAACATCCCTTCAGTTACTCCAAAAAAGCGGCGATTTACTCCACAAGAAGAAAACTGCTCCTCTTTGCCGCGCTGCGTGCATTAATTTGCGCACATTTTATCTTCTGAAGGAACAAATAGCCCTTTTTGGGGTAACTGCGCAGTTGCTGCAGAAAACGTTTTGAAGTGTATATGCGCTGCCGACCGCCTATCCATACTTGCGCGGGTCGGTGCTGCCACCTATATCTTGTGACAGCGAAACGCACGCTTCTCGATCACGGACACGAGAAAGTGGGTTGACCTGAGAGGCTCAGGAGGAGAACACGCTCGTTGGCCGATGGGACACTGTATGTGAAACACATAGCAGACACCCGAAGGCCCTTCACACTCCAGCGCTGCGTTGGCATCAGCCAGCGGCGGCAGAAGTAGGCGACGCCAGGTTCACCACGATACGCTGAAAACCAGCTGCTGCTCGTCGCAGCAGGAGCCAGGCAGCGAGAGACACAAATGAATTGCCGTGAAGAGTGGGCCACTTCTGTTTGGCGCAGGTGCCAAAAAGCTCCTTAATGAAGCTTTTCACACATTGACGCGAAACCCGACAACTCTGTGCTCCCACCTACACCGCGTCGTGTCGCTTTGACGCATGCGTATTTGCTGAAGATGCGCTCTGATTGTGTAGTAGGCAGCATCACAGTAATAATAACCGTGCTTTTACTTGCCAAACCCGCGATGTATGAATATGATGGATGCTGTAGCGGAGGGCTCCGGAAATTAGGTCAATCTGGTGTTCTTTAACATACACTCACATCGCATAGTATACGCGAGCCTTTAGCATTTCGATGGAATGAAAATGCGATCGTCGCGATCGAACCTGTGACCTTTCGGTGAGCAGCCGAGCACCCTAACTGCCACACCACCGCAGCTGACAGACAGACTCGTAATCGTCGGTGAATTTTTTAGTGGCACGAGCGCCAAGTTAAAGCTTGGTTTATGTTCTAATTAGCTACTTCTGAATATTCAGAATATTTCTTCTAAAAAAAATTGATATCGGATTGCTTGTTTTGGCGTAGGTTATAGGAGTTATATTGGATATATACGATAAGGCAGCATAACGTGATCTCAGAGCTCAATAACTGGCCAGGTAATAAATTCAATTTAATTTATTGCGTTAATTGAAAGTACCCACGCTTTTCTTGCAAAAAGCTCGAAGACCCCAAAACTTTACTATAGCTGAGTTCGTTGAAGCATAGAGTTTGCTATAAATACACTAGAGGGAACTATTCCACTAGTGCCTATGGGAGTTGCAACACACGGTACTTCAACGAGCATGGGAATGATGGGTAGTAGACAGATCTATCTCATTTTCGTACTTCTGGCTCCGTTTGGGTTCGCGTCACTTGAAGCTGTTTTTTCACGAAGCGAAAATCATCAAATGTTCAGCAGTTGCCCATCATCATCTTAATCATTTAGGCTTATCATTTCAAACCAGGTCACGAAGTTCAAAAAAGGTCGTTCTTTCCTTCAAAAGAAACACTGCAATAAACGAAGCCACAAGGGCGATTCAAGGCCCGCAAGTACGACGACTAGGCAAATACGTGTACTACCCGTAAATCCCCTGCTCATTGAACGATCACCACGCCAGAGTTATCTCTAGTTAATTTTAGGAAACTCTATGTGCTGAGGCACCTGGCGGTTCAGAATTCAACTACGCACTTCTTTCTACGTAGCCTCGGAGATCAGACTCGGGGGTACGATAAAATGCGAATTTATGTGAGAGATACACCACGGCACACGAACACCAATAAGCGAGTGCTATACTTGCAGACACCCCATGACATTCAACTGGTGGCGCCTCCGCTTTCTTTTTAAATATAATCCACACATATGCGAAAATAGCGTTTTTTTTTCGCTTGCATATAAATGCTCAATATATAACTACGGACGGCTACATAACGCAATTTTTTATTACTCTACATTACGGGCCGGCAGCCTATGACAAAAGCGAAGCAATAAATGTCACGTTACCTCACGAAATGAGTTTATGCGGCGTCCACGTGAGCTCATTTCTCTCAAATGGGGACTGGAGTTGTGTGCCTCGATGCGTGCGCCCCACTTAGGGTGCTGCCATTTTATTACGATAGCGATTATATGGATAGTCTCGGCTGGTTTTTTGCCTTCACAGTCCTTCACGTATATGTATATGTATGTATATATATATACGGGTGAAGGATTCCAACAAGGAGAACGAGCGAACAAAGAGAAGGTGTGCGCTTACGGTTGCCACGCTATCGCGGCAACAATCAGCGCACACCTTGTTCCCCTACAGCAGGAGGGAGCTTCTACGGACTGGGCTCTCAGTACGAAAAAACTGTGACAAAGGTGTACCTGGAGCGGTCCTGTGCTCTTACACCAGCGTTTTGTAGAGTTACGTGAGATCGGATATAAATGAGTCGTCTGCCAGCCTCACTTCATATATCTACGCCGTCAATACGCACAAGCCTTCTTGTGGTCATCAGACCACGTCGCAGGAAACTTGGTTACTTAGCAAGTGCATGTTTACTACAATTGATGTTGCTCCTGAAATGCTAGCCTTGCTTCGTAAAACATTCGAATATGTTGCTATCACATTCATTGCTTCGTCCTTTTGGCGAAACTGCGACTTTTTTTTTTGTTAAGGTCTTGATACTACCACGCCTTTAGTTTTGTGCCCATCGTCCCGGGCCTCTCATCACAACAGTCAGGTTTGACGCCGTAGGCTCAAATATGGCAGGCGCCATAGTGGACGCTCCCCACATCCTAACCTTGTAGCGATCACAGCGCGTATCAAAGCGCCCTTGACTAGAGGCACATGACGTGCTCGTAGACTTTGCAAAGTTAACATGAAGAAAGAGATAGGAGAGAAGCGTTTGTGTGCTCTCATCGCGCGCCCGGTAGCCTGCATTTCACTCTCATTCTCCTGGCCTACTCAAAAGTCAATCTATGATAGCCGACACAGAGATGCAGTATTTTCACCGGGGATATCTCGTTCTACAGTGGCTCCCATCTCGCTGTGTTGGCCTAAGCGAGAAGTTCTTATCACGATACGTCGGGCCCTACCCAGTCATGCGCAAGGTGACACTTGACATCTATGTCACCTACAAGATTTCCCCGACAACCAGTTCGACTGCTAGACCCAGAACTGACATCGTGCATGTTTACTGCCTGAAAGCCTACAATGCTGACAGTCCATTTTAAAAATAGCAGGCACCGAAACAGTGCTTTACCGGCACGGGTAATGTCGTGGGTATGGAAATGCCACTGAGGCACGGCAGCACTTTACTGGCGCCAAATGGATGAGGAAGACGACGTTGTTATAGTGGGGTTGAGTCTGAGTTGCCCTGTTGACCTGCGAACCTGTGCGTTCTGTGCAGTGGTATCTCGATCAGCGCTGACTGACGACCGCTGAACAAGTACTCCGCGTGGCATTATAATGAACCCAATAAAATGGCCACGTAAGATGACTGTTAGGTCTTTTCGTTCATCTTAGGTGCAACAGTGGATCTTGTATTCGTGTGAACTCTACGTCTTCACGATATTCTTGGTCGCCATTTTAAAAGTAGGTTGGCTCAATCTGTACGAGTCGTTGCCACGTTTTAGTCAAATCGGCGTGGGTTCAACCACGGTGGGCATCGAACCCGCGACTTCATTGCAGCAGGGCATCGTAATACCCAAGCCGCTGCACTCCCGCAGTATCAAGTATTGCTGCCTCTTATTTTAGTTGTCGCTTTTTGTCCTACGTTCATCGATCGTGCGTCCCTCAAAAAAGCGTGTCCTTTATCTATGTATGAAAGTATTGGAGTAAGCCGAGAGAAATTGATTGAGGTCACCGGACAGCCCATACACTCGGTTCTGTACTGCACGTGTGTTCATTCTGCAAAAGTACGATGAAGTACAAAAAGCCACGGCACAAATTTAGAAAAGCTCGCATGCACGGCGAGGCAGCACAGAAGAAGTTGTCAAGGACTATAATATAAATATTCGTGGCGCGACTACTAGCTGTAGAGTATTTTAGATTCATGACGATACGGAGAATGATTAAACGTTCAGTATGACCGCGTACCATCAAGTCTCCAGCAAGTGTTCGAAATTTTTCTGGGAGGTGGTGGTGTGAAAAGGGTATCAGCTCGTCTCTCATAATCATATGGTGGTTTTGGGACGTTAAATCCCATATATCATCATCAAGAGTATAAGCTCGAGTCATGACTCCCCCATCAAGTCTCCAGCAAGTGTTCAAAATTTTTCTGGGGGGTAATGGGGTGAGAATAAGGTTAAGGGGTGGTGGTATGAAAAGGGTGCAAGCTCGAGTCATGACTCCAGTTTTTGATGACGCTGAATATCAATCATTTCGCGAGCAGAATTGTTTGGCTCCTTATGTATCAGTGAGGTACACATTCTGTCAGACGTTTCCTCACTTCCCGTTTTAAAAGTGCGGGTCGATGGCTGTTGCATTTGTACGAAAATACCACATTTTGAACGAGTGACAGAGATGTTACAAGAGCGCCCCAATAAATAGCCATAAATGGAGTTCGGCTGTGCAAGTATGTACCATGCGCATTCTACCACTGCCCTTTTTATTTCGCTTTACATTTTGAATGTACATCAAGCATTATAACATAACTGAAGACCGCTCATTAAGCGAGCAACTTCGGTTTAGATAGTGTACTGCTTTGCAATAATTTCTGACAAGACTACAAGCACATACCGAGTAAGGCGGAGGCTATAGTCTTTGCAAATATTGCAACAAAGTGTCCCGCTGGACTAACACATCAGCGCAGGACGTGGGCTCCAGACGCTGGTGTGTTGTGCACGGGGCTTAAGGCTTCCCCTTTACTGGGACCGATGACAAGTTTAGAATGCACACCTCAAACGAGAGTTTACAGGCACACGTTTACAACACTTGTGCTTAAGCATCCCAGTGAGGCTACTCGACAAGCGGCGAGAGGAAGACCCTCCTATCTGTACAGAGCTTATAAGTTTAGTGAAGGAAAAGAAGGGGTTCTTACTCGTTCTCGAAAATGACGCCGACCTGATGCCAGTGGCCGTCAGTGAGCTGTTTGCCCTTGCTGAGGAACCAGTAGTGCGATGGGTTCGTCTCGTCCGGAACGATGGTGAAGATGGCGGTGCCTTTCTTGAGACGAATCTGCCGACAAACACGAAATACCTTCTAAGCGAAAATATCGGGCATGACTCTCAAGCCAAGTGAATATTTTCGGACACTGCGTGAGTTGAATCAGTCACGCACATGCGCAAATCGTCAACGGCATATATAGTTTACAGATGCTGTCAAGGCAACAAGGAAATAATCACCACAAAAGAATCCGCAAAAAGCACAAGTTAAATTAGTTTTGTCATTTATGAAAATATTTTTATTACAATAAAAACGCCACCGAAACACGAAGGGAAGTTGAAAAAGTCACTTCAAAAACTTCGTAGAGCCGAAATATACGTAACTATGAACGAAAGCAGGAACTTTATTTGAAACACTGCCTCCAGACTAATCTAGATTCGAATTAAAGCACGTTCGACAGTGCATAATTAACAGTTTTTGTGTTTTTATGCCTCTAACGTATGTTTGACTTCAACACTCAACAAATCAAAGTCATGAATAGAAGTGTAGTTGGCGAACGTAATGGTCACATTAAATAACTATATTTCCTAGAAAAAGGCCGAAAAGTGCGACAAACAATTGCGAAATCTTGCAAGTGACTCAGCGAAAAAAACAAGTCCCATTGCGCTAGTGGCAGCGGCCACTCTCGTCAGCGACATTTTTTAAATTCTACTAGTGCGATGACACGCTTTCATACCGTTTTCGAGAACTTTTCACTTAGCACTGCTTTTTGATATAAAGCGAACACCATCAATGCTGCATACCACATTCAGGTTACGTATGTCTTCGCAATCGGCGCTAAACCACTTGGCATCGTGCACCCAGCGATCATCACGTGCAGAGTTGACTTCGCACAATATACCTGCCACTACAGCTCACTGCGCTTTGACGGAAGCCACAAGTACTTCAGCAGCTGACGACTGGCAGTCAATATGTTTCCTTTACTCTCATCACTAATAATCACGTATCTGATCAATATTGCTTCATGATGTAACCACTGCACGAAGCCTCGCTCCAAAGACTTATGGTTGGGCTAGTCTTGGCTCTTTTACGTATTATGCCTCTACAGTCTAGCACGAGTGGCCTACGAAATTACCGAAGTGATGAGGAGGAGTATTAAGTAAGCTGAAATACATAGCATGCGTTTGTGAAGTGTGAAGCAGAGGCTCTTCATACCATCGGAGAACAAAATATCACAGAAGAGAAAGCAGTAAGAGACAAAGGGCATGACTTACGGCGAAGAGCTTGAAAGCAAGTCTAAAGTGTGGTTCCAACAAAGTATAAGAAGTTCGCTGTGTATATAATAAGTTCGACGGTCCCCTAATACTACTTTTCAACAAAGAATGACTGGATGAAAATATTCTAAGACAGACAACGCACGGTGAACCACGTGGTCAGCTACATCTGCCCACACTGCTAAATGGCAGACCCTCTGGCACACCTCCTACTGAAGTGCAAAGTAAGCCTCCCAGGGCAAATAGAGCAGTACCAGATGTGGACCGAAACCTCCACATTGAAGCGTAGGAGGCTGTGATCCCCCAGCCGAATCCGGTCGACGAGCACCCACTCGTCAACTCGTTGCTCGAGCCCAGCGGGCAGTTCAAGCCAGAAGGTTCTCAAGCCAGAAGGTTCTCGGAATAAGGAATCCTCTCACCTTCACTCACAAGCTTTTACACAATAAATGCTTTCTCTCCTAATCAAGAAAGAAAACACCCCCACCTCTCCGAAGGGAAGCTTGAGGAAACGCGAATGCATTGCATAGCATCCACACGGCGTTTTTTCGTACGTGAGAACAAACCGTTATAAGAGTGCACGATTAAAAAATACTATCAAGTGAACAAAGTGAACATCGTTCTCGGCTCAGCATTGGGGTTTCACAGCAGCGTTTCGGGCACATATTTCTGCATGTTCTTGAGAGGCGCCCAGCCAGCGAACGGTCGAGAGTAAGGAGCGAGTGGACGAGAAAGTGGGGTGCAGGGAGGAGAGAGAGTGAACGCCGAGAGATGGAGCCGCGAAGTACTGCACCTGCCCTCTCTTACACTCTCTTGCACCACATGCGCCGGTTGCTAAGGGCGAGGGTAAACGCGTGTGCCCGCAGCTGTTGCTATGGGAGAGGGTGGTTGGCGAATTTCGACGGACGCCTGTCGTAGCCTGGCTGAGAAATGCATTCACATTTAAAACAAACAAAATAGAGAATAAACACTCCGCTGTGATGCCGTTCTGCATGGATTCTTTTACTCACCTCCCAGAAGCCCTGTCCCTTGTCGGAGCGCAGCAGGCTGGATGCGATGACGGTCTCGTTTTGCTGGGTCTTGAAGTCGACGGAGATGTCGAGGCGCGTCTTGCTGGGCAAATTCAGAGTGAGCCGTGACTCGGCGAACGGAAATGTGAGCGGGATGGTGTCCACCAGGGCGCAGCCGTACTCGACGGGAAATATGCCGTTGTGGCGCGCCTTGGGCTCGCCCTTGCGCAGAGACTGCAGGCAATTGTCCTGGTTGAAGTACACCTCGCGGAAGCAGCCCACAAACTGCAGGTCGGTCACTAGCCCTAGAGAGAGAAGACGCACCGGAGTCGCTTACTGCGGATGGTACCGGAGATGCGCCAAAGGGCATGTACGGTCGTAGGTAATCTCAACTGAGAGCCACTCCGCGGTGGTCTGGTGCCTAAGGTACTCGGCTGCTAACCCACAGGACGCGGAATCGAATCCCGGCTGCGGCAGCTGCATTCTGGATAGAGGGGAAGATGGTGTAGGCCCGCGTGCTCAGATTTGAGTGTACATTAAGGAACCCCAGGTGGTTGAAATTTCCGGAGCCCTCCACTACGACGTCTCTCATAATCATATGCTGGTTTTGGGACGTTAAACCCCACATATCAATCAATCTCAACTCAGACATTCTGCAGTGTGTCTTAAAAAGGTTTGATTTACGCCAGCGCCATTAAGGTTTGGATCTTGTTGCTGAGATGTTACTCATGCATACCGATATACTATACAAGCATAACGAGCTATTATCTACGACAACCACGTCCAGCACCCTGCGACTGAACCAGTTCTAGTCACGCTGCAGAACGTTTGAGTTAAGCTTGTTGACGAAAGTACATTTAATTAGAGAGAGACAAAGAGACAGGAAAGGAAAGTGAACGAGCAATATGAATGCGTAATTTTTTCGTGTTTTTTAAGTGTGATTGGGCAATGGGAAATGTTTCCTGTTGATCAATAGGCACGGTCACGTGAATAGGAGCGGTCACGAAAGTGATTATCACGATTGCGATTATCAGCCAATGCGTGCCTCAAGTCGATACGCCTTACGTATACGCCTACGTAAACACACGCGGACCTGTGCATACTGCACCCCGTGGAGCCTCTAACATAGCGGCTATGTGCACAACGCCCGACAGATGGCAGAAATTTTGCATAAGGTTTATGAAAGAGGCAAGCCATGCGTTTTTTTTTCTCTTATCAATACACCGATCTTCCCCCTGCCCCCTCAGAAAGATTTGAGCACCTAATGTGGTTTAGCACTACCTGCAGGACCGGGCACATTGCGAGCTTTGTGCATGTCTTCTTGATTTAAACCGCCTCCGTGATCGGCACACCAATGAGCAGGCGATGACGCTACTACGTGACGTGACGTTGCGTGATGCCAAAGTGACTTCATGACAACGGCACAAATTATGGCTATCTAAGTCCTCGTAATGCTGTCATCGCGACTTCGTCACATGGCGCTGATTCTTTGCACCACTTCTGTAATGCCACTGACGGCCAATATCAGCATTTGATGGGGCATCTAATTAATTATGAAAGATGTTAGCAACGCGAGAAGACACGACATCTAACAAAATACCTGGAGCCTCGTGAGGCACTCCTCCGATGTAGATGTCGGGATCCAAGTGCAGGTAATAGTTGCTGTCGCTGATTCGAAGCGTGTGAATCATCTTGTCCATGTACAGGGTGACTTGGGTTCCGTCGTGAATCATTGTGAAATTGTGCCACCTGAAGAAAGAAGAAAAATGATAACAAGACTCAAACGGATATAAATAAACGGAACGTGAACCACATACTTCTGGTTTCACCATTAGGCTTCTAAGGAACTTGACTGCAGTCCTAGAACGGATGGCACAAACTAGCCAAGCACTTTATCTAGAAGCAACGGGTCAATCCTCAAAAAAAAGGTCACAGTTTCACAGCAAGGATGAAGCAATAAATGAGATAGCAACAAGCGATGTTATACGAAGCAGGCCTGGCAGTTAACTCTTTTGTATCTTTATGTCGCACAAATCTACAAAACGTTGGTGTGAAAAAATACGGCCATTCTAGGGGCACTTTTTGCCAATTCTTCGCGTTGAGAGCGCACTGTGTAGACTCGATACGAGCCGCCTGCTGATGGCTGCCGAGATAGCAAGAGAGACGTCATCCTTAAATTCAAACATCAAAGATGCTGCTTGAGCGACCCGCTCCCTCCCTCCCCGTGTCTTTTCACGGTCGTTAAAGATGGGCATGGTCTTTGTTCTCAGCTTTGACGGCAGGACTCCCGCGCGGGGCTATGCTATTGCATGCGCCCTCCGAGCGATGGAGATGGGCCGACTCGTTTGATCTGTGCTGAAGCCACACTCGTCGCCCCCGCTCGCGCGCTATTACTCGCGGATAGAAGGACTGAAGCAACGATGGGTTTTATCAAATTATAATCTACGCGAGGCACGACGTCAACAGTGACGATAATAATGGCTAAACCCCATCGAAAGGCTCTATATACTTACTTTCGCAACAAAAGAAGGAAAGCTTGCCGATGCAAACTGAGCTTATATACTCACATCTCGTCGTGCAGGTTCGAGCCCATGGTGACGTTCAACAGTCCTCGGCCAAAGTCAATGCTGAAGAAGAGAGCGCCACCTCGTATGCTGGCCGCTACCGTGTTTTTAGGGTCATGCTCGCCCGTAGCTAGGAAAAGGACCGCTTCGGGAACATATATCTGCAGGTTTAAGGCGAAAATTTCACACACATATTTGCAGCATAAAAACAGACTTGGTGGCCACATATAGTCATAGTCCTTCAATACTTTAAATAACATTCATCACGGTGAAACACACTCTCAGTATGATCACTCTAAGAAAAAAAGATTACATGGAGAGTTTTTACTAAGTCTAGACTTTAAACACATATAGATCTCGTTAAATATGTAATTTGGCTATCTATTGAAGCTTCGCATCTCCTAATAATTTGTTTAAAAATGTAATTAACGCTTGAAGGGAGTAATCGTATATATTTAAGAAGAGTTACATATGTATAAATAAAGACTCAGGACAAGGACACACAAAAAAGAGTAACAGGAAATCTTTTAGCACTTTGTGCTGATGTCAACGTTTGACTGAAATTTCTTGAATCTTAGTAGTGCATCATATTAACGACGGAGAAGCGTTACATTAACATTAAACAGTTGTGATTTCTATCAGCTACACCAGTGAACATTAGCCCATAATAGACGACACGAGCCCATAATTCTCAATAGACCACTCCAATTAGCCAATGACAACTAATATTTATCTGTAAGGTATGCGATGTAAGAAGGTATAACATGGAGAGAATTGAACACGCTCTGAAAAACGGAGGAAACGTCAAAGCAGTGAAGAGAAAACTTAGGATAGGCAAAAGTCGGATGTATGCACTAAGGGACAAAGAAGGCAAAATAACTACTAATATGGATAGGATAGTTAAAATAGCGGAGGAGTTTTACAGAGATCTTTACAGTAGCCGAGACAACCACGACCTTAATACTATAAGAACTAGCAGTACCCCAGATGACACCCCACCAGTAATAAAAGAAGAAGTCAGAAAAGCTTTGGAGAGCATGCAAAGAGGCAAAGCTGCTGGTGAGGATGAGGTAACATCAGATCTGCTGAAAGATGGGGACAGATTGTGTTAGAAAAACTAGCCACCCTGTTTACGAGGTGTCTCCTGACGGGAAGAGTACCAGAGTCTTGGAAGAACGCTAACATCATCTTAATAAATAAGAAAGGAGATGACAAGGACTTGAAGAATTACAGGCCGATCAGCTTGCTCTCTGTAGTACACAAGCTATTTACAAAGGTAATTGATAACAGAGCACAGAAAACATTAGAATTCAATCAACCAAAGGAACAAGCAGGATTTCGAACAGGCTACTCAACAATTGACCACATTCATACTATCAATCAGGTAATGGAGAAATGCTCAGAGTATAACCAACCCCTATACATACATAGCCTTCATAGATTACGAGAAGGCGTTTGCTTCAGTAGAAATATCAGCCGTCTTGCAGACACTGCGGAATCAGGGCGTAGATGAAGTATATATAAACATTCTGGAAGAAATCTACAGGGGATCAACTGCTACCATAGTGCTTCATAAAGAAAGCAACAAAATACCAATCAAGAAGGGTGTAAGGCAGGGGGACACAATCTCCTCAATGCTATTTACCGCGTGCTTACAGGAGGTTTTCAGAAGCCTAGAATGGAAACAGTTAGGAATAACAGTTAATGGAGAATACCTTAGTAACCTGCGCTTCGCCGATGACATTGCATTGCTGAGTAAATCAGGGGACGAATTGCAACAAATGATTACGGAGTTAGACAGAGAGAGCAGAAAGGTGGGTCTTAAAATTAATCTGCAGAAAACGAAAGTAATTTACAACAACCTCGGAAAGGAGCAGCGCTTCGAGATAGGTAATAGTCCACTTCAAGTTGTAAAAGACTATGTCTACTTAGGGCAGGTAATAACCGCGGAGCCAAACCACGAGATTGAAGTAACTGGAACAATAAGATTGGGGTGGAGCACATTTGGTGAGCACTCCCAAATTATGACAGGTAGATTGCCACTATCCCTCAAGAGGAAGGTATGTAACAGCTGTATCTTGCCGGTACTTAGCTATGGAGCAGAAACCTGGAGACTTACAAAGAGGGTTCAGCTTAAATTGAGGACGACACAGCGAGCAATGGAAAGAAAAATGGTAGGTGTAACCTTAGAGACAAGAAGAGAGCAGAGTGGATTAGGGGACAAACGGGGGTTAAGGATAACATAGTTGAAATAAAGAAGATGAAATGGACAAGGGCCGGGCATGTAACGCGTAGACAGGATAACCGCTGGTCATTAAGGGTAACAAACTGGATTCCCAGAGAAGGGAAGCGGGTTAGGGGGAGACAGAAGGTTAGATGGGCACATGAGATTAAGAAGTTTGCGGGTATGAATTGGCAGCAGCAAGCACAGGACCGGGTTAACTGGCGGAACACGGGAGAGGCCTTTGTCCTGCAGTGGACGTAGTCAGGCTGATGATGATGATGACGATGCTGATTTATCTGGGCGAGACTGTGCGAAAAAACAGAGCGAGCTTCGCACAACGCGGTTCTGATGATGGCATTTTATTTCGTTTAGGCCCTCGTGATGTTAAGGAATGAAATTACATATATAGACCTCTTTCAAAATCATAAAGTTCGCTTTCCTGCTATGCAGTTTGAACAACTAATGACGGAATTACTCCAAACAGCTGGTTCAAGTGTCGTTTGCTTACGCAATTACGTGCAAAATGTAGAGTCAGTTCTCTTGATATAAACTCTCATAATAGGCAAGCCCAAGCATGTTTAACTACAACCGTGTCTCTGCTTGAAGCAGAACAGGTGCCATGATTATATGGGAAAATATGCAGTGTAGAGAAGCACACATGCGATTTGTGAAAGGGGTTCATTGTGTATGTTTTAACTTTGTTGCCCTGTTACTTATTCCACAATGTACTAATGATGGCAAACGTTTTGGAAGAAATGCACATTGCTCAGAACCTACAGATATCAGGGGGGGGTCACCCCAGGTAACCTACTTTTCTTCATTTTTTTCCTCTTGAAATCATGAGCTCCACGAGTCGAATATATAACGGCACAAATTTTAAAGCTTCCGGTAATCTTAAAGAGATGACACGACTTCGTTTGTGCTTCAATGTGACATGTTACGTTTGCTTTCTTTCGTCTGCCATCTTCCTCAAAGCGCACTAGATGGTGAGTCTGAGGTATTTTTTATGATATAAAACCTTATTCTGTTGATAGTGCAAGAGAGCATGTTTTGTGAGAAGCTAACGCTAAGGAATGCAAAAATAAAAAGCTGTACCCAGTACCGAGCGTCATGTTACTGAAGTTGGTGGTCACCCTTGCATGAAAGGTCTTAGAAGTCTGGTGATACATATTATGGGAGCGGGGGCTTAGGGCGCACCAACTGAAGAAGGAGAGACCGATGAACGATACCATGCTCACATCTCGCGCTCAGCAGACAGTTGCGGCCGAGGCTTGCACGAGTAAAAAAGTGTTCTTTTGTGCCTCATTTTTCCCTATAAGGAGTTTCTGGCCAGCCACCGGCCAGAACTCCACAATATATATTATCACAGTCGGAACTTCGCTGAATTGTGCCATTCTTGATATCGATCTTACACGTCAACACGAAATGTTTCTCTGACGCGCCCATGGCAAGAGTACTACTTATGCTTTGTCCTTATTGTGTCGATAGCATTGAACATCATGCTGTCGGAGGTGCTAATACCAAGAAGTCTAGAAATAAAAGCTCTACTCGATCAGTATACTGAGCACCGTGTCACTAAATTTCGTGATCATCTGGGGTGATCAGCATGCATGAAACCCTGAGAAGGGTAGGCTATTAATATACTGTTTTCTATCGTTCTATGTAAATGTTTTGCAAGGTATATGCAAACACTCCCAATAATAAGATGGATGTGTGCTGCATACAAGGTCCCTTTGCTCCTACAGAGAAAAGAGGACTTCTTCGCAGCCTTTCACCGAAAGTGACCAGTAGATCATTACCACATGGTGATGACCTCAGGTGACAACCTCATAATTTTTAACTGAAATTGCCATTTGTTTTGGTGAGAAAGGCATATCCCAAGAGAGAGCCCACCTTTTAAATGGGAAGCATTTTTTAGCAAACTTCAGCAATTTTGCGCTTATCTATCTATGTATCTAGCCGCCTACGACTTTTAGCTCTTCTGGCCGTTTTCATAACGGTATCCATACAAAATTTGCTATTATATAACATGACTGTATGAAGAACATATTTGACTAGTCATAACATGAAAATCGTGACATGTATGTCATGATTTACATTTCTCGGTCGTGCAGCTCTTGCGGTGGTTTCATTCCCATCGCTTGTTGCAAAACTAGTATGGTATGACATGACTGCATGCCGAACACAAGTGACAGACCCTAACATAAAGATCATAATATGCGTGTCATGTAACAACATGACCACGTGCCATGCTCATGATGCACTCGTGGTTGTTTCCAGCGTTCCTCCATCAAGAAAAGAGGGAGACGCAGTGCTTTTTCGGTAACGCATCGGCGCGAAATGCAGAATGTTGCATTCCGCGCCAACTGCCGTCGGGCTGCGCCGAAAGACGCTGGTCAGGGCAGTCGCGCCTGGCGTCAGACAATAGAGTGCTCGAGTTTTTCTAACGTTGCGTCGATGTGCCCAGCGTGCACGCGCGTCAACGCTACATTGAAGTATATCGGGCCCTTCATGATGCGCTCGAGGCCGTTTCGCTAACTTCACATATAGCAAATTCGCTGTTACGTGACGTTAATGAATGACGAAAGTATATGAATGGTGCAAACATGATACTGCTGACAAGCCTGTCATTTAGGAAAATGACAACATACCACACTCTCAGCATGCTCGCTGTCGTTTCGCTAGCTCTACATGTACTAAACTTGGTATCACGTGACGTGAAAAAATGACGAAGGTAAACGACACATCCAAACTTGATAATCATGACACGTAAGTCATGTTTAACATAATTTACCTCCGCCTCGTAATATTTTGCAGATTTTAGAGTAACATATCAACCTTCCTCATTCGTGCTCCGCATATCATCGGTTCACGCTGTACGTGGGATCTGCCTTTTTTTTTCAATAAAACTCTGTTTGCCGCCAAAATTGGAGTTCCATGCATGAAAGAGTTCAACTGTGTTGGCCAAAAGAGCTTGCAAGAAGCTATGTGTGGTGGCCAAATATCGATCATGACATAAAGATATGTGTCGGCTCTTGTCACGCGTGCGCAGACACGCGCAGTTTGCCAGTGAAAGCGCCGCTCCATCCATGGTCCTGGCCGACGTGTCCTTGGCAACGCCTACACATGGACTTTGCAGGTCCAATAAAAGGTATATCATACTTAGTAGTAGTTGACGCCCATTCTAAGTGGCCAGAAGTATGTTCCATGACCACCACTACTTCAGAGGCAACCATTGCTTGCATTCATGAACCTTTCTGCAGATTTGGATTTCCAGAAACACTCGTGTCTGACAACGGAAGCCAGTTCATTTCTGCAGAGTTCCAAGCCTACCTCAAGCACAGGGGCATCCGGCACCTAAGAACCGCACCGTATCACCCAAGTAGCAACGGACTGACTGAACGTTTTGTTCAGACTTTGAAGTCAGCGCTCCGCAAGACCAGTCTGAGGAGCGCCAGTGAGGAGTTAGCTGACTTCCTTCTGGCGTATCGTAATACCCCTCATGCTACGACAGGGGAGGCCCCTTCCACTTTGCTCCTGGGGAGACGCCTGCGGACCAGACTAGACCTGTTACGACCAGCGGTCGAGAACAGAGTGCGCCAGCGGCAGTTCGACCAGACAAGGCGTCACTCATGTCGCAACGTCATCGCTGTTGGTGGTGCCGTTCATGTGCGCAATGTCCGATCGGGACCAAAGTGGCTGTGTGCAACAGTTCTTGCCCGTACGGGACCAGTGTCATATCGGTTAAGTGCAGTGACTCCTCGTGGTGTGTTCCAGTGGGTGCATCACCAAAATCACATTCGCAACGATAACACCGGCATCGCCAAGGAGTTCGAACTACCCTTCAGTGAAAGGCAGCAAGAAGTTGCCACAGAGGTCCCAACCTGCGACTCATCACATGACGTCGACAGCTCGCTCACCGCACAAAGTGAACCGGCGGACACTGCAAACGCTCCTAGCGAACGTCGCTACCCGCAGAGACAGCGTCGCCCACCTGATCGCTTTGTGTCGTGAACTTTTTGGACAATGCTTGGGGATCCAAATAAGTGTGGAAGTGTCGCATATCTGTAAGTGTCGCATATCTGTACATGCGTGCTTGTGCGATACACTGTCACGCGGCCCATATCCCAACACCCTCGCCCACGATGTGAATATAAGCACATGGCGCGCGCTGGGCAGGGGGCACTTTCCTTCAGCACTCTTGGTTATCGCTATGTTGCTGGCATGCGAATAAAGCATGTTTGAGCACTGGCGGTGTCTTCATACCCGGAAGCCCTGGAACACGACACGCACTGACCCTGACGAAAACTTGCGTGCGGGGTTAGTGGCGCTAACTGCCAATGCAGCCTTTCACCAAAAGAAACGATGAGTTTCTCAAAATAAACGCTGAGTTTCTTAGAATAAACACTCGGTGTAGACAGTGCGAGCCCAATACGAGCAACAAAAGACCTGCACTTCTAGGGGGGGTGCCGCAGCCATTTTTGCAAAGGCTCTGGATCGACTCTATTTTGTCTACCCCAAGGAAGGAACTAGAATCAGTCAAGAAGATGAGATTAAGCCTCTGAGATAATCCATTTTCACTGTTTCTTAAAGCTTACACAGCGATTGTAAACTTATCTTTCTTTCTTTCTGAAACGCAATCCTCAATAAAAAAATTGCCAGATCCCACATACACTGGGAATCTGTGATATGCGAGGCACTAATGAGAAAGGTTTATACGTCACTTTAAAGTCAGCAGAATTTTACGCGGTGGAGGTAAATGATGCCGTACATGACTTCCATGTCATGATTATCATGTTTGGATGTGTCATTTACCTTCGTCATCTATTCAGGTCACCTGATACCAAACTTAGTATATGTGAAGCTAGTGAAACGGCCGCGAGAGCGTGGTATGTTGTAATGTTCTTACATAGCATGTGTTTCCAGACTATCATGTTTGCAACAGCTACATTCGCCCTCCATTGACGTCACGTAACACCAAAGTTAGTATATGTAGAGCTAGCAAAATGGCTTCGAATGCATAATGAAGAGCCCATTATGCTCCAGTGTAGCGCTAACGTGCGCGTACACTGGGCACAGCGACGCTGCGTTAGCAAAACGCGAGCACCTATAGTCTGACGCAGGCGCGACCAGCGTTCGTCTACTCGGCCTGACGACAACCGGCGCGAAATGCGACATGCTGCGTTTCGCACTAATGCGATAGAGTAACATTACTCTACGCTGATGCGTTACCCAGACAACACTGCGTCCTCCTCTTTTAGGGGCGAAGCTCTTTATAACGACATCCGTTCGTCCATCGTAGCCGTTGTAATGCGTAACAAGTACAACATTTTGACCTCCAAGATGGTGCCGTTAAAGAGATTTCTTCTGTGCGTTGTTGAACAATAAAAGATAGTGCTCAATGTACATGCCAATTGCTGCTAAGGGAAAATGAGAGACAGGAGAGTTCGGCTTTTAGTTAACGGGCAAGCTGCGAACTTTTTATTGTTCAACAACGCACAGAAGACAAGAAAGGGTTGCTACATTACACTCACTGGGCGTAAGCTCCTAGGTTTTAGAAAGGTTTATCGAGCGTTGGGCTGCAGTTCCATAAATACAGTGAACTAGTATATACCATGAACTTGAGGTGGTTAAAGGTGGGAAGTAGACACGAAGCGCAAGCCGTAAGAAGGTGTGCGTGTGCCTCCTCACGTTCAGTCCTTGGAATGTCCGCTAGATGGCGGTGCTTCTATATGAGGAATATATGATGAAAAGATGCGAGACGGTGGTACTTGGAATGTTGAATAGGTGGACGAACGGACACACATACAGATGCATAGACGGGCGCACGGATGGCTGCACGGACGGACGGACGCAGGAGGGGATGCATGGACGAAACCAGGGGCGGGTGCACAGATGAACGTGTGGACACACAAACAGATGCACGCACGGATGGGCGGATGGACGCACGGGCAGTTGCACAGATGCATGCATGGATGGACGGAAGCAAGAACGACTGAACGGACGGACGCTTCGCCCCACTATTCATCATTCACTCCGTGGATATGCTGCCATTTTCGGTGGCAGAGGGACGCCGGACGTGCTCAAACACACATGCATCAAAGCAACGCAGCGCAGCTTGCACCTGCGAGTATATGGCAGGACCGGCGCCCGGGCGTGATGCGACGAAATGAACGTAGGCGAGCACGCGTACCACGTCACGTCAAAATGCATTGGCGCCTTGACTGTGGCATGTAGTCATGTTCTCACATGACACGCATGTTGTGATTATCATGTTTGTCCCAGTCACATACCTTCATCACCTATTGATGTCACCTAATACCAACTTTGGTATATGTGAAGCTAGCGAAATGGCCGCGAGTGCATCATGAGTGTGGCTTGTAGTCATGTTACATGACACGCATGTCTTCATTATCATGTTTGAATATGTCATTTACCTTTGTTGTCCGTTCGCGTCGTGTAATACCGAGTTTGGCACATGTGAAGCTAGCGAAATGGCCGCGAGCACATCATGAGTGTGGCATGTAGTCATGTTGTTACATGACACGCATGTTTATCATGTTTGCAACAGCATCATACCTTCGTCATCCATTGACATCCCGCAATACCAAATTTGTTATAAGTGAACCCAGCGAAACGGCCGCGAGCGCATCATGAGCATGGCATATAGTCATGTTGTTACACGACACTCATCTCATGATTATCATGTTTGCACTATTCACATACCTTTGTCATTCATTCACATACCGTAATACCAAATTTGGCATATGTGACGCTAGCGAAATGGCCCCGAGTGCATCATGAGCGTGGCATGTAGTAATGTTGTTACATGACACGCATATTGTGATCTTTATGTTAGAGTCTGTCGCTTGTGTTCGCCATGCAATTACGTCATGCCATACGTTTTGCAACATGCCATGTGAACGAAACCACCGCAAGAGCTGCAGGACCAGTAAATGTAAATCATGTAATTCATGACATATGTATGCGACTAGTCAAATATGTTCTTAACACAGTCATGTTATGCCATACCAAGTTTGGTATCGATAACATTATTGAAACGGCCAGGAGAGCTAAATGTCGTAGGCGGCTAGATGTATATATAGATAGATAGATAGATAGATCGATCGATAAATAGATAGATACTTACGCTCAAAGTTGCTGAAGATCGCTCAGAAATACTTCGCATTTATAAAGATTGGCAGATCCCACGAACAGTACGAATCGATGATATGCGAAGAACGAATGAGAAATGTTGATATGTCCCTTTAAAATCAGCGCAACACTACGAGGTAGAAGTAAATGATGACGTACAGAATTTTCATGTCATGACTATCATGTTTCAATGTGTCGTTTCCCTTCTTGATCTATTCACGTCACGTGATACGAAGTTTAGTATATATGGAGCTAGCGAAACAGTAGCGAGACGCTATGAGCATGATATGTTGTCATGTTCTTACACGACACACGTGTCAGGATTATCATGTCTGTACCAGTGATATATTTTGTTATCCACTGAGGTCCCGTAACACAAAACTTGGTATATGTGGAGCTAGCAAAACGGCCGCGAGCTCATCATGAAGGGACCAATATAATCAAGTGTAGCGTTGACGTGCGTGGACGTCAAGCGTGACAAGGCGCGACAAGCATGCGTCGACACAGCCCGACGGCAACTGGTGTGAAATACGACATGCTGCATTTCGCACCGATGCGTTACCCAGACAACACTGCGTTTCCCTCTTTTCATGACGTAGGGACGCCTACGCGCTGATACGCACGTGCTTCAAAGTAACGCAGCGCGGCACGCGTCTGCGAGTATATGACAGCACAGGCGCCTGGCATGGAAACACCGGTGTGACGCGATAAAAAGAATACCAGCGAGCACGCGCACCCCGTCACGTCAAAATGCATTGGCCCCTTCATGGTGGCATGTCATGTTCTCACATGACACGCATCTCATGATTATCATGCTTGCACCAGTCACATACCTTCGTCATCCATTGGCGTCACATAATACCGCATCGGCCATATGCGAAGCAAGCGAAATGGCCACGAGCGCATCATCAGTGTTGCATGTAGTCATGTTGTTACATTACACGGATACCGAGATTACCATTTTGGATGTGTCATTTACTTATGTCATCTGTTCGCGTCACGTAATACCGAATTTGGTATAAATGAAGCTAGCGAAATGGGCGCGAGTGCATCATGAGCATACCATGTAGTCATGCTGTTACATTACACGCATATGGTGATTATCATGTTTGGATATGTCATTTATCTATGTCGTACGTTCGCGTCGAGTTACACCAAGTTTGGTACATCTGAAGCTAGCGAAAAGGCCGCGAGCACATCATGAGCGTAGCATGTAGTCATGTTGTTACATGACATGCCTCTCATGATTATCATGTTTGCACCAGTGACATACCTGCGTCATCTATTCACGTCCTCGATATATGTGACTCTAGCGAAATGGCCGCGAGTGCATCATTAGCGTGGCATGTAGTCATGTTCTTATGTGACATGTACGTCATGATTTTCATGTTATGGTCCGTCGCTTGTGTTCGCCATGCAATCATGTCATACCATACCAGTTTTGCAACATGCCATGTGAACGAAACCACCACAAAACCTGCAGGACCATGAAAACCATGAAATATAAATCATGGCATTCATTACATACTTGTCGTGATTTTCATGTTATGACTCGTCAAACATGTTCTTCATACAGTCATGTTATGCTATACCAAGTTTGGTATTGATAGCATTATCGAAATGGCCAGGATAGCTAAAAGTCGGAGGCGTCTAGATAGATAGATAGATAGATACGCCTAAAATCATCGAAGTTCGCCAAGAAATACTTCGCATTTAAAAATGGCTCCGTATCCGCATGTTAATGTGCAAATGTCGTCGAAAGACAATAGTCTTGCGTTGGGAGAGTTTGAATAAAACGTTTATTTATTGTTTTGTGCAAGAAAATCGGTGAATGGTTTTCTGAAGGCGCTGCGTTAGAGTGCCTCGAGCGTGCAGTGGAGGCGAACAAGCGCTCAAAGTCACGTGACACATGGGATGTGAGCGCTATCTGGCAGTTATCTTGGGAAACTAAACGCGCGGCTCTGAGAGGGGCGTGCGGGTGTAGAACGCAAGGCGACGGGTATGTGCCACCTCCTTGACGTCTTAGCAAAGCGTTTGAAACACTTACACTTTCCTTTTCGTGCACGCGTTGCATGGTAAGCACCACATAATATAATGCTACGGTCCTTAGAATAACTTAGGTATGCCTCTTCTAGTAAAAGATGCGCATACAGATTATATGGGTGTTGTTATGGTGCCTCAGATATGTGCGATAATTGCTTTTTTTGACAATCCCACACGTATGAACGCTCAATCTTGGGCAACACTGGCGGGCGCTGCAGATGGTGTCGGCCGTTTGGGATATCCACTTGTGCCGTTTGAAGTGCCCGGTGCCGTTAAGGGTGGACAAACAGACAAATGGATAGACAGGCAGACAGGCAGGCAGACAGACAGACCCAAATTTTCGCGTCGAAGGTCCCCAAGAAAGGCTATCGTCTTTAAGAAACACAAGCGTAACCCGGAAGCGTAAGTATTGTAGCTGATAAAAACATCGCAGGACGTCACGAGGGCTGCTCCTGGTACCCTCCGCGTCTGCAGTAACCCGGTAGTGCGTAAGACTTCGTTATTACGGTTACACAAAAAACGATGAAAAGCAATTATTGGTAAAGTAACCGAAACAAACAGCACTCACCCTGAACATCATGCTGATCCGGTTGAAGTCCGAGTGGACGCGATCTTTCCAGTCGTAGATGCGGTACGTGATGTAAGAGTTGCCCCTCAATGTGACCGTTGTCAGATCTGTGAATCAAAGGACGAGAAAGATTAACATATTCGATGGAGAGGTTCATTTATCGTGTTGGACGCTGAGGGACTCAAAAATACATGCTCGCTTTATGACTATGCACTCCTGTGATTCAGTACCCGAGGTATTTTTTCATAGCATTCCTAATGTTGCCTCGTGTAACAGAACAATAGTCGTTTTCCTGTTTGCAACGCACACTCTCCTACTTTTTAATTAATACTAACCCCTATTCTGTGCATAATTAGAAGGGATTAAATGAGAAATTTAAGAAAACTATGTATTTGGTGAAACTGATTAATTTGAATGGTGCCGAGGACAGGACACGAACTATAACACGTTTTCCAATTTTCTTGTGCCTGTGAGATAACTGGTGTTTGTATGGAATCACGGCTATCCTTTCACGTTCTGTATCCATGTTGCTCGAATTCTGTCGCTGCCTCTCCTCTGCCTTATTATTCCGCAGGATAGTCTCAGCAACAGAAGCGATAAACGCCTCAGGGAAACCCGAAGCCTTATGCCGGGAAACTTGAGTTTTGAAGCTCGCCGAGATATTGTGGGTGCATGATCTATTTAAGGCATTCTTAAGACAGGTTCATGCTATGCCTCGCCTAACTAACTTGCTGTGAGCGGAAGGAAAAGGATATATATATATATATATATATATATATATAGCAACAGGTTCTTATTCAACCTGCTGATATTCAACACCAGGCTTCAATTGCTAAAGCGCGCACATTCACTTCCGTAGAAAATGGGTAAGCAAACTTGTAAATTTATGTGTTCAGGATGACAGAAGCATATGTATGGGTCGCAACGAAGAACTTCCGAGCTTCCTTCGAGAAAACAAATCAACATTTTCAAAGAGATTATGAAAACGTAAACGTGCACATTGTCACGAAATTTGCCATTTCTACTGCGCTCCTATTTCAGTTCGTGTTCGCAATGTGCTGCTAAGAATCGGTACGACTACCAAATAAACACTTATTATTACCCATATTCCTGTTATAGTTAATGCTATCTGTTTTTTATATGCAGCCTATCGAGCCTGCACGCTTATCGTGAGTGTTTTTTTTTTCGGTTTATAATATTATGAGCTTGTCTAAGAAGAGTGTGCTTATTTCTTGTTCACTTTTGAGTGGGCTCATGCTCCTTTCCGAATGAATGAATGAATGAATGAATGAATGAATATACTGTCATAGTCTAGTAGTAAGCATTAGTAACTGTTCGATAAAAAAGATTTTTAAAATTTCTTCAGCAATCCTATAACAAAAGAATATGCTAACTGGATGGAAATAAAATTAATAAGTTAAAGTAAAGTACTAAAGTAAACAAACTTACTGTATGCAAATAAATTGTAAATAAATAAGAACGTATTGTCCCATAAATAGAACGAACAAAAGGCCAGCTTAGAAAGTGGGTTTCTAGTCTGCTAATCATCACAGGGGTAAGGAAGAAAGGAAGAGAAAGAGGAAGTATGATGATGGCAGGCACTTATGGTACAGTACAAAGAAATGACAAGCAAGTTGTTTTATGCAACAGGGAGTCGGAAGTCTTACTGTCGTATCCACACATGTGGTCCTCGTAGTGGGTGCCGTAGCAGTCGCATCCGTAGTAGCTGTAGTGGTTGACGCAGCGGCCCCCGTTGAGGCAGAAGTCGTACTTGTCGCACAGGTCGACGCAGTCCCTCACCACGTCCTCCTCGACAGTGAGCGCGGCGTCCACGGAACTGCCGTTCTCCAGCCTGAAGCTGACCCGCCCGAGGCATCCGAAGAAGCTGTCCGTGTTGTAGTGCATGTCCACGGAGGAGTTCTTCGGGTCGATGGCTGCACCCAGCACAAGTAAAGAACGATAGGTCCGATTTAAGTTGAGACAGCCCGAAGGGCTTTGGCGTCCCCAAACCACGACATGATGAAGGACGTCGTAGTGGAGGATTGGGGAAATTTCGACTATGTAGGGTTGTTTAGCACGCACCCTAATCTATAAGTAGGCCTTGAGAATTTTCGCCTCCACCGAAAAGGCAGTCGCCGTGGCCGGTATTCGATCCCGCGGACTAAGGGTTAGCAGATCACCATAACCACAAGACTACCGCGGCGGGTAGACTGCAGGAAGGCGATCGTGAGGCTGTAGAAGCGGAAAAGCTAGCTACGCCTACATGCGCTGACCAACATAGCCCATCTCTTACAAATACTGGTCGACATTTCAAATCGATCGACAATCTAGCACTTGCCGGGATTGGTTGGAATGTATACAAAGTGTCCCACTTATCACAGAGCACGCTTCTTTAAAAAGAAACAGCATTATGCCAAGCAAAACAAGTGCACATAGTTCCCAGTATATTGCAGTATTTACTACAAATTTTTTTGGTTAATGACAAAAATAATTAGTCATAACTGTATATGTAACTCCAGAAGTGCTCACCTAGTTATGAAAAGGTCATTGAGGCAGTTGTGCGCATTTTGAAACGCCACCTGCCTATGCTACTTTTAGCAACACGCTGATTGCGTGTTCATTGTTTCCTGTTAATAAAAAAGACGACGAAATAAAAAAATAAAAAGTGACTACGCTTTCACACTCAAAATAAAGCAGTGCCCTAAAATGAAGTTACTGCAAGATCCGCTCTACCTCTTTACCGTCGCCAAAGACAGCGTTTTCCGCATCGACAAGAGTATACAGGTCAGGTGCTAACTGCACGTGTCGCAATTTTGCAGTGATTCCTCCTGCTTCATTGAAAATCACTACCATTATCCCTGTCCCACGGCCAACTATACTCATTGATAACGTGGTCAGAGCTCTTTTCTGATTAGAGCCTGACTGTGTAAAATTAAAGCAATGCGTTTCTTCGAATAGGATGTACGTAGCAGATAGAGCAATTAGACGACAATCTTTCTCAGGATACTTCAAGGCATAAATTTTAGCATCCTGCCTTAAAGTGAGACTGTTTGAGGGCGCTGCTTTTCAATGCGCGCTGATGCATGCAGCCATCTAGTCCCGTGTTACATTTCATATTTCGTGAGCTTTCTTTGAGAGCAGAAAAAAATCAGTATACACTTGGTACATTGTTGAAAGTAGCGCAGTGAGATGTCATTTCAACATGCACACATCTGCCTCATTGGCATTTTCATAATTAGGCGAGTGCTTTTTGAGTTACTAGTATAATAAATATAACTGAATAATTTTCATTACTGAAAAATTGTAGTGGCTACTACTGTATACTGGGAACAATATGCATTAGGTTTGCTTCACGAAACACCATTTCTTTTTTCTTAGGCTGAGCTGCATGATATTTGGGACAGCCTATATATGGCACAAGTGATTTGTAACTCAAAAAAAAAAATACTTAACGTATAGTGTCACTGTTAATACAGCAACACTATTGCTATGTTGGGGGACTTCAGACAACACTTGATATAGTGCAGCAATTCTAGTCGATGTTCAGAAGTGGTGAGCCAAGATTACCCAACAGGGGGCGCATGAATATGAATATTGATTTTTGTTAATAAACTGAATACGAAACAACCGGAGCCAGAAGCAAAAGAAAAGAATCGTAGGCTTAACGAATCTCGAACAGGCATTTTTACAATCTCTACAAAGCGCTGGTCACAATTTAGTATTGAACGAATGAAAGGGTATCAGGAAACCAACAGCAGATTATTTGAGAGTACAACATTCTTTGAAGAATGAAAGCTGTGTGTATATAGGCGAAGTATGGGTACCATAGCGAGCCACTCACTGCATGCTCGCTGTGAAGTAATGCCTAACCGTTACGCCAAGTCGCTTAACTAGCTTTCCCTGTTTTTAAGCACATGCTAACCCACAACATTTCCTTCGTAGAAAGCAATAAAATCAACGCTGACGAATGGATCAAATGTAAGAGAAGAGCAGCATGCGACGTGCGACAGGCGGTACATTCTTACCATCTCAAGTCACACCGAAATGCTTATATAAACATAAAAGGCAAGTTTCAACTAACGAGTAAACTTTGGAAGTGAATTTGCATTCACGTACAGCTTTCCCCCTCATTTCATTCCCTTGGAGACGTGCCAAACGGCAGCGCATCAATATGCTTCATGCAGAAAGCTATGGCTCTGAACACTCACAGCCGAAGTAGAGGTAGGAAGACGTTGTCTCCGATCCGATGTCGTATCCTCCTCGGTGCACCAGCGACGACAGCTTGATGTTCAGATCCTCGTGGTCCACGCGCACTCGCATCTCCCCTTCAGAGGGCGTCACGCGCAGCGTCACCGTGTGCCACCTGTCCCGGGTGAGCCCTGCGAGGCACGTGATGCGTCAGTTCATCATACCGAAGAACACCTCGACTGCTGCCAGAGGACAGTAGGCGAGAAGGCGCACAAAAAAAATTGTGGGTGGTAGTGTCATCTTGAAGTTGCCGCACCATTCGTCGTGATGTCACATATTTATACGGCACCTACAAGGGACTACCCAGTTTCTAATAGGTAAAAAGTGAAGTACATTGCTCTTCTAGTGGGTCAAAGACTTGTCATGACACCACGTTTGAGGCACTCTTGTTAAAGCAATAGTGCCGAACTACGACCATTATACTTTGAAATCTGTGAGGTCACCCGGAAAAGTTTCAGCGGGAAAATTAAAAATGAAACTTTGATCTTCACTTTCTCCTCTACGATTAACTCTGTGATGGGGAAATAAATGACATCAGAATTCTCGTAAGACAATTTATAACCCAAAGTAATTCACTGCTTACATTTAGCGTCATTCTAAACCCTGCGAAACAGAACAACTATCTTACCCGTACTGAAAACAAAATGGTGTCCTAAATAAGCTACAATGACTTTATCAGCCTACCCTTTCCAACATAGAAGATCTCGTTGCCCTCAGTGTTGAGGATGTGTATGATTTTGAGCCTGCCGTTTTCTAGCATGACGTAAAGCTCGTAGTTTGGCACACTGTCCATGTCGGATGACTCCTCCAGCAGGTGGTAAAAGAGCAGTCCGTGCGGCTTTTGGGTTCTGCAAAAGTGTACAAATATAAACAATAAATGCCGGTCAGTTTAGTTGGATGTCGACGGAACTTCGGCAAAAAAAGGAATCTTTATTCAAGTCAACATAAGTTCTCACCACGAGTTCTTGGCACACTAAGAATGCAAACTGGCTTAATGGATCCTACCTTTTTTTGTGTGTGTGTGTGTGTCCCGGTTCTTTCCTGAGTTTATATTCAATTGAATTACTGCTACAATACATTTCTGCAATGGGATACGCATTTCGGTAGACAATGCACCGATACGTCTTTTATATGCATATCTTTTTATGAATGTTGGCATTGCATGTACCATATATAAGAAACAGGTTAGCATTGTACTTCTACCTCTGTAGCTTTGTTGCCTTGGTGTCAGCAAATTCGCTTAATGCATTAGTTAAATTCATGATCTGTCATGTGCGTGTCTGAAACGATTGTCTTTTACTAGCACTGAATCGAGCAACGGACAAGTATCAGCCAAGAAGAACACATTTCATTCACAATTCATTCAAGAGCAGTGGCTGCTCTCAGGGTCAATGCGAATTGGTCTCACTTTGAGATCCTCAAGCCGTATATATATATATATATATATATATATATATATATATATATATATATATATATATATATATATATATATATATATATATATTCTCAGGAAGAGTAATCTTGAGCATCTTTTTTTATGCACTACTCATGTGCGCGCTTGTGTGTGCCATGTAACACGAACGTTCTCATGTATTCCAAGTTAGTGAAGCGCACAATTGCTAACCTCCGTTTCGTTAATGCACAACGCAAGTCATGCCCTCACCGAATGGAAGTCAGCTCTTCTAGAAAAACAAAAAACAAAATCACAGCATATCCACGGACTGAATAATGATAATTAAAGCGAAACGTCCATGCATCGGTCCCTGCATCCGTCCTTGCATCCGTTCGTGCGCCTCTTCATGCATCTGTTCGTCCGTTCGTGCATCTGTGTGTCTGTTTGTCCATCCATCTAATGTCTGTCCATCCGTGGGTGCGTCTGTCCGTATGTCTATCCATCCATCCGTCCGTCTGATGTACACTTCAATTACCACCATCTCGCATCTTTTCATCGTATATTCATCATATACAACCACCGTCATCCAGCAGACATTCTAAGGACTAAACTGGAGGTGGCTACTACTGCACAAACACGGGACGTACGACTCACGGCTCAAAGAGCTTTGCCCCTAAAAAAGAGCCAGATGCAGGTTACCCTGCCCACGTGCTCCTGTGAGTGGCGGGGCAGGCTTTAAGGAAGCTGAAAGAAGCAGCAAGCTCGTGCAGGCGATGTCATCGAAGGCTAAAGATATCATCCGCGCCATATATGCACGTGTTATCTCACAACATAGAGACGGTGGCCAGCTAAACGGAAGTAGATGTGTGCTTTAATATCTACAAAAACTAATGTGCTTTTGTGGAGCCCGGACCATTTTCACAAGAAACTCTGCGTGAAGCGGCATCATGCAGTGCTCTTTCGTGGCCTGTGGACGAAGTGTGCTTTATCGATTCCCGTTCTCTTGCGGCAAAGGGTATATCGGGTGGACAGGCCTGAATAATAAGCTCACAAAGCACAAGCATAAACTTAACTGCTACATCGAAGGGCATGAATAAGTGCATTGCAATGACTGTGGCTGCCGGGCTCTATTCAATGTACCTATAGTTATGTAAAAGAATCGCGAAAAGGATACGCGAGAGACTGTCAAGGCCTGTTTGATCGCTAGAAACAATGCCAACTATGTCACCACGCCCTCGACTGCTCTGAGCACATAGAAAATCATGTGTCTGAATGGCACAGGCTTTAATTTTCATTTCATTTCGTTATTTATTTGGGCATCTTCACAAAATGATCACAAAAGGGGCAAATGGACAGTGTGTCTCCTGACTTGGCCCACTCTTCGTGAAGCACTTCACGCAGGCACAGTAAAACAATGGGGCCGGTAAAGTAAGCATGCACATCTGAAACAAGAACGCCACACACAAATTATGGGGCCCAGATGCTACGAATATGTTTGGCCTCTGTATTAAACCATTTATCGCAAAAATGGTGTTTGTATTTCATCTTGCTGGCCTGCACTGCACGCTTTCTTCGTGCGATAACTAAAATATAACTTTCCAGCTTTGTTTTTGATGAAGTAGTCTCTCTCTTTTTTTTTTGCTAAATTGCATGTACATGCAGCGTTTTTTTCTTCTTTTGTGTGTGAATAAGTGTAGGAATAACGTATGCTTTTTGGTGCTTTTATTTGTGTACACCAAATTTTTGTATGCTGTCACTGCTCCCTGAACAGTAACCGGCTGGGAAGCTTTGTCAAGCTCACAGGAGCTTTCAAATGCGAAGCATTTCTTAGCAAACTTGGCGACTTTGAGCGTATCTGTCTGTCTGTCTGTCTGTCCGTCCGCCCGTCCGTCCGTCCGTCCATCCATCCATCCATCCATCCATCCATCTATCTATCTATCTATCTATCTATCTATCTATCTATCTATCTATCTATCTACTATCTATCTATCTATCTATCTATCTATCTATCTAGCTAGCTAGCTAGCTAGCTAGGAATTTTAGCTCTCCTGGCCGTTTCCATAATGGTATAGATACCAAACTTGGTATGGCATAACGTGACTGTATCAAGAACATATTTGACTAGTCACAACATGAAAATCCTGACATGTATGTCATAAATGTCATAGTTTACATTTCGTGGTCTTGAAGCTCTTGCGGTGGTTTCGTTCACATGGCATGTTGCAAAACCAGTATAGTATGCCATGATTGCATGGCGAACACAAGCGACAGACCCTAACATGAAAAACATGACATGCATGTCACGTAGCAACACGACTATATGCCACGCTCATGATATGCTCGCGGCTGTTTCGCTAGCGTCACATATACCAAATATGTTATTACGGTACGTGAATGGATGGCGAAGGTATGATACTGGTGCAAACATGATAATCATTGGATGCGTGTCATGTAACAAGATGACTGCTTGCTACGCTCATGATGTGCTCGCGGCCGTTTCGCTATAGCTTCACATGTATCAAACTCGGTATCACGCGACGCGAACGGACGACATAGGTAAATGACACATCCAGGCATGATAATTACGACATGCGGGTCATGTAACAACACGTCTACATGCCACACTCATAATGCACTCGCGGCCGTTGCGCTGGCTTCACATATGCCAAATTTGGTATTACGTGACGCCAATGGATGACGAAAGTAATGTGACTGATGCAAACATGATAATCATGAGAATCGTGTCATGCAAGAACATGACTACATGCCACAGTCAAGGCGCCAATACATTTCGACGTGATGCAGTACGCATGCTTGCCGGCGTTCATTTCGTCGCGTCACGCCGGCGTTGCCACGCCAGGAGCCAGTCCTGCCCTATGCTCGCTGCATGTTGCGCGCCGCGCCGCGCTGTGTTGTTTTGACGCATGCGCGTTTCAGCGCGTCCGGCGTCCCTCCGTCATGAAAAGAGGGAGACACAGTGTAGTTTAGGTAACGTATTAACGTGAAATGCAGAATTTCACATTTCGCGCTGGTTGCTGTCGGGCCGCGCCGACGGACGTTGATCGCGCCTGACATCAGGCTATAGAGTGAGTGCTCGCGTCTTGCTAACGTAGCGTCGCTGTGCCCAGCGTGCGCACACGTCAACGCTACATTGGAGTATATTGGGCCCTTCATGATGCGCTCGTGCCCTTTTTGCTTGTTCCCCTTATACCGAATTCGGTGTTACATAACGTAAATGGATGACGAAATATATAACTGATGTAAACATGATAATCCTGACACGCGTGTCATGTATGAAAATGACAACATACCGCGCTCATAGTGTGCTCGTGGTCGTTTCACTAGCTCCACATACTAAATTTGGCAGCACGTGACGTGAATAGAAGACGAAGGTAAACGACACATTCAAACGTGATAATCATGACACGAAAGTCATGTACGGTGTCATTTACCTCCTCCTCGTAACCTTGTGCTGATTTTAAAGTGACATATCAATATTTCTCATTCTTGCTTCGCATATCATCAATTACCACTGTACATGGGATCTGTAAACTTTTTGTTCCCGTGTACTCTCTACTTGCTGAAGTAGAAAATAAATTGATTGATTGTTTGATTGATTGAATGAATGATTAATTGATTGAAACGTCATTTAGGTCATTTATGGTTATATTCTGTTTTCATTGCCGTATAAGCTTTGGAATAAAGATTCCGTTGTGAGTAGCGCATGCCCTGCCATCTTACTGGGAATTCAGTCTTATCAGCGCTATGGCTTATTAAAACGTAACCAAATCAATCAGCTCAAAAGTCTCCTTTCCCGTATTTCAAACGCCGATTTCCTGTGATTGCGCCGTCGTGATGACGTCACATCTTCACTTCCGGGATCGCTCATCTCAAAATGCCGTCTTTCGCAGGGCCGGCCAAGGTGGTCTAGTGGCTAAGGTACTCAGCTACTGACCCGCAGGTCGCGGGATCGAATCCCGGCTGCGGGGGCTGCATTTCCGATGGACGCGGAAATGCTGTAGACCCGTGTGCCCACATTTGGAGTGCACGTTAAAGAACCCCAGGTGGTCGAAATTTCCGGAGCCCTTCACTATGGCGTCTCTCATAATCATATGTTGGTTTTAGGACGTTTAAGCCCACATATCAATCGATCAACCATATTTCGCAGGATATGAAACAGCGGTAATCACAGCATCTTCCTTCCGCACGTGTGAAACAAGTAACTTCCGATTTCCCCGTTTGCACGCCGCGTTACTAAATGTTAAAATGCGTTAAACAGTACGCGTTATAATACATTCACCCGTGACGTGCACATGTGAGTCACTGTTAGCTTAAATAGCCGAGAACAAACTAAACATCATTGTAAGTGGTGGTTGGGACTGCTACTGAGGTTACGGCTTATGTTCCGCGGCTGTGACTCCCGCAAGCGAGTGTGAATAGAACGTAATCACTAAAGGCCTGGACACCTGGGCGAAACCTCATTGGTTTTAGGAATAGTACAGGGACGGCTTACTGCTCTCCGATAGTTGAGTACCAAGCACTCAAAATCATTAAACATTTTCTTCTAAACACACGTTTTTGTGTGGCTGTGTTTGTCTGAATCATCAATTGTACATGTTTTTTCCACGTCATCTCGCATCCACGTTCATGTAAATGAAGTCTGTTTTGTCATCATCGTTATTGTATGTCTAAGAAGAAAATGTTCTGTTGAAATGTTATTGACGTCTGTGAACATAAATGTTTCGAAACAGTTCTGATTTCTGCTTTTTGCTGTATGTGAAAATGTTAGTTTTTGTGTTGTGATGATGTGATGTACAATTGTGAAAATGTGAATGTACTCCTGAGTACTGATCAAACAGGTTTTGAAAACATTGCTGGAGTGGAAGCTTCCGCGAGGTTTTGCCAGCAGTAGTGAAGCCAGTTTTTGCCCTCCGAAGATCTCAGAAACAGAATATTTTCTGGTGATGCCCACTCACAATAATTGGTTCTGATTTGGTAGTCTCGAAGCTAAGTGAATTAAATGTTAGAGGATAGTTGTTTCCAATAAGATAATCCGCAAAGACCAGTAACAGTGACTTAATCACTAATAAAATTTGCCTTGAATTCGACGCTTCAAAAAAAAAAAAAACTAGAAACACAAGGATGCAATTTGAGCACTATTTGACCCGAAAAGCTGGCTACGTTAAACTCGTTTGGCGAGCGAGAAAAACGCTCCTTCTTACGCGAACAGCTCATCGTGCCCCTAGTAAGGTGGCTGTCGCCCCCGCCATATTACGTTGGGTACGGCTTCACTCGTTGGCAATTATTTCCACTCCAGCAATTTTTTAAAACCTCTTTGGTACTGATTCGTCACGCATAACCTATGCTTCGTACATAGTGTAAATAATTTTTTGTCCTAAACCCCACTTTCTTCATTGGTAGCACAATTATGTCGTTCTTCTCATCAAGTGTGAGGCCGATGGGATGGCTTTATGCTCTCCCATAGTAGAGTACCAAGTACTCAAAAACGTTAACCACTTTTTCTAAACACACACTTTCTTTTATGTCGTTCAGTGTTCGCAGTTCTCAAAATTCGGTAAATCAGCAGGCTGCATTTGACCTCGCGCGGTCGCATCACGCGGACATGCTTTTCTTGCAGGAGACGAACTTTCATACTAAGCTTGAGTTTCGTGAAATGTGGTTTCAAGTGAAGGCCTTCTCTCTCGCAGATGCGTTTGCTTGTGGCACAGGAGTTGTTTTCATTAACGCAACGCTGAGGAAAGGTGCTCACTGTCTTGTTGATGACGACCACATAATAACAGTAGATGTAGTACTTTACTGCAAACAAATGAGATTTATGAACGTATCTGCACCCGTAACGAATTCAGAAACCAACGGGTTATATAAAGGTGTCAGAGTTTTTTTTTTTTTTTGATCGAGCCGATATCATATGTGTTTATCGGAGATTTCAACTGCGTGCTTGGTACCACTTGGAACGTCAGGGGTCCCGGCCAAGGCACCAACAGTTTTTACGCCAGAGAACTATAGCAATTAGTCAAAGCTATTCCTTGCATCTTTATCTCCCTCTCTCTATCAAGGTGGTAGATGGGTGGTTATCTCTGCATGGGGTCAGATTCGTCGCAACCCGAGCTTGTGGCATTCAGCAATGCCGAATTGATAGAGTTTATGTGCCCGACGACTTCTTATCTAACTTACAAGCATGTGAGGTGGTCCAGCTTGCGCCAAGTCGGCACAAACTCGGTGATCACGCTCCGTTACTTTTTACCTTTGACGCGAGCTCAAAAACAAGAAATCACTAGCCATGGAGGATTGACCCAGCTATTCTTCAATGAAATAAGCATTTCAGAGTTTCAAACTGAGCTGGTGGCCTCATTCGCAGGAGTGGAGTATACGGCATTGTGAGGGTAGACTTCGTATTATTTCAGGCCACCAGGTACTCATAACGTGTGCTTAAAGAAAGCACATGGATGTCCTTTCACATCTATTTGGTAGTCGTACCATAATTGTTACTGATCTCGTATCGTTACTTGTAAAGTGATCCGTAAACAAGGTGTGTGAGTGCTCCAGCCAGCGTCTCGATAAGTGAGTTTGTCTTCTGCAAGGAGTTCCAGCCTTAAAAAAGGCAAGTCCACTTGTCGAGATGTTGGCTCGAGCACATATACCTTATTTAGAGACTTTTTTTTTCTCATCGCAAGCTTCAATCATCTCCTGCCTACCAATTTCTTGAATAGCGGAATACTCACTTGAACGAAAAGGTGATCTCTCTGGTCTGCTGCAGAGGCCAGGAGGTTGGCTCAACGCGAAGGAACGACGTCTCCTTGAGGAAGGTGAAGACCTGACTAGAGAGGAGCAGCTTGCGCTTGCTGCCACTGGGACCAGAAACGTAGGCACCGTCCGCCGACCTGTTGCCGACGTCGTCTGTTCCTTCACTGGACGACGAAGATGTGAGGCCATTACCGTCATCTGGCGATGACGCACTTAGCTCTGCCGAAACCAAGTGGACGAGCCAGGCGGCGGCGATGATCCGTGGCCACTTGTGACGCGACATCGTCAATCTCCGGTGCATGGCCCTCTAAGCACCGACCCTCTGTGAAGATGTAATTAGTCGAGCGATCATGAACGAAGCGGAGGATGCAACTGAACGAAAAAAAGCTGAGCCAGTTGGCAAGCATTGCTCATAATAGAAGTTACACATAGGCAGGAAAACACGATAGAAGCGGCCGCAGATTTAAAAAAAAAGCCTTCAGAGTCCAGAGTATGTGATACTCTAAATAGCAGAACTATCTTCTTGCGATCACATCGCGCGTGTTATTTCGACGCCATTTTCGTGACGGGAATGCGTGACTGAAATATTTGTGGACACCAGCATAAAACACTTCCATGTAAAAAAAAAAACTTGCAGGATGCCTTATACATTCATCTAAGACAACCGAATGGCGAAAGCTGCAGAACTGATATTTGTGCAAGTTAAAATTGGCGGAAGCTGTCATTTCTACTCAATCGGTGCACTGATAATTCTCCCTTCCCACCCCCCTTCCCAATGAACGCTTTCTGCGCCTAACGCGCTTTTGTACTGCCTCCAGAGTGAGAGGACCTCCGTTTCAGCCCACGTTTGACCGAGCGAGTATGTCGTGCGGTGATTTCGTGCACAAAACCTAAAGATAGTTTATCTATCAGCTACAGTTAGATAAGCTACCTATCAAACAAGCTAACGGATGCATGAAGAAGACTGAGAGATGCGGCCATAGCGGGTCACATATTTAGCAGCGAAGTCGAAGGTCATGATAGTATTTCTGTTTGGCTGTTTGAACTGCTGCCCTTCTTCCCACGTAACATGCATGCACGTAACAAACACAAGCTGATATTTCCCGTCAGAATGAAAGTGTAAAAGCTAACTGCTGCATTGCTGAAACTTTTTTTTCTAAGCTAACACATCGACAAGAAACAAGTGCGCAGTACGAATAATTCGTCCTCCTGCATATGCCCTGCTGCGTACTGCTCATTTCTTTGCATATTAATATGTGTACTTTCTTCTGTTGTGGTTCCTCAATAAGATTGCTCTGGATTGAGCCAAAGTCGAGGTAAGCTGGTTCGTCTTTGTCAAACTCTAACTCAATGAAAGCGTGCGCATTATGTCGTGGACACGCGACATGGCTCCAAGATGGCGGCTTCGATGAGCTCAAGGCAGTATAATCACACGGCTATTAACCTACCTCAATGCGATAACGTCATCGCTATTGCGTTATCGGGTCTCTTTCCACAAATAACGGTAGGAAGGAAGCAACACTAAGGACAAAGGCAGGGGGGTTAACCAGAAAGACATCCGGTTGGGTCTACCCTACACTGGGGGATGAGGGTAGGGGACAGGAAAGGTGAGAAAGAGGGAGGAGAGGAAAAAATGGAGAGACAGACACTAAATTCGCTGCAGCGCGTAGAACCCCACCGCAAGTCAGAGGCACGAAGAAACCAACATGCAATGTACTGATAACACTAACGTGACATCAGAAAGTTCACGTTCCACCATGTTGGTGCTTCAACATGGCTATTTTAGTGACGTCATTGCAGGCCACCTATATACACCCAAATTCCGTTTGTAAACAGCGGTAGGAGCCATCGACATACTGAGGCGCTTGAAGCGACGTCACAGCGCGTAAGCTCCAGTTAGTCCAAAGCCCGCCACAGCACTCTACGATCACGTGACAAATGACACAGCAGCTGCAAAGCTGCCTCCGAGCACAGCGCGTCGGGGAGCCTACGACCCGCGACGTCGCCACAAGCGCCTCAGTATGACGGCGGCACCTACCTACGTTTACGAACGTGGAATAGGTGTGTACACAATATGCCCAGTCCAAAGGTATGCTTTGTCTTGAAGCGTCTCTGGAGCGGCCACCGCTTTTCACAAACGCTTGCGGTAAGACGTTACGCAAAATAAGGAATCGAAAAAAAAACGTTCTTACCAATGGGCAAGCTTGGCGCTTGTGTGATTGTGTAGACTACGCCATATTTCCTCCTGAAATAAATGAAGAGTAATATAAGTCTCATCTATGTGGGACGCCCTTCGCTGCCCTACACAGATCTAGGCCAATCTGCGCAACTTCCTAAACTGAAACGCGGAGGGCAGTGGTGGCACGAAAAAGAAAACCCACACGACCATCGCAAAAGCCTTGGCCCACTTTTGCCCTGAACGATTAATTGAAAAGAAGAGTAAGTGACATGGAGTGGCATTTGAAGACTCATTCAGTTTTCCTGCGAATCGTTAACGCCCATGCTCCAACCAGCTAGCACCCAAAGACAAGGGCCAAGAAAGAAGACACTTCGCCGTAGCGTCAAGTTGTTAAAAACAAAAATCCTGGAGCGTCACATGGCGCGCTCTGGGATACACACAGTTCATGGCAAAAAAAAACAACATAACAATAACTGTCAGCATCAAGTGAAAGAAAGCATGCGCGCTCAACATATCGCACCGACGTAGATTATTGTCCTTCTTTTGTTTTTCAAAGGTCTCAGTAACAATGACGGGGGATATCGACGTCGTTGTGATGCAAGGAGGGATCATTAAAGTGCGATTTACATATGCCTCGGCAGATACAACGAGCTGTTGCATGATGTTCTTCATTTTACAATTAGAATATTCAGTTTGGGGCATTTCTTATAGTTTTGCAAAGTTTTTACAATTAATTTTAGTCGCAACTCAGGCGAAGTGCTCTATTATTTCGTGTCCCGTGAGTTTGTCCTTTGACTTAAACATGCGGTCATATAAACTGCACAAGCGTATTTTCTCCTGTAAAGACACATTATTTATTTATTTATTCATTTATTTATATTTTCGTGTTTGTTTAGCTTTTTATACGTGCACCTACAGCGCCTTCTAGAAGCAATGTTGTAGGGAGATTTAAAAATGAAAAGCACATACACATAAATCGGAAATTTCACGGAACAAAACAAACCAAGCACAAATAAAAAAATAGATAATGGACAGCATTTAATATACGCACAAAATAAGCACCTTAGCTCTTTCCGCACATTGTTGTAGAGATTTTAGCAAGCTATTGAATTACTCGACTGCTTTGAGAAAAGTATCAGTAAAAGGAACATATCAACATCAGCGCCTTCAGTATCGACCTGCCCAACACCACATGCAGAATTCCTCAATTATAAAATATGCATTCTTCCTTTTTGAAAAAGCAGTCGCTTGTAGCGCGAATATATATTATGCAAAAGAAACAAAGCGATGCAGGTTTTACGAATGTAGAGGCGCTTCATTTAGGTCCTCGTTTGGTTGTAGCTTACTTGGTCAACGATTTATTTATTTGTAAATTATTTATTGATTGATTTATTCAATTCATTTATTTAAATATTTAAAATACTGTAAACTATCTACTGAGAGTTATCACAGGGAAGGTACGACACTCTGTACAAAGTAGGTCCATAACTATGCATCTCACAACGATAAACCAGGTATACAATCATAAAAATCCATAAAAGCTTTCCGAAATCGAAACGAAAAGATAATTGCCATAGTCTTTACAGTAAGTCACACAAATGCATATCAAGTGCACAAACTCATTAACGTCCCCAGGATTGACAACAATACTCGGCAACCCGTTCGATTGTACAATTATATCAGAGAAGAAAACGTAACGGTACGCCTTCACCACGCATTTTAGCACCACCTCCCATTCTACTGTCGGTTAACGCGATGTTGAGTAAAACGTGAATCAAAGAGCATTAAGTTGCGTAAGCCCATGTGAAAAACGAAATTTCTCGCGAGAGGATAAGTCGTAAAGGTACCAGGTGAAACACACACACACACACACACACACACACACACACACACACACACACACACACACACACACACACACACACACACACACACACGCACACACACACACACACACACGCACACACACACACACACACAAGCAAGAATTTCCTAGCATGTTTTGCAAAGCTATAAAACGTTGCATGATGTATATTGATGGTGATTTAAAAATTTGATTGATTTGATCGTTACATGGGGTTTAACGTAGTACCAAAACCACCATATGATTATGAGTAACGCCGTAGTGCACCACTCCGGAAATTTCGACCACCTGGGCTTCTTTAACGTGCACCCAAATCGGAGCACATGGACATACATCATTTTCGCCTCCATCGAAAATGCAGCCGCCGCAGCCGGAAATCAATCCCGCGTCCTGCGGGTCAGCAGCCGAGTACCTAAGCCACTAGACCACCACGGCGGGGCACGATTTAAACATGCTTAACACATACACCACATGCAGTGGCGCAGCCAGGGGGGTGGGAGCATTCAAACATTTCCGAAATTCCGCTTGCGTAAACGAAGCATGGCTGAGTCTGCTCCCCCGAAAAAAGATTTCTGGTTACGCCCCTGTCGAAATCGAAGGCATACCATCAACTTCGTGGTCAGCGCTCAATATCGTCACACATTCGTAAATGCCGCCTCTTTTCCACCAATATTTTTTTTTTTACACGGCACTCCCTTCTTTTTACTCTCCTTCTTTTTTTGGGGTATCAGGTGAGTAACAACTGCCCCATTGGCTACGGCATAGAAACCGTGGGAAAGCTCAAAGGAGGCCCATTTGTCAGCACAGGCACGTCGTTTCACGAGCGGTACAACTACTATTTACAAATGAAGAATTAGCCCCCTCGCGTCATCCAACAGTGAGAACAAAGATACGCTTAAAGCCTCGACATAGATGCAACGACGCGCTATACAAATGCGATAAAAATTTTCGATACGAGTGTGACGTTTAAAAGGCCAGTCAACAGGCTGCTTTTTTGCACCACCCAAACAAGGTCGCAAATATGTCTATACGCTTGACCAACTTCCTTCCACGCGCAGTGACGTGAACTCGGCCATCGGCGACGTGACGCAGCACACAGCTCGTCCATTGGTCCAAACCAGGTCTAAACAAACAGTAATGAAGTCGACGTCACCGAACACCGAGTTGACGTCACTGCACGTGGAAGGAAGTTGTTCAAGCGTAGGAAATATTTGCGAGCTTGTTTGGTGGGTGTAAAAAAAAGTCGCAGCCTGTTGACTGGCCCCTTTAACACTTTCAAAATTTTCACAAACGATGCGTGCAATATTGTCGTTGCCGAAAAATATGCTGGGCATTTTTTCGCGTCAAATTCTTGTTCGTTTTTTATACGTATAACTGTTTTCATTAGGCACGTCGATGATAGAAAGTACGTCGACAGACGGGCGCATCCAAGATGTCTCACAAATGCAAGAACCTTTATCAGCCATATAGACATATAGTAATTACATCACATCCCATCAACAGCGTGAATGATTACGAAAACATATTGATAATAGTTGCAGGAGTTCTGCGTTCGGAACCGCCATATGATAATGAGAAACATAGTAATAGAGGGCTCCAGAAATTTTGACCACCTGGCGTTCTTCAAGCTGCACTTGAGTTTAAGCACAGTGGGCCCAAGCATTCAGCTTCAATCAAAATGCGACCGCCGCGGTCGGTATTTGATGCCGTGACCAGCAGGTCAGCACCCGAGAAACACGCAATCTGCACTCCATAAAGGTGAATAAACCAGAATTGTCATCGCTTGAATGGGTTAGCCATCTGTGCTGAGGGGGCCTCTGATGACGTGGAACGGAGGAGTACGCTGGCATGGAGCCTGTTTTTATCACATCTTGACCACTAGTGTTCGTTCGCCATCAGCTGCGATGATGTAACTATGTAGCAGCCCCTATGCTGACCTCGCCGAAAGAGGCCAACTGCATGGGGTCAAGATTAAGTACACTTGCTCCAAACGTGGGCACAAGAGTAAAAATAGTCTCGTCCACACAGCTGCGTGGACAAGATGGTAGCATTAAATATCTAACCAATGCAGTGGATTTCTCAAATGACACCACAAAGAATTGCGGAAACACGCATATGCGCTACAGTTCGCGCTGCACCCTAGATATTTTGCTTCTTCAACTGCTCGAAGCCTTTACTGACCCTGAAGAAAGTTCGGACGACCTTTCTACACCAGCGGGATGAATGTAGGTAGCGTGCGATGATATGGCGCCCCTTCTTTATAACGGCATTTCGCGACGTGGAACGTGCGGCTTTTGTTATGACACAATAATTTAGCTAATGCAGGCAGTCAGACATGTTACGAAATGTACGTGCACTGAGTGTGCGGAAAAGCGTCTGCTTTTTGGGATACACAGGCATGATACGGCACGTCAGCAGCGTTCTACGATGCTTTCTGCGACGAGGATTCACTTCAGTATCCGCTTGAGGAAGTTTAACCATGCGATGTAGAGCCCTATTTTTTGTAGTATAAGCTACTTTGGCCGAAGTTAAGCATTTTTGCGTAGCGTATCGAGAGCCATGCTTCGCATGCCCGAGAAACAGTGACGTCACACGGCGCACAGCTTGCGCGCCGGAGAAGGCCTCAAAGCTTTTCAAGTGTCGCTTCACTACTGGACTGGCGCTCAACTCGCCTGAGCGCGCGCGCACGAGCACCAACACGTACTTTGCCCCACCACGGGGCAAAGTACGTGATGGGGATGAGCGAGCGTCGGGGCATCGCGACGGGCTGGGCGCCGAGCACGCTCATTGCGCCACTTCGTTGGTAATTCTGAAAAAAAAAAAACGCTAATATTTCCCCCGAGATCAGCACCACCAGCGTTAACTGGCGGATGTAAATAGCTTGCAGTTTGAACGTCGAAGCAGGTGCTTCTTCGTAGCTCAGTGACTCTTTTGTGACTCTCAACCCCTGAGAGGGCGAGCTCTCAGGAGCCGAGAGTTAGGACGTTCGATTCCGAGCGCAGGAGTCATATTCTGGGGTGTTTTTCTTGCTTGCGTTTCAATATATATAGATACGTACACATGTACGGTCAATGAGGCCACGGCAAAAGCCAGCCAAGAGTGTCCATATAAATTCTATCCCAATAATAGAACCAAACCAGAATGCTGGAAGAACAAGACAGGCTTGTACAAGAGTACCACGTTGTCTGGTTCAAAAGCAATAATTGATTCATATGTGGGGTTTAACGTCCCAAAGCCACCATATTATTATGAAAGACGCCGTATATTGGAGGGCTTCGGAAATTTCGACCACCTGGGGTTATTTAACGTGCAGCTAAATCGAAGCACACAGGCCAGCAGCCTTTTCGCCTCCATCGAAAATGCAGCCGCCGCAGCCGGGTTTCAATCCCGTGACCTGCGGGTGAGCAGCCGAGTACCTTAGCCACTAGACCACTGCGGCGGGGCACGTTCAAAAGCAAGCACGAACAAACTCAATGGCTCCGAGCGCTTCGTTTCCCAATATCGTGGTCGAAAAAGAGCGCGTCAACCACTTCTTTCATGTGCAGGCGTAATAGCCCCACTTGTCAAAGCGCCATCATGTATTGTGGCAAAACCACTCCGTCCAATATTAATAGCTGTCCTACGGGCAAAGCACAAGGGGATAGCACGAATCGCCTAGCGCATCGCCCGCGTTCGCGGAATGAAACGTCACTGCAGTGCTTCTGCTTTTGTAACCACGAAGCTATTTATTCTAGCGGTAATTTGTACATATGCCATATATACCTGAAAGCTACCATTATGAATTTGCGCGTTCCGAGAAACTGAGTAAATTACACTATCCACCATTTGTCCGCTAAAAATAACCAATACCACAGTTAGACCAACGAATGACTGTGACGCAACGGTGTATATGTAGCCGAACATCCCGAGTACGTACAACAAGAGAATTCAGTGGAACGGCAAAGGGAACGGCGGTTGCGAGAAGACCCCGAAGCGATGGAAAGCCTAGCCGACGACGCCGTGCCCTCGGATCTTTGAAAGTTGCGAACGCTCGGTTTCAGCGCGAGTTTCTGTCCCGGGAGTTAGGACAACCGTGTCGTATTTGGGGCTGTCTTGGGGTTTATCTCGAACCGCTCTGCGCTGTGAAGAAGCAACCTGCATCACCTACCTAGAGCCTCGAAAGAACCTAGAAGCAATCAGATTAGTCATCAGAATCGTCCAGTTTGGCTGCTACAAGCCTTGCGTGGAAGCTTCGCCCTTTCTTTCCAAAGTCAGAGACGCCTTAGTGAAATCTTTCGGTTCGATAATGATTACCTGGAGCCTACGCTACAAATCTTCTTTTTTTTTCTTTTCGTGAGTGTTTTTAGCCATCGATCAGCGGCTCTCAATAGCGATATGTTCCGCAAAGACTGCAGAACATTTTATATCACAAACAATGGCCGCGTAGGAAGATTTTGTGTGTTATTGTGTAACCGCCTGTGTCTGTCTGTGCATTCATTTCAAGACACAGGAGGTTGTTTTTGATTCCTCATTCCCTGAAATTCGGCTACCCTGTCTTAGTAAGTAAACCTACAACCTTGCGCTCAACAGCGTAGCTTCACAAGCACTGAAGCTCTAAACGCGCTCTGAAATGGCCATGATTTTACAGAAGCTGTATTAAGCGCACGCACTGTGTGCTGATTGATATCAGCTTACTTGCACGGGTGTGTGAGTACTGGGCGCCTTGGGTTTCGTGTATAGCTATATTTAGTGGCACCCTGAGAATTAAGTGCAATATGAACCTGCAACACCACACTGTACGATTACTATTCACCCCTTTAAAAATCATGTCCCAGCTTAAGATTTGGTTCAATTTTAAGTGTTACCATTCCGTTACTGTAAGTTACAATTGGTGATAGCTAAAGCATTATCTGTGTCTCACCACTGGCAGTAGAAATGGGGTTATCTGTTCAATTTTTCTGTGCCTTCAGTTATCACCATAAACCTATATATAAAAAGGATAAAAAATCTGCGTTGTAGAATTCTCCAACTGAAAAACGCAGAATTGCTTGCAGGCAGAAGCATAGGCGAATGCAGTAGGCTGCATTTGTTGTGACTTGGCCCAGGACTTATTCAAAATATCTTTTCGGGGCAGCCCAGCACTCTGCCGCAGTAATAAACAACACCGTACTAAATATGGTCGTCCACTTTTCTAAACCCAAATACACACCGAGTAGGATACGAGTGCATTAGTGTCTACGTGTCAAACGTATCCGCCATATTTGTTCGCTTGTTGTTCTTTCGGAAATTCCTTGCAAATTACGCGTGCAGCAAAGCTTTATCTCATGACTTCACGTGCTTATAGTGAGCCTTCGCTATAGGTTGCAACCAACCTTAGGCAAAGCCTATATGCCACTCCTACGCTGTCACAGACTCGCGAATTAGCACGCCCAGTTCAGCGAAATGAGACGCTGCCACTGAGAACGCTATCACATCGTCTCTCGCCCCCGTGTATGTGCTGGCTCTTGCATCGAGGACGGCTGTTGTTACCACCGTTCGCTCGATCGCATCCGTGTGCAATCGTGCGTGAAACGGGATCAGGGAATAACGAGCGGCGTGCATGCGATATGTGCAACGCTCCTGACGCTGGTGTGTGCCGCTTATGCGGTGTACATCAAGCCAGCTTGCAGAAGAAACGACACAATTCACTGCAGCACTATGGGTACAACAACACGACCATTTACTATAGGTCCGGTCGAAACAGCTTTCTCCGTGGATCAGTTCAGTCAAGGAACACATTTCAGTGACCGCCCCCCCCCCCCTCCTACAAACGCATTAAAGTCCATACAGAAGTAAACGCAATAACTGATGTGAAGGTTTATGTCATTAAGGTGATGCGTCCCGCTGAGATGCAGGTCGTGCGTTCGACGGAAGCTCCGCCACCACACGATCAAGTATTGCACTTTAGTTGCATCGTAAGAAAAAAAAAAGAAAATAATATGTCCAGTGCGCACTGTGTAAGACGCCAAGTAAAAAAAAAGTTTAAATACTAGTATGCATCTTTGGTCGAGACAACTGCATTACGTCACCACGAGTCTCGCCACTAATGATAAGGTTGTCTATTACGTAAGTGTAACAATTAACTTCAACATTTGTGTTCAACAATTAACTTCAACAAACTTCGACAATAACAAGTTTGTTGCCAGGAAACACCAAGCTATTATTCCATAAACAGTGGAACCACCAGACCACTCACGCGCTGGTCAACCAGACCCCTGAGCCACTTAATATGCCTACTGAAAAAAGCACATCATCCCTAATCATATAATCCACCATTACTATGTATACTGCTTTACATCACAGCGATGGATAGTGTGGGGGACATAGAGACAAAGGGGGTTCTGTATGCTTCATTGAATGAGCAGTAGTTACAGGTATAAGCCACCCTTCCCACCGCTCTATGCAAAATAGGAGACCTATGCGTATGCATGCAGTTGAGTGCACTGAATTGGGACCGAAATATAACAGCAGTTCACAGCAAGACATGCATGCAGTGATACTCATTTCTTCCTGTTGAGACGCTCACCGAGTTCATCTGTTGACGCGATCAACTGCTCTTTCAGTCATAGTCCACCATCGTCATTATCATTATCAACACGACGACTACGCCCTCTGTAGGGGAAACGCCTCTCCCACGTTCCGCTATAACTAACCCTGACTATGAGCTTGCTGTGTCCACGTTGCACGCGCAAACTTCTGATTCCCGTCTGCCCACCTAGCTTTCTGTCTACACCTCGCATGTTTGCCTTCTCTTCGAAGGCAAACAATGCCCTGCCACGGTCGCCTAGTGGCTAAGGCAGTCGGCCGCTGACCCGCAGGTCGCGCAATCGAATCCCAACTGCGGCGTCTGCATTTTCGACGGAGGCGAAAACGCTGTATGCTCGTGTGCTCGAATTTGGGCGCGCGTTAAGGAACCCCAAATTGTCGAAATTTCCGGAGCCCTCCACTGTGGCGTCTCTCATATAATCATATGGTGGTTTTGGGACGTTGAACCTCACGCATTATTGTTATTCAATCGAAGGCAAACAAACGGAGGGCAGTGCAGGGCATTGATATATTCCAATGAACGATGTGGCGAAATTTTCGCAGTTGTTCCGAGGGAGACACATCACTCACCACGCCTCCATCATGCCCACCAAGATATCCACCATTATTAGTAGACTCGTTCCAATATTATGTTAGTATTGCTAATTAACGACGGACCCAGTTTTGATAGTCGAAGCCCACACCATGGCTTCTAGGTATTACATAAACTGAACTAAAACGCCTACCACACAAACATCAGCACTGGCCAGGTAATCATATATGCTGATCGTGTTGAGCTCAACGGTATGAGTTCGACGGTAATATCTATATACCCGCTTCTAGTGCAAAATCAGCCTAGAATAACTCGACGCTCAGATTACAATTGTCAACTGAGGCAGGTGGTCTTTCGCGGCGCAGTAACATAGCTCAATAAAGCAGTTCACGTGCTCATTGTTTGGATTCGGCGAGTGTTTATTCACACTGTGCAGAACTAAAAAAAAAAACAGCCAAACAATCAGTAAGAACTAAGGAATCACAAACCACCATCTCACAGACATTGCGATAAAGATACCAGCAATTAAGCATGCGCAAGTTGCTGGTACACATGCAAAGACATCTGTATACCACTTCTCACGACTGCATCGCATTAAAACGTCAGGCGCATCGAAAACGGCTAAGAAACCGCGACGTCTCATTAGCGGCTTTATTTCTGATATTCGAGAAGGCAGTGCTGTCAAACCGGCGCGGTGGTTTCGGCTCCTTCCGCGCGGACGTATACTAAAGAACGCTGGAGCATTGCTGGAGTTCGAACATAGCGTGACAATGAATGTCATGCATTGGAATTAGGCAGGTCATGGTATATGGGAGTAAGTGAGAGAGGGAGAGAAAAACTTTCAGTGAGAGGCAGATAATTTAGCCTGCGTATAAGAATCCCTGACTTGTGGTGTTATATACTTAGTATAGCACAGTATGCAATAGGTTCAGCTCACAGAAAAAAAAATCTTTTGAGCTATCTCTGAAATTATTCTAAAAGTTTCGCCGACATTTCAGAGTGGCGGAAAAGCTGAAAGAAGCACGCGTACAAACAGACGGCCCACTGTGCGCTGTGCGCACGACTGCACGGGAAAGCTGCGGCATTCAATAGTTTTCTGGACACTTCGTGCTCGGAAATTATTTATACGCCTACGCCCGCTCCATTTGTTTGTATTGTTCAGCTCTTCCGAAGCGCGCGTGCGTACCGCGCCCCCCCCCCCTTTTTTTGTTTTGTTTGACGAAGAGAAGAGGGGGGTTGTTATAACCTATGTGAACGGGACGTGACAGAAAACGTATTTTTTTTTTATTTCGAACAGCTATATTGATTTATTCTATAGCTATATTTCCAGCTATTGCATTCCCCGTTGATTCATTGACGATACGCATTGGTTTGAAGATGAAAAAGAAAGGACATTATTTTGGCGACAGTAATGACGTGCGTAGAAATAGCTTGCAATTACGCCATTATATCAATATTTTTGTTGCGAAATAAAGCGACACGCGACTAGCATCGTACTTCTTGGCGGCTCTGCCATAGTTTTTACGAACAATCTCTGCTTTACACGCACATACAGTGCAGAACCAGCTCTGTGACGTTATTACGAAAGGCGGCTAAGTGAAAAGTCTTTTTTTTATTTCATCCAAAATAAATATTTAATATATGCAACAAAGTGGCGATAAAGTTGATTCACAGTATTTCAGAAAAAAAGGGACCTATTTACTGCTGGCTCCCCTATACGTTAGCATGCCACGTTAAGATATATTATTTGAGAGTGTCTTCTTTCGTCTGTTCGCCAGCCGCCGCAGAGGAGAGTATATAAGAACGCTATAGCTTGGATACGTAAGCCACTTGGGCACCTCGGCACAAAAACTTTCTAACATCGGAAAATGGGCCCTACCAGCTGAAAAATACGTGACTTAAGTTATTCTTTGTGTTTCCATAAGATTTATAGCGTCTATCAGAATCATATGGTGTTTTTGTGATGTTAAACCCCAACAATTATTGTTACTGTTCCGTAAGATTCTTCAGGAAATGTATGGTAAATGAATTGAAGATATATTGACTTTACGTGGAATCCGTGAGAAACATGTGGACTTATTGTAATAGCATATGGAAAGCTTAAGAAGGGCAGTGCACTTCATTGGTCACCTTTCTACTGATTATAATCAACCTGTATAATTGCTATTTTTAGGTTAATTAAGCGGGTGCAAGAACTCGTCTTAACGAACGGAACAACACACTCAAAGATAATCTTACCTCAGTAGTTTTAAGAGCAGGATCGGCGAAACTATTTTAAGGGGCCCGCGAAACCCACCGTCTAAAAAAAAAAGAAAACCAAAACGCGTTTTTTTTAGAACACACCATATGCCGTGAAAGCGACCCCTTCTGACTTTTGCTATGCTTCGCCGCATTAAAGTTCTGAACTGCGGCTGAGCTGACTTGTGTTCCCCGTCTTCATGAGATGGTTGTAAAGCTTTTGTTGCAGTTTTGTACAACGTATGCACACCAGCGTGCTTTTGCTAGGCTTGCACATTTGTACAATAAACATAGCTAGAAAGAGGCTGAATGTGCCTGCTTAGTGCACAACTTATTGGCAAGCTCTTGAGATGTAATTGGTTCGGCCCTTTCGTTTGACCCTTACTTGCCAGAAAGAAATGAAAGACACCTGATTGAAGCTGCATGTTTTTTTTTTTCATTTACAACCCTCTCTCCCGCCTTTTCTGTCTTCAAAAGGTCCCTACTGACTTCCATCAGTCCACAAAAGGTCCCTCAAACGTACACTGCCGAGAACCACTGTATTTGCTAATGGAGGTGTTGAGAAGACACGGAAACAGAAAGAAGACATGCAGTAATTAGTGTACCAGTGTAAACGATCGAAGCATAGACAGGTTGGCAGTATCTAACGATTCCATGGAGGTCACCATATTGTGGTAAGAACCTCACGTGACGACGTTAATCGTAATGGCAATGGCTACTATAATCTTGAGACATAACATAATGCCGGACGATAAACGACAGAGGGATTTGAATCGTATTTTGACGTTGAGTGTTTGGACGGTACAATCATCATTAAGCACTGTCTATTATAAATTAATCGCAAAGCTTGTAGTCGCTTGTCTTCCCATCGATAATAAAAATGACAACAAAGAAGTACCTAATGTGAACACGCACCGTTCACAAGTACTGATAAAATTGATTCGCTTTATAAAGCATAAAATGATTTTTGTGGCCAAGTGCATGCTGTTATGGGCAGACCAGGTTCCCTTTCCCGTGTTTTATTTTTCCTACATAATCTCTCCATTATTCCTTTCCCAAAGCGTAGGGTAGCTAACCAGCTTGTCTTCATTTAACGCCTCTGCACTTCCTCATTCTCTTTTCTTTTTTCTCTCTCACAAGCCGGCGATAGAGAGATTACGAGAGAACGCGGGTAAAACATATCTAACGTTTGCGTAAATCTTCTACAACTGTTCGTAAGCATATATAGGCTGGTAGCGTGATTGTACATAATGGAAAAATCATCCTCAGTGCCAACCCACAACCCATAACGTGATGCGCCGTCTGCGCATGCTGCAATACATCTCGCCATGCAGCTGCTACGGTAAAGCTTTTAGATGGCCGAGTTGCTTAGCTACTAAAGCTCTAATGCTCCTGGCGTGCACTGATGCGCTAATGCTGGGAGCACAGGGCACCGGGTTACTCTAAAATATACAAGAAGTGACTTGAAAGGGACGCATGACATAATTACAGCTCAAGTTATCTGTTTTAACTAATCATGGTAATCATCTGGCGTTGCAACTTTCCTCTAACAGTCGACGAGGAATCACTTTTCGAAGGCGCGTTAAACGCAAGCGCGAACGTGATGATAAATGTCTTCAACGATCACGCAAGCGTTGTGCTGCTTCGCTTAAGTAATGAAAGAACAGCAAATACCACTCAAGGAGGGTGTTAAGCAGGCGCATAATTTAACGGCAGTCGTTTTATCGCATGTTCACGATGAGTGATTACGGATAGCGACGAAAGTGTTGTCTATTTCCACAGCTGTACAGAAGCGCCGCGGTCGTGCAATCTCACTGGCACCCACGCCACTCATTTGGACACAGCTGTACGGCTATAGCATAGAACTGCACGCAACTAAATCTAACCAGCGGCGCACGGCAAGTCAAGCGCACAGGGAAACCGTCAATGGGCCACCGACGCACGTGTGTTAAGCGGCGTCGGTTAGCGCGTCACGCCGCCGATTCTGAGCCAAGGACGAGAGAGGTGTTTGATGATGAATCCCTCGAGATGAGGCGGCCCCATTGCGGTCGCAGCAAGATATAAACGCGCAACATCGCCGACACGCCGCGCAGTCTGCACGGCTAAAGCGAGGAAGAAACAGGAAACAGTGAACAAATAAGTCGTTAGCAGCCTCCTCAGTTGACTAGGAGAGACAAGGCCTTAAGCGGCAGAATTCCGCCCTTCCGTAGCCACTTGTTCCGTTTTACAGCGTGTCTTTTCGGTTTGAGACGCGTGAGGTTGAATACACGCCGCATCCAGTCACCGAGCAGCCGCATTCACTCTTGCACCAGAAAGTTCTCTTATGACATAGTAAGCGACTCATCATATACCGTCATGATGCGTACGTCTGCGCACGCAAGGCTTTAACTATCATTACAGCTCCCACAATTTGGTGGACACCGCAAGACAACTGCACACACCGAGTTGATTCGGGAAGTCGACCGTCATTTCGTTTAACGTGTACCTAAATGAAAGCACGCAGATGTTAGGTGCATTTTGATCCCGGCCGCATTTCGGTAAGACCCAAATGTCCAAGTGTAAAAACATCCGACAACTTAGATAAGGTGCATGTTAAGAAGCATCATGGTATGAAAAAAAAAAAAAGATCCGGAATCCACCACTACTGCGTGCCTTGGGGTCGTATCGTTTTGCAACGTGCACAACCCCACAAATTGCTATATTGATGATTGATATGCGGGGTTTAACGTCTCAAAACCTCTATATGATTATTAGAGACGCCGTAGTGGAGGGCTCCGAAAAGTTTGACCACGTGGGGTTCTTTGACGTGCACCCAAATCTGAGCACACGGGCCTACAGCATTTCCGCCTCCATAGGAAATGCAGCCGCCGCAGCCGGGATTCAAACCCGCGACCTGCGGGTCAGCAACCGAGTACCTTATCCACTACACCACCGTGGCGGGGCAAAAATCGATATATTATAAATAACCCATAGTCAGTGGACTGACCCTTATTGTTGCATTACTATCAAAAAGCGAAGAAGGACGCTGCAAACGAGCTTCGTTTTTAGGCATTATTGAGTTCTACGAACGCGGCTAATTACGATATTACGTTCCGCCGTACATGCGGAATTGTCTGCGGAAAATGATGTACTTCCACCACAGCCACTAAAAGTACTTAATTATTCATTTTACAGTGAACGATTTGTCTTGTGGGTAATAGAACGATACGATGCCCCCCGTCATGCTAGCACGTAACACCGACGCCCTTTTACATATAGGTGCGCATATGCAGGGAATGTGGGTGCGTCTCTCCATTTGAAAACAATAAAAGAAAAAACTAGCATCGTCGCTAGGAGTAATGATCAGATAACTATGGAGATAATCAAGACTTTGCACATTTCTAACACTAACTCATGTACCAGCGTAACCTATGTAACGTCTTATTTGATTGTAGATTCATGACAAAAGTCTTCCCTGTTTTATCCCCTGGTTTTTGTAACCACGTTTCCATATATATGTGTGAGTAGACATTAATAAAAATTAGTTGCGAGTCCAGTGCCCGTCTTTGCGTTCTCATCATTTTGTGTCCCGTGTTTCTTGCGCCGTTAATAACTATGAACTACGTACACAAGCAAAGCAATGTTCGTACAACTGCTCACCTCTATAGGACGAAGCCTTTTACCCGAAGCTTCCGACGATCCTCGCCGCCTCCCTGGCCACAAGAGTTGTCACAGGAATGAAACAGATCCTACGGGTTCACCGTTATCCCTTGCATCACCTAACGCGCTATTCAGAGAACATATGCTAAACAAAACTGGTCGCATCAGCAGGAAGCCGAGTAAAACCCCCGCCCGAGTCTAGCGACGTCTTCATCTCGTGTCATTGAGTGCTCCTTCCGGCGGGTCGGGCTGGTAGTAACCGCCGCTTATCACCCGAGTCCCGGGGCCTCCCGCTTTATCTATCTTCTCGGGCAAGACATCAGCAGCAGCGTGCACAGGCAACATACACATACACAGGTGTCTGCTGCTCTGCCCCGAGTCTCGAGTACTTTTCTCACTCCCCGTTATCGCGATATTTGCCGCATTTCTTTTCCCTCGGTCTCGTCATCTGGGACTATAGCTGCACGCGACGCGTCTCGCGGTCAGTAAAAAGGGCCACTCCCGCTTAAGGGTGCGGATGTTGTGTGCTCGTCTAGAGGTGCGAAAGGAAAAAAGGTGTCTACGATGTGTACGCAAGCTCGGCCTCGAATCTCAATATCTTCCTTGACGAAGTAAACAATCTGTATCGCGTCCAGCATAATGCCAAAATGACGTGCCGCAGTTCCGGTGGCTTTGACATCTGTGAGGGGGGCGACATAATTGAGGTTCGAGAACCTTATACGGTCTTTGTAAGACTGGAACGTCCCCGTCCGCTCAGGCGAGACCGCTTTTCAGGTCAGCAGGTCTTGTTTACTCGCGGCATGAAAAATTCCGCACATTTCCACGATATGAGTCAGGACAAGTGGGCAAAGCTCCGGGTATCGTATCGGTGAGTAACCGTAGGCTACCCGAGCGCTGTGCCATGTAATGTAAATTTAGTGACATACAAGGTTTATATGAAAATGTAAATACACGAGAATTTCACCTTCCAGTTGTCTAAGCCAATTCAAGAAGGATTGATAAAATTCCCAAAGTGTAAGATATGCCTAAGAAGGAATTCCAAGAACCCGCCATCTTACGGGTGGCAATACGCCATTTTACTTTGGGAAATTGTTTGGGACATATAGTGCTGGACGATCTGCCTTTGTGTAATAGGTTTCCTCGAGAAGCCTCAACATATAGCCAGATTTTAGTAGCGATTAAGTCATCAATACTCTTCTTTCTAGGTTATGTTCGCCGGGAAGAGCGATATCTCATCTTATAATTAGCCTATCTCTACGTTGAAATCTACTGTAAAACAATTTGTGTGTCTCACACATGCTTAAACTACAGCAACGGTGCTATACCGTTACCACTATGGTAGACAAGGGTAGGTCCCTAAAAAGTTTAATAAAACATCCTTTCATATTTCAGATACACCAACGAGAAGCCCTAAAATGCGCCATGTAAGCATGGTTCGTGTTTTATTGCATCCCTGCTGATTTTCCGCTCGCCTTTCATCAGCGTTCTGCTGTCCTTATTAAGAGGTACGTACAATTCAATGCAATTTCCTGCATAAGTGTCTAAAGGGGCAGGCTGACCAAGCGTTCTCTGACAAAATCCCTGTTTCCATGTCAGCGAAGGTTCTTGGGAGAGAAGAAACCAAAGGTCGGAAGTACAATTCCCGTAATATCGTGTCTGAACCTGAATTATCTATTGCTTGGCGTGATCGTAATAATGAAAGGGGGTTTATTGACGACGCCTGGTAGCAGGCAGACAGCCGGTACAGACCGGCACAGCAGAACGGGCTCGGTTCCCACAGCTTGTGTACAGCGCTGACGCTTCGCGCGAAGAGACGGTCTGGTCCCACTGGTGATTGCCTTGCTCCTTCACCACTACACTACTACTACTACTACTACTACTACTACTACTACTACTACTACTACTACTACTACTACTACTACTACTACTACTAATAATAATAATAATAATAATAATAATAATAATAATAATATGATAACAATAACAATAATAAGACGCCGTAGCGGAGGGCTCCGGAAATTTCGACCCATTGGGTTCTTTAACGCACACCTAAATCTAAGCACACGAGCTTCAACAATTTTCGCGTCCATCGAAAATGCGTCCGCCGCAGCCTGGATTCAATCGCGCGACTTGTAGGTCGGCAGCCGAGTGCATTAGCCCCTGGACCAACCACCACGGCGGTTACGATATAATATAGCCAGACACGCAGTATAGTGGAGGGCTTTGAAAATTGCGACCACCTGGGGTTCTTCAATATGAGTTGAGATAGCACAGCACTCGGGCCTCCTTCAATTCGCCTCCATCAAAATGTGACCGCGGGAATCGAACACGCGACCTTTGAGTCAGCAGCTGAGAGCCAGAACCACTACACTACCGCGGCGACCTGAAAAGCAAACGCAAGTAACTTCTCCCTTTCGGAACGCCTAATGTGTATACTTAGAAAAATATGGAGTGAATTTTAGCGTAAGACACGGGTTCGATTCCGGTCGGGCGGTCGCATTTCGACGCAGGCGAAATGATAGAAGCCTGTATTTAGATTTAAATGCACGTTGAGGCGCCTCAGATGGTTAAAATTACTGGAGCTCCAAACTGCACCTGAACTAAGAATAACAGCGCCAACACAGAGTACAACCCACAGAGAAAAGAAGCGTCACACACGAGCGCTGACTATCAACTGCTTTATTCCTTCATTTGACAATGCATATTGAAGTCCAAGACAGCTTTACCGCTCATGCGTACAGAACTATGCGACACGCCTCCTAGCCATATCTTGGTCTTCGCATGTGAAACCTCAGAAACCATTTAGTGTAGTGCCAAGCGAATTCCGCGTGAATAAACGTCGAACCGAAAGCGACGCACCAGCAGTCACGTGAAACCCAGCGGGAAACGGACAATTGCATTTGCTCGTAAAACGTATGCTAAATCAAACTGCATACATCCAACCAACGAGAGCTGTACGACATCGTTGGAGCCGTATAATAGGCGTAAAAACTCCGGATTCATAACATTTCTATTCAAAGTATCCACTGGTAAAGACACGCGGGTAGGCATTGCGAAAGTTGCCCAAGGACTTTGGCATTCGCGATACATCGGCTCTTAGCCACAGCTTACTCCAACCTTCCACGAGATCGACTTTGCGTCCGCCGATATGCTCTCGCCCACGCTCCCTCTTTCAGCAATTAACGCGCACGACGGGAGCCGATAACGCTGGCGGAGGTCGTCCAAACGGGGGGTGCAATAACACACATGGCGTCGGAGTATACACTTAATCCCCGATCAATATCTCGTCACGCAAAGTAGTAGCCGGTCGTGTACATATAGTTTCCGTCATTCGGTGCCAGAACGTGCCGCACGGGTGCTCTGTCCCGGAACACCCTAAGGTCGTTCTAGCCATACAGTTTCCTAAAATTAACTAGAGGGGACTCTGTCACTGCGATCGTTCAGCGACAATGGGAATGATGGGTAGTACACACATTTGCCTAGTCTTCGTACTTGCGGGCGGCAAATAGTACTTGCGGCTTCGTTTATTGCCGTGCCTCGGTTTTGTTTTGAAAGAAATGCTTTTCCGATGGAGGCGGAAATGCTGTAGGCCCGTGTGCTCAGATTTGGGTGCACGTTAAAGAACCCCAGGTGGTCTAAATTTCCGAAGCCCTCCCCTACGGCGTCTCTCATAATCATATGGTGGTTTTGCGACGTTAAACCCCCCCCCCCCCCCCCATATCAATCAGCATCAATGTTTTGAAAGAAAGATTCAACCCTTTTAAACTTCGTGACCCGATTTGGAAAGGTAAGTCTAAAAGAATAGGGTGGTGAAGCGCAACCGCTGAACATTTGCTTAATTTTGTTCCGTGAGAAAACAGCTTCAAGCCACACGAACACACACGGAGCCAAAAGCAGGCCAGAAGTACGAAGAACAGACAAATGTGTGTACTATACTCATCATTCCCATGCACGCTGAAGCGCCGTGTGTTGCAGCTAGCTCCCATAGACACTAGCGCCAGAGTTTCCTCTATTGTATATTATAGGAAACTCTATGATTCCAGCAACCTCACAGAGCAAGCAAAACAAAAACAAAAACTGTTCTTGTTCCAGGCGCTTCAACTTCCGTTCCTCGAGGCGACGAGTAACGTGACCGTCCAGTGACTCCATGCAAATCAGGCGCGCTTTCTTACAAAAGTGCTTTCAGCACGAATCTTGCCGAGCGAACTAAACCCGTCTCACCGTGGCGTATGAGTCCCCAACAATTTTACGTATAGTGAACACGATGTCAGCTCGATTATTTCAACAATTAGCCGCGACGGCTGGCTGGCTACGTCATTCTACCACTGGCAAAGGTGGAGGGTTCAATCCCCCCATGTGGCAGCTGAGCCAGGCGACAAAAAAGAAGAGGAGCGGGAGAGTACATTTCTTCCAAGAATAAAAAAAAATATCAGAAAGGTGAGGAGGTAACTAGACTAAGTCCAGTTTGCTACCCTACACGGGGAGAGGGGAATTAGGGAGAAGGGAGAGAGAAAGGGGATACCTGATGTGTCAATTACAATTCACCTTAACAAGCATAATCGTCAAGACGACTATGCTTGTTAGCTATGTATGCATGCGAAGTATTGATTGATTGATTGATATGCATGGGGAGTTTAACGCCCCAAAATTACCATATGAATATTAAAGATGCCGTAGTGGAGGGCTGTAGAAGTTTGGACTACCTGGGCTTCCTTAAGGTGCACCCAAATCTGAGCACACGGGTCTATAACGTTTCCGCCTCCATCGATCCCGCGACCTTCGGATCATCAGCCAAGTACCTTAGCCACTAGACCACCACGGCGGAGCTATGTATGCACATGCATGCATGTACGCATGTATGTATGTATACATGTATGTATGTATGTATGTATGTATGTATGTATGTATGTATGTATGTATGTATGTATGTATGTATGTATGTATGTATGTATGTATGTATGTATGTATGTATGTATGTATGTATGTATGTACGCATGTATGTATGTACGCATGTATGTATGTATGTACGCATGTATGTATGTATGTATGTATGTATGTTTGTGTGTGTGTGTATGTATGTATGTACGAGTGTATGTGTGTATGTACGCATGTATGTATGTAAGTATGTATGTACGCATGTATGTATGTATGTATGTATGTATGTATGTATGTATGTATGTATGTATGTATGTATGTATGTATGTATGTATGTATGTATGTATGTATGTATGTATGTATGTATGTATGTATGTATGTATATGCCTGTGTGCGCGTGCGTTTGTGTTCTGGATTTATTTCTTAAAATAATTGCTAAGGTTCCAAGAAATAACAGATGGAAAAACTTGTATCCAAAGAACGCACATCCCACAGAACATATCTACAGAGAGGCCTGGTGATAATCTTGTTCCACATATCGCCAATATATGTCACCACTGTATCACGTTTCGCCAGGCCGCGAACGAGCCTGTGCTTTATGCCTATTATTTCAGGTGTTTTCCCAGCCCTAAACTCTGTTTTAAAACAATAAATTCCAAAGGTATTCCTTACATTATACTTCATCTTCTGGAATAATACCTTGTTGCCTCTATTACAGCAGGTCATTTTGCAAGCATCGCTCTATTTATAGAGTGATTAGTGCGCAAAGAAAACGTATCAGGAGTAAACAAGGGAACGTATCCACTTCACTCAGAGGTATCTTTACTGTTATCTCAATTTATCCAAGAATACGACACGCGTTGCCTGACCTCACAATCATTGGAGAAGTGATTGTTACGACAACATCGATAAGAAACTACGACGCTGCAAAAGGTAAAAAAAAAAGTATATTGCAACAACTGCGTCAAGCATTTGTCTCGTCCCCAATCAGCCACTTGCCAATGCATACATCCCAAGGAATGAGGCTGCACAGTCGCGGTTTATGCGCAATATCATTGCGCAAGGAATGACCTCGATAACTATTACACGTGTCAGTGAGCCAGATGTGAAGACACCTTGACGAACGACGTCCAATTAGATAAATCTGCACGCTGAAAGTGACAAGCAGAATAAAGAATAATATTTAGGTCAACTTTTTCTAATGCTGTACAAAAATGAAGAGTAATGTTCGCTGAGGTACGCCGCGACCGCACCTAGTAGACATGTCGCCCTGAATTTATCTAATGTAACAACGAACTCAAGCAGATATTTATCCAGGAAACTTCCCGATAGATCCCAGATTCACTCATGTGGCCCAAGCTAGAAAGTTTCAAGCGTAGCGACATGACATTTGTTTGACATGAAGGAAAACATCAAATAAACACCAGACAGGCACTGCGGTCATTCGTGATGCTGTTATTATTTTTTGTGGTTAATTGATGATTGCTGAGGTTTTAGGTACCAAAACCACGATATGATTACGATAGACGCTATAGTGGAGGGCTTCGTAAATTTATAACCCCAAGGGTCACTTAAATGTCCCCTTGGTCTAAGCACACGGACTTAATCTCGGTTTAGTCTCCATCGGTATTACGACACTGCTGTCGGTATTAGATCCTGCGACCTGCTGGTCTTGCTTCCGTCCAATAATAATTGGTGGAGTTAGACGTCCCAAAACTGCAATATGATTATGAGAGACGCTGCAGTGGAGGACAATGGAAATTTTGACCGTCTGGGGTTCTTCAACGTGCACTAACATCGCAAACTACAGGGTACCGTATACCATCTCTCCTCCATCGAAATGCGACCGCCGCAGCCGCAATCGAACCCGCGACCTTCTGGTCAGAGCCGAGGACCCTGCAGCCACTGATCCACCGAGGCGGACACCTTTGATAGTCGAACGAAACCAATACTCTGTTCTATAGGACGCACTTGCTCCTACACCCTATTCTTGTATAATACTTACCGATTCACGATTATTAGTCGCTAATATACCACCCTAGGCACATGACTGCTTTTATGCCCCCCTCCCCTTTTGTTTTCATTTATCTACTGCTGACTGTATCAACAACGTCTTTCCGGCTCCTTACTTAATGTTTTGCTTGGTCATCCTGACACCATCATTGTCACAGCTGTTACGTTCCCAGGCAAGCATACATCCCAATGACACCAATATGACTGCAAAGGTGTGTACACATCGCGATATGGCGGTAACATTACACGAAACTCACTACTACGAGCCTTATTTCCTTGAAGCAATTGTGGGACGAATTTCAACAGAGAACAGACAACCTTCTTTATTTACTGCAACTTTGAAATCTAGACACGCAACACGACTCTTTTTTTTCAGTCTAGTTCCAACGGCCATCGGTAAACATCATGTCAATCTTTAAAAATTATTTGCTTGGTCAATCTTACTGTTGGGGATCTTCATTAGGACGTACTATGATACGTTGTATCATAGTACGCTTGTCCATCACATTTTGTTCAAAGTGTATCTATGTACCTGTCTCGTTAATAAATTGTGGCATTAGTTACATCTCTGTACAACCTACCCCTTATGTAACACCCCCTTGAGGGGTCTTTAAGGTAATAAAGTGAAGTATCCACGGAAGAAGCTAATGGTAAGGGCCCGGGTCATTGTTAACACATTCTTAACAAAAACCAACAGATAATGAAGCCAAGCAAAGGGTACGGGACGTCAATTGTGCTGATTCAAGCGTGCTGTAGTACTCACGATATAAATGTGAAAAAGGTAACGCGGGCGAAAAGACCACTTTACCACGACAATACACAGCACAAGAACGTCTGTTAGATACGGAGCATCTCTTGCTCCCGGTTATGTCACGCGTCCACCAACGTACGCACTCACAATACGCATGCTCGAATCTCCTCCTTCCCTTTCTCCGGCAGCTGCGCGTTGCTGTTTTCACTTGTCTCTTATTATGTGCTAACGCCATGGTCCTGTTCGCGTAGATGGTGCAATTTTTTTTTTGCGGGTGAGGCTGGTTTTTTTTTTATAACAATTGTTTTAAATGTGAAGTTTCACGCTATCATCTTAATGAGTTCCTATTCCTGCGATCATTTCGATTTGGAGTTTCTGCGATTAGGGGCACAGCTGCTGTAACGCCCAGCGCAAGCAGGACAGACCCCGCCAGGAGGCCAACCACTTCCTTCTGTCTTGATCACGGGGAATGCTTTTGTGTAGTCCGAAAAATGTATAAACGAAATGGTAGCAATATGCTCGGTATACCGACTTCAACGAACACTCTCCTCTGGAGTAACAATGTACGCGTATAAAAGCACGTGTGCGTTACACTTCCGGTTCCATGTCATGCCTTTATTAAAAACGATAGTCTTTCTTGGGATGTTTGAACACCAAAATTTTGGTCTGTCTGTCGGTCTGTGTGTCACTCTGCTGGTCCCCTGGCCCACGGTTCAGCCACCCGGCGAAAGTTTGACCCCTTAGTCAACGCCCTCCCATTTTGATCTGGTGGCTCCGTTCATGCTTGTGAACATATTCAATCAAAAAGCTAAAATTACGAATATTTGAGACACAACATAGCTACGTGACTATTTGTAATATGTGTAATACCATATATTTACAATATGTTTTGTAATTCTAAATAAGTAATTCTAAAGACCACAGTGTTAATTTTGCCGTATTCCCATTACATAGTGTTTCTTATTAGATGTGCCCGCACGTGCGATGCGTACATACTCTCTCGCGATGTCATGGGGTTTCCACACTGCCTGCCAACGCGTGTACCAGGATCCTCCCGACGCCAACAACCGCACGCCTCTGAAGGAAGCTGCAGTGCAAGACAGCGCTTTGCTCGGAAACAATTTGCCGATTCTCTGATGTGCAACAACGACGAGGTGAGCAAGAAGGTGAGCTGCGATTTCACGCCGGTCTCTTCCAAAAGCCCCTGGTCCGCATATATTTAACACCCCTGCCATCTATATAGAAGCCTGAAGAAAAGAATCCCACCTCAACAAAGCGAACAAGGGAATTCCCGCACTGCAGGCAAGCTCTCGTCGGCATGGTCTGCTGTCCGCAATTATACCGAGGTCGGGAAAATCCCTTCTATTTCCCAAATCGTTCGAAATGTCACCCCCATTTGAAGTTGGAGTTTTTTTTTTTTTTTTTGCTCTCAGAATGCAGGCAACTACCGCTTTGCTTTAAAAACAAACTCGTTCAATTCGATTAGTGCAGCGATTCATAGAGAACCCCCCCGTTCTGTGCCATCCCCAATCACTCTTTTTTCCAAGGCTTATCGGTTATGACCACGTTAAGACCCTGATACAGCCATTAGAGAAAACGAAAACAAAAATATCTGCAAGTTTCAATGCCTTGCAGACTGTCGAACAGTAAAGCTGCGCGCTAGCGTATGTTATTGGCTAGAGAGATAATGTGGTGTCACAATTTCCCAGCTAGATTTGAAGTATAGTGAACTATTCTACTTCACTATAATTTGAAGAGCAAACTATCTGGGATCATCATCAGAAGCAGCATCACAATTTTTATTTATTTATTTATTCATTTATTTACCCCACCTCCTGGTCGTGTCACCTGCGTAATGACTACTACTACCACTACCCACTACTATTACTACTGCTGAGGTAGCCGTACTACTACTATTGTTGTAGTTGAAGTAGTAGTAGTAGTAGTTGCACGGCAGTACTACTACTACTAGTATTATGATGACGACAACGACGGCAGCGCATGGTAGACTAAAACATATTCGCTGTAAAAAAGTAACAAGAAAAACGACATTTGCCAAGTAAACATGCACGACTCCGAGAAGCAACAGTCGAACCGTGTCCGCTGAATATTCGAATGTAGAGGGCGAAGATTATGAATAAACGCAGGTCTTCACCAGCCACGAGCTCAGCATACGCTGTCTAACCAGTACACGACGTCTCGACAATGTCACCACTCCTTGCTTTGTTCGGTATCAGATTTTCCCACGCTCTTGATTGCTCACCTCCCAACGGCGTACACACCGCTTTGCTGGGCCCCGCGCGCGCCTGCGAACCCTATCTGCATCGTTCACTCGCCTCCCTTTGAGCGCTGCCACAGGAAGGATATAATGGTAGTGGGGAGCGAGGGACAAGGCCCTGCAAGCACCGAAAAAAGAGGGAGGGAGAGAGAGAGTAGGAAGGGCTGACACGCTGGTTGTGCAAGTTCCACAGAGACGTATACGTTCAAGAGCACTGGCGTAAGCGTGCGTTCAAAAGCCTTGTAACGCCACTTCAATCACGCAATGCTTATGAAAAACGTTTCACACGGAGTATTTTACACACACACAGTCAATACACACGCACAGCCATTACGATGATCCCGTGTTCTGACGCCCGACGGCAATGCACGCTTGAATACCATGCATTATTACGGCAATATTTCATATTGTATTGTGAAGCATGTATACAGGATGCGAGTGTTCGTAAAGCATAAGAGTTACTTTCACTGCATCTTCAAGAGGAGGAAGTTATTTTAACTGTGTTTTTAAGCAGACGCGTGGATCAGTGGGAGAACATCCGCTTGTCACGCAACCGGGGTCCGATCCCCACTCGGAATGAATGAATGAATGAATGAATGAATGAATGAATGAATGAATGAATGAATGAATGAATGAATGAATGAATTTATTTTCTTATCCGGCTTGTTTGTGGTCCGGGCTAGACCGCACAGGGACGTACCAGGAGACCTTGTCTCCGAACAGCCTCCCTGGCCTTCTGGATATATAGCCGATTTTCGCTCTTGGACTTCCGAGCTGAGCAGCACTAGCCGCCACCGCTCCCGGGGGACCTCAGGAGAACATGTTAGTAAGTTGGGGCATTCCCATTATTCAGATGCTTCTTGCCTGTTTAGACTCGGGTGAGATGCGGTAAAGGGGAGGGGGGGGAGTTATTTTAAACGAAAAGAAGAGAAAAGTAAGCCCCGTAACTGTCTCTCAGGGGGAGGATACCTAAACAGTAGCTCACGAGGGGTGGGGTCCAAGGAGGGATTAAAATGATAGGATTAAAAGGTAAAAGATAGAGGGGGAGATAGGAAGAAGAGAGCGAGGCACAGGGACAGCGAATGACGGAAGTAAGGAGAAGATAGGAAAGATGGACACAGTCGCAGGAGTCCGAGGACGGGGCACTACTCGGCGAGAGCTTTTGTCGGCGTCAGGAGATGGCGTATAGGGCGAGCCCAGTCGGCCAGTGCTGCGCTGTCGTCGGAGATTTGGGAGGGGGGGGGGGCACAACCGGTCAGCACGAAATCCAGCGAGCGAGCGGTAAAGACGCGTTTTGCTTCTCTGTATAGTGTTGCATGCATTCGGTGTAGCTTGTAAATCAGTCTTTGTGAGGTACGTCGGCGACAACAGGAATTATCACCGAGCGTTGTGGTCGGGTTGCACGGCGGGCTCGTTCTCGCGACAAGTCATCAGCCAGCTCGTTCGGATTGGATGTATCAGTCTCTGTGTGCGCCGGGAACGGTACGAGTTATTTGGGTTCATGCACTTCGTGTAGTTCTTGGCTATTAACGAGGATTCTGAGGGCTTCTTGTGAAATCCGTCCTCGCATAAAATTTCTGCTGGCTACTTGCGAATCCCTCAGTATGAATGTGTGTTTGTTGGAGGTGATAGACATGGCTATGGCTACCTCCTCAGCCTCCTCTATATTGTTTGTTATGGCAGAGCACGCATTGATACAAATGCCGGACGTGTCGATCACGACAGCAGTGTGAACCTTTCGTTCAGGGTATAGGCTAGCATACAAAAAGCGATTTACTGTTCGTGTCGTGTGCTTTGGGCAGAGCCTTCGCTGTGTGTCATCTGCGGTCCGTGTAGATGATGGGGGTCATGTTTTTCGGTATCGGGTTATAGACTACCTTAGCTCTGATTGTATTGGGATGTCATGTTTGACACCATGTTGTGCATCGTACAAGATTCCTTATTTACTCATTATATTTCTTCCCGTTTTAGTTGTAGTGAACCGTTCAGGCTCGAAACCAACACAGAACAGGATTCTTTATTGTTTATTTTATTTGAATCTTTCTCAATTTTTTCGTCCTGCATAAATGATTTTTGGCTCACAACCGCTCACACCAACGCCGATGCCGGAATTTCGGCGAAACGAGTTCTTTAACGCTATCGCGTTAATAACGATAAGTGTGACGAAGACAAAGTTGTCAGGCCCACTGGTGACTTTCTCGCCTTGTCCCTGTTCTTGGGCGCGTGTTGTTTCCTTCATGACAATTTACACGCTGCGTACAAATCCATGCCAAAATCAACTAACATCTAAAAACTTGCATGCATCTAAGATCCAGCCGGCGTTAAAACAAGCTGCAACGCCGGACCCACCTCTAGTGTTGTGGGTATTTATAAGTCTCTTTTTGTATTACGACTAACGTGATCAGAAAGCGTTTGCATAATGCGTCGGAGCTATCCACGGACTCTGCCAAAGCCCTAACCACACGTACGCGTCAGGGCCTGACGTGTAAACGCGGTACCGCGCCCTCTCCCTTGTGAGGGCGAGGGTGTGGCTACACGAAGCTGCGCGCCTTCTCCCTCCTCAGGGAAGAGGGTACATCAAGCGCTGAAGCGTTCAAACGCGAACGTGTGGTTAAGACTGAAGCGTTTGGCATCGGTGCACAGAACTGCGTACGAGGCGACACACCTCCGCGCGCAAACATGATGGCGCAGCATCGAAGTGACGCGTCCGTTATTGGTGCAGCGGTTGCTAAAGATCGCACGCGGAATGAAAAAAGAATGAAACAAAAAAAGCACTCCACTCTTCCTCTACATTGTTGCGAAGAACGCGGGGAAAGGGGGGGGGGGGGCTCAGGAGGTGAATCAAGGGAGTCGGAGGTGTCCAAACCACCTTCCACCCCCCTCTTCCCTATTCCTTCGGGTTTTTGAAGTTGACACGTACGTATAAAAACTTCACAGATAATATACACAAGCACACGAACATGCATATAAAAAGTCGGACCACCCTTTCCGCGAAATGAAAGCCTCGCAACGCGTCCCTGACCACCACCTCACGTGATTGTCCCCTACCATTGCAAGCTTTCCCATCATTCTCTTCATAATCGTCTAATACAACCGGTGCTGACAGCAGCAAGTATAAATTATTCGCGCAGCAGCCCCCTCCAGAGCTGTTAGTCTAAGATAATCTCATATACTCACAAAACGTTGTGATGCGTGCCTTTCCCACGGTCCTGGAAGAAGAGAATAAAAAGGTCGAGATGTATGTAGAAGAAGAAAATGAAAAAAAGCCGTGCTGTATATCGGGGAGTGGAAATGATCGCACTGCTCGAGTGGCCAGGTCCGCTAAGTTAGGTTTTGGAAAGATAGTTCTTTCTTGCAGCTATGGTAACACCTTCTTAGTTTTTCAATTGACTTATTATTCGTAACGCACTTCAGAAAGTGTTACGTCTGATGAATAGCATAGCATAAGCTCTCTTGAAGGAGCATATTTCTCTATACAAGTGTAAAATGGAAGCTACTGTATCTATCTTTGCGAAAAGCGCTCTCTACACATTATAGCGAAAACGAGCGCGGCCTTGTACATTTTCGGCGCTTCGTCATAAAACGCAATGCAGCAATGCGCAGCTTCACAGCACACTGAGCGCGCACGGCAGTTTGATAATATATCTTAAGGCTGATTCACATGACGCGATTGCAGCAAAAAAAAATTGTTTCGTTCGCTCGGTTCGCAAACACCGCTAATGGCGGTTTCGTTTCACATGGACTGCAAATGCTCCACGATTTTATCTGCGCGACTGGAGCGGCGAGTTCTTGCTACCATACTTTGTGGCAGACACGAATGCAATGTAATGATCTGTGCATTATGATATCATTAAGTTTCAATGAACGGTAACCAAAGGCCCATTTGTTTCATAATTTAAGAACACTTGCCCATTTAAATTCATTTCAAAATGCATAGAATCAGTCATTACCAAAACAAATACGTCCATTCAATTTCGACACCTTTGTCAGCCCGGCCCTATTTCGACGGATCCCCACCGAAAATCGCCCCCGCCGCTGTGATCAAAGCGATAATTTCCAACATGTTGGTACTTTGCCGTAGAACGCTGCGGCGGAAGGCAACTGCCCCCCCCCCTTTTTTTTTTTCGCTGTGAGCGAATTCGCAGCCTGAAAATCACTACTTTTGGTGTCATGTGAAACGGCCTTTATACGGTCATAAGCGATTGATTGATTCATTCATTCATTCATTGATCGAGCGATTGATCGATCGATTGAAATAACTGTAACAAAGTCCTGCGGGACGCGTACTAGCGCGCAGTGGGCGACTCCTGCGACCATTGCCGGCCGACACGGTCAGGAGATGCGGCGTATATAATTTTCCGCTGCACTTTTGTTTCCTCTATTCCAATACTTCTGATTCAACTCGTTTCAAACTTAGTTCTAATGACGTAGTTATCATACGTGCATGTTGTGTTTCCTTCTTTTTCAGAAAATGAATAGCACCACCTGCTTGACACAAGCTAACTACTGACTGCTTTCAAAAAAGAGAAAAAGTTGAGGAGGGCTGCACTAACACGTGCGAGGCTTGAAAGAGCCCAACTTGACGATTCTGAATACTAATGTGTTTGCCACTAGCTTGCTTCTGGGCCTTAGCTAGGTGATGCAGGTTGTTTCTCGGCCATAGCTAAGCTTAAAGGCCTGTTTCTACGTTGATTCTCAGCTCAAAGAGGTAAGAAATAAACCACACACAGTCACAGACATGACATGGACGCCCAAACTTCATAGACAGAAACTCGCGTTGAAACCAAGTACTCGCAACTCTCATAGGGCACGTCGTCGTTGGCTGAAGCCATCACTTCGAAGTCTTCTTGCCGCCGCCGCTGCCTTTCCTGTAACTTGGTAGTTTCTAGTTGTACGTACTCGAAGTCTTCGGCTCACCGCTATCGCTTCGCTGCCATTGGTTAGGCTAACTACTTTGCCTTTTTTTTTTTAATCGGAAGCTCTATATGGCTAGGTAAAACAAAAAAAAAACCGTCCGGCAGCGGTATCATGAACGGTCTCCACTGGCTGCGTTATCAGTTACGTCAATCGCAGCGTGGTATCTGAGCACGCGCGCCATTGGCTGCGTTGTGAGTGACGTCGTCCATCCCGTCGCAGCCGTGGCGCAGAGCATGCGTGCACCAGTTTCTCCTGAAACCTTCCACATGGTATGCCACGGACAACTCCAGAAGAGCGCCGACAGAGAAAACGAGAGAGAGCTCCGATTGGTCGGGCCAATGGTGCAGTCCGTGCACAAAGACAGGTCCGGGGGACCGAGTGCCGGCAGCAACTCCGTACCGATGATCCGGCAGCCTTCCAAGCCACGCTAAATCGCGAACGGGAATGCAAGCACCGGTGGTGGGCGGATCCTACAAACCATGCCGTCGAGTCAGCTCGCCATGTCGAACGCTTGCAACGCAGCGTAGCAGCGTGAATGCGACGATTGCTGTGAGCGCGTTCGCCAGGGCAAACGCCCGTTTTCGGCGGCAGTTTCTCCAGCGGCACTTTGGCTTCGGCTGAGACGTCTGTGACCGCCTGTGGTTCGAACCATGACCATGTGAGGCACAATGTGCGGCATGTGAAATAAGCACTATTGTAAACCCAAACCACAAGTGTGTCTAACGTCATTAAGAAGCAGGAATATGTAACCAGTAATAGTGAAAGGCTTCGGTGCCACATCGTGTTGAACGCACTAGTAAATACCATGGCCACCCGTTTCAGCTTTCGCCGGTGAAACATTTGTACGGAGTGCTTGGGCAGGCATATTTTGTTGTTTCTACTGGATCAGTGGTGAGTAGTGACATTTATTCTATTTTTCGTGGCATGTATCCGTTAATTGTGATGATAGATTTCTTATACTCCGTAATAATTAATGCTAGCCTAAACATCCTGGCAATTCAAAGCACATACAAACACGGTTTTACTATGAAGCGCCCCGTGCTCATATGAGCCTGCAAGAGGCACTGCTTACGCACATAAGTCTCAGAGACAGAATGGAATTTGCCGAGACGTGAGGCCGATATATCTGCATGCAGTTGACAGAAAAAACCTCCGTATCGCCGGGCCCTTGGCCCCCTAACGCCCGAGATGTGTTGACCGCGTCGTCGGCGCGTCAATTGCAACAGAGGCCCGGAGAGGGTCTTCGCGTCTCGCTCTATCGTGTAAGGGCGCCACTTCAAGAAAAGCACTCGCTTATGGGACGCGGCACCCTGACGCACACTTCGCGTCCGGATGCACTCCGACACTCAGCCGCAATCAGGGAGAATAAAAGTGGAAAGGCCGAGCGGGAGCGAGTATTTACAGATAGAAAAGCTTTAGGTTAGGTATAGGTTGTCAAGCGAAGGAAAAGAGAAATAGAAATTATTTACAGGGAGGCAGAGAGGTCAACCTGAGCGATAGTTTGCTTTGGCCTGCTACGACAGGGAAGCATAAGAGTAAAGAAATCAGAAAGGAACAGGACAGAAAGGAAAGGCAGGGATGTTGACCAGTCTAGAAGGACCGATCTGCTAGCCCACGTTGCGGAATGGAGTGGGGTAGACATTAAAACGGAAAGAGAGGGAGATCACGCACGCACGAAGTCACACGCCTCGTAGTTATGATACCGCCATTAGTCGATAATAACTGCCGATACAAGCGTGATGTCTACGATAGTTTGAGAACTGCCTTCGTCGCTTTCATCCGCGATGACCTCTCTGGAGCGACATTCCATAATTATATACGCTGACGTCGACCTGTTATCTTGCAAGCTATGCCAACCACGGATGATTTTCTCCATACATCACAGCGCGGACTGTCGCAGAAGGTTTGCAGTAGTGTCTCCTCACTACGACAGTTGCCACACGAAAGGTTGTCGGCGCTCTCGGTTCCAAAGGATAATGACATCGTGAAAGCTACTCTAAGCCATAAGCGGCAAAACAGAGTGGCGTGATGACGGTAAGTTAAAGAGGTAAAAATATTGTAATTTTTCGGTAAGGCGTCTGTCATTCAGGCCGTCGTGCGGCAAGGAATTGCGAACCTCGGCTTCACTGTCACCTGTTCTGTCTCTTGACCCGGCTTCAAGCCGACGCCAATAAGTGCACCCCACAACTCCATCAAATACGTTACGTGGATGGCTAGTCGGTAGACTTTAGTCTGTAGACTAATTGCTCGATATATCTACAACAGCGGTTGCAGCACTGACCGGTCCAGCCCAGAGCCCGTGCAGAAAAATATCTTCTTTTTTCAGTGCACACGCGCATGGTTCCACAGGCTGGCAATATGCACGCAGCAATATATTACCGCCACGTGGGGCAGCTCTATACACATGCATTGAGTCGAGCGGCTTGTACGAAAGCTAGGGCAACTCCTATAATTTCATAAGAGATGCTCATGTCAGGCCAAGGACCTAACACAGCCTTGTCGGTCAATTATCGGCTCTATTTGTGTATATTACCCTGCAGCATGCTGCCATATGCCAATTTCACTCGGTGCAATGCTGATTGAGATCGAGGTTCTCAACACTTATGGGCTCCCTTCTGCACCTTGTGTGAAAGAGCCGATCACGTTCACGAAATTAAATTCGAACCAGACTCGATCGCGAACAAGAGAGACCACGTGACACCAGTATTAGATTAAGGAATACATTATACAGTATACGACTAAAGGATCGCTAAGGTTTCAGCCAATAAACGGACGTAAAAACGTAACGCGCTAGCTTAGCGGCGAGCTTGCAGCACTGCAAAGCTCGAGGACGGTAGTTGGATTTTCAGCCACGTTAGCCGCATTTAGATGAAGGTGAGGCACGAGAACAAAAGTGTGCTTAAATTCAGGTACCCGGTGAAGAAATAACACATGGTCGAAATCATTATGTAATCCCCCGTCACGGCACGCCTCATAATCATATCGTGGTATTGACACGTCAAGTCACACAACATTACTGAGTGGACATTATTGAGACATTATATAGACATTACTGAGAGATTACTGAGACGTTACTGAGACGTTACTGGGACATTGCCATATATACTTCTAAAATAAACGAAACTGCTGTAGGAGAACAGGTATGACGACACTCCTGAAATGAGCAAGTTACAGCAGGCATACCCCAACCATTAGGGGGAAAAAACAGGTCCTTCAAGAACCAACTGTTACGAATGTCCACTTTAGCCGACATCCTTAATTACCGGAATGCATTAAATAGACCACAATTTTCACTGCTTGCGCGAGGCAGACATTTTGTGACGGTAATGTGCACACGGTGTACGGAGACGAGCGACCACGACAGCATCTAGTCTGTCTTTATCACCTGCTTGCCTCCAGAGTTCGCTATAGCCGTCCTCTATGATGCAACCGAACTCGCAATACCTGCTCTGACCTCACCGACGGGCGACAGCCGAGGTGTAGATACGTGCGATTGCACTATAAACGCAGACGCGATAGCAACAGCGAAGTGATGTCTGGGGCTATAGTAGGTCCACTTCGTCAGCGCATAATCAAAACTTTCACAGTAGCAGACTTTCGTCTGTTACCGTAGCGAACTTCGCAGGGCTGCAAGGGTGGCTTACTATCTACATTCATTGGCCGCCTCGAAAGCAGCTCGGAAATAAACGGCACGTGCATCTGACGATTAGCGAATATGACGCAAGTGCCAACACGTTGCCTCCGAGATGGTTCAGCGCAATTAAGGTAGCCGCAAAGGGCCCCCCTGCCCTCACCTACACTTCTCGTATATAGGTCATACTGAGGAGCGTTCTGAGCTACGCATCACTTCTCATATGAGCTCTTGTGGCGAAGAAAGAAGAATGTTTTGTGCAGCTCTGATATCAAAAAGTTTGACTGTTTCAATTCTTTTTCTGATGCATTCCTTCGTATACCAAGCACATTATTTCACTGGAAAAGTCATTCCATGCACGCGGACTAAAAATCTCCGATGTAAAACAACTCGAGATCTCCAGAGCATTTTTTCCTCAAATTTGGATGCACGCAAGTCTTGTCCACTGGGTACCCACTCCAGACTGACGTCACGAGCTGGACGACCGGCTACCTCGCATTCGGAGAACATGGCCCAGTGAATAGGCAAGACTATATCGACAGTCAAGGATAATCGGTTGCCTCTTTTCGGTCATCTGGGCGGGACCTCTCGAGACATTTAAAAGCGGTGTCCGACTTAAGGGTTACGGAGCAAGAAAGTTCTACGCATTAGTTTTTCAATAAAACTGAGTTTTTTTATAAACCAATTATTTTGCTTCCTCGTCCTTATTTAGCCACGTTTCTGACATGAACACGCCCGTTGGACCTTCTCTGCTATTGGGCTTCCGTCGAAAAAAATCTACGAGCGCTATATCCGGTTTCTGGTCTGAGCTGAAACACGTTACCGCAGTGGCCACGAAAGTGTCAATGTTGATGCCAACGACCAAAGAAATGTCGCGATTTCGTGCACATACAATGTACGGCGGCAATTCCAAAGGTTAATCTAGTCAACGATGCCGGTCAATCCCCTTCATTCGATTCGCACTTGACCTTGCAAATATCTTGCTCTGTTTTTCTCACCCAGCATCGCTTATCGCAGTTTTTTTTTCTTTCTATTTCCAACAGCATATCCTTTGTTAGGGATAAATTCTAGCAGTTTATCGCAGTTCTCTGAGCAGCCGTCCTTGACATCCACGCTGGCACCGATGAATGCACTTCAGTAGAAGAGAAACCTTTCCCAGAGTCGGAAAACAAGGCGGTATCAACATTACAATTTTTATTACGTTATCACCAGGGCGAGAGAAGTAAAAAACGGGAGGGGGGGGGATACGA